>NC_135966.1:11229404-11971904 GCF_053455715.1 Rhinoraja longicauda | reverse complement strand
AACATTATTACTCTTTAAAATTAGATTGATTACAACACACCAAAGTATTACAACTACCTTAAAGCATTGCAGCTTCAATTATTTACTTATAACAGAAGAAAATGCTTACTTAATTCTACATAATCTGTTTCAGAAAAATATGTTTAAAATGTAAATATGTAGCCTATATCAGTTGAAAAATTACTTCCATCTATATAAATGTTTTTATTTATATGTAGGTACAACATGTATGCCCTACATTTTATATGATTTTGAACTTGGTTCAAAATTCAGTATGACAAAATCAAATAATTGACTGCAAAACCATGATGCAATACTTTGAAGAGTAATTTATCAGTTGTCAGAAATAACAATTACAAAGTTGAATATCATGAATTCAAGTTAATGTACATGGTCATGCTGAAAGTAATCCTTAACATCAATCTATGCAATGTAAATCAAAATATACATGAATTATCACAGTATCTACACATACGTAACATTTCAGTTGATAATGGTGTACTAATTATAATCAAGATTACATTTTAAATGTTTTGAGGATTTTGTGTCACATCCAGTTCTTGGGCTGTTAAAAGTCATGTTATCGCATGTTACTTTTAAGTAGCATACTGACTGGCTATGATTCACAGAGTTGGCAAAGCCATTACTTTTTGTCTTCTGATTTTACACAGATCCATTGTACCTTAGATCCATTGTATTTACTTTTGCTGCAATCCTGTACTTCATCGTTGTTCTGAGATCCAAGCTGTTGAATTAACTGTTGAAATGGACTTTCTATCATTTTGCATTCGAATTATAAATAATTAATCTTTCTTAAACGTTATAACTTTACAATCTCACAGTCGCTTTGTTCCGAAAGACGTTCTTGATAATTTTGGTTGCCTTTGAAATCTTCCAATGTTTTTGCAATATTTGGGAACCTTAGAACTTTGTTTCTGAGCAAAAGTCTGACATTAATTATGGTTTAATTCATATTTTGTGTAATTGAACTCGAATTGCATGTTAATCTATCAAAATTGAAGAATTTGTACTGCAGAATAATATTTTTTTAATTAAGGAACAACTTTGAATTAGACTATTCCATGTTACCACATCTGATAAGTTTGACACTGCCATTGGCCAACGTGTCCATGCTGATCAATGACCCACCTGAGCTAGTTTGCCTGCCTTTGGCCCATATCTCTCCAAACCTTTTCTATCCAAATTCGTGTCCAGATATGTTTTAAATGTTGTAATTGTACGGTCAGCTTGTTCCGTAACCCACACCCTCTGTGTGAACAAGTTGTCCCTCAGATTCCCTTTAAATCTTTCCCTTCTTACCTTAAATTTATATCCTCTAGTTTAGATTCTCCTAGCTGGGACCATTCACCTTTATCTAGGCCCCTCTTTATTTTAGAGACCTCTATAATATCACCTCTCAGCCTTCTAACCCTCAGTGAAAAGTGGAAACTGTCAGCCCGTGGGAACCTTTGCAATAGCAAGGTTAAACTGAAGGCTATATTATTGATAAAAAAGAGAGGTCAGAGCAGTGCAAACTGACATTTGTTCCTAGCTGGTTTTCTGTTTGTCTTGAAGGTTTGTGTTTGGTCAACTCCATCTGGTTTTTAACGTGGATTACAGCCATTCCATCAAAGCATTGAAATCCCTTGAAGAGATTAACTCTTTGGCTGGATGACAGCTTCACTACTCCAGATCAAAGATTTAATTCTCTGCAGAAAACATCAGCTTTACTCCTTTTGTGGCATGTTTAAACAAGTAGCATTAACTCAATTTGTAAATTAAGGTTTAGTTAAAAAAATTGAATTATAAAATGTCGAGTACTGCCTCTGTTTGGAGAATTGGCAAGTATAAATATGCATTTGGAGGAACAATTGTTTAACCTTGTAAAAGCAGGATGAAAGAATTGCCGCATAATAGCTAAGAGCAATTCACTTTCTAGAGATGCAATACCACGTTGGCATCTGTTTTTACATCAAGCATGGTCATTGAAGCTTTGTGGCTCTACATATGTTGCAGAATTTGATCTGAAGACGTCCCCTTTTCTGTTTTCAAATTTTGTTATGTGCTACTTTGCAAGTACTAGCATGAAACCAAAATATTCAAACTCCATTGCAGGGTGTGTCGGCAGGTGACTGGCATTGTGCTGTTCGGAAATATAATTTTGTAAAGTTGTTAACCTTGTTCAAAGCACAGGTAATGGTTTGTGTCCTTTAAAATTGCTTTGATGCCGTGAGCATTTTAGTTGTGGTTACAATGTTGATTTCCATGTTTCCTTATGCCATAGCTGACCATTTCTGCCCATTGAGTTTATGTCAGCATATCGATCAATCCCATTTCCTCACCGATCGTCCCTGCAATCTTCCTAGTTCTTGTTAGCTCTTCCAAATTTTACTACTAGCCTGCAAACAAGTGCAAAATACACTAGCTAATTAACTAACCTGCACGTCTTGGCACTTGGTTGGAAACCCCTTTGGTCACATATAGAATGTGGAAACTCCACAGTGACAGAACCCAATATCAGATTGAAATTATGAAATAACAGTTCCTGGTTCTTGAAGATTCAGTCCTTGATACTCATTTTTGCAACAAATTAACTTGTATTTTAGAACCAAGACTGTTTTTATGTTTAGAGCAACTACTGTTTTCTTTTTCTTTTTAGAGATGACATACAACTGGTTCCATATTTGTGCATTAACCATAATTAATGTCAGACCTTTGCTTCAGTACTAGAATACTAGTTCTAAAGTAGCTGAAACTTTATGTAAATGGATATGTCAGTATTATCCAGCAGCTAACTGTATGTATGGGTACATCTAGTGTAAGAAAATAACTGCAGATGCTGGTACGAAACGAAGGTATTTATTTCACAAAATGCTGGAGTAACTCAGCAGGTCAGGCAGCGTCCCAGGAGAGAAGGAATGGGTGACGTTTCGGGTCGAGACCCTTCTTCAGACTGATGGGTACATCTTGTGTTCTGAACTGGGTATTTGTGTCAGCCCTGGGTGCTGCTGCAATGAATTTGCCAGCAGATTGGGGAGATACCCGATATGAGGTAAATGAAAATGAATTAGAATGGCAATTATGTCAGTTAGATTAGCCAGTCCATCACATTTTTATACACTGGAAGTGTAATAGGTTTTGAGGTGGACAGAGTGGTTCTTATACCAAAATTATGAATTTCCAGCAGCAGCTAACGTTTGTCTCAGTATGTGTCGCAGGGAAGAGCCGTGGAGCAGAGTCCTATGTTACTCAGCTGTTCAAGGTGAACTTCAACAAGGGACATTGCATCCCTCTTTTGACTTTGGCAAATGCACAGTCCTTGATTGTGTGGACGATCAATTTCATCTGCGCTGTAGCCGTCTCAAGAGGTGGTGTGTGATAGGGTTGAGGCTCCCATTGTGTGTGAAGCAGGAGGGGCCATCTCAGTATCAGTCTTGCTGTTTGCTTGTCTTATCTGACTTTGACATTCTGGAACCATCCAGCAGCATCCAGCATTTTCTGCAGGACCTCCAAGACAATGTTGTCAAAGCTGCTTTTCTGTAGAAACTTTTCTATGAAGTGCAGAAACTCCAAGGTCCAACTGAATGGAATATTGCCTGGCAATGAGGCTGAGCCCATTCTCTGAAACATTGGGGACAAGTAGAACCTCAGCATGTAACCATACTTCGTGTTTGCACACTCTGGCTCTACTCGTAGGTTTACGCATTCGCTCACAAACGGTGGTCATCAGAATGAGGGCTACATTGGATATATCCTCCTTCCTTTCCCTGGAGATCTGTACATTATCATGAAACTGAATCCATTTTGGATCAGCAGATGAAATGGAGACTTGAGGAACTGCAGATTCTGGAATCTTGAGTAAAACACAAAGTGCTGGGTCAGTCAGCAACTCAGGTGGACGTGCTGAGGCAATGTTTTAGATCGGAAGATGGCCCAGATAACTGCAGTGGTACAGGAATAGGGTATAGGCTGCATCTGCACCATGTTTGGCATTAGCAAATTATTTCACACCTGATGACCAGGCTTTTTTCCACCATTGAGAGGTAGTATTGTTCCCACATTCCCAATGCAGAAACAAGGAACTGCCAATGCTGGTTTACCAAAGAAAGACACAAAATGCTGAGTCAGGCAGCAACCCTGAAGAACATTGACAGTTGACGTTTAGGGCCAGTACCCTTCCTCAGACTTGCATTCTTTCCCACATTCCCAACTTCTATTTCATTTTGGCGACCAACTCCAGCCAATTCTAGCGGCACACCCTGGCTCCTCCAAGCTAGATGGTGACTTTGGTTCACCTTTTCTACCAATGGATTTGGAAAATTGTACGGTAAGATTGTTCATGAATTGTTCCAGTGACTAGAAGTGTCTACTTAGGTAGTCTAGATCTTAGAAGCAAATAGGAGGCAAGGAGTCATTCCTTTATCATCCAGGTTCTAATTCCTAGTAAGCTCTATCCAACAACATTGTGGGAGTACCTTCATTGGAGCAGTTTAAGAAGATGCTTCCCTATTATCTTTTTTTAGTTTAGTTCAGTTTAGTTTATTGTCATGTGTACCGAGGTGCAGTGATAAGCTTTTGTTGCATGCTAACCAGTCAGCAGAAAGACTGTACATGATTACAATCGAGCCATCCACAGTGTATCTATGATGGCTGATAAAGGTGCATGATAATGGGCTATTACTAATTCTGGTTAGTGATGGGCATCAAATGCCAGCCTTTGTAGCTATACCCACATCTCAAAAATTAATTTAAAAAATCATCTCTTTTAAAAAGGTATCTTTATTTTCTCTATTTTCTTTTCTAAAATAATTCACAAAGTCAAAACTGTATATGTCATCATGTGAAATGTTTGAGGCACAAAGGAGAAGAAATTGAATCGGCGGCGCGCACATATAATTTTGTATCCATTCTAATATTCCAAACAATTACATTTTATATAATATTTTGTGATTGTCAATAAAGAGCATAAAATAATTTGGGAAGGGTGTAATTGTTTAGAGCAAAGTACTTCTCTGGAGCAGAGGTTAAGCTCAAGTGCCAAACTGAGATGAATGTTCACAATTAGTGGAAGAAAGCAATTGAGCTGTGATAAGTGCGATTCTATCTGTTGGATAGAACTTGCCAGGATTTAGAGACCGTTTCTATCAAAAATGTGTGTGTTGGAACTCATAATGAGGATCAAAGACTGAAAAAAAGAAAGAATAGTTATGCTGATTGAAATGCCTTTTAATTTTAAAATATGAATATATATTTTTTGAAGTTCACAGAACTATTGTACTTATACTACAGAGATTCCTTGTAATGCATTTTTAAAAACTTATTACATTTTTATTAATTTTTAAACACCTCATTAATTTCTCTAAATACAACTATTGTGAAAAATCTACCCCAACGAATTTTTGAGCTAGCTTTTTCATAACTTGCATTTGAACAAATGGGACATGGAGTATTAGCATGGAAAGACATGGCACATCTGTAATTTCTGATAAGATGTACAGTTGTTTTCTTTAAATTGAAAGATCATGATAACCGCAACACACTGCTGAACAGATTGGGTTGTTCACTTCTTTATAATCAGAATTGAATGATCTATTCATTCTGTAGCTCAGTAATGGCTTCTGAAGCTATTCATTCTCCAGAAAGAGTTTAAATATATGAAGTCTTTTCCAACCAAGTTATTTGTTTTTAATGTAAATTTCTATCAAGCTTAAAAAAATTAATGTGGTAGGGGTACAAATATGTATAATTTTGAGGTAACAAGATCTACAAGTTCAGCTTTGCATGAGGCAAGCAACTATGCTGAAGATTGTACAGTATCAAGTTTCAGAGTAACGATAGATTTAGTGCGTTGATCAGTTATTTATAAAAATTCCTGTTTAAAATTAGAACTTTAGTAATAGGAGTGAAATGGATATCTGTTTCAAGTACAGAAATAACCAGCATGCGCAAAGCTATCAAATCTGTCTTGCTAGTGGAGAGTCCTATACTCCTTGGACTAAAATGGCCAAGAAGGAATTCTGGCAACATCAATTATACTACACTGCTGTATGGTTCAAAATTTGAAATCTTAGATTAAAATGCCTTTTGATTTTTTTAATGTTTGTGATAAATTAGAACCCTAATGCTATACTGTAGCATCGTTTTGGCCAATTTGATAATCCACTACAAGTTATTGAAAGTGATACAAATCGTGGTCAAAATCTGTAAGCTGTGATCATAGTGTGATTAAAATGATTCAGTTGCTACATTAGATAATGATCACCTGTGGTCTACAGTTATGTTAATCGCTTTATCACAGCCCATTTAACATTTTTAATAAAGTTGGTTATGCCAGCCATACATTGCACAGAACTTTGAAAGCAAGCCAACGTTTTAGTGTTGACATTTCTGAAAAAATTGTTACATTATTTTACAAATCATCTTCAAAGGAAAATTGACGTCACATCTAGCTTAAGTTAGAATTGAATTGAAAATCTTTTCTCATTGGCATTGCCCATCATGAACTCCAGGCAGTAAGTAAATGAATCCAAGCACATCTTTTTGATTCTTGAAGGAGATTGTGGCCATGCTCTGCTCTGGGGACAAGGATGAGTGTTCGAGTAATGAAATGTTTTGCTGGTCACATTCTTTTGATTTTTAAGCTGTTCTGTGCAAAAATAAAAGCTTACTGTATATCTCTGAACTTATAATACTTATAAATTAAATGTCAGTTTTATTTAAAACATTTTTTGACAAATTCACGTGTATTGAATGTGAAGCAGTAATGATTATCTTTCCTTAACCTTGGAGCAATGTCAGGTTGTCTGTGCTTTGCTCAGCATTCATGTTTATGCAAAAAGCTAATTTAAGATGAGATTTAGGCCAGGAATTTAAAATTACATTCTTGCAATTTTGAAGGTCTCAGAAATGATTAACTTAATCAGACACTGATGTCCATTTGTATTTGAAATGTGTGTTTATTCAGGTACTTAAAAAAAATTAAACTTATGTTTGCAGTACAAAGAACAAGAAAATAGAACAGTGCAGTGAAAAACAGGCCCTTCAGCCCACAATGTGTCGAACATGATGCAAAATTAAACTAATCCTTTCTGCATGCACGTAATCCATACCCCTCCATTTATTCAAAAGCCTCTTAAATGCCACCATTGTATCTGCTTCCGCCACCCCGTGACAGCACATTCTAGGCACCTACCACCACTCTGTGTGTAAGAAAGAACTTGCCTTGCACCTCCCAGGTGGGTTAATGTATGATGAGTATTTGACGGCACTGGGCCTGTACTCGCTGGAGTTTAGAAGAATGAGGGGGGACCTCATTGAAATGTACTGAATACTTAAAGGGTTGGATAGAGAGGATGGGGAGAGGACGTTTCCACTTGTGGGAGAGTCTAGGACTAGAGGTCATAGCCTCAGAATTAAAGGATGTCCTTTAGGAAGGAGATGAGGAGGAATTTCTTTAGTCAGAGAGTGGTGAGTCTGGAATTCTTTGCCATGGAAGGCTGTGGAGGCAAAGTCAATAGATATTTTTAAGGCAGAGATAGGTAGATTCTTGATTAGTATGGGTGTCAGGGGTGATGGGGAGAAGGCAGGAGAATGGAGTTATGAGGGAGAGATAGATCAGCCATGATAGAATGGTGGAGTAGACTTGATGGGCCGAATAGCCTAATTCTGCTCCTATCGCTTATGACCTTATGAACTTTCCCCCTCTAACTTTTAAGATACACCCTCTACTACTTGATATTTCCACACTGGGGGGAAAAAAAGATTCTGACTGTCCACGCTATCTATGCTTCTCATAATTTTATAAACTCAATCAGATCTCCCCTCAGCCTCCAACGTTTCAGAGAAGACAATTTGTTAATTTGCTCATTTGAAAACAGGAGAAATTAGTTCAATTTGCTCTTCCCATAATTTGTAGCCTAAAGGCTTTCTACCTTGGTATATTTTCATGAGTGAAATCATTAATCTTCAAATCAACATCATTAACATCATTAACAGTCCATAAAAGCAAAAAAACCCTGCAGAAACTTGAAGATGTTCAGCAGATCAGGCAGCATCTGTGAAAGGCAATATATCTTAAATATAATTAATGTGAAAATTTATGTTTGATTTCTTCCCTAATATTTCCATGTGACTTTGAGTTTGGGGTGAGTTTGCTTTAGCTTGGTAATGCTATTCAAATTGTTGGCATGAGATGAAAGCATTTTTCTCTACCTTCATACTTCTGCCAACTCCTGTTGCTAATGAATGGAGGATAGCATGTTAATGAAAGTTCTATATTCTGGCTATTAGAATCTCTTGGCTAATTGAAATTGCAAATAGATCATTTTTACTTCCACTCTTCTCTAATGTGTCATAACTTTACTGAGTTTCTTTTGTGCTTTATTATTGCACCGTGGGAATGCATAAATTAGCTCATTTACATTTTCTTTGTTAACCAAAATAAGCTATTTTTAAAAAAGAAATGAACACTACATATGTTTAGATGAACGTACTGTGTTCGTGCAGTTTGTTTAAAAGAAACAAATATGTTTGATCTTTCGCTCTGCAGGTTTGATGCTGTTTTAAGATTTGTTTTGGAAGTAGAAAAACCAAGCATAATTCAGTCTATCAATACTGTTTCATTAGCACGTAAAATGATTCAAACCAATACAAATGCAGTAGCTTACTACAGGGCCAACCTTTGTTCTTTATTATTAAACTTGAATATAGCTTTGGCATTTGAAAAAAAATGTTTTGACCTTGGTTTAGTGACTAATAAGATAGATTGTTGCAAATGCATTTTCTGTTCTGAGCTTTTAATTCAGTAGCATTATTGGGTTATTTTCTTCATTTCAAAGCCTATTAAATTGGCTTGTCACGACCTGGTTGAAACTGGGAACTGCAGGCAAGTGGTTGAGGTTGAGACCTTGATGAACTGCATAGCTGACACTGTATCATGTCGTTTGTAAATATACCTTTAGAGCACCTTTTAGTGATTTATACTTTTTAGGTGCGGGTTTCATTTGAAGCTTTGAACAAAGTTAAAATTATGAATGATTGAATCTGAGCAAAACTTAAGAGGCACCATGAAACATTTGTAATAGAAAACAACCTTAGCTGACTATATTGTGCTACTGCTCTTGTCTAGACTAAGGGCAGATTTAACATTTTTGAATACTGCATTAAATTAATTGGAGAGGGGGGAATTATGCTGTTGCCAATTTATATAAGATGGAAATATCAAATGAGTACCTGTAATTGTGGAATTAAATGCTACTTATTAGCATTTATTAAAAGTTGATTTGTGTGACTTCTTCATTTTTCAGAATAATTACTTGGCGAAGATTTAATCTTCTGAAACAACTGGTTATGCCGCACCTTTTGCCTAGCATACTAATGTAATAACTCTAGTTAAAATGCATGTCATTTCTTAATCCTTGACAGTGCACACACCTTCATGATAGTAGTTATTCACAAAATGCTGGAGTAACTCAGCAGGTCAGGCAGCATCTCAGGAGAGAAGGAATGGGTGACGTTTCGGGTCGAGACCCTTCTTCAGACTGATAGACTGTTCATGATAGTAGTGTTCATTACTGGTGTTATTGTTACATCATGTTCTGTCGCATTGTCTGATTAAAATAGGGCAGTAGTAGAGACATTACACACAGATGGATGATTGATGCAGTTGACCTTTGGTTTTACAGTCCAGGTTGCTATTTAGTCATGTCTGGCAAGACTGTACAAATTGATTACAGTGAATCATTTGTTCCCTGATTCGTTATTAATTTATTTGAGTTGGATATTAGGCCATTAGCTTAATCAGACTTTTAATTTACTTGTAGTTAATTGCATTTTAATATTTATTGTTAAAAATATCGATTGCATTCCAGTTACAGAGGTCATGTCCAATGATTCAATGGTACTTTATGGTTGCATGTACCTAGATGCAGTAAAATTCTTTGTTTTGCAGCATTTCAGTAAGATCATACGATACATAAGCACACTCATACATACGAATAAGAGTGCAACAATGGTAGTGTAAGAATAGTCAAGTTCACTCAGTACATAAAGAATCGCCATGTTTCCGGTGCAATCTTGTACCTATTAAATTTTGTTCCTAAAAATATCAAGTTTTGGTCTTAAAGGCTGGTTGTCCTGGTGATGGCACTGAGGGTTCAGCCTAGCCTGGCGATGCTGCCTCCACTGTTGCGCTGCCTTGTCGTGCTGCTGCAGGCCATTCCAATCCTTGCGCTCATCCAACCTCTGTGGGGCCTTCAGCTGTGCCCAATCCATGCGATCACTGGCTTTCCTCTAATAACAACCTTTGGCATGTGTACTATAATCTCTTTAACTTTTTGCAATGTATCATTGTCATTTGATTTCTGCCTTCTCTGAAAGCTGAGGCAATTTTAATTCTGAATATGAAAAATACATATGGTTGCATATGGATTTGTAAAGGAAATGGAATATGACAAGGAACTGTGGAATGACAAAATAATATAATGCCTAATCTAACTTGAAAGGTGAAAAAGATGAACTGGAATGAAGCTGAAAGTATTCTTGAGGATTAGTTTACGTTGAGAGAACTAGATATTGCAAATAAAAGCAAGAGGGTAACTAAGGAGAGGGTAGGACCACTCGAGGATAAAGGATGGAATTTGCGCTTAGAGTCAGAGGATGTAGGCGGGGTACTAAACAAATACTTTTGGTACTCACCAAGGAGAAGATCGTGGTGGATAATGAGATTAGAGTTGGGTATACTATTATGCTGGGGCATTTTGTGATCAGGAAGGAGGTTGTGCTGGTCCCTGAAGAGCATTAAGATGGACATGGGCCTTATAGTTACAGAGAAAGTGTCGATAAAAATAAAGTGCAAGGGGCGCTATGAGGAAGGCAGATCGGAACTGTGCACTCTATGAGAGGACCGTTCAACAATGTGATAACAGCAGGGAAGAATCTGTTCCTGAATATGGTGGTATGTGCTTTCAAGCTTTTGTATCTTCTTCCCAACATGAGAAGGGACAAGAGAGAATGACTATGAAGTAAATGATCCTTGATTGTGTTGGCCCCTTTCCTGTGTCAACGTGAAGTGTAGATGGAATAGATGGCGCAGAGGCCGGTTTGCCTGATGGACTTGGCTACATTTACAACTCCCTGTAATTTCTTGTGGTCTTGGGCAGAGCTGTTGCCAAATCAAGCTGTGAGGCTTTCTATGATGCATCTGCAGAGATCGGTAAGAGTTGTGGAATCTGCAATTCTCTACCACAGAAGCCAGTTAAGGCCAAATCATTAAATAAATTTAGGACAAAAATATAAATGTATTCTTAAAGCCAAAGAGATCAAAGAATATGGAAAGCAAGCAGGAACAGGGTACAGAAGTGGATGATTAGTCATGATCATATTCAATGACTGGGCAAGCCCAATAGGTTGCCCTTTTTATTCTGTTTTCATATGCTTTGAAGTTGTGGTTCCCAGACAATTATTTCAATAGACAATAGGTTCAGGAGTAGGCCATTCGGCCCTTCAAGCCAGCATCGCCATTCACCGTGATCATGGCTGTTCATACACAATCAGTACCCTGTTCCTGTCTTCTCCCCATATCCCTTGGCTCCGCTATCATTAAGAGCTCTTTCTAACTCTCTCTTGAAAGCATCCAGGGAATTGGCCTCCACTACCTTCTGAGGCAGAGAGTTCAACTCGCTGAGTGAAAAAGATTTTCCTCATCTCTGTTCTAAATGGCCTACCCCTTATTCTTAAACTGGGGTCCCTTCTTCGGGACTCCCCCAACATCGGGAACATGTTCCCTGCCTCTAGCGTGTACAATCCCTTAATAATCTTATATGTTTCAATTTAGATCCCCTCTCATCCTTCTAAATTCCAGAGTATACAAGCCCAGTCGCTCCAGTCTTTCAACATACAACTGTCCTGCCATTCCGGGAATGAACCTCGTGAACCTACACAAGAGCCTAAACTGAAATTGGCATGAGTCTCCTACATGGTGCCATTTCAATGTAATTTATATACGCAGAATGTCTTCTGTTATGCTATGGTCTAATAAAGATGAAACAAAAATTATTTTCTAATAGAATAACTCAAATCAATGGTCACTTTCTTAAAAAAATACTGCTTAAGATACTTAATTCTCTGAAAATTGGGTGACACGATCAAGAACTGTTTAAAGTCTGTTATTCTCCTTTGGGTGAATGGTATGCAAGTTCAGCAGCTGCAGAGAATTTAATTGGGCTAGGTTTTGAGTCCATAAAATTGTAGGGAGTGCAGAGGATGTTTATATATCCCAACAGCATATTTTAAATACATTTATCAAAGATTGTTGTTAAGGAGGGCTGCATGGCATAACATATAACATATAACATATAACATATAACATATAACAACTACAGCATGGAAACAGGCCTGTCCGGCCCTACCAGTCCACGCCGACCATTCTCCCTGACCTAGTCTCATCTACCTGCACTCAGACCATAACCCTCCAATCCCCTCCTATCCATATACCTATCCAATTTACTCTTAAATAATAAAATCGAGCCAGCCTCCACCACTTCCACCGGAAGCCCATTCCATACAGCCACAACCCTCTGAGTAAAGAAGTTCCCCCTCATGTTACCCCTAAACCTTTGTCCCTCAATTCTGAAGCTATGTCCCCTTGTTGGAATCTTCCCCACTCTCAAAGGGAAAAGCCTACCCACGTCAACTCTGTCCGTCCCTCTCAAAATTTTAAAAACCTCTATCAAGTCCCCCCTCAACCTTCTACGCTCCAAAGAATAAAGACCCAACCTGTTCAACCTCTCTCTGTAGCCTAAGTGCTGAAACCCAGGCAACATTCTAGTAAATCTCCTCTGTACCCTCTCCATTTTGTCGACATCCTTCCTATAATTTGGCGACCAGAACTGCACACCATACTCCAGATTTGGCCTCACCAATGCCCTGTACAATTTCAACATTACATCCCAACTTCTATACTCGATGCTCTGATTTATAAAGGCAAGCATACCAAACGCCTTCTTCACCACCCTATCCACATGAGATTCCACCTTCAGGGAACAATGCACAGTTATTCCCAGATCCCTCTGTTCCACTGCATTCCTCAATTCCCTACCATTTACCCTGTACGTCCTATTTTGATTTGTCCTACCAAAATGCAGCACCTCACACTTATCAGCATTAAACTCCATCTGCCATCTTTCAGCCCACCCTTCCAAAAGGCCCAAGTCTCTCTGTAGACTTTGAAAATCTACCTCACTATCAACTACTCCACCTATCTTAGTATCATCTGCATATTTACTAATCCAATTTGCCACACCATCATCCAGATCATTAATGTAAATGACAAACAACAGTGGACCCAACACAGATCCTTGGGGCACTCCACTAGACACTGGCCTCCAACCTGACATACAATTGTCAACCGTTACCCTCTGGTATCTCCCATTCAGCCATTGTTGAATCCATCTTGCAACCTCACTATTAATACCCAACGATTTAACCTTCTTAATCAACCTTCCATGTGGAACCTTGTCAAATGCCTTACTGAAGTCCATATAGACAACATCCACAGCCTTGCCCTTATCAATTTCCCTGGTAACCTCTTCAAAAAATTCAAGAAGATTAGTCAAACATGACCTTCCAGGCACAAATCCATGTTGACTGTTTCTAATCAGGCCTTGATTATCCAAATAATTATATATATTGTCCCTAAGTATCTTTTCCATTAATTTTCCCACCACAGACGTCAAACTAATAGGTCTATAATTGCTAGGTTTACTTTTAGAACCTTTTTTAAACAAAGGCACAACATGCGCAATGCGCCAATCTTCCGGCACCATCCCTGTTTCTAATGACGTTTGAAATATTTCCGTCATAGCCCCTGCTATTTCTGCACTAACTTCCCTCAATGTCCTAGGGAATATCCTATCAGGACCTGGAGACTTATCCACTTTTATATTCTTCAAAAGTGTCCGTACCTCCTCTTCTTTAATCCTCCTAATTTCCATCACTACTCTACTTGTTTCGCTTACATCACATAATTCAATATCCTTCTCCTCGGTAAATACCGAAGAAAAGAAATTGTTTAATATCTCCCCCATTTCTTCCGGCTCAGCACATAGCTGTCCACTCTGACTCTCTAATGGACCAATTTTATCCCTCACTATCCTTTTGCTATTGACATATCTGTAGAACCCCTTGGGGTTTACTTTTACATTACTTGCCAAAGCAGCCTCATATCTTTTTTTCGCTTTTCTAATTTCCTTTTTAAGATTCCTTTTACATTCTTTATATTCCTCAAAAACCTCATTTACTCCCTGCCGCTTATATTTATTGTATATCTCCCTCTTTTTCCGAACCAAGTGTCCAATTTCCCTGGAAAACCACGGCTCTTTCAAATTATTATTCTTTCCTTTCCACCGAACAGGGACATAAAGTCTCTGTACTCTCAAAATTTCACCTTTAAATATCCTCCATTTCTCTATTATATCCTTTTCATAAAACAACAATTTCCATTTCACTCCTTTTAAATCCTTTCTCATCTCCTCAAAATTAGCCTTTCTCCAATCCAAAATCTCAACCCTTGGTCCAGATTTGACCTTCTCCATAATGATATTGAAACTAATGGCATTATGATCACTAGACCCAAAGTGCTCCTCAACACATACCTCCGTCACCTGACCCATCTCATTTCCTAACAGGAGGTCCAACACTGCCCCTTCTCTGGTAGGCACCTCTACGTATTGCTGCAAAAAACTATCCTGCACACATTTTACAAACTCCAAACCATCCAGCCCTTTAACAGAATGTGATTCCCAGTCTATATACGGAAAATTGAAATCACCCACAATCACCACTCTGAGCTTACTACTAATATCTGCTATCTCCTTACATATTTGCTCTTCCAATTCTCGTTCCCTAAAGGCAATTAAACATTTCCTTTTCAGAGCAATCTAGTTTTGTTTTGACAAATTAAGAGCACATTTCCTTCTCATATTGTTAATAATAATGACTTTGTTCTTGATGTTGTACGTGTAAATGCATCATTCAATTCCATTTTATTTTTTGATGTGGGAATAAGTGCAAGGAGTAATATTCAGGTCTCCTGATTTGCCGTATCAGCAATACAACTTTATTTGCAAGGATAAATTGGGCTGTTTGTGCCATTAACTCAAACTTGGCGAATATTGGCCCTTTTTCATCCATTAAATCAAGTTTTACTGTTAAGGTTTTAACAGCGATGTTGTTTCTGTTTCCCAACTCTTACTGGGTCACAATATTAATATTGCATAATTTACCAGAATCAAAGTCATGTTTACTTTGGACTAGAAACATGCTGATCAAGATAATAGTTGTAGACGCCTTCTGCAAATTGTTCCTCGGCTTTATAATGTACGGAAAACAAATAATACTGCAGAATCATGTACCTGAAATAAAATCAGAATTGTTGGATATATTCAGGCAGTCAAGCAGCTTCTGCAGTCTCAACACCCAGTGTATGCAGATCTTAACTTTTTCAGTCATAGAGTTGTGAATCTGTGGAATTCTCTGCCTCAGAAGGCAGTGGAAGCCAATTCTCTGAATGCATTCAAGAGAGAGCTAGATAGAGCTCTTAAGGATAGTGGAGTCAGGGGGTACGGGGAGAAGGCAGGAACGGGGTACCGATTGAGAATGATCAGCCATGATCACATTGAATGGCGGTGCTGGCTCGAAGGGCCGAATGGCCTACTCCTGCACCTATTGTCTATCATATCATTCAAGGCCACTGTGCTTTACCTTTCCCTTTGTTATCTTCCCACACCTCTCCCAATCCTTCCGAATTTGGCGGAAAGTTTCCGCTTCTTTATTTCATTTCCGCCATTCCGAGTTTGCCTCACATTTTTCCGCAAAACAGTCAGTCAATGCAATTCGTCAATTCGGTCGCTAGCGGTCGCTAAGGGTTCTGCGAGAAGTCCCCCTGCCCTGGAAGTCTCCCCGAAAATGTGGCACCTAGGCTGGGCAAGGCAGCCAATCTTGACCTCATCGGGACTTCCATGGCCGATCGGTGGGTTGAATTTGCAACCTGTGGCTGGGGCTCTGGAACTCCAGCCCAGCTGGAGCCAGCATACCTATCCCCATAGCCGATTTCCTTGGCCAGCTGGATAAACCAGCAAAGTTCTGGAACCAAGAGTGCCAGAAAATCAGTGTTGGAACTGTTGGAACTGTAATGAGTAAATATTAAATTTACGTGCAAGATTATATAACTACTAGACCAAGTGGACCCGTTGGGCCCAAACCTCTCCTGCATTGATGCAGCACCCTCTCCTCCCCTTTGCCCCCCCTTGCCCCCTTCTCTCCCCCTCCCCCCTCCTAGCCCCACCCCCCTCCCTCACATCCCCTCTCCCCTTCCCCTCTCCCCTTCCCCTCTCCCCTTCCCCTCTCCCCTTCCCCTCTCCCCTTCCCCATCCCCCTTCCCCTCCCTCTTCTCCTCCCCTTCCCCTCCCCGTCAGCTACCCCTTCCCCTCTCCCTTCCCCTTCGCCCTTCCCCTCCCCCCTTCCCCCCATCCCCCTTCCCCTCCCCCATCCCCTCCCCTTCCCTTCCCCTCCCCCTTTCCCCCCCTTCCCCTCCCCCCTCCCTTCCCCCCTTCCCCTCCCCCACTCCATCCCCCTTATCCTCTCCCTCTCCCTCCACCCCTCCCCCCTCCGTCTCTAGGAGATAGATATAAACTTTAAAATGTGAATAACTTTAAAAATATAACACCGATTTCAATGAAACATCTTCCATTAGCACCAAAGGGGCGACAATGAATAAGGTGGGCCTAAAATTGTCGCGCTATCGTGTATCGTTTTGGCTGTAGTTCAGGAACAAACAAACAAACAAACGAGAGTTTTAGTATATAGATATTAATTAATTAAGACGGCGTTAAAATATAAAACACAGCAGAAAAGCCAATTACCACCTTTTTGGGCTGATTATCAATGAATGTGCAAATTTACTTCAACAAGTACTTCCGCATGCTTAGTCGAATCACATATATCAACTCTTTCTTCATAATAGTCATACATTTTATGACCATTGTTCTTTTATTCAATACCAAGAGAATTGGGATGTGTAAGGAAAAAGCAAAATAGAAAAAACAAAACAATACAATTTTTTCTTTGTGTTGCAAAAAGTATCTCTGATCAATAACCTTTCTATAAATAGCAGAAAATACTCATGATAGACCTGACATTGTACATGTAGTCCAAGAACTACAGACTGTTGGAAATAATAGTCGTTTTTCACACATGAATGTAGCACAACGCATATGCGCATTTGACTTGCATACTTTTTTTTGCTCAAAAGTTGCATTACGCACCATATTATGAATTTTGATGTAAAATTCTGAATTTTGGACATCAAAATTATGAATTTGTAAAATCAAATGTTGGGATGTCTGCTCCCACCAACTGCCCAAATCCAAGCCTTTGATGTGTCGGAAGGAACTGCAGATGCTGGTTTACACCGAAGATAGACACTAAATGCTGGAGTAATTCAGCGGGTCAGCCTCATGAAGTCCATGAGTTCTGCATGGGTGCAGGAGATCGCCCCAAAACTTCACCTATTCATTTTCTCCAGAGATGCTGTCTGACCCGCTGAGGTACTCCAACATTTTGTGTCTATCCTAGTCTTTGATGTTACATTGTGTTACAGTTTCTTCAGGGAGCAACAACAATGATGTAATTGTAGATAGACACAAAACGTTGGAGTAACTCAGCGGGATAGGCAGCATCTCTGGAGAGAAGGAAGGGTGATGTTTCGGGTTAAGACCCTTCTTCAGTCTGTCCCGCTGAATTACTCCAGCTTTTTGTGTCTATCTTAGGTTTAAACCGGCATCTGCAGTTCCTTCTTACACAATGTTATGCAGGCAGATTTGTTAACTCTTCCTTATTTTCTCCTTTTGGGCTTGCCTGTTGTAACACATTCATGGTTGACTTCCCACAATATACTTGCTATAAACTTTAAGTCATGCAAAACTCCACTCAGTAAATTGTTCCATTCGTACAAACATCAATCCCATTCTTGCTCTGTTTGGGACCTATAATGACACGCAGTGAAGTTAAGGGCAATTTTTAAAAATCGCAACTTTGTTTTAATAGCACTCAATTGCTTGGCCCTTCCCTATCCCTAAAATCCTCTTGCCCCTTAAAACGTCTTGTTATCTGCACTCCTCCAGTCCACACTTTAGAACCTTTTGATTTTAGACAATAATGTTATGGACTAATCTCAAGATATTTGTCTTCCTGGTTAGAAATGAACCACATCTTGTAAGTAAAGGAGTGGTGGTGGAAATGATTGAGATCATTGATGTTACACTCATCGTTTCCCTTCAAATCAAGAGGTGTTGCTATTTTAATTCGTAAGGGTATACCATTTATAAATACTTCCTCTATAGTCGACACTGAAGGTAGATATGTTATATTAGTGGGAGAACTATATTCTACAAAATTGATATTGGTGAATGTCTACGCACCAAATTTTGATAATCCGTTATTTTTTAAAAAAATATTTAATACCATTCCAGAATTTGGACAATATAATTTGATAATTGGAGGAGATTTAAATTGTACATTAGATCCTTATTTGGATAGATCTTCAACTCAAAGGAAAACAAAATCCAAGTCGTGTGAATTATTAAACTCTTATATAAATAATGCAAATATAAAAGATGTTTGGAGGATTGATAATCCTTCAGGCCGAGAGTATTCATTTTATTCACCTGTGCATAAAACTTATTCAAGAATTGATTATTTCTTGGTGGACTCCAAACTTATTCCTTATACGTATAATTCAAAATATCATAATATTATTATATCCGATCATGCCCCTTTAACATTTAGGGTAAAACTCCAAGGAGCAATGGGGAAACAGACTAATTGGAGATTTAACCCGCAAATCTTAAATGAAAAAGCATGTTATGACTATCTTAAATCGCAATTTGAGATTTTTTTTAACGCAAATGACCTTCCTGAAACACCTGCGTCCCTGCTTTGGGAAACATTTAAAGCGTTTGTGAGAGGATGTATTATTGCTTTTCAAGCGTCTCAAAACAAGAAGAACCGAGCTGAACAGAATGACCTGGAAAGTCAGATAAGACAGTTAGACATAACAAATGCCATCGCTCCCTCTATTGAAATACATAATAAAATTGCAGTTCTCAAATATAAGTTAAATTATATCCTTTCAGCTCATATTTTAAGGCTTTTTCAATATACTAAACAAAAACATTTTGAATTTGGAGATAAACCACAGAAATTGCTAGCACGTCAACTCCGTAAATTAGAAGATGATTCTACAATTCATAAAATTAGATCAGAAAATGGAGATTTGCTTAAACTACCTAAGGATATTAATCAGAGATTTTTGCAATTTTATCAGTCATTATATTCATCAAAAATAACAGATACTTCGGCGCAGATGCAAAAGTTTTTGCAGGAATGTAACCTTCCTGGTTTGAATGTGAGTGATAGAAATTTACTGGGCGCAGAAATAACTATGAAAGATGTTGAAGAGACTATTAAATCCATGAAAAATGGGAAGACTCCTGGCCCTGATGGCTTAAATAATGAGTTTTATAAAAAATTCAGTGGTTTGATCTCTCCACGTTTGCAAACTGTATATAGTCACGCCTTTAAACAACAGAGATTGCCACAAACTCTGACTGAATCAACAATAATCCTCATTCCTAAAAAAGATAAGGATTCTGAAGACCCTGGTTCGTATAGGGCGATAGCTCTTTTAAATACTGATCAGAAGATATTAGCGAAAATCTTAGCTCAGAGATTAAGTCTAGTTATAGACAAATTGATACACCCCGATCAATCAGGCTTTATAGCCAAACGATATTCATTTTTCAATTTGAGACGCTTGTTTAATATAATTTATTCAAATAGATTATTAAATGAAGATTTAGCAATCATCTCGCTAGATGCTGAAAAAGCATTTGATCAAGTAGAATGGCCTTATCTTTTCTCAGTGATGGAAAAATTTCAACTAGGTGAAAATTTTTGTGCATGGGTGAAACTTTTATATACATCCCCAACAGCTAGAATATTAACTAATCAAATGCTGTCATCTAAATTTCATTTAGCTAGGGGTTGTAGACAAGGATGTCCACTATCACCACTTTTATTTGCCCTAATTATAGAACCACTTGCTGAGAGTATTAGATCAAATTCACATATTTATGGCTACAACACTAAACATACAACCAATAAAATTTCTTTATATGCGGATGATGTATTAATATATATTACAAAGCCAGAAATTAGCATTCCGAATTTATTAAATCTCATAACTCAATTTGGTTCATTTTCAGGTTATAGAATTAACTGGTATAAAAGTGAAATTATGCCAATAATGGAGCATAATCCGGCCATACTTCAACAATTTCCTTTCAAAATTGCCTATGAAAAGTTTAAATATCTTGGAATTTACGTGACTAGGAAATATACTTCTTTATTTAAATCAAATTTTCCTCCTTTACTTGTTAAATTACACAGAAATATCCAATTTTGGAAAACACTTCCTATATCATTAGTTGGTCGTAGTAATGCTATAAAGATGATCTTTCTGCCACAGCTACTATACTTATTTCAAGCAATTCCGATCTACCTTCCAAAAAAGTATTTTTTAAAAATTGATTCAATTGTTACTAATTTTATTTGGGACTACAAGACTCATAGAATAAATAAAAGACACTTATGTAAGTCTAAAATTAATGGAGGAATTGCTTTACCTAACTTTTTATTTTATTATTGGGCGGTTAATATTAAAAATATAACCTGCTGGTTGGATGATTCTGATCAACAACCGGATTGGTTAAAGATGGAGAAAGAGGATTGTTTACCATTCGATATTGGTGCGATCCTCTTAGCTCCAATAAATTTAAATAAAAAAACATATGGAGGTAATTCCATTATACATAGTGTTATCCGTACCTGGAAACAATTAAAGCTTACGTTAAAATTGAGTAAATTATCTGTTTTCCTTCCTATTGCGAATAATCCTTCTTTTAAACCGTCTGTCTTAGATAGAGGCTTTGCTCAATGGAAAAGTTATGGAATCAAAAGGGTGGGAGATCTTTATCATAAGGGAACTTTTCTTTCGTTTCAGGAGTTACAGCAGAAGTACGGATTACATGTTAATAATTATTTTAGATATTTACAACTTAGAGATTATGTAAAATCACACATGCAAGAATATAAGTTTAGAGGTCCAGAAATACTTGATGTATGCCTGAATCGACATTATAACTCAAATAAATTAATATCTTTTATTTACAATATTCTCCTTGACATTGACATTCCGTCATCAGAATCTTATAGACGAGCATGGGAGGACGAATTGAATCAAGTTATAATGCAAGATATATGGGATGAAAGTTTACAACATATACATCAATGTTCATTGAATACTAGACATTCCCTAATACAATTTAAAATAATACATAGATTACATTATTCGAAGACGAAATTAAATAGGATTTTTCCTAGTATCTCTCCTATGTGTGATAAATGTCAATTTCAAGAAGCTAATTTAACTCATATTTTCGTAACTTGTATAAAAATGCAAAACTTCTGGTTGGAGATTTTTAAAATAGTTTCTAAAGTTATTAATAAAAAATTAGATATGGACCCAAAATTAATTATATTAGGATTATCAGAACATACTACAAATTTTACAGTAAGCCAGGTACATTTTCTTGATTACAGTCTAATAACTGCGAAAAAACTAATACTTAAATTTTGGAAAAAACCAATAACCCCCACAATTAAAATGTGGACTATGGAAATGACAGAGACCCTGCATTTGGAAAAAATAAGGTTTGCCTTAATCGACAAACCTGAGTTATTTTTAAAAATATGGTCTCCATTTATTGAATTTTTAGAAAAGTAAATGGGCTTGGCACAGGACTAAAATAAAAAAAAAAATTTAAATAAAAAGTTGAAACTTGAGTTGGGGGTTGGATGTACAGCTGTGGTTTTTGTCTCCCGGATCTACTCCCGTTAATTTTTATTGTTAGATCCTTTTTTTTTTTTTTTTTTTTTTTTTTTTTTTTTTTTTTTTTTTTTTTTTTAACCCTCTTACTCTCTCTCTCCCCAAGTTTATAGTTTTATATTTTTATTTTTACTTTCTCTCTTCAAAAATTTAAAAATTGAAGCTATGTAAGAACTTTGTAACAAATGTGTTTTTTCTTATTTCGATTTGTACATATGCTTTTCAAAAAAAAAAAAAAAAAAAAAAAAAAAAAAAAAAGGAAATGATTGAGATCTAGATTGTTTTCAGTTGCAGAGTTCAGATCCCAGTGAAACTGTTGGGTAATTAAATTCAAACTTTAATAAATACAAGTAATTATATGAATATGAAGGGTCTCGACCCGAAACATCACCCATTCCTTCTCTCCAGAGATGCTGCCTGTCTCGCTGAGTTACTCCAGCATTTAGTGTCTACCTTTGATTTAAACCAGTATCTGCAGTTCCTTGTGCAGTTCCTTCAAGATGGAAAAATTATAAAGATGGGGTATGTTGTATATGCGATCATCAGTCAGGCCATTGAGTACAGGGGTCAGGAAGTCATAGAACATAGATAAGTATAACACAGGAACAAATCCTTTGGCCCATTACGTCTGTGCCGAACATAATACCAAGGTAAACTAACCTCATCTCCCAATACGTGATCAATACCCTCCATTCCCTGCATATCCATGTGACTAATCTAAAAACATCTTTAAAAACACTGTTGTATCTGCTGCCACCAGCATCCCTGGCATACCCCACCCCACCCACTAAAGAAAAACTTGCCCCACACATCTTTAAACTTTGCCGTTCTCACCTTAAAGATATACCCTCCAGTTATTGTCCCGCTGAGTTACTCCAGCTTTTTGTGTCTACAGTAATTAAATGAAACTGGAATAAAAGAACAATCTATCTGGTTCATAAGGTCCAGAAGACAGTCTGGCAGCCTCATTAGGTTAAATCTTTGTTTCTCCTATTAAATTGACTTTTAACTGCTTTCTGAAGTAGGCTTGCCAACCATTTGGGTCAAGACAGAATTAGGATTATCAATAAATCATCTTGCTAATGGCTCTTAAACCTGCGATCAAATAAATATGAAATATAATGCAGTCCCGAAATGGCATTTAAATGGCAGTTAATTATTAAGCAATTATGATTTATCTAATCTTTTATTGAAAATTTTATCGTCTGGAATAAGTCGCAAATTTTGTCTGGAATACACTCTATATTAATGGATCTGGACTACAATGTATTTAGAAACACAGAAAAATTATGTTGGCCAATCAGCTCCTCGAGCTTGCTCCATCATTTGGTATGGCTGATCCTCTATCATTAACTGAAGCCAGTTTAATTTAACAGTTCAGGCAGCATAAAATTAACCAATGTTTTTAGGGCATTAACAGATGGAATTTAATCTTGAGTAGTGTGAGAAAATGCATTTTGGCAAGTCAATAGGGTATGTGTACACTAAATGGTAGGGCACTAGGGAATGTTGTAGAACAGGGAGACCTGGAGTTCAAATCTATCATTTCCTGAAAGTGGCAACATTGGTCATTAGGATAGTGAAGAAAACATGTGGCGTGCATAGATTTGCACGGATTTGGGCAAAGAATATATTAATTGTGACGATACGTGGCAACTTTACAAAACACTGAATAGGCTGCACTTGGAGTACTGGTGACTCCCACATAGCCATTTGGGTAAGGGAAATTCATCCTAAAGGAATTAACAAATCATTATCTAAAGAACTTGAGTGGCAGAATAGAATTTGCTCTTTTGACATTTCTGTGAAAGTATTGTAAATAAGTAAACATAAAATCAATACTTCTTCAACCCTCATTTCTTGATGCATGCACATGGCTTTGTATTGTAGAAAATTGAGATAGAGATAGAGACCATTTCTAAGAATGCAAACTTTACATAACACTGGGGTAATCTGCATTATGTGTATTTCTGATTGCCGCACTATATGAAGGATCTGATTGTGCTGGAGAGAATGCAGATTCACCAAGATGATGCCTGGATTGGTCGACTTTAATTATGGGAAGAGATTGAATAGGCTGGGTTTGTTTTCCCTGATGTGTGGGAAGCTGAGGGGGTGACATGAGAAGTATATAAGATTATTGGGGCCCTAAATATGGTGGATAGTCAAACCATTTTCCCCTATGTAGATTTGCAAGTTCTTTTTACAAAGTGAGTGGTTGATATCTAGGACACTCTACTGGAGGGGGTGGTGGAGATAGATATAATTACAATGTCTAAGAAAGATTCAGACAGACACTTAAATAGGCAATGCGTAAAGAATATGGTCCTAATGCATGCAAAAGGAACTACTTTCGTTTAGTTTAGAGATACAGTGCGGAATCGGGCCCTTCGGCCCACTGGGTCCATGCTGACCAGCGATCACCTTGTACATTAGTTATAGTTCTAGGGCGGCACGGTAGCGCAGCGGTAGAGTTGCTGCTTTACATCGAATGCAGCGCCGGAGACTCAAGTTCGATCCTGACTACGCGTGCTGTACTGTAAGGAGTTTGTACGTTCTCCCCGTGACCTGCGTGGGTTTTCTCCGAGATCTTCGGTTTCCTCCCACACTCCAAAGACGTACAGGTATGTAGGTTAATTGGCTGGGTAAATGTAAAAAATTGTCCCTAGTGGGTGTAGGATAGTGTTAATGTGCGGGGATCACTGGGCGGCACGGACTTGGAGGGCCGAAAAGGCCTGTTTCCGGCTGTATATATATATATATATATATATATAGTCTTACAATCCAGGGACAATTTACAGAAGCCAATTCACCTACAAACCTGCAAGTCTTTGGAATGTGGGAGGAAAATGGTTGACATGACATGGTGGAACAAAGAGCCTGTTGCTGTGCTGTGTGACTTTATGACTCTTTAATGCTATTATTTTAGTATTGAACCAAAATGATTTATTGTGTTGGAAAACATGCATCTGCGATCGATCAGTGCAATCGTAGGATAGTACAAAGCCATTAATGCTGATCTAATAACTTCAAAGAATAGAAATGCTCAGTGACAGCAGACTCTTGCAGCTCTTGACTATGCAGTTAGTCCTGTACCTAGCAACCCAGAACAAAACTGCATAGTGAACTTCTTTGGATAGTGAATACTGAAGAAATGTCTAACTTTCACAGCATTCCTGAACACTGCTCTGACAGCACAGGCGTGCTTTTACTATAAATTTTGTGAAAGATCTTTACAACATATAGGGGCGGCAAGGTGGCACAGCGGTAGAGTTGCTGCCTTACAGTGCTTGCAGTGTCAGAGACCCGGGTTCGATCCAGAGTACGGGTGCTGTCTGTATGGAGTTTATACGTTCTCCTCGTGACCTGTGTGGATTTTCTCCGAGATTTTCGGTTTCATGCCACACTCCAAAGACATACAGGTTTGTAAGTTAATTGGCTTGGTATAATTGTCAATTGTCCCTAGTGTGTGTGTAGGATAGAGTTAGGGTGCGGGGATCACTGGTCTGTGCAGACTCGGTGGGCCGAAGACCCTGTATTTCTAATAGTTTATCAAAAAGGAATGATGTTGAACCTGTAAATATTTTCAGTTCAAGACTAACAAGGCAACGAAGTAAGAATTTTGTTTCACAAATGAATTTCTTTAATTAATTCTCTGAATTATTTTGTAGAACTAAGATATTTTTTGGCATGGGGTTGGTTGTACTGTGCCTAATCAATCAGGAGACAGCCTGGCAAGTTACCCCCAGCTTTGTGTGGTTAGTGGCGCGAGTAGTTCACCGCTAACTTAGGCAGGCTGGGTGGAATGCATGGTGCCTGTTGGAGGCCACTGCATTATTGATTGAAACTGTTTCAAAGTCTCTGTGCATGTGGTTTCTATTTCTGTTTCTATTTCTGTCCAGAAATGGTTTTGCTTTCGTGTTGCCATTGTTAAGGTTTGTTAACAGGCAAATTATAAACTGGAAAGTTCTAATATCAGATAAGCTCTAGTGGAGAAACAGCAGCCAAGGGAGCCATTGGGCCATCCTCTTGGCAGTGACAATGAGGTACCTTGAGGTACCTTGTCCAACTCTTGATTAATCAACATATTTATTAACCAGCACCAATCAAGTCTGGCATATGCCAGATAGTCAAATATTTACTGCAGTTTACTCTTAGAAACTCAGTATTCCTCTTTGTCTTTTCTGTATATTATATATATAGCCCTGATTTTTCTTCAGCTCTTTCTTAAAAATTCTTACTATTCGGTTTTGTCTACTGAGAGTGGCGAGTTGATGTGGTTAGGAAGAAGACTTGTTTTTACGAGTGATGTGATGGCAAAATGGTGCAGGCAGTAATTCTGCACTGCAGGTTACCCGCATAATATTTGTCCATGGTGCTGTTGCACAACACAAAGTCGAACCAAAGTCTTTCATCCCATCAATATCGATGTGTCCTCCTTCACCTTCCTGCTATAAATACATAAAACCGATGAGAGAAGAATTTAAAAATCTATCAAAGGGCACTGCAGTATTCATGAAAAAACCCATTCATAGGCAAGGTTTTAATATGATAGCCTAGCTTTGTAGTTTTGCAATAACTAGATGTGGATGACATATACCTTTTCCAGTGTAACTTTTTGTGAATTTTGTTTAGTTCTTAATTTCATTGGAAATTATTTACCTGCTTCAAAATGCATCAGATAAGTGGATATAGCTAAAGCTCATGGAGATTTAATGAGAAATTCTGGGTTAAAAATTGCAACAAATTAATATAATATAGGTGTTATATTTCAATTTCCAGAGTTAGATTTCACTATGCTCATGAGTTAATGTTTGTTTTGATAGTTAAATAATAACATTTTAGACAATAGACAATAGGTGCAGGAGGAGGCCATTCGGCCCTTCGAGCCAGCACTGCCATTCAATGTGATCATGGCTGATCATTCTCAATCAGTACCCCGTTCCTGCCTTCTCCCCGTACCCCCTGACTCCACTATCCTTAAGAGCTCTATCTAGCTCTCTCTTGAATGCATTCAGAGAATTGGCTTCCACTGCCTTCTGAGGCAGAGAATTCCACAGATTCACAACTCTATGATTGAAAAAGTTAAGATCTGCATACACTGGGTGTTGAGACTGCAGAAGCTGCTTGACTGCCTGAATATATCCAACAATTCTGATTTTATTTCAGGTACATGATTCTGCAGTATTATTTGTTTTCCGTACATTATAAAGCTGAGGAACAATTTGCAGAAGGCGTCTACAACTATTATCTTGATCAGCATGTTTCTAGTCCAAAGGAAACATGACTTTGATTCTGGTAAATTATGCAATATTAATATTGTGACCTAGTAAGAGTTGGGAAACAGAAACAACATCGCTGTTAGGCTCAACGATATGCTACATATTTAAAAACCTTAACAGTAAAACCTGATTTAATGGATGAGAAAAGGCCAATATTAGCCAAGTTTGAGTTAATGGCACAAACAGGGAGGGAGGAGGAGGAGGGAAGGGGAGGGGGGAGGGGGGGGGAGGGAAGGGGAAGGGGCGGAGGAGAGGGTGCTGCACCAATGCAGGAGAGGTTTGGGCCCAACGGGTCCACTTGGTCTAGTTTAAAAGAAAACCCACTTGCATCAAGTACACCACGCAGTCCAAGATATTTGCTCCAACTTCAACTGATCCTTTCAGCCTGTCCATTATTCCTTTTTGTCTTCTGCTTATCTATTTTTTTCTCCTTAATGCAACCATGATTAATGCCTCAAATATGGAATCACATTTGGCAGCATATGGAGGTTATTATGGCGCAACCTCGTGGGATATTAGTTGGGCCACACCTGGATTACAGTGTGCACTTCTGGTCACCACTCTAGATTGGAGAGGTGCAGCAGAGATTTACCAGATGTTGCAACTTGGGCAAAGGGCCTATTTCTGTGCTGTATATCTCTGATTTCTATTACTTTCTAAAACAACCCTACAGAATTGCACCACCTTCCCTGGATTGCTTTACTTTTCTAATCCCTTCCAGATTCTAATCTTCCAAGCAAAATGCACCAGTTCACACTCGTCTATATTGAAACTATTATTGCCAGTTACTCCCCCATTTGGTAAGCGTATTAATGACTTAATAGACTTTGCCACCTTCGTTTTTAGCAGGAACTGCACCTTCCAATTTTGTGGTGTAAATTTTGAAATTGCACTCTGATTCCTGATTCCAGTGGAAGTTGTGTAGAACAATGGTGTCACTGTAGAAAGCTAAAATGCTGGAAAAACTCAGCAGTTCTGCCATCTGTGGAGGGAGAAAGAGATATGAAGGTCCTACATTTTCTGTTTTTATCCCTAATCTCTGTTTCATAGACAGTTTATTATCCTGATTTGATAGCTGTATGTCTGGTGTGTAACCATCTGCAGAGCCATTTGATCTGCTATTATCAAGTGGTACATCAATTGGTTTTAAATTAAGTGCAAGGGAAATTTGGGAGGGCCTGGGTCCTGAAAAATATGGCGTGGCAGTGCTTGGTGGATGGTGAAATGAGGCTGGGACAAAGTGGCTGCCAGTAATCATTAGTGGGATGAAGAAGCCTGTGATCACCAGTTGATGGGATCAGTGGTTAGGTGAATGATTAGATGCAGATGGCCTAGTTGGGAATTGGCTGGTTGAGAGGTTGGGTGTCTTCTCAGGTGATCAATTAGTTTAGTTTAGTTTAGAGATACATTGCTGAAACAGGCCCTTTGGCCCACTGAGTTTGTGCCGACCAGCGATCCCCGCACACCTACATTATCCTACATTGACTAGGGCCAATTTACAATTATACCGAGCCAACTAACCTACAAACCTGTACGTCTTTGGAGGGTGGGAGGAATCCAGAGATCCCTGAGAAAACCCTCTCTGGCCCACAGGGAATACATACAAACTCCATACAGACAGCACCCGGAGTCAGGATCCAAACCGGGTCTTCGGCGCTGTGAGGCAGCGCACCACTGTGCCACCCAATGTTTAGGAAGAAAGATTAGGTGGTATGGTGGGGGGAGGTGAGGTGAGTTAGTTTACTTTGCACAAACTTTTTCTAATGAAAGAGTATTTAAAATAATGCAGATTTCCAATTATATACTTTACACCATAATCCATGAATTTCCAAATGAAGTCAATTCACAGAAAATGGTCCAGCCAGTTGTAATATCTTAGATTTTCCTAAGTGTTGACAACAATCCTCTGGCAACGTGCCTGCAATGATCCACACACATCTCCAACAGAAATGTTGATATGAAATCTATGAGAAACTTGGACTGATTCCCATAGCATGAGTGCTAGCTCTTGGCCAAGGCAGACATTAACGATGAAATCCACCACCTTCAATGCTTCAGGATGGTCTTTGATCATATGAGGAACTGGTTTTGAAGGCCAATAACTCAGATCTAATACAAATCTCATAATCTACTGGGCAACAGTGGGGAAGAGATACAATTATCTGCAATATCCTCCAAATTCACAGCAAGGGTAAATAAGTCAATGTCAGTCCCCCCAGGGGTATCAACACCAACAATGTGGGTCTAGCTACATTTATTTGGTTATATTAATTGGGCCACATCATTAATGTGCTGAACAACAGACTCCTGAAACAAACACTCTATTCTCACTATAATCTGAAGATGATCTCTGGAGAACATCCCTGTCCATGTTCTCCAGAGATGCTGCCTGACTCACTGAGTTACTCCAGCAATTTGTGTCTATTTTGACTCTATTCTGAGCTTGGCGGGAAGCAATTATCAAGTGGATAGAGCAGGAGATTCAGGATGTGCCTCCAATTTCCTTTCAGAGTACACAGTTCCCACGTGCCACTTCAGAATTCACAGTCATCCTTGATTGCAAGAGAATGCCCAAGAAGACATCACGATCTGTAGATGGCACAATAGTCTGCCAAAGCAGTCAAGGTTTTTTGAAGCTTTATTCAGAAATATTTTAAAAATGTTGAAAATCAAGTCCAATTTTTAAAATAAGCGATTAAAAATGAAAAAATCCTTTAAATATTTTTAAATAATTTGCAAAAGAATGCAGCTTACTTCATTTTTACTCTCTTCTTGCAGCTGTAAAATCTCCAATCACATGGACATTTGCAGATACTGTGCCAGGTCAATTGTGGCAGCACAGCCAAAAGTAGATTTGCTGTTGTAAGTACTGGGGAATCTCAACAAGCTGCTGCTCCAGCAATTAACTCCATGCGGAGAGGTGGAACTGAGGTTGAAAACTGCTGGTAGAGTTTGTACAGTAAGTTTGGGACCTCCAGAAATGTACAGAAGTCCTAAATCCTGCTTGCACAAATATAGATTTCTGCATGGGGCTTTCATTGACAATTGTCAACTGCTGGCAAGATGCACTGTTATCCAGGCCAATGTTTTACACCTACAGAAAGGATGTGTGTTTGACTCAAGTATAAAAAAATAAAATGTCTGTGAATGATTTCTGGATGGCTCAGTGTTTTATTCTCAATCAGGGTGCTGTTATAATGTGGAAGACAATATATCCAATTAGTGCACAGCAAGCTCCCACAGACAACAACGCGGTAATTTGACCATATAATCTCTTTCTTTCCATATGGATTGTGTCCTAAATATTAGGCAGGATACAATAAATAATTCCACTCCTGTTCTTCAAAAGAATGGTGTGGGGTACATTTATTTGAAAACAGATGGAGCTTCATTTTAATATCTCATTGAAAAGGATTGCTGTTTCTCCAGCAGTGTGGCATTCTCCACGGACTGCATGATGGATTGGTCTGGAAAGTTGGAACATATAGCAAGTTAGTAGGAGGCAGAGGCTGGTAATGCAGGGTTGTTTGTCAGATTGGAGGCTTGCAACTGGTGGTGTGCCGCAGGGGCACCTTCTTATCCCAATCATTAATATTAATGATTGGGTTAAGAAGGTATGTGGCATGATTGGTAAGCTTGCATCAAAACTAGTGGTATGGTAGTCAGTGAAGAAGGTTGTCTAACATTACTGCAGGATATTGCTCAACTGGAGAAATGAGGTAAGAGAACAGTAGAAAGAAATTATCATTTAAATGGATAGTGATGCATTTTGGGGAAATTAATCCAAGCCAGGACTTAAACAGTGAAAGGCAATCCCCTGGGAAATGTGCTGAGCAGAGAGACCTCAGAATACAAATACTGTTGTCAATGTGAAAACAGGTAGACATGGTGGTGAGGGAGTTGTATGGCACGCTTTCCTTCATGGCTGAGCCATTTGCTGCTGAGATGTCATGTTAAAGATGTACAAACAATAGTTAGGCTTCACTTTGTGTATTGAGTGAAGCTCTGGTTACCTTACCATAGGAAAAGCCTGGTTAAGTTGGAGAGGATACAGAAAAGATTCACAGGGGCGGAACCTGGATTGAAAGTCTTGAGTCATTAGCAGCTGAAATGAGCTGCCAGATGCGGCAGTGGAGGCCTGACAGTAACAACATTTAAGATGCTTCTGGACATCAATGATCAAGGTGTAGTGGGATATGGAATTAGTGCAGGCAAGAGAGATTAGTATAGGTAGGCATGACAGTTGACATATAAATGTGGGCTGAAGCTTTTGTCTGTGTGCTGTACAGTTCTGTGACTCTATGTGTGAGCCTAAATTATTGTGCATGTGTACAGAGTGAGGCTTCAACCTATAATCTCATTCAAGAACAGTACTTGAAACCGAGCCATGGCTGAAGTACTAAGAGCTGCCAAACTCTTGGTACTTCAGCCATTTTTCAATGTTCTATAGATTCAGGATCAGTTCCTGTGGATTGGAGGATAGCAAATGTTATCCCACTTTTTAAGAAAGGAGGGAGAGAGAAAACGGGTAATTATAGACCAGTTAGTCTGACATCAGTGGTGGGGAAGATGCTGGAGTCAATTATAAAAGACGAAATTGCTGAGCATTTGGATAGCAGTAACAGGATCATTCCGAGTCAGCATGGATTTACGAAGGGGAAATCATGCTTGACAAATCTACTGGAATTTTTTGAGGATGTAACTAGGAAAATTGACAGGGGAGAGTCAGTGGATGTGGTGTACCTCGACTTTCAGAAAGCCTTCGACAAGGTCCCACATAGGAGATTAGTGGGCAAAATTAGGGCACATGGTATTGGGGGTAGGGTACTGACATGGATAGAAAATTGGTTGACAGACAGAAAGCAAAGAGTGGGGATAAATGGGTCCCTTTCGGAATGGCAGGCAGTGACCAGTGGGGTACCGCAAGGTTCGGTGCTGGGACCCCAGCTATTTACGATATACATTAATGACTTAGACGAAGGGATTAAAAGTACCATTAGCAAATTTGCAGATGATACTAAGCTGGGGGGTAGTGTGAATTGTGAGGAAGATGCAATAAGGCTGCAGGGTGACTTGGACAGGTTGTGTGAGTGGACGGATACATGGCAGATGCAGTTTAATGTAGATAAGTGTGAGGTTATTCACTTTGGAAGTAAGAATAGAAAGGCAGATTATTATCTGAATGGTGTCAAGTTAGGAGGAGGGGGAGTTCAACGAGATCTGGGTGTCCTAGTGCATCAGTCAATGAAAGGAAGCATGCAGGTACAGCAGGCAGTGAAGAAAGCCAATGGAATGTTGGCCTTCATAACAAGAGGAGTTGAGTATAGGAGCAAAGAGGTCCTTCTACAGTTGTACCGGGCCCTGGTGAGACCGTACCTGGAGTACTGTGTGCAGTTTTGGTCTCCAAATTTGAGGAAGGATATTCTTGCTATGGAGGGCGTGCAGCGTAGGTTCACTAGGTTAATTCCCGGAATGGCGGGACTGTCGTATGTTGAAAGGCTGGAGCGATTGGGCTTGTATACACTGGAATTTAGAAGGATGAGGGGGGATCTTATTGAAACATATAAGATAATTAGGGGATTGGACACATTAGAAGCAGGAAACATGTTCCCAATGTTGGGGGAGTCCAGAACAAGGGGCCACAGTTTAAGAATAAGGGGTAGGCCATTTAGAACGGAGATGAGGAAGAACTTTTTCAGTCAGAGAGTGGTGAAGGTGTGGAATTCTCTGCCTCAGAAGGCAGTGGAGGCCAGTTCGTTGGATGCTTTCAAGAGAGAGCTGGATAGAGCTCTTAAGGATAGCGGAGTGAGGGGGTATGGGGAAAAGGCAGGAACGGGGTACTGATTGAGAGTGATCAGCCATGATCGCATTGAATGGCTGTGCTGGCTCGAAGGGCTGAATGGCCTACTCCTGCACCTATTGTCTATTGTCATTTGAATTATTTTACGAGGCAGGACTGTTTGGGTTTGAATATTTATTTGCATATTTTTTGGCTCGGTCAATTTTTGAAACCGTAGCCCAATATTTGCATTAGTGGAGTGCCTTGTGGTGTGTCCACAACTTTTCCTCTTTTCTGCAGCTCAAATAAATGTTGGAGGGGCAAACTGAAAATGCTATCAAAGATCCTTGGAGCATTTAGAACTAACAATCCAACTCCTTAACCACAAAGAAGAAAACACATACATTTTTAATTGATTAATTCAGGTACTAGAGAACCGTAATGTAATGTATATATTAGTGTGTGCGTGAGAGATCGTACCAAAGGGAAGAAAGGCATTATTTGAACATTTTGAAAGAATCCCTGAGAATAATTTTCTGTAGGCGTGAGAGCAACCATACTTGTGGACTGAAGTCAATGAGTAGAGACCGAAGATAGACACAGACATCTGAAGTAACTCGGCTGGATAGTCAGCATCTCTGAAGGGAAGGAATGGGTGATGTTTCGGGTCGAGACCCTTCTTCAGACTGCGAAGACTGTACAGACGAGTAGAGACAATCAAAATATAATTAAAGGGGTACTTGTGTGGGTAATTATTAACCCATTTCCTCCAATAATTTTAAATGGCTACTTATTTCAAATGTCAGCAATTTGGAGACTGACATTGAGGTTTTCTTTGTGTGAGGTATTTGGATTTAAAATATCAGGTCAGAGCCATAGAATCATACAGCACAGAAACAGGTCCTTCAGCCCAACTTGCCCATGTTGACTATGTTTGGTAATTTTTTTAAAGTGTACCTACTACGAACTGTTTAATTGTTTAATAGCTCAAGAGCTGATTCAGCACTGCTGCTGAGATGTAATATCTTTTGAACTGATTCACATCATTCACATAAAAATACATCTAGATATAGTCAATAAATAAGAGCTAGGCAAATGTTCCCTGAAATCCTTGGTCCTGTAGCTAAATTTGGGAGCTCACATGGCAGCTATTTTGTGAATTTTATGAATAGACCAAAAACCATCTTCACTTGATTAAGGCTGTTTCTTATTTGGGAGCGAAATACAGTACGTTGTAAAATAATAAACATTATAATTCATTCCTTCCAGTGAGTTAGCATTTCTTCCTGGCAAGATCAGGTAGTGATGAGAAGAAAGGGCTAACACAAATGTGCAATTCTGAGCTCCAGTGGAATAGCCTTGAGTTTCAAATTAAGTCTCAATATGCTGAAAATTGTGAAACCTGAATACTGTCCCCGTATTTGTTATAAACAGATTTATTATAAATAGCAGCTCTTGGAGAATTCTTCCTTAATTCCTATCATCTCCCTTCTGCTGCTATCTACTCAGCGGCAGAAGGCTTTTAAGATCAAATGCTCAATCCTCAAAGTGACTTGCCTTTAGCATCCCCAAGGCCTTTCTGGTATTTGCAAGCTGGAAATGTGATGGAGTCCAGTTCCCTAGCTCAGATAAGTTCAGCCTCAGCAACATTTGAGAAGCTTTACACTGCCCAGCACAAAGTAGCTTGCATAATGGCTACCCCAGACATTACCCTGAATATTTACTCCCTCTCAGTTTGTGCCATTCATACGATACATTGCAGTAATGGGACATGGCTTCTTTGACAATACCTTCTAAACTTGTGACCTTTACCACATGGGACAGCAGCATGTCTCTTCTGTAGCAGAAGAATAACACCATGAGCACATTTCTTTGCTGTTAATGCCTCCGATAGTGACGAAAAACTGGAGGTGAGGTGCTGTGCTGACATTCTTGAATTAATTGTATTGTTTTTTACTCTGTTTGCCACCTGACATTGGACCAGATTGATAGACTAAGCAGTGGGAATGCCGGCAACAGAGGCTTCAGGTGTGGATAGTTGTCAAAGCCCCCTGGAAAAGATTGTCATCTAGAAGACAGTGGGTAGTGGGATCAGAAAGGATCATAGATCTGCAACAAGAGTCATAGATTCATAGAGCTGTACAGCATGGAAACAGGCACTTCAGCCCAACTTGTCCATGCCAACGGTTGCCTTACCAAACGCCCCACTTACCTGAGCCTGGTTTATATTGCACCAAAACCTTTCAATTCATGTACCTCTCCACATGTCCTTTAAATTGTACTCGCATCTACTCGCATCTACCACTTCCATTTCCAGAGGTAATCGATTTATCAAGGAACCTGATATGCTGGACAAGGCAAGCATTCTTAATTCTCTAGGTTCACTGGTGTGTAAAAAAAATCGTTATTTAACAACTGGATCCAGACATTTAGCTTATTTGGTGCCTCTGAAAAATTCAAATCACTGCCAAAATATCTGAAAAGGAGCCTCATTTGAATATAATTCTGGATTTGACTCACTGTGACTGTGATTCGAATGCCCATCATAGTTAAAGTAGATATGGCTAAATTCATGATGCATTGAGGGTGAGCTTCACAATGTTTTCAATTTTTATTCCCCTCTGTTAAAATTATACTTTAGTATAACTGAGAATGTTGAATGGAGATGAAAAATGTTCCTTCCCAGAGAAAGGAAAGAATATGTGAACTCACTCGACTTAAAGACTTCCAGATGTCTTTATTAAAGAAGACTTAATAGAAAGCTGTGGTAATAATTTCATTTATATGGTATTGCGCAACAAACTCTTCTATGCTCTTCACATAGTGAATTACATTGAATATAATTAGGGTGCCAGTTATCTGAAGGCTCACCCTTGAGGCTCATAGTATTTCCAAAGAGATAAACATTATAACTAACATTTTCTGCAGATTTTTTTATTGACATTACATTCTGTTTTCTGAATTTAGATCTGTCTGTTGCCAAGAGGAAGTTTGCAGAATCATTAAATGAATTTAAGTTTCAGTGCATTGGAGATGCGGAGACGGATGATGAGATCTGCATAGGTGAGTTTCATTTATATTCTATATACAGCATATGCTCTGTGGGAAGCTGCACAAAATACCAAAGGGATGAGAGCAAATTGGTGGCCTGTTTTACTGGTTCTTGATTTACATTGCCTTAAATACCTTTGGTAGTTGACTAACAGAGTCAAAATGGGGCATGACTGGTGAATAGAGTAATTGAGCATAGAAACAGGCCCCTCGGCCCAACTCGTTCATCCTGTTTCCATTGATTATCCTTGAGATGTTTCTACAACTTGATTGGAGTCCACCAGTGGTAAATTAAATTGATTGGACATGATTTGGAAAGGCACACGCCTGTCTATATAAGGTCCCACACTTGACAGTGCATGTCAGAGCAAAAACCAAGCCATGAAGACAAAGGAATTGTCCGTAGACCTCCGAGACAGGATTGTGTCAAGACACAGATCTGGGGAAGGTATAAAACAATTTCTGCAGCATTGCAGATCCCAAAGAGCACAGTGGCCTCTGTCATTCTTAAATGGAAGAACTTTGAAACTACCAGGACTCTTCATAGATCTGGCCTCCTGGCCAAACTGAGCAATCGGGGGAGAAGGGCGTTGGTCAGGGAGGTGACCATGAACCGATGGTCTCCCTGACAGAGCTCCAGAGTTCCTCTGTGGAGATGGGAGAAACCTCCAGAAGGACAACTATATCTGCAGCACTCCATCAATCAGGCCTTTATGGTAGTGGCCAGATGGAAGCCACTCCTCAGTAAAAGGCACGTGATAGCCAAAAGGCACCTAAAGGACTCTCAGACCATGAGAAACAAGATTCTCTGGTCTGATGAAACCAAGATTGAACTCTTAGACCTGAATGCCAAGCGTTAATTACTTTGCAAAAATTTCTAAACACCTGTTTTCACTTTTTTATTATGGGATATTGTGTGTAGATTGATGATAAAAAAAAAGAATTTAATCCATTTAAAAATAAGGCTGTAACATAACAAAATGTGGAAAAAGTGAAGGGATCTGAATACTTTCTGAATGCACTGTAAACTAGTCCCATATGCCTGCATTTGGCCCGTGTCCCTCTAAACCTTTCTTATCCAGGTACCTGTCCACGTGTCTTTTAAATGCGGTTATAGTATCTGCCTCAACTACTTCCTCTGGCAGGTCATTCCATATGCTCACCACCCTCTGAGTGAAAAAGTTGCCCCTCAGGTCTCTATTAAATCTTTTCCATCTTACTTTAAGCTTATGTCCTCTGTTTCTTGATTCCCCTATTTGTGTAAAAGACTCTGTGTATTAACCTATCAATTCCCTTTATGATTTTATACACCGTTACAAGATCACCCCTTAGTCTCCTGGTCTCCAAGGACTAAAGTCCTAGCTTGCTCAATCCCTCCCTATTACTTAGGCGCTCGAGTCCTGGCAACGTCCTTATGCTCAGCATGAAAATAGATATAGCCAAAAATGCTCAATCATTGGGGACTTTAGGAAGGAAAAGTGAAGTGAAGAATCACTGATGAATTATATTTGATAATTATGACTTGGGGAGACAACCAAGTAGGCATGACTAATTTTTACGTTATTTTTAAATGGAATTTGAAAAAAAAAATTCTGTACCTGTGAGCTACATAGCTTGTCATTTTCCTTTTTCCCTAGTCACCATCTCACCCTGGCTCAAAAGCCAATCTGAAGTTGGCAATTTGTAACTCCTACAATCATGTTGGTGGGATGTGAGTGAAATGTAAGAAACAGAGAGAAAGTGTAGATTCAATATGCTGACTTTCTTCCTTCATTGCTGTATCATTTCATAATTCCATAAAGATTGGGTTTGGGAGTGAGGGCAGTATACTAAATATTGCAAAAGTCCCTGCTATTTACCTTTTAAAGTTGCCTTTAACAAAGTGATTTATTTCAGGACATTATCCAAATGTTTATTGGTTAATTTCAAGCCACTTCTGTGATTCTGTGCGTCTACCTGATCTATTCCTCTCATGATTTTATGCACCTCAAAAAGTTCACCCCTCCTGCGCTCCAAAGGATAGTCCAATCCTGCTCAACCTCTCCCTATAGCTCAGTCCCACGAGCCCAGGCAGCATCCTCATAAATCTTCTCTGTACCCTTTCCAGCTTTTCTATAAGATGTTACCAGGAATTAAACACAATACTCTAAATGCGTCCTCACCAATGTCATATAACAGCAACATGACCATTCAACTTCTATACTCCATACTCTGACTGATGAAAGCCAATGTGCCAAAAGCCTTTTTGACCTCCTGCACTCCTAGATACCACACTCCCCAGAGCCTTAATTCTTAGACTGACACTGCCTCTATTTGCACCATAACATTAATTAGTTGGTGAAGCTGAGTTGCACTCTTCTACACTTGACGACTAGGTTGCGTCCACAATTGGCTTGCTCTGCCTGTTGCGCCAAGATGAAAAAAAATCTGTTCGTTTATAAAACATTTCCCCATGTCTCCAATCATTACATTTGTTACGTACTTTTCGTTCGGTGGTTTTCTCCTTCACTTAAGTTAGGTGCTATTCACAGACTCCGACATTCTGTTTGCTCTTGCGTGAAATATTACATCTTTAACTAGCACTGTGCTTAAGGCATTGTTCATTATTCTCCTCCACCAAGCATTCCCGCCCTTGCTTTGAAATTTTAATTTGTTTCCCCAAATAGTAATTCCTCCAACAAAAGCTGCATAATGATATTGGTTTAGTTTCCATCTGGCTATGGCTCTTCTTGAATGGAAAGACAGCCATATTTCATAATTGGCTGAGAGATTGTTATCTCTCACAAATGATTCCCAAATATTTCAGGACTTTGGTTTTGATACTGCATTCATAATTCAGTATTGTAATCCCACAAAAAATACCATAATTGAGAAGTTTTGGTTAGTTAACATATCTATTCACAGGATTAAAATGTCATGGTTAAAATTCAAAGGTTCACGATGCAGAAGCATTTTGCATTTGGCTTTCCCTTTGATCTGAATGGGGCTACTTTCAGGATGCCGGATCTTCTTTTGTTCTCATTAACCATGATGTCTAATAGCGTCACAGAGTGATACAGTGTGGAAACAGGCCCTTCGGCACAACTTGTCGACACCTGCCTGCATTTGGCGCACATCCCTCTAAACCGGTTCTACCCATGTATCTGTCTAATTGTTTCTTAAACATTGTAATAGTCCTCGCCTCAACTACCTCCTCTGGCAGCTTGTTCCATACACCCACCACCCTTTGTGAGAAAGATTTACCCCTCAGATTCCTATGAATTCTTTCCTCCTTCACCTCAAACCTATGTCCTCTGCCTCTCGATTCCGCCAATCTGGCCAAGAAGCTCTGTGCATCTAAACAATCTATTTTTCTCTTGATTTTATACACCTCGATAAGATAACCCCTCATCCTTCTGCGCGCCAAGGAATAGAGTCCTAGCCTGCTCAGCTTCTCCCTATAGCTCAGACTCTCGAATCCTGGCAACATCCTCATAAATCTTCTCTGTACCCTTTCCAACGATCGTGTCAAGTCAAGTCAATTTTATTTGTATAGCACATTGAAACACAACCCATGTTGACCAAAGTGCTGTACATCTGTGCAGGTACTAAAAAAGAACATACAATAGCACACACAGACATAAACAGTTTACTGTGTGTTACGTGTGCTCAAGTTTGAAATGAGTGTAAATGTCTGATGTGAAATCAATCTTCTTGACTGTTTTTTGACATTGCTTTTATTATTCATTCAAATTCCTTTCCATCCTCATCAAGAGTAAAAGAATGAAGTAAATTTACTCCTCTCAACAACATGGCCAGAATTTAAACATATTAATATTAATAAGCATATTATTTTTGAAAGGTGCCACTGCCTCTCTCATCCACAGCACATCAGTGGGACAGATTTACAGCAAACACATTTCCATGAAATATTTTTGTTTGTGAGATGTTATCCAGATACTGTAGAGATCAGAAAGCAAAATGAATAAAGTAGCTGTAACCACCAAAGTTTTGTCATTAAAGTTTAATTCATATAAATATTTACAGCAATCATTTACTTATTTTTGCCTTAAAGCAGACTGAGGAGCCATGTACTGCTTTCTTTCTGAGTTTTGAAAGTGTTAGTTAGCAGGTTGAAAATATTTGTAATAAAAAGTGCACACTCCTTTACCGCAGAAAGGCGAAAATAGTGCAGTGAGACACCAAATGAATTAATGCCATCTAATTGATCCTGCACTTTCTTTTATTTTCTGTACTATGTAATTAATGCCAATAAATACACGTGGTATTGTTTTTGCAGAATCATCATTCAATCCCATTGTTAATTTTGGGAGAAATCTTAGTTTTATTAACTACTTTATTCTTTTCTTTAAAGCAAAATCGCTTCAGGAGTTTGCAGGAGTTCTAAAAAACCTAGAGGATGAGCGAGGACGTTTGGTGAGTGGTATTTTGATTAGTATTTTGTAACTATGGTCCATTCTGAAAAGAGACTAAAAAAGCTGAAATAATTGCGAAATGTTGTAAGGGCAATATAAAATGTACTATTTAAATGTTTAAAGTAACAGGAGAATAGGGACCATTGTGGAAAAAAGTGTTCCAGTTGAGTGACTGGTGCAATTATGCCCTCTTCTGGATATGTTGAAAATATATGCTTGAACTCTAATGTTTAAATCATCTGATTTAGGTTGAAATATTTTCATTAAAAATGTACATTTTAAGTTTTATCTTGATGTAGGATCAATTATATGGGTGGATGGGTCCAGAAGGTGTGGTTGCTGCATCAATTTTTTTGCGATGACTCCCTGGAGCAATATTCTTTGCTAAACTCCTGCCATCTACATTGTGCAGAGTGGAGCATGAATGAGATCAATCACCTTTGTGGAACTGGTGTTGGTATTGGAAATTGCAATATGAGAGAAAGGTTTGCATTGGGTAAGATGGTTGAGAAATTGAATTGTTCATGAAAGGACAGGCGGGTGTCATTCAAGCAGATGATTGATGGGGGGGCATCAGATAAATGGAAGATTAGCTGGTTGGACTGGATCAAAGGGAGAGCCGGTGAGTTTTGTAGTGGGAGCAAATCGCTCAGAAAAAACTTTTGTGAATAATCTACCTGGAGGAAGTGGCATAAGTGATGTATCCCTTCGTTATCTCACCTCCTCCCCAGTCAACAATGGGCCATTATGGGCTCCATCCTTCCTTGGTCGTCTGTTACCGGCCCTTCTTTGTTGCTTTGCCTCCAGTTCCCTCCTCTACATTCAGTCTGAAGAAGGGTCCCAACCCAAAACATCACCCATCCTTTCTCTTCAGAGATGCTGCCTGACCCGCTCAGTGACTCCAGCACTTTGTGTCTATCAGTGGCATAAGTAAAGTGTGGTATCATTTAAGTAATGCTAAAGCAGGCTTTGCAGTTAAAGATTACTGGAGTCTTTCAAGTCTGCCCATTTGGAGGTTTTGTGTCACAACTGAGTTGTCCAAGTGACATTAGCATTGCATGCTATTTGACGCTGTGCATCATATGATTGGAGGGTCTGAACCAAGACTTTGAACACTTACCACTGTTCTGATTAAACTTTTGATAATATTCTATCATCTAGCACACTTAAGTTATATGATAGAATTTCTTGGCCGTTGCTTGTATTTTCTGTATTAATACTGACATATAACTCTTTGAAATGTATTCTTTACCCTCAGACCATTACACAAGTATAATGAACTAACATGGCCCATCTACAAAGGGAACTGGCTAGATTAAATGGACATCAGATTCAATAGAGCCCATATTTTTATTCATTGGAATCATAATGGTTGAAGGAGAAGGGTGACAACTTCCTCCAAGGCAGCCAAGGAAGGGCAGGAAATGCAGATTGGCAGTAATTCAGCTTGCAAGACTTAAACTTAATACTAGTTCTTGATTCCACTTCTTAAAGCTATGAATAAAGGTTTTATTGTAGTTGTGACCTGTGAAAAAGGATGGAATCCTTCTGAAAAATAAATGGAGAAGTACAGTGCTATATCTGAATTTGGATTGTCTTTGATCTTTGATTTCAGAAAGCTGGAAAAAATGTTTTGCTTTTGATCAGTTTTCAAAGCTTAACGTCAGAAACAAATGCTGTGAATGTATTTGCACCAGCTTTAAGTAAACATATTAGGGAAAGGAAATTTTTCATATACTCATGTTAAGTTTCTCTTTTTTAAATTTCCATTTCTAATGTTGATTTATTTTCATATCAGATTGAGAATGCGGGTGATGTCCTCATCAGTCCATTGGAAAAATTTCGGAAGGACCAGATTGGAGCCTCTAAAGTAATTTGCCCAATTTTTGACTTTGTTTCTTCATCCTCCTTCCACTTTCCCAATTTATTGTGCACTTCTCCTTTTTCATTCTTTTTTACTTCCAAAACCTCTTCTCCAAATATAATTGAGATTGGCTTGTAAGACGTACACTTCCGTTGTATTAGTCGCTTCCTCTGGCAAGTTTGTTCACTTTCTTATCAGGTTGCCAAATGCCACGTTGCAGCTGAATCTCTTTAGGAGCTTAATCGTTGTCCAGTTATTGTGTTATATATTTAGCCAAGATAAATGTATTGTCAGTTTTTATTTGCCTCATTTATGGCAATCGTAAATATACAAAATTATTAAATGAGAAATAAGTAGCTTCATTGTGATTGTATAAAATTTGCCAGGCAGTCTTTTTTTGGAAATGTTTTTGTCTGCAGACAATAAATCTATCTGATTCATTAGGGTTATAATTATAGGAAAGGTATTAATATGTATGAACAATTTTGACATTAAACACTCCATTTGACAATAAGACTGTTCAATTTCAATTCCATTTTAACTAAGTTTTGCTGGTTCAGCCTAAAACTTCTACTTCTACAGAAACTTTGTCCATACCATTTAACTAATTAGTAGTGCTTGGGCTTACTATTTGCTGCCACTGTATCGCTGCGATTCCCTTGCTTCCAGCTAAACTTTCACTACATGCCATTCCTGGAATTCCTCCCGGAATTGCCTCAATCATTGCTGCCTGAAGTTAAAGTGTGCAGACTTATCTATTCAAGTTTTGGAAGGGTTTCTGCTTAAGCAACCAACATTTTTCAAAGTTCTCTGCAACTTCGTAACCCTGTGTAAATAAAAATACATATTTTTACATGTATTCTGTAAATCCTATAGTAATTTCCCCTGTTGTGATGTTTATAACTTCTGGAAATCGTCCATTTCTGTGTACCATGGCTATTTCATTCAGAAGTTTTTGAACTATCATATCAAATCCCCTCTTAATCTCTTTCCATGTAAAAAGCATGAACTGAACTCTCTTGCCTGATTATTTGTAGGATCCAGCTGGTAAATTGAAATGTTTTATTTTTACTCATCTTTCCATTGTGTAGGAGGCAAAGAAGAAATATGATAAGGAAACAGAAAAGTACTGCAGTGTATTGGAAAAACATTTAAATCTGTCATCAAAGAAAAAGGATTCTCATCTTCAGGAGGTAATTATAGTTTACCTATAGGCTTGAGAGTCCAGATGGCCTGCTCCTGCTCCTATTTCATTGTACATGTTCTTGATATTCGGGAAATCTATGCAGACAATGATCATAGATACTGTTATCAGCCATACTCACTTATGCACTCATTTTGTCTCTGTTGGTAGATACTGCAACTTTATCTCGCATAGTGCTAAATTGAGAAAGACAGGTCTTTTCTCTTTTTTAAAGGATGGATTGACTTATTTGGAAACAAATGATTTCTTTATGTACAACACTATTATTTATTATCAGAGCTAAATTAGTTTGCTTTTCATACATGTTGAATGCTATTTTGGTTTCTGAAAAGAGTTTTTCTTATAGGCAGACAGTCAAGTAGATGCCGTCCGTCAACATTTCTACGAGGTGTCACTGGAATATGTATTGAAAGTTCATGAGGTCCAAGAGCGAAAGATGTTTGAGTTTGTGGAACCAGTAGGTGAACATTTGAAATCAAACTGCATCACAGCACGTAGTCTAGGTTTTATATATCTTAAATGACTGTGCTCTAGGTTGCTAATTCTCTAATTATTTGGTTATAATGAGTGCTCCACATTTGAATGCTAGCTTAATAGCCATATTTTAATTCCCATTAATTTGCTCTTTGTTTATCCACATTTTTCACAGCAAATGTCTTACACAGACCAAACATTTATCTACTTTTATTGCTTTGAGATCCCTAATTAGGAATTGTGTAAAAATCGAATCTCGCCATTGAGAATCCAATGGTTTTTTCAATCTTGGTAATTACATTTAAGTTTTTATTCCAATTAAGCTTTCAGGCATGTGTGCTTCAGTTTAATGAGTCAGTGAATTTGAAGCACACTGTCAAATGTGGCTGACTGGTTACTGAGGCTCCCAAGTAAGAGGTTGTAGATGATAACGAAAATTACATTTTTATGACACTGAAATATTTTGTAATTTTTCTTTTATAGTTGCTTGCATTCTTACAAGGACTCTTTACATTTTATCATCATGGTTATGAACTGGCAAAAGACTTTGGACATTTTAAAACTCAGCTTCAGATCAGCATTCAGAACGTAAGTAGGGGCACATTTACCATAATCCACATAAGAGTTGGAAGAAATTTTTACTTTGTTTTTACAAACAATTGGTTTAATATTACAACAATTATATCTTCATTCATATGAATGGTTCAAATGAACCATAGCTTTTGCAACAAGTAAAATAATGGCGAAGAATGCTCCACATATCACTTGGGTTTGCTTGGTAAAGAAAGAAGGAAAAAATCAACATATCCTTTAATCTTTCAAATGATACAAGATTTTCCAGTGTAGTAAAAAAAGTTTCTTAGTGCTTTTGGAAGCATTTTGCCAGCTATAGGGAGAAAAATCTAAACCATTGCATGTGAAGCAGAATGATTTCACAAAGTGTAATGCAATTCTTACGTGACTGAAAGTCTCGCTGGATGCCATTTCGTTTTACATGTTACACAAAGCAATCTTTTCTTGTTACTGACAAGTTAATAGTTGACTTCAGGCATCTTTTCTCTTAGTCCTTAACCTTTTCAACCCTATTTAACTATTTTAACACCATTTATAGCACAAACTGTTTTTTTCTTATATGTGTGTGCAGTATTTGTTTTGTCACTATTAAATTTCACTTTGTTTATTGTATTCATATCATATCATCATATATCTACAGCCGGAAACAGGCCTTTTCGGCCCTCCAAGTCCGTGCCGCCCAGTGATCCCCGTACATTAACACTATCCTACACCCACTAGGGACAATTTTTACATTTACCCAGCCAATTAACCTACATACCTGTACGTCTTTGGAGTATTGCTGGCTTAATTTTTTTAAATTATCTTTTGTTGTATTTGCTGCCCTCTCTGCCTTGATTTTATTGACTTGTTTAATGTGGCTTTAACTTGGCTAGTTTGTTCCTCATTTCTGAGTTTAAGTTATTGATGGAAATTTTGAAACAGCAAAGATTCCAGTGCTGACTATCACTCAGTATTGTAATTGCACCCAGCCTTAACTTCCAATAAGAATGTTATTGCATCTAACAATTGTGTCTATCCTATTGTGATGACTGCTGCATCTATTTACAGACACGGGACCGGTTTGAGGGTACACGATCTGAAGTTGAATCACTAATGAAGAAAATGAAGGAGGACCCTCAAGAACATCAGAGTATCAGCCCTTACTCAATGGAAGGTTATCTTTTCATACAGAAAAAAAGTATGGATACATAGTTATTACTAAATTTGCATAATCGTTGCTTTGAAAATTCTTGAGAAATTGCAAAGGAAATTGCATTGCTCTGTATGGAAGTATTTTCTAAATATTTTCCTTTCTAGGTCCTTTTGGATCCAGTTGGGTGAAGCACTACTGCACTTATCAAAAAGAGTCAAAACAAGTTACCATGGTGCCATTTGACCAAAAAACCGGAGGAAAGATAGTAAGTTTTTCTTCAATTGGAGTGCACTGTTCTGGCAGTGTAACTTTCCATGGCAGAAATCATCTTCTTTTGGTCTAAGTAAAACATTGACATTTCAGCAACAGAATTAAAGAACTGTCTCTAATTAATCTTGGTAGAATGCCATCTGCAAGACCGATTGTTATTGATCGTATAACTTAAACTTGCTTTGTCAAACATTTACAAGAGCAAGTTCTTTAACGACAACAAATTCTTCTCGTTGATTTTATTAACTTTATCACTAACTTCCATCTTGCCCTCAAATCCACGTGAACCTCTCTTCCACTTTCTTGATCCCCTGAGGGGACAGATTATTGATTGACATCTGCTCTAAACCCACTGACTCCCACAGTCATCCCAATCTGCCTCTCCCAATCTGCCTCTTACAAAGATAACATCCCCTATTCTCAATTTCTCTGTCTCCGCTCCCAAAATGAAGTTTTCCATTCTAGGACATACAAGATGTTTTCTTTCTTTAGTAAACGTGCTTTTCCTTCTGGTGTCATAGATGGGTCCTTCACCCACATCAGCTCTCTGTCCAGTAGTTCTTCTCTCCCTTCCCCTCCACCCTAGATAGAACAGTTGCCCTGATCTTTGCCTTTCACTCCACCAACCTCTGTATCCAACACATCATTATCATATCATATCATATCATATATATACAGCTGGAAACAGGCCTTTTCGGCCCACCCAGTCCGTGCCGCCCAGCGATCCCCGCACATTAACACTATCCTACACCCACTAGGGACAATTTTTACATTTACCCAGCCAATTTACCTACATACCTACATTCTCCAACACGATTCCACCACTAGTGGCATCTTCCCATTCTCACTCCTATTTGCTGTCAGCAGAGACCTCTCCCTCTGCAACTCATTTGTTCACTCATCCCTTCCCACCCAAACAGCCCCCTCCATTTTCTGTAACTGCAAGAGATGTAATATCTGTCTCTATACCTCCTCCCTCACTTCCATCCAGGGGCCCCAGCAGTCCTTCCTGGTGAGACAGTTCACAAGCACCTCTGCAAACCTCATCTACTGCAGTCAATGCTCCCGATGCTGCCTTGTTTACATCGGCACGATCAAGCATATATTAGGTGACCTCTTTGTTGAACACTTCCACTTGGTCCACTAAGCCTGCTGGATCTCTTGGAAGATAACCATTTTAAATCCCCTTCCCATTCTAATCTTTCTGTCCTGGCCTCTTCCATTGCCAGATTTAGTCCACACACAAATTGAAGGAACAACATCTAATATTCCGCTTGGGTAACTTACAGTCCAACGGTGTGAACATTGTTCTACAGTTTTAAGTAAATAACCTAACCCCCCCCTCCCTGCACAACCTTCTCCCCCTTGCTCCACTTGGATGCACACCCATTTCTCCCTTTCCCCAGCCTCTATCCCCTTCCTTATCTCACACTTTTTGTGTCTGACCTTTGTCCAAAAACCTCCTGTCACCTGCATCTACCTATCACCCAACTTTCTGCCCTGACTACAATCAGTCTGAAGAAGGGTCAGACTTGAAATGTTGCCTATACATGTTCTCCAAAGATACTCCTGACCTGCTGAGCTACTCCAGTATTTTGTGCCTTTTTTTATAAACCAGCATATGTAATTCCTTGTGTGTGACTTTTGGCAGTATATTGATAATAAGTGCACAATTGAGGTACTGAATAATAGATAAATATTATCCAAAACTCCAAGGTTAACTTCACTGTTCTTTTTTGAAAATAATATTTGTTATATCCATCTGTGAGAACAGATGGAACCTTAGTTTTACATCTCATCTGTAAAACAATGCCTTTGCCATTTCCTCACTACTGTAGTAAAGTAACAGCTTGGATTTTTGAATACAAATCTCCAGAGTATATTTTGAACCTATAACCTTCTGTCAGAAGCAGAATACTACCAGCTGAGCCACAGCTGACAATCTAACATAGTTTCACAAACTATAGTTAAAACCTTTTTTTAACATTTTCTGCTCGAGTGAAAATTGTCCCATTCTTTGAGTTCTTCATTCTTGAATCCTTCTCATAAGCCATAAATGTGGCCTGTCACTGGTTATAATTACTAAAGTTGCATGCAATATCTAATTAATGGAATCAATAAATTGTAAATCAAATAGGCTCTAGCTCACAAATCAAATTATTGCACAGTAACAGTCATAAAACAATTAGAATCTAATCCTGAATTATGTGGTTAAAACAATAGAGCACAAGTCAGGAAATTATTATCAAGATGCTTAATTCCCTAGTCAGATTGCAGCATGATTACCATTTCCGTTCTGGTTGCCAAGACGCACAGGAATTATTCACATGCTGGAGTCATTGTAAAGGAATATAATGAAGCCAATAACCAGTGTCAAAGGACTGAGTTGTGAGGGCAAAAGGGAGAAATTAAGTTTTAAGCTTGCAAGGAGGTATTAAAATTAACATTTGTGAATGGTATTTAAGATAATTCAGAGATTGTTATTTTAGCAGAGTATTTTACTTTAGTAACTATTTGGTACTTCTGTTTGTGAAAATGAGTACCAGATGAACAAAAACTAAATATTATTAATGCAGAAAATTTGAAATGAAAGCAGAACACATTGAAGAACGTGGTAGGTCCTATCGGGTCTGAGCTTTAACATTTTGGGGTTGTGACCTGAAACATTGACATGTTTTCTCTCTGCACAGATGCTACTCGGCCTGTTATATATTTCCAGCACATTATGTTTTTCTAACACTAATTTATTTTCAGGATAAATATACTCCCATCACTTTTTCATCTTTCTCCATTCCTTAAGTTTAATAGCTGATCCATGTTCTTAACTTTATCATCCCTCTGTTCTCATTGTTTCCCAATTTGGAATGGTATCATTAGTAGATTTTAAAATATAAATACCAGAATTATCTTCCACAGTCCTGTGAATGTTTCATACAGATGCGACCGCGGAAAGATCCCTGTAGGATGGGAATGGTCAGGGAGGTGGAAAGTAGTGATTATTTATTGTTATTTCTTTGGCCACTGTTTCAACTAAATTGGCTAGTTTTATATCCTGATTATGGAATTAAAGTTTTTTAAAAAATCCTTATCTACAAAAAGAGTGCCATAGTTAAATAGGCACCAGAAGCATGTGTCAGGGTGTCAGGGACATCACTGGCTACAAGAGCAACCCTGCCTGCCCCCACAGCGATATCACACTAACCAACGAGCTAAACACCTTCTTTGCCCGCTTCGAAACTGGCAACACCACCTTGAGTGGAAGAACCCCAGCCGAGGCGGAGGGACAGGTCTTGCAACTGAGCATACAGGATGTACAGCGCGCTCTGCAAAGGGTCAACCCACGCAAGGCTGCAGGCCTGGATGGAGTTCAAGGAAGGGTACTTAGGGACTGTGCTGAACAGCTGGCTGAGGTATTCACCAGGATCTTTAACCTGTCATTATCTCTGGCTACGGTCCCCAAGTGCCTGAAGTTGGCTACCATAGTGCCGGTGTCGAAAAAAGCAAAGATCACCAACCTGAACGACTACTGTCCGGTTGCCCTAACTCCTATAGTCATGAAGTGCTTTGAAAGGCTGGTCCTCTCACACATCAAATCCAGCATCCCTGCCTCACTGGACCCACATTAATTTGCATACAGTGCAAACAGATCCACAGAGGACGCCATCTCTCTGGCTCTTCACACTGTCCTGACTCACCTGGAGAGACAGGGCACGTACGTGAGGATGCTATTCATTGACTATAGCTCTGCCTTCAACACGGTCATCCCCACCAAGCTCATCACCAAACTCCACCAGCTAGGCCTCAGCTCGTCGTTATGAGACTGGATCCTGGACTTCCTGCTGGAGCGATTGCAGGCAGTGAGAATGGGCCGGCACCTGTCCTCCACTATCACCCTGAGTACCGGCACACCACAGGGCTGTGTTCTGAGCCCCATGCTCTACTCCCTATTCACACACGACTGTGTTCCTGCACCAACACCATTGTCAAGTTTGCAGACGACACAACGGTGATCGGGCTGATCACCAACGGTGATGAAACAAAATACAGAGCGGAGGTGCAGAACCTGGCGGACTGGTGCTCTGATAACAACCTGTCCCTAAATACCACCAAGACCAAGGAGCTGATCATCAACTTCCATAGGTCACACAACGGGGAATATGCCCCGATCTTTATCAACGGGGACAGTGTGGAGAGAGTGTCCAGCTTCAAGTTTCTGGGCACTCACATTTCGGAGGACCTAACATGGTCCAATAACACTGCTGTGCTGGTCAAGAAGGCACAGCAAAGACTGTTCTACCTAAGAACACTGAAAAAATCTGGTCTGCCCCAACAGCTGCTGACGGCCTTCTACCGCTGCACCATAGAGAGCAGCCTAACACATGGCATCCCTGTGTGGTACCTCAGCTGCACGGAGGCAGAGAGGAAAGCTCTTCAGCGGGTAGTCCATAGAGCTCAGAGGACCATCGGAACACAGCTACCAGCCTTGGAGGGCATCTACAACACACGATGCCTCAGAAAAGCCACCAGCATCCACAAAGACTATTCACACCCCTGCAACAGTCTGTTTGAACTTCTACCATCGGGCAGACGATACAAGGCCTTCTACGCCCTCACCTCCAGACTCAGGAACAGCTTCATCCCCAGGGCCATAGCTGCTATGAACCGGTGCTGCTGAGCCGGATGGTCACATCGCACAGTGAACTGGCACAGATCTACTTGCACTTTATTCTGTTTTAAAACTGTTGTCATTTGTTTCATTGGGTTGTTTAAATTAATACTGACTAGCTAATTAATTTATTGCATCGTATGGGAGGCGCATTCCCAATCTCGTTTACCCCTGTACAATGACAATAAAGACATATTGTATTGTATTGTATTGTATAGCTCTATGGCTATCATAATCATAATCTAGAAAATGGCCCCATCATAATCTAGAAAATGGCTCTGTGAATATTGGTGATATGTTCATCTTCCTTGTGTATATTACTAGTGGAGCTTGAAAACAGGTCTGTAGATTCAGAATTCTTTGGCAGGTCGTGAAAAGTATTTTCATTATACTGAAAGGAATTGATGTAGCCTTTCTTACTTCTTAGGCCCCCTCGGTCATGGCTGACCATGGGTGATGCATCCTAGTTGGCTGCTTGCTCTACACTTCGGCCAGAGCAGCTTAGCCTGTAGCTGAAGAGACCAATGCGGGAGTGACAGTCTCTGTCGCAAAGGTCACATTTGTGTGTGGTCTCTGGTTTGTTGAAGTTGCTGCGCCCCTTTCTGCGAGCTCGCTTTTCTGCCGCTGCATTCATCAGTTTCTCTTCCCCCGTTTTGAGATGTTGGTTCAGGGCACCTCTCCACCTCGTACGGTCAGCTGCAAGGCTCTCCCAGGACTCCACATCGATGTCGAGTGCCTTCAAATCTCTCTTGCAGACATCCTTGTAACGTAGCTGGAGGCGGCCGATGGTTCTCCTCCCAGATGTTAGCTCTTCATAGAGGATGTCTTTTGGAATACAGTCATCCTCCATGCGGTGGACATGGCCCAGCCACCGCAGCCTGCGGTGTACATACTCGGAAGGCCAGCGAGAGACAGAATCTCGGCGTTGGACACTCTGTCTTGCCAGGATATACCCAGGATACGGCGGGTGCTTCTAAGGTGGAAGATGTTGAGTCTTCTCTCCAGTCTGGCATTTGTAGTCCATGTCTCACTGCCATACAGCAGTGTGCTGTTGACACAGGCGTTGTAGACTGCTTTTTTTGTCTTCGCTGTCAGCTTTGGATTGGTCCACACTCGAGTTGTGAGGCGAGCGAGAGTTGTAGCTGCCTTCCCGATCCTCTTGTCAATCTCTGTGTCCAAGGAGAGGTTGTCAGTGATGGTGGAGCCGAGGTACGTGAACTGATGGACGGCATCGAGTTCGTAGTCGTCGATGGTGATGACAGGCGGTGCCTCTGTATCCTGTCCCAGGACGTTCGTCTTCTTCAGGCTGATGGTCAGCCCAAAGTCCTTGCAAGCCCGATAGAAGCGGTCCATCAGTGACTGTAGTTCCTGCTGGGTGTGGGACACAACTGCTGCGTCATCGGCAAACAACATGTCTCTGATGAGAGCTTCAAGTACTTTTTTCTTGGCTCGGAGGCAGGTGAGGTTGAAGAACCTGCCGTCTGATCTAGTACGCAGGTAGATCCCCTCTGTTGCGGTGCCGAAGGCCTGTTTCAGGAGCAGAGCGAAGAAAATCCCAAAGAGTGTGGGAGCGAGGACGCAGCCTTGTTTGACACCACTGCGAATGCCGAAGGGCTCCGAGAAACTGCCATTGAACTGCACTGTCCCCTTCGTGTTGATGTGGAAGGATTCTATCATGCTCTGCCGTTTTGGTGGGCAGCCGATCTTTGGGAGAGCTTTGAATAGGCCATCTCTGCTGACGAAATCGAACGCCTTGGTGAGGTCAATGAAAACAATATACAGGGGCATCCGCTGTTCTCTGCACTTCTCCTGGAGCTGGCGAAGGGAGAAGACCATGTCTACTGTTGACCTTCCAGCTCGGAAACCGCACTGTGACTCTGGGTAGACACGTTCTTCCAGCTTCTGCAGGCGGATCAAGATGACCCGAGCAAGGAACTTGCCGACGATGTTAAGGAGGGAGATGCCTCTGTAGTTGCTGTAGTCGCTTCTCTCGCCCTTGTTCTTGTAGAGGGTAATGATCGTGGCATCCCTCATGTCCTGCGGTACAGCTCCTTCTTGCCATCACTGGCAGAGGACTTCATGCAAAGGAAGCAGTAAGGTAGTCTTGCAGTGCTTGATCAGGTCAGGGGGAATCCCGTCGCTGCCTGGGGCCTTGCCTGAGGCCAGGCTGTCAATGGCCTTGCTGAGCTATTCTACTGTTGGCTCTCCATCTAACTCATCCATGGTCGGCAGGCACTCGATGGTGTCAAGGGCTGAGGAGGACACAGTGTTCTCTCTCGAGCAGAGGTTGGAGTAGTGTTCCACCCGTCTCTCCATCTGCTGGCATTTGTCTGTGATTACTTCCCCAGTGGAGGATTTGAGGGGGGCTGTCTTGCTCTGGACTGGTCCTAGTGCTTTCTTAATGCCATTGTACATTCCCCTGATGTTCCCTGTTATGGCGGCCGTCTGGATGTTCTTACTGAGCTGTGTCTAGCACACTTTGGCGCAACGCCTAGCTGTCTGCTGAGCCTTGCTCCTGGCAGCCCTGAGGATCTGCAGGTTCTTCTCGTTGGCTGACCGCTTGTACTCGGCTTGGGCGGCACCCTTGGCTTCAATGATGGGAGTCATCTCAGTCGACTTGGCCTCAAACCAGTCGTGTGTCTTTGAGATCTTCTTCCCAAAGCTAGCCAAGGCTGTGCGGTGTATGGTGTCCCGCAGAGTTTCCCAGTTCTCTGTTGCAGAGTCTCCAGGACGCGAAGTGCCAAGTTCTCTCTCAAAAGCCTCTGCAAATTGTTGCACGAGGTTTGGATGGGGCATCTTGCTGACATCGATGCGGGGTTTCCCTGCTTCTTGGTACAGTAGAACCTCTTTGGTTGCAGCCTGATCTTGCAACACACCAAGGAGTGGTCTGTGTCGCAGTCCGCACTGTGGTAGGAGCGTGTGTGAAGAACGTTCTTGAGGGCGGCACGTCTGACTAGGATCAGATCCAGTTGATGCCAGTGCTTTGAGCGTGGATGCCTCCAGGAAACCTTGTGCTGGGGCTTTGTCTGGAAGTACGAGTTGGCAATGCACAGGTCATGGTAAATGCACAGCTCGAACAGTCGCTATCCGTTCTCATTCATTTTGCCCACACCAAACTGCCCAAGGCATGAAGACCAAGATTCGTGGTCTGCGCCCACTCTGGCATTGAAGTCGCCCAAGAGAACAAGTTCTTCCTTGCTGGGGATGCTGCTGATGATGGATGCGAAGTGCTCGTAGAACTTGTCCTTTGTGTCTGATGTGGAGGACAGTGTCGGAGCATACATGCTGACAAGGGTGACTGGGCCTCCGGCGGTGTTGAGGCGGAGAGTCAGGAGTCCTTACTGCGAATGTAGCCTTTACTGTCCCAATTATCCACATTCAACATTTTGACCATTATGTTTATAGTTATCAGATACTTGAGTTTTCTGGTGGGTTCAGTTATGTTACAGTAAAGAATGAAATTAGTGTAAACAATATTCATGACATGTCTATCTTAAACAGAGTGCATTATGATATTACTTTGTAATGTACGTTTATTGCATCTGTTTAATAAAAATCTTAATTTGATTTAATATATTCAGCAGCAGCCCTGAGACATCCTATACCCATTGGCATTTATTCCTGTCCCTGTGCTGTTTTCGTGTATTTTTTAAAAGTAAATTTATGTGTCATTCATCAACTGACTCTGCATTTGCTTTTAACAGGGGGATGAAGAAATATTTATCCTCAAATCATGCATTAGAAGAAAAACTGACTCCATTGAGAAGAGGTTTTGTTTGGACATAGAAGGAGCAGACAGGTGAATTCATTGAGGGCATTGCATCTTTTGATTTGGAATGAAATTTCTACCCATCTAAGACCTATAGAAACATAGATCTATTTTATAAATATTCAGATCTAAACAATCAGTCCGGTCATGCTCATGTTTCTTTCAGATAATTGTTCTGGGGAATGCTGCATTTTATACTCTGTATCTTTTAAAAAGGCAAATTTCACTCGGAATGTTGACAAAATAGCTGCAATTATAGTTGCATCAATGTATTGTATTCATGGAGTTATACAATACAGTGATAGGCCCTTCAGCCCAGCATGTCCATTCTAACCATGAATTGCCTATTTATTCCACTCCCATTCACTAGCTGTTTGTCTGCAGCCTTCTATGTGTTGGTGATTGAAGTGCCTGCCCAATTATTACTTGTAAGCGTACTTGCTTCCATCACCCATCTACATTCCAAATTCCCATTCTTTGCATGACAATTGCCATTGAAAACATTAGAAAACTATAAGAATATTAAGCAACTTGATTCAGCAAGGCCCAGAAACAAATGTGCTCCTTAAAAGTCATTGGAAGGTTGTTGCTTGGTGCAGGAATTACCAATATAAGTTGTGGACCTAATGCAGCGAACATCTGTGGTGTTGAACGAAAATACGCTTTCTGGGGCTGAGACTGAATCTGTGGGGTGCTGGGGCAAGTGGTGAGGGAAGGTGGTCATTGATGAGGGAAGGTGAGAAGTCACAATCAGGGTATAGTTCAAAGTCAAGAGTGTTTTATTGTCATATGTCCCGAAACAGAACAATGAAATTCTTACTTGAAGCAGCACAACAGATATGTAAATATAGTACGCTGTAATACAATAAACACCGAAAACAATAGTTCAGTATATATGTACATAGAAAGCCGACAAATAAATAGACAATAATAGTGCAGAAATAATGTCCCCAGGTCTATATAGTTCGGAGTACAGGACCATTATTAGGGTCCAGTGCATTGGTAGACAAGGGCACTTGGAATTTGGCAACTGTGTGTTGGGACCAGAGAAGATGAGGTGATTGTGCTTTGAGCCATTTTTATGATGGGGTGGGTGAATGTGGGTAGCAACATTGATAATTTGTTTTCTGGGCAGTTTTAATGTAAATTAATGAGCCTTCCTAGTTGAGGTCCCAACATGGTTTCATGTTGGGTTCCACCTAAGCTTTTAATAACATTGTCATCTGGCAGTGTCTAGTAATGTTCTGTCCTGGAATAACATAAACAATTTAAACAGCACCTCATTTTATTTATTGGTTGGAGAGTTGGAAATCATTTTTGGCTCCGAGTTAAGGTTTGAAAACTGTTTTTCACTGTTAATTGCTTTGGACTAGATTGAATATATGCAAATGGATAGGCTGCTTTTCAACGTTCTCATAAGTTCAAAAGTTATAGGAGCAGAATTAGGCCATTCAGTCCATCGAGTCTACTTCATCATTAAATCATGGCTGATCTATCTTTCCCTCTCAACCCCATTCTTTTGCCTTCATTTTAGAAAGTAGTATTCCCAATTGGCCAGATTTCCTTTAATATTTTCAGTGAAGTAATATTTTATTGGAGAATCCAAATTGTATTCGCACGATTCGCGCAAATTAAATAATATAAGTTTAAGATGCATACAAAGTTGTTGCACTATCAGCATTTCACCCAAATTTAAATATTTTTCAGGCTGCTTCTTCATTCCTCCCTCCTTCTCTATATTACCATGCCATGATTTTTATTTGCATTAAAATAGATCCTGTGCCTCCGAGTGTTTTGGGATCTAGTGCACATGGTTTCTCGCTCAGAGGAAATTAAGTTTATTGAAATAAATAAATTGAATGGGTCTATCATGGTTATAATTTTTGATTCCATTATGTATTCTGCAGGGCAACCATAATCACCATGCAAGCACTCTCTGAGGAGGACAGGAGGCTGTGGATGGAAGCCATGGATGGCAGAGAACCTGTAAGCATGTCCATAATTATCATTGATGAACCAGGTCTAGAATTCTAGTTTGTTGCTTTTCAAACACATTGTTCTGTGTTTACAACCATCGATAACGGGTGTTAGGGGTTATGGGGAGAAGGCAGGAGAATCGGGTTGAGAGGGAAAGATAGATCAGCCATGATTGAATGGCACTGTAGACTTGGGTTAAGACAATTTTCAATCACTACGACCAAATCACTGTGGATCAACCAGAAGATTAAGATGCATAGGATCCACAATGATTTGGTAGTGCAGATTGAGAACTGTTGTATCCATAGAGGCTAGAGGATGGTGGGGCATGGAGAGACTTGTGGTGTTCTGCAGATATTATTAATGGGGCTTCTATTTTTTGTGATATATATCAGTGACTTGGATAAAAATGTAGATGGGTTGATTAGTTTGCAGACAACATAAAAATTGGTGGGGTTGCAGACAGTGCCAGCCTGTTGAAGAATACGACAGGATCTAGATTAGTTACAGTTATGGGCAGAGAAATGGCAGATGGAGTTCAATCCAAGCAGGTATGAGTTCTTGCACTTTGAGAGGTCAAATGTAATGGGAAAGTACATAGTCACTGGCAGATCCCTTAACAGCATGTTAAGGATCCTGGCATTAACTTTATACTTTGTATAGCAGGATGTTGAGGTCCAACTCCATAGCTGATGAAAGTGGCAACAAGTGAAGAATGAGTGGTAAAGAAAGCGATGATTTGTTGGTTTCACGGGGCATTGAGTATATGAGTCTGGAAATCATGTTACAGCTTTATGAAACTGGTTCAGTCACATTTGAAGAATTGTGTGCAGTTCTCGTTGCCCCACTGCAGGAAGATGTGGAGGCTTTGGAGAGGTTTACCCAAACAAAACCTGGATTAGAGAGTATTATTTATAAGGAGAGTTTGGACAGATTTGGATTGTTTACTCTGTAGCGTCTGAGGTTGTGGGGGGGAGCTGATAAAATATATAAAATGCTGAGAGGCATAGAAAGGGTAAACAATCAAAATATTTTCCCCAGCATGCAAATGTCAAATACTAGAGGTGAGAGAAGGAAAGTTTAAAGGTGTGGGGCAAGTATTGAAATGGAATTAATGCCAATATTGATGGTGCAAACAGATCCAATAATGGTGTTTAAGATAGCTTTTAGCACATGAATATGCAGCAAATGGAGGGATATGGATCATGTACAGCCAGAAAATTTGTTTAATTTGGCATCATGTTTAGCACAGATATGGTGGCCGAAGGTATATTTCTGTGTGGATTTCTATAATCTGTGAATCTAATTTGTAGTGATATATAGAGCTTTCCCAAAAATGAAGTGTGGGCTTTAAGATTGAGCAAATTTGTGGAGGGGAGGGACATAGAGATCCCCATTAATGCTGGAGAGGGTCAGAACACAGGTCCATATAACCATCTATGGTTTTGTCAGTCGAGAGCAACAGACAAGGATGTAGATGTACAATAGTTAAGGCAATTTCCAAAGGTTGAGTATGAAACAGACTTCTGTAATATTTTACCACTGAAGCTGATGGATAGAATAATTCAGGAGAATACTTACAATACACTGCAGTGTGCAGTTCGTTTATTGTCCTCCAAGTGACAGCAATGCTCCAGTAGTAATCTGATTCTGGTCTTGTCGTACAAAGTGGTCACACTTAGGTGTTAAGCATGGAGAGAACAGTGGAGGATTTGCACATGCTGGAGAGGATGTAGTTCAGCTGTTTTGTTTTATATATGTGAATCCTCATTACACTGTTCACCGTGTTCAGCCACAGCATTTATGCATATTACTGTGCTATTCTGTGCAGTCAATGTAATTTAAAGTTAATCAGTCGGTTATATAAATGTAAAATTAATGGTGAATCACAAAATCTAAAGACCCAAAATTTGTTCGTGCAGAGTTAATAGTTTCACGTGTATTTAAGGCCAAAAGATTATCAATTGCTTGCACTTAAAACAAGCTCTAAAAGCTGTTCACCTGCATTTGGTATGTATTCTTGTTTGACATCTCTGCTGGGAATCGTACTTTGACCTGAAGTTATAGAACTAGCTAGACTTGAAGGCAAGATCATTAATTCCCCTCTCACCCCATCCTACTTTACACCTGAGGGCTACAGCAACAGACACAACAGCTCAAGCTTTGATGGTGCTTTATTGGATGGAGCCTTTTACCCTGTGCAATTTACCAATTCAATGGGTCAGAAATGACTTTTGCCTTAATCAAATCAAGTTTATTTACATGTGCACAAGGACAGTGAGATACAGGTCCAATGGAAAAACTTGCTTAACAGGCAGGTAGACGCAGAAACATAAAAATATAAATGCTAATTAAATTACACACAAATTCTACAAGGCAATGAAAAACAAAGACTGTGTAAAGAAAATGTGACATTAATGAAAAAATACACAACTAAAAAACAAGTCAGTGGTAATGCAAGTAGTGGTCCATAGTGTTCCTTTGCCATGGTATGATTAAAGATGTCCAATTTGGTTCAAGAAACTGGTATTTGTAGGAAAGTAATTGTTCCTGAACATGGCAGTGTGGTACTTCAGACGTCTGTACCTCCTGCTTGATGGTAGAAGCGAGAAGAGGGCATAGCCTAAATGTGAGGATTTATGATGATGGATGTTGCCTTCTTGAGACAGCGTCTCATGCTTTCAATGGTGGGGAGGACTGTTCCTGTGATGCATCGGGCACAAAAATACAAATTCTCTGAAGCCTCTTGCATTCCTGTGCTTTGGAATTGCCATGATGCAACTAGACATCTCTGGAGGGAATGGATAAGCGATGATCTGGATCAGAACTCTTCAGACTGAAGAAAAGTCCAGACCTGAAAAGTAACCTATCCATTCCCTCCAGAGATGCTGGAAGCGTCATCCATCCATTCCTCCAGAGATGCTACATGACCCATGACTCCAGCACTTTGAGTTTTGATCCTCCAAGATGTGAATGCACAGGAATTTGAAGCTGATAATTCTCGCCACTCACCAATAAAACTGGCATGTGGTCTCCCAACTCCCTCTTTCTGGTCAATGATTAGTTCCTTGGTTTTGTTCACGTTGAGAAAGTGTTCTTGTGACACCACTCAGGTGTTCTATCTCTCTACTATAGGCCTACTCAACTCCACTGGTGATATTGGAGCAGTGCTTTGCCAGCCATAGGTGTAAAGAGAGTTGCCGTTGAAGAAGTGAAAGATCCAGCAGCAAAGGGAGGTATAGGAAATAAAATGTAGAAACAAAGAACCACAGATGTTGGCTTAAACCAAAGAGAGACACAAAGTGCTGGTGTAATTCAGCAGGTCAGGCAGCATCTCTGGAGAAAAAGGATAGGTGAAAGGGATAGGTTTTGGGTCGGGACCCTAGATACCTTGGCTTTCAGGTGCAGGTCTTTGTAGCCAAATTTCTATTCATTTGCAGTTGTTTTCTTTTGCTTCAAAAGTAATTTTACATCTTACTAGAACATTTAATCAAAATGTTTGTACTCCTGTGCTTTAGAGCTAGTATTTCATTGAACATAGAACAATAACCATTTTCTGAAATAAATGAAAAGGTGATCAAGTGCTCAGTGACTCATGCTGTCTTGTTGTGACATTTGAATTGGTACATAATGTTCTCTACCAGCACACTGCCAATAAAGCTAAATGAATGCACTAATGAAAGGAAGAACCAGGTCTATTTCTCAAGTATCAGTCTCGAGATTTCAGGTTATGGTTAAATGGTTGGTTTTCTTCAACATCGCTTTTTGCTATTTTTTTTTGTAAACAAAATCAATGAGATTTAGCAGAGAATTGCTTTCCTCTATTCCATGAAGGTAAACTGTAAGCTTTTCAGTTTCTGTTCCAAATGTTGTCATAACATCAGTACTCATCGAACCTAAATTATTACCCTGCTGAATATTTTGAGGTACTCATTTAATGGTTGTGGGGTCAGGATATAACATTCTGAGGCCTTTGAATGAATGTATGAAATAGTTGGGTTTGCTTTTAATATTTAAGGGGAAAATGTAACATTTTAAAAATGAACTAAAAATAAATAAATAGTAACTCATGATTGTTTTCCTCTGTGCCATAACATCTAATTTTCCTGATTATTTATGCCAGGTTTTAGAATATATTTTGTGCAATACATTTGATTTCAATGCATTAATTCAATGTAAAAATTGTCGAATTATCTAATTGATTTGTATTGGTCAATGTCATAATGACTTTATATAACTATTACGAGTAAAGACAGATATTAAAGACGGCAGATAATTATAAAGATACTCAAATATGTTGTAGCTGGCTCAGTAAGAATGGAGCTAAAATACAGGCCACATATAGATAACAAGAATGAGATCGATTTGTTTTTCAGCAGAAAATTAGCTCATCTGCCAGGTTGTTCTTTCTTGCTGAACCTTTAAATCTGAATACACCAGAGAGCTGAATACCAGTATAAATGACTGCAAAAAAACACACACTTTATTGCACAAATCAATTCAACTGTTTTAATCAATGTAGATTTCAAATTATTGATTTGAATTATAGATTGCAATGTCAAATTGTTGCTAAATTATTTCTCCTCATTAGAATTTATTCCCTGTGGATTTTACTTTTTCTTTCCTTCTTTCGCTGTTTTTCATTCTATCTTTGTTAACTCGTTGCTCTTCCCCCCCCCCCCCCCCCCCCACACTTTTCCTATCGACCCGCATCCTGCCATAAGCAAGGGTGAGGGGACATAAGAAGTCCGTAGTATGAATATGAAAAGGATGAGATTAATTTACAGCTACTTAGAGAATTGACGGGACTTGTTCAATTAAGAAAAGGAAATTTAGATTTAATTTGTTCGTAATTCTGACTAAAACTGGGCTAAAATAGGAGACTTTAAATATCCAAGTAAAATTAAGCCTCCTAAAATCTGATTGCCAAATGGACTTTATTAACAATGATAAAAAAAATGTATTTCCATGTGGCTGCATTATCATCTAATCAAGGTATCTCGGGATTTATGATGAACTTGGTGTCTCGTTAAATTTCATGAACTTCATAATATTTTGTTGGTTCCCAGTTACCGTAAATTTGCTTCTCTTCAAGTATAGTTTTTATTTGAATGCTTTACTCAGTAAAATATATTTTTTCCAGGTGTACAATTTGAATAAGGACAATCCAATAAGTGAAGGTGGTAGGTATTTACTCTTTATTATTTCTGCATTAGTTCCAACAAACAATCTTTCAAAGTTTTATGCTAATGCATATTTATATCAATGCAATGTCGTGTCCTACTTGTCTTGAAAAAACCATGAACATTGACAACTTGAAGATGAATTTTAGTTCCGAAGGGAAATGTTAAAATTTTACCTCAATTTACCATCTTTTCAGTCTCTGGTATATCCTGAAATATCCTCACATTTTAAACTGCTGGCTTACATTTAATGGCTTGGATGTACCTCCCTTATTGAATTTTTGTGTGGTTACATCTCATATGCAACTTAGGAGCAGGAATAGGCCACTCAGCATGTTAAGCTTACTCTACCATTTAATAAGAAAATTACCTGTCTGATTTTAAATCCGAGATTCTACTCACAGGGTAGTGTTTACCCCTTACTTCTCAAGCAACTACCTTCATCTTAAAAAATCCAAAGACTCATTTAGGAACAGATATAAGAACCACCCTTCATTCCTTTCACCTCAATCATTCATGTATATTGTAAAAACCGTAGCCCCAGCACTTATCCCTGTCAGATACCATTTGTTGAAGCTTGCCAACAAAAATACAGACCCATTTATGCTTACCATATTTCCTGTTGGGCAGACAATCCTCTTCCCATGCCAATATGTTTTTTCTTACACCATGAGTTTTTACTTTGTGCAATAACCATTGATGGAGTGCCTTGTCAAATGCCTTCTGGGAAATCCTATGCTTCTCCATCTTAAAAATGAATTCCTTTTCTCAAAACAATATTGACTTTGCCTGATTATCTTGATCAGCATTTTTCTAAGTGCCCCTGCAATAACATCTTTTGTAATAGTTTCTAACATTTTCCCAATGACAATTGTTTAACTTGCTAGCACATATTTTCCTGCTTATTTTTGAAAGAGTTACATTTGAAATTTTACTGTCTGATCCATTCAATTCCCCATGTTTTTTTTTTTAAGGCCAATGGATCAATCAGCTACTTTATCAGCTACTTCTTTCAAGAACATCAGTTGAAAAGTTTTCAGACTGTAGTTGAAATTTGTTCATTAACAATTCCTTGGTGATTGTGATTTTCTAGTTCTCTCCTTTCGATTCTCAATTTATAACTACTTCAGGGATATTACTTGTACCTTCTATGGGAAAACTGTTGCAAAATGCCCATTTAATTCATCGGCAAATTCTTTCGATTTTCATTATGGAGTCCCTCAACTCTCTAAAAGGCCAGTGCTCATTTTGTTAACACTTTTTCAAAAATCTCCAAAGTAACCTTACTATTTGTTTGTACATTTCAGAACTGCTTTTTACTCTCGATTTGATTCTCCCTTTTTTAATATTTTAGATATTCTTTGATTTTGTTTATAATCTATCCAGGTTATTGACCTGCTGCCTCTGCGCAATAACACACTTTAAAAAAATGTTTGATACAATCCTTTAATTTTGTTTTTGTTAAATATGAATGACAGGTCTACACCTTGGAATATTTCTTTCTTGTTGCAATACTATCTGTTCCATGCATTCTGCAAAATCTTAAATATCTCCCTCTGTATTTTGAGTAATCGATCCCTTAACCTAATTTGCAATTTCACTTTTGTTAGCCCTCATAATTGTCCTTAATTAAGTTTAAAATACCAATCTTGGACCCATTCGTTTCTCCCTCAAACTTAATGTAAATGTAATTATATTAGGAACAGTTGGATGGTTTTCTCTAGAATGGCAGAGGTTGAGGGGAAACCGGATAAAGTATATAAAATAATGAGAGGAACAGATAGGGAAATGCCAATAACTAGAGGGTATATCTTTAAGGTGCGAGGGGCAAAGTTTATAGATGTGTGGGGTCAGTTTTTATTCAGTGGGTGGTGTATGCCTGGAACACACTGCTGGGGATGCTGGTGAAGGCAGATATGACAGAAGTTCACAATTTTTTTGATAGCCACATGGATATTCAAGGAATAGTGGGGTATGGATCACGTATTGGGAGATGAGGTTAGTTTATCTTGGTATTATGTTCGGCACAGACATTGTGGGCCAAAGAATTTGTTCCTGTGTTATACTTATCTATGTTCTATGACTTCCTGACCCCTGTAAATGCCCTGACTGATGATCGCATGTACAACATACCTCATTGTTATAATTTTCCCTTTTTTTTTCCTGGGAATATGGTCTTTTGTTCTCTTACTAAGGTCTTTTGAAAAAAGGGTCGAGTAATAAGAAACAATGAAAGTCAATAAAGGAAAATGTACCTTTCATTGGAAGTAAAAATAGTTTGGATCAAAAGAGCAGATGAAGAGACATAGCAATTTTCAATGTGTAGGAAGGAACAGCAGATGCTAGTTTAAATCGAAGATAGACACAAAATGCTGGAGTAACTCAGCGGAACAGGCAGCATCTTTGGAGAGGAATGGGTGAAGTTTCGGGTCGAGACCCTTCTTCAGACTGCCTGTTTGTCAGCGTTGCAGTCTGAAGAAGGGTCTCGATCCGAAACGTCACCCATTCCTTCTCTCCAGAGATGCTACCTGTCCCACTGAGTTACTCCAGTATTTTGCGTCTATCTTTAGCAATTTTCAATTACGTTCAAACAGCTTAATGTGGTTACGATGCCTGACTTCAAAGACCTACTGACCTCTTTACATAATGCATTACGTCGAGCTTGTTCTCTGAAGACATACGTAAATGAATGCTGCCTTGCGATTTTGAGGTTAAACTCCATCGAGGATTAGCTTTGTGCTCTACAGTCATAAAGGTCCACAATTAGTCCCTGGACTACTTACCATGCCTTGGAAGCCACCTCTCAATGAAAGCAGATATTGTAGGTGAAATTCACCATTGGCGTCAGTGCACGAGCTGAATCAAAAGGATGCTTGAAGATCAAGGCAGACCTGGCACAAAACTCATGGTCTACCAGCAAGCAGTGGTGCTCCCTCTGCAAAATCCTTTAACTCCAAAGGCAGGCCCACGTTCCCAGCACTGAGATCCTAATTGGACTCATTAAGTTCCTTTGGCATGCCATGTTGTTTCCATGTTTGACACAAGACTCCTGAAGCATTCCAAGTGCTTCCAAAGTAAGAGAACATTGGGTAGGCTGAGGAAAAGATTCAACAAATCTTCAAAATCTCCTTGAAGAACAGTCAATCCCTAATAGCTCCTGGGAGTCTTGACCCATGATGGCTCACTGTGGAGAAGGAGCATCTGAAATGGTATACAGCATCTTTTGTCCATAGGTTGGGAGTACACAGATGCCGGAAGGAACACACCACCTCCCAAATCACCCATCCTGCCACCAACCACATCCTGCAGTGAATTCTGAAAACCCACATTGCTCCTCTCAGTCACCTCAGAATCAAAATATAAGCAAGACATGCTCGATTGTAAGCCACCATCTAAGACGAAGGAATAATAATCCATTGTTTCAAATCCAAAAGTGTCTGCTGGTTCAGACTCATTGATTAAAAACTGAATTTTGTTTCTTGATTTTCAGCTGCACAACTGGACAAAGTTGGATTTGATTTAATGAAGAAATGCATTCATGCCATTGAAGAAAGAGGTACGACTTTCACTTATGTTGCATAAAAATATTGACATGCAGCTTGTCGTAAGGTTGTGGCATTAGACCTTGCATCACCAGCCAGCTGACTAAAATAAAGCATCTTCTGTAACTAATTCTCAATGAATTAAATCTGCAAAAACTGTCGAGTAAATCATGTTGTAATAAAAATATATTTCCCATTTTTTGTAACTGAAATTTATGCTGCCCAAATAAAGTTTCTGTTATGGAACTTTTTTTTTAAAAAAGCATATTTTAAATAATATTCTTAATCTTACAGAATTTTAGGTTTGGTTTCTGAGAATTAAAAAAATTATTTTTAGCAAGCACATTTACAGTAAACATTTGGAACATTTTGCAGCACAGCTCTCTTTATGAACTATATGTGCAGACATTTGCTTGCTATTTTCATCTGGGTATGTTCATAGGAGTCTATATTGGCACATAGCTGTTTAGCTTAGTGTTTTTAATGCATTGGTACACAAACATACTCGTGCAAGACCACCTCTGCATATATAAACAGGATATATTAATCTATGACTTCAGGTTATTTTAATTTAAAATCCAAAAATATATGTTTATGTTTATTAAAATGTTATTTAAGATGATTGAAAATGTCATAATTTTTGTAATTATGTTTTACAATCATAATTTAAGTTGATATTAACTTTTTCTTCTGCTTTGAAACAGGTATCAATGAACAGGGCCTATACCGTATAGTTGGTGTTAATTCTCGAGTCCAAAAACTGTTAGGATTACTGATGGGTAAGTGATGTTCTTTTCATTAGGTTGAAGTTCAACTGTTATTAAATTATTTCAACATTCGTTTAATCCCCAAATTCAAACTTCTGTTAGCTCTTCCTTAACAATAGTTTTCAAAAAGAGTAAGTAATGCTGTACATTTTTTATTAATCCTGATACAAATTTGCATTTGTATATATGGAGTTTGGGATAACGTTTCTGTTCAATCTCGTATCAATACAGGCAATCCCCATGTTGCAGACTGTATAACGATTTTTCAGTAATGCAAAATCTTATTTCCCACTTTTATCCCATATTGTAAGTGGAGATGTGTTCCTATGGGATGTTTTTTAAAAATCTCAACTGTCATGACATTACTACAGCTACTTGATTATGGAGAGGGAGCGGATGATGCACCTACAAGATTGCCTGGTCAGTTTCCAAAACAAATCCCTTAAATGGCCAGTAGCTGCATTCCAAGACACAAGCAGCTGAATTCCAAAGCTTTCATTATTGCAGTCTTTTTCCAGCATCTGATCTTTATAACATATCACGTTTTCCATACAATTAGATTCCGTTTTGTGGTTGTTTAGTTTGACAACTTGCACTTAAACTTGCATGCCCAGTTTCAGACATCTTAAAGGTAAATAATATGGAAAATGCTTGGTAAATAAAACAGCTACAGCGGAAAGTGAACAAAGTGAAAAAAATCACGTTGTCTATGCATTCATCAAGAAATGCGAGTTGAATAAGAGACAAATGGAAAAAAATTGTTGTTTTGTCTTTTGTGTACATCTAGTTTTCAATCACATTTTACCCACATGAATCTTGTAAGAACAAACGTTATTCCATACCTCAGATTTTTGGGTAGTGATTTGTGAATTCTGTAACACGGTGGCCCCCTGTAACCAAGAATTTTTAAACAGTGTCTGTTGACAACAGGGTGCTGACAATGAGTTGGAGTTAGTATCTGGGCTCCCAGCAAACAGTTAATGTCTATAAGTTCTCAAAAATAAGCAGATTATTTTTTCCAGAATGAGTTAGTGAATGATAGTTGTATGTGAATTATATGAATTATATAAAATCGAATGTTTTAACTTTGAGCAAATTGGTCATCTGACCTATTCATTGCACACAATCCATTTAAAGTCTTTCATAAACCAGCAATGTCGAGCAATGATTTAGAACATAATTTTTATTTGTTTCTTGCATGAAAAGATATTCCTAGATATATTTGACTAACATGGTGCAAGTTTATTAATGCAGCTGGAAATGTTTTTTACCATAATAAAGAAATATTACTATTGAATCACCACTAAAATGTAGGGATTCTTCTGCACTACAAAAGGTGCATTAGATGGGCATTTCACAGGGCTCTATGAACAGTATTCCATTGCATGAGGTCCATGGTGTGCCACATTAAAAATGCAGCCTCATACCTGCAAGCGTTTGGAAGTGCTGAACTAGCAGAAAAAATCTGGTCCATGTTCACAGCAAGCCATTCTAATGGTTATATCAGGAGTGAATAGTTCAGATCTATCAGAAATAATAGGTTTGTTGGAAGTACTGGTCTTTTTCCTTTTCTAACAATGTTGCTTGTTTAAAGGAACAGCCGATGTAGATCTGGAGAGCTCAACTGAATGGGAGATTAAAACTATTACCAGCACACTTAAACATTATCTCAGGTAAGAGTTTAAGAGGAGAATAAATTTTAATGCATTTATTGCCAAATAAAAATGCAGGTGGACTTATTTGAAACTTGTATTCTAGAAATTGTTTTCCACTGTTTAATTGTCTTTATTGAGAATAGAAAATCTATTATTATGGAGCTTGAAATGAGATTTAGTCATCTATAAATGTAGGGCAAGGTCAATGGTACATCCTGATCTGAATAACAAGAACTTGTCATATATTACTGTCCAATTAATCTGTTTCTAATACTCAATGGTTCTTTGCCCAAATCTTGGCAGATATTTCAATTTTTATGGTTCTTTTCAGAATATGCTATTTTTCTTCTTTTCAATGCATGTTAAGAATATAGTCAGGAACACAAGAATTGTTTACAATTTTCAAGATTACAGCCTCTGCAGTTTCTCATGTCTAAAAGTACTTTGTGCTTTGGCTATTAGGTTTATGTTTAAGCAAATTAAACAGTTGGCCATCACAGATATTGATGTATAATTATTTTTTATCTGATATTCATTAGTAGGGGCTAGACCATTTAAAAATGATTTGATTTTTTTTAAATGGTGGAAACACTGAACAGGTCGGCAGCATATGTGGAAAGACAAACAAAGTTACCATTTAAGTTTGAAGATCTTCTGCTTCCCAATCCATACACGCTGCCTGACCTGCTGAGTATATTCAGCATTTTCTGTTTTTATTTCATATTTTCAGCATCTATAGCTTTATTAAAAATTCATTTATTTAAAAATGATGCAGTTTTGTGGTGCTATTTTACTTGTTGTAAAATATACTTTTATAAATTTTTGATGTCCTGGAGTTCCTGTAGCATAATGACAATAGGTTCCACAACTAGTAAACTGTGGCGGATCAGGCCACTCCTTGGGTCAGCCCCCTCGTTACGTGACGGACAGGCGTAAGGGGTTAAAAGCCAGACCAGGGGGAGGCGTGGCTCATCCCTAGGTGGACTACGCTGTGGGCAGGAGCTCACAGCCTAATAAAAGAATCTTACTAAAAACTGCCTGGCGTCTTGCCTTTTCTCTGGCCTCCGCCAGGCCACTACATTGGTGACCTCGACGGACATCACGCGTAGTGATGTCGCACGATAATGTGCAACCTGGTCCTGCCGACCTCGATGCCGTCTCCCTCAAACTCCCGACCCTGTGGACCGAAGAGCCTGAGGTCTGGTTCCAGCAGGCAGAGGCACAGTTTGCTGTGCGAGGGGTAACCGTCGACTTGACGAAGTACTTTTATGTCGTCGGCGCCCTGGACCAGGCGACAGCAAGGCGAGTAAAGCCTTACCTTAATGACCTCCCCGCGGATGACAAATATAAGGGCCTTAAAGAACTCCTTATCAGGAGGTTCGGCCTCAGCGACGCCGAGAGGGCAACTCGAGTTATGAGCCAGGGGGGGCTCGGGGACCGACGGCCGTCGGCCCTTCTGGAGGACATGCTCGCCCTTATGGGCAACCACCCGCCCTGTTTCTTATTTAAGCAGGCCTACCTGCGGCAGCTCCCAGTCGACCTCCGTTCTCAGCTCGCTGGGGACCCCTTCACCGACACGCAGGGGCTGGGCGAGCGCGCTGATCAAATATGGATGTCCCGTCGGGAGGACCTGGAAGCCCTAGCCGTCTTTTCCGCGGCGTCGGAAGGCCAACAGCAAGCTGGGGCCGCCGTCGACCCCGTTTCAGGGCGACCCCCGCGGCGAAATCCGGCCGCCATCGGGCACCCCGGTGCCGGCACGCCCTTCTCGCACGGCCCGCCGACAGTTCAGCCAGACGCCACCAGAGGTCGCTGGTGGTCGGCCCAAGCAGCACCACCTCCAATACCGCTGGAGACCACCGGAGGTCGCTGGTGGGCATCCCAGTCTGCACCACCACCGGACACCAGCAGAGGGGGCTGGTGCTATTATCACCGTCGTTGGGGACCGAACGCCAAGCAATGTCGCCTACCCTGTGCCTTTCCGGGAAACACAAGGGCCGGCCGTCAGTGATTCCTTCGGCGGCCGGCCAGATCCATCGCGTGTTCGCTCGGGATCGCCGCACCGGGGGTCGGTTCCTCGTCGACACTGGAGCAGAGGTGAGCGTCCTACCTCCTTCCACCGCCGATATCCATACGGGCAAATGCGGCCCCCTCCTCACTGCGGCGAACGGTAGCCCCATCAACACTTACGGGGTCTGCCAGCTCGCCCTTAACTTCGGCGACAGCTGGTTCACGTGGCGGTTCATCATTGCCGATGTTTCCCAGCCGCTGCTGGGCGCCGACTTCCTGCGGGCGCATTCCATGCTCGTGGATGTCAGGCGGCAGCGCCTGGTGCACTCCAGCATGCTGAGGCCGGTCTCCCCCAACGTCGGACACCTGTCGTCCGTGGATGCGACGTACGCGCGCATCCTGGCGGACTTCCCGGACATTGTGGAAACCCACTTCTCCTCCTCCGCTCCCAAGCACGGGGTGCAACATCACATCCCCACCACCGGGCCACCCATGCACGCCCGAGCGCGGCGTCTCGCTCCAGACAAGCTCCGTCTAGCTCGAGAGGAGTTTCGTCAGATGGAGTCAATGGGCATCGTGCGCCCCTCCGATAGCCCGTGGGCGTCACCACTCCACTTGGTCCCCAAGGCGGACGGGGGTTGGCGACCGTGCGGGGACTATCGGCGCTTAAATGACGCGACCGTTCCCGACAGGTACCCGGTTCCGCACATTCAGGACTTTAATGCCCACCTGGCTGGAGCATCCGTGTTCTCCAAGGTGGACCTTGTGCGCGGATATAATCAAATCCCGGTCCACCCCGATGACATCCCCAAGACTGCCATCATCACCCCGTTCGGCCTATTCGAGTTCCTACGGATGCCGTTCGGGTTGAAGAACGCCGCACAGGCCTTCCAACGGCTTATGGACTGTGTATGCCGTGAGCTAGAATTCGTCTTTGTGTACTTGGACGACGTACTCGTGGCCAGCCGCTCGAGGCAGGAGCACTGCACCCACCTCCGCCAGCTGTGTAAGCGCCTCAGCGAGTACGGTTTGTCAATTAATACTTCCAAGTGCCGTTTTGGGGTGACGGCCATCTATTTCCTCGGCCATCGGGTGACCCCACAAGGGGTGGTACCTCTTCCGGACAGGGTCGAAGCTGTCCGCCGTTTCCCCCGACCGACCACTGTCAAGGGCCTGCAGGAATTCGCCGGGATGGTCTCGTTCTATCACCGCTTCCTGCCGTCGGTAGCCCGAACTATGCGCCCACTCTTCCACCTCATGGCTGGTCGCTGCAAGGAGGTCGAGTGGGACGACGAAGCAGGAGCGGCGTTTGAGCAGGCTAAGGAGGCCCTGGCCAGGGCCACGATGCTCGTCCATCCTAAGGAGGATGCCCCAACCGCCCTGACCGTGGACGCTTCTGAGGTGGCGGTCGGTGCGGTGCTAGAGCAGCACATCGACGGGTGTTGGCGGCCACTCGCCTTCTTTAGCAGGCACCTCAGCGGGGCCCAACGGCATTACAGCGCGTTCGACCGGGAGCTCCTCGCCCTCTACCTCGCGGTACGCCACTTTCGGTACTTCCTAGAGGGGAGACCCTTCACCGCGTTCACAGACCACAAGCCACTCACCTTTGCGTTCGCCAAGGTTTCGGATCCGTGGTCTGCGCGGCAACAGAGACAATTGGCTTATGTGTCGGAGTACACCACCTCAATTCGGTTCGTGGAGGGAAAAAACAACAGGGTGGCCGACGCCCTGTCTAGACCCGCGATCCACGCCGTCCTACAAATGGCCGGGGGGATCGACTATTCCGCCCTAGCAGCCGCACAGCTGGGGGACGAGGAGATGGCCACCTATCGTACAGCCGTGTCCGTCCTGCAGCTGGAGGACATTGTCTGTGGCCCCGGGGATACAACACTGTTGTGCGACACCTCCACTGGCCTGCCGCGGCCCATCGTCCCTGTCGTCTGGCGTCGCAGGGTATTCGAGGTGCTCCACGGGCTGTCTCACCCCTCCATTCGGGCGACGGTGGCCCTTGTATCCTCCCGTTTCATGTGGCACGGGCTGCGTAAGCAGGTCGCACACTGGGCACGCACCTGCATCCCGTGCCAAACTTCAAAAATCCAGCGACACGTGCGTGCGCCTCTGCAGGAGTTTCGTGTCCCTCGGCAGCGCTTCGACCACATTCATGTGAACATCGTGGGGCCGCTGCCGCCGTCCCGGGGCATGACCCACCTCTTCACTGTGGTAGATCGCTTCACGCGGTGGCCGGAGGCCATTCCGCTGGCAGACACCTCGATGGCCACCTGCGCGCGGGCCTTGGCGGCGCACTGGATCGCCCGGTTCGGGGTGCCACTGGACATTACATCCGACCGGGGACCACAGTTCACTTCGGAACTGTGGTCGGCCATGGCAAGACTCTTGGGTGTCCGCCTACACCACACTACGGCGTACCATCCACAGTCAAACGGGTTGGTGGAACGCTTTCACCGCCAGCTGAAGGCTGCCCTGAAGGCTCGGCTCACGGGCCCAGACTGGGTGGACACCCTGCCGTGGGTTTTGCTGGGGATCCGCACCGCACCCAAGGAGGACTTGGCCTCCTCCTCCGCCGAGTTGGTGTACGGGGCCCCCTTGACGGTTCCCGGGGAGTTCATCCCACCGGCGCAGGGTCGAGTGGAGCAGCCTTCTGACGCCCTGCAACGTCTTCGGCAGACGGTGGGCAGGCTGGCACCTGTGCCCACGTCACGTCATGGGACCTTCCAGCCACACGTCCCTGCCGCTCTGGAGGACTGCCAGTTTGTGTTCCTGCGCAGGGACGCACACCGATCACTTCTCCAGCGGCCGTACGAGGGCCCCTTCCGGGTCCTGCAACACGGCTCGGCCACATTCGTTCTGGACATGGGGGGTCGCAGAGAGACTGTTTCGGTCGCACGGCTGAAGCCGGCACACGTGGACATTGATCGGCCGATGCCGGTTGCGCAGCCCCGCCCGCGCGGTCGCCCCCCGTCCACGCTACCCCCTCCAGTGTCTGCTACGACCCCTCCACCTGTCGGTCAGTCGCCGGTCCCTGCGCCGGTCATGGTGCGCACCCGGGCTGGTCACCTCGTGCGCCCTCCTGTCCGTTTTGTACCTCCGGTTCTTGGGGGGGGGGTCCTGTGGCGGATCAGGCCACTCCTTGGGTCAGCCCCCTCGTTACGTGACGGACAGGCGTAAGGGGTTAAAAGCCAGACCAGGGGGAGGCGTGGCTCATCCCTAGGTGGACTACGCTGTGGGCAGGAGCTCACAGCCTAATAAAAGAATCTTACTAAAAACTGCCCGGCGTCTTGCCTTTTCTCTGGCCTCCGCCAGGCCACTACAAAACACCTATTAAATAGAATTGTATGCTAAATTTAAAAGCGTTTCATTTATTTATTTTATTTAATCTTATATTAAAGTTTATGCAGAAGACTTTCTGAATATGATTTTTCATGCTTTTATGATATTTGAGTAGAGTAACCCATGCTTCTCAAATTAAGACATTTGCGGATTTTTTGAGGAAATTGAAAAGAAATTATCAAAACACACAATTCTTATCTATTTTCACGGGTTTGCTGTGTTGCATTTCAGAAAGCATTATGTTGCAGCTTGATTATTACATTTTTCCAAGTCTGTAAATGATTGTCTACAAAGTATGAAAACAGGCTATTCAACCCGCTGTGTCCACATTGACCAATCTTAATTCCAGCTGTATTAAATGCATCTTTCCGTGTCTGGTCCATGGCTGCCTTTGTCAAGGCTGTTCAAGTGTTTGTCTAGATACACTTTGAATGATGTTAACAATTCTTTCCCCCACTCTCGCAGACAGTGTATTTCAGGTACTTGGCCTCTCTGAGTGATAAAATCCCTCCTCAGGACCTTCCAACTCTCTTCCTCCCTCTTATCCTAAATCTGTGTCCTCTAGTTTTACCTACTTCTATTTTGGGGAAAGGTTTTCTGCAGTCCACCCAATCTATACTCACTATCATCGAGTGACTGGGTTTTTATTTTACTATGAGCTATTTTTATTTTTCATTAGTGTTTTTAAACAAATTTAATTTAATGGTGGGGTCTGAACTCTCATTTACTGGATTATTTTTCAAGCTTCTGATTGACATTTTATACCACAAACCTCTTATGATGCAGCACTTGTTATGAATTAATCAGTTAGGAATTATTAAGATTAATGCTGTGACTATTTAATTTCCTTTCAGGGTACTTCCAGCTCCATTGATGACATTCCAGTTGCAACATAGCTTTATCAAAGCAGCGAGTAAGTGAAGAAATTTTATTTTCCTGTTTCAAGATCAGTGAGGAGTTATAAAGAAAGTGAAATATGACATTAATTTGAGCTGTTAGGTCTGCTGTTTCCAGCAGACACGTGTAGCTTGGTGTCATGATCCTTTTTTTGGCAGCATTATGCAATTGAAAATCAGTTTTATTGTGAGTGAAGTATGTGCCATGCTTATTTTGGAGCATTGTTGCAGAATATAGATCACATTCACCAAGGGTACTTTTCACTGGGCATTGCCAGTGCAAGGTATCAACATGAGAACTTGCATGAATTCATACTTTTCTCCACTCCATTTGTTAAATCCATCTCCCCATGTTGTTCTTCATCCTCACCCCTGCAACATGCCATGATCACCACAAAGACCCCAGTATTCTGACACACGTCCACTGCCTGACTATGCCACAACTGAATTTGATGTAGCAGGACGAAACAGTTGTTTCATCGCCTCTACGTCATATTATTGCCCTCTAGGATGGCACATGAATTTTAAGAGATGGCATTCTTGCATATCGCTCAGGTTTTTATGCCTAACATGCACTTACTGATAAGACCAGCAGGGGATGTTGTGTAATGATTAGGATTACGTAGATTTTAGAACAGTACAGCACAGGAACAGGCCTTTCAATCTACAATGTCTGTGCTGAACATGATGCCAAGTTAATCTCTGCCTGCACGTGATTCACATCATTGGAGGAATTTTCTTTTCTAATCCACGATTCCTCCGTCCTACCCAAGCGGTGACTAGGTGATATGGTACATAGTGAAGAGTGAATCTAGGATTTTCCCTGAATCTAGGATTCAGTATAATTTGTATACTGACCAGATAAAGTTAGTGAAAAATTATTATCAGAACCAAATTTAAGAAGAATGCTTCACACTCCCTCTGTAATGACTGAGTCAAAAGCTTTTGTGAATTCAAAGGGAGGCCAAGTGAAGTGGTTGATGCTGCTTCCATGAACTCTCATGAATTGACATGCAGGGAAAATCAAGTTCCTTGAGCTCCTGGATCTCGTGGCCATTCTTCTCAACCATTCCAAGTGCTTTCTGGTAGTGAATAGAGTGCCTTCATAGATGCTAACTTTGGTGGACATCAGTGGAGTACAGGCACAGTGGATAAGCTCCTATTGATTCCCATCTACAGGCTCCAGCAATGAGACAGTGTATGAAAAGAGCTACCTTTACAGGATTCTTTAGGCTTTTGGGATTGATGTTCTTGTCAATGTTTGGTTGCCTCCTGTGATTTGCCACCATATTGCATCTGCTAAATAAAGACATGAAAACTGTGGTCATTAACTAAAGGGCCATAACAGACCCCATCTCAGTGCAGACCCGTGTCAAGCAAGACCACATTATTGCTCAATCTTTCTGGCTGCTGTGTTGTATATGACCACCATCAGATTGTTGCTGGAGTGAAGTTAATCTGAAGGACAATTGCAAACTTGTTTAGTCAATGTCATCTCTTCTCCAGATCAAGGTTGTCTAACTTCAATATTGAGCTATTTAGGACAGATGCTGGTTGTGCATGCACATAGTCAGAGGCCAAGCTCCAAATCATTATCAACCTCGTGACTGAAGTATATGAGGGAAGGTACCTTGCACTTAATATCTGTAAAACAAAGGCCCTCTATTGATCTGTCCTTGCTATGCAATACTGCATTCCAAAATAAAGATCCACGTGAGATTCTGGAAACCATAAACCACTTCCAATATTTAGAAAACTATCTCTCAATGAAGGCACTTTGATGATGCAATCCCCCATCTCCTCCTGTTCATGAATATTGTATTTTGCCATCTGACACAGAGAGTGTTTGAAGGTCAAGATTTGAAATACAGCTCAAAACTGCAGTAATCCCTGAACTTCACTATACTGCTGAGTCGAGGACTCATTTTCCACACGCACAAGAAAGATGAGCAGCATTATCTTTGTAAAGTCCTCCAAAATCCAGTGCACTAATGTTGGTGACCTTTCCCCAGTAACAAGCTCCTAATTACACATAGTTGGTTCCAGTGGGCAGCCCATGTGTTTTACCAGCATAATCCAATGGATTCCCAAAACATTCTCCTCTGAGTTCCATCATGGCAAGATATTAACAGGGGGAAAGAGGAAATAATTAAATGTGCTCAAAACAATGGTGAAAAATTGTAACATCCCCAAAGATTCCTGGGAATCTGCACCTCGTTCTAGCTGAAACTGTAGAAAGACCATTCAGAATTGCATTGAGATCCTTGAATCTATTTGACAACTGCACAAGAAATCCCAGAAGTACAGACCGCTTCTGAATGAATGAATGAATGAATGAGTTTATTGACCAAGTATGTACACACACAAGGAATGTGCCCTGGTGCTCCGCTCACAAATGACAACACAAACATACAGTTAACAATTAAGAATAAAGCATAAACACATCAAAACAACAAGGATACAACATTACGGTCTAAACATGTGGGTGAAAATAAACCAGAGCATAAAACAAACTACAGACTTTGGTTATTGTGTAGAACTACCACTTGTGAAAAAAAAGCTGATTTTATGTGTGGCTGTGGTTGCTTTGACTGTAGTTCTCAAACTACAAACTTACATGCCCATCGAGCACCTACCACCTCATCTGCAATGGAGCCTCAGCCTATAGAACTGCAAAGGAGATGACTCATCTTTGACCTTGAGTGATTGCTCTCTCAATCATCATCTTTTCAGGCAATGTACAGTCTCAAGAAAGTTAAAGCTATTTTTATGCTGCTTAAGAGGCAAGAAAACTTTAGAAATATTGTGTAAGTTTTCCAAAGAGTCCATTCCTTATCAGCTAAAACCTGATCTGTCATAGACTCAACTCTACCTAAATCATATCTTAGGAGTGAGTTATGCAGTTATGCACAGATATTCTTTCTAGTGATACGTACATACTTGCTCCATTGACATAGCCTCTTCATTAACCTGTTGCTTAGAACTAATAAACCCATGATCCCCCTTGAGTACCATCTTCATGAAATATAGTGTGTAGAAGACTACATTCAATGAATTGTGGCACAGTTTGTTTCCTAGAAGATATTTCTAGATATTATCTGGAGAGGTCTGTTTGAATATGAATTAAAACTCAACCCTACCTCAGGCGACCTGAACATGAGCACTTTTTCTTCCATATGTGACATTATCCTATCCAACCCTGAGGCTGTTGGAATAATGAATGAATGAATGAACGAATGAATGAATGGGTTTATTGGCCAAATACGCAGATACAAGGTATGTGCCTTGGTACTCCGCGCACAATAGACAATAGGTGCAGGAGGAGGCCATTCGGCCCTTCGAGCCAGCACCGCCATTCAATGTGATCATGGCTGATCATTCTCAATCAGTACCCCGTTCCTGCCTTCTCCCAATACCCCCTGACTCCGCTATCCTTAAGAGCTCTATCCAGCTCTCTCTTGAATGCTCCACTGCCTTCTGAGGCAGAGAATTCCACAGATTCACAACTCTCTGACTGAAAAAGGTTTTCCTCATCTCAGTTCTAAATGGCCTACCACTTATTATTAAACTGTGGGACTCCCCCAACATTGGGAACATGTTTCCTGCCTCTAACATGTCCAACCCCTTAATAATCTTATACGTTTCGATAAGATCTCCTCTCATCCTTCTAAATTCCAGTGTATACAAGCCTAGTCGCTCCAGTCTTTCAACATATGATAGTCCTGCCATTCCAGTCCCGCCACAAACGACAACACAAACATAAAGTTAACAATTAAGAATAAAGCATAAACACATCAAAACAATAAGGATACACCATTATGGTCTAAACATGTGGGTGAAAATAACCCAGAGCAAAAAAGAGACTACAGACTTTGGTTATTGAATAGAACTATCACTCGTGGGAAAAAAAGCTGTTTTTATGTCTGGCTGTGGCTGCTTTGACAGTCCGGAGTCTCCTTCCAGAGGGAAGTGCTTCGAAGAGTTTGTGGCCAGGGTGATAGGGGTCAGAGATGATCTTGCCCGCTCGCTTCCTGGCCCTTGCAATGTACAGTTCGTCAATGAGGGGAAGGTTGCAGCCAACAACCTTCTCAGCTGTGCGAACGATCCGTTGCAGCCTCCGGATGTCGTGCTTGGTGGCTGAGCCAAACCAGACCATGATGGAGAAAGTGAGGACGGACTCAATGATAGCAGTATAGAATTGGACCATCATTGCCTGTGGCAGATTGTGTTTCTTCAGTTGCCGCAGGAAATACATCCTCTGTTGGGCCTTTTTGACTGTGGAGTCGATGGTGGCCCCCCATTTAAGGTCCCTGGAGATGATGGTTCCAAGGAACTTAAATGACTCCACAGATGTGACTATGGTGTTGTTGATGGTGAGTGGGGGGGGATCTCTTCGAAAGTCTACAATTAGTTCCACTGTCTTGAGAGCATTGAGCTCCAGGTTGTTGCGATGGCACCAGGACGCCAGCTGTGTCACTTCCCATCTGTAGGCAGATTCCTCCCCATCCTGGATCAGTCCAATCAGGGTAGTGTCATCCGCAAACTTGAGGAGCTTGACAGAGGAGTCTGTGGAGGTGCAGTCGTTGGTGTAGAGAGAGTAAAGAAGAGGGGAGAGTACGCAGCCTTGCGGTGCTCCTATGCTGAGGGTCTGCGGGTCCGAGATGTGCTTTCCCAGCCTCACATGCTGCTTCCTGTCCGTCAGGAAGTTGATGATCCACTGACAGAGGGGTTCAGGCACAGTCAGCTGGGAGAGTTTGTAGTGTAGTAGCTCTGGCACAATGGTGTTAAAAGCAGAGCCAAAGTCCACAAACAGAATCCTGGCATAGGCCCCCTTGTGGTCTAGGTGCTGGAGGATGAAGTGCAGGCCTAGATTGACTGCTTCATCCACCGATCTATTGGCCCTATATGCAAACTGCTGTAATGTTTTTCAGCTGGGCCAGCACAAGTCTTTCAAAGGTCTTCATGACTACAGAGGTAAGTGCGACAGGCCTGTAGCCATTAAGACCAATGATCCTTGTCTGTTTGGGTACAGGGACAATAGTGGAGACCTTGAAGCAGGCAGGGACAGTGCAGGTTTACAGGGACTGATTGAAAATGTCTGTGTAGATCAGTACCAGTTTATTCCATAACATAGAATAAAGTACTTTCTTTGCATCACATTCATAAAGATATAATGAATTGTGATACAATACAATACAATAAGGGTGGCACAGTGGTGCAGCTGGTAGAGCTTCTGCCTCACAACGCCAGAGGCCTGGGTGCTGATGTTAATTGTCACTACTAAGCTAGATTTATTAAACAAATGCAAACTAATGGGCCACCTGTTGTGATCACAAAAACTGCTGCAGGTAAATCACAAATATTGTAATTGTTTTGTTTTGTTTTGATTCTCGCCAGAGATGGACAATCCGGAATCAAGACTCTTGGAGATACATAAATACGTACATCGACTACCAGAGAAGAACAAGACAATGCTGGAAATAACAATAAAGCATTTGGCAAAGTAAGATGACGTTTCCTGATTTTATTTGTTTGAAAGGGTTCTGTCTATTAAGTTTTAACAAATTACTAGACCAAGTGGACCCGTTGGGTCCATTCCTCGTAGAGTGGGGGCAGGGAAGGGGAGAGGGTGTGACTGAGAGGGTGAGGCCCTGGACCCAAAGTCTCTCCTGTGTTGGTGTAACACCCTCAACCCCCCCCCTCCACACTCAATCCCCCTTATGCCCCCTCCTCCCCCACAGACCCACTCCATCCCCCCTAGCCCACCCCAACTTGCCCCTCCTCTGCCCCCACCCCCAGTCCCCCAGCCTTGTCCCCATTCCCACCTCCTCACCCCTATTCCCCCCACCCCCACTCTCTCCTGCCCCCCACTGTCCACCTTTCCCCCCACCCCATTCTCTCTTTCCCCCACCCCCACTCTCCCCTTCCCCCACCCGCACTCTCTCCTCCCCCCACGCCCCCTCCCCTCCACCCACTCGGCTGCCACGCCCACTCCCCTCCGTGGAGCCGTTGGCGGTGAAAAGCACTTACCAGTGCCTATGCGTTCAACGCTGACTGCCGACGTGCGAATCTGCCCCGGGGCAGGGCGAGAGGCGAGAGAGGAGAGAGGGGAGAGGAGAGAGGAGAGAGCGTGGGTGTGCGGCGACCATCTTGTTTTGGCGAGTGAGGAGCAAATGAAATCGAACGTGGCCGATTGTGACTTCATACGCTGAGGACTTTCAGGAAATGGGTTAGAAAGTGAATCTTTAAACTTTAAAATGTTTGTAGCTTTAAAAATGTACCTTCGATTTGAATGAGAGTTATTAGAGATTATGGCCAGGATAATGGCACGGTAGCGCAGCGGTAGAGTTGCTGCTTTACAGCGAATGCAGCGCCGGAGACACAGGTTCGATCCTGACTACGGGTGCTGCACTGTAAGGAGTTTGTACGTTCTCCCCGTGACCTGCGTGGGTTTTCTCCGAGATCTTCGGTTTCCTCCCACACTCCAAAGACGTACAGGTATGTAGGTTAATTGGCTGGGTAAATGTAAAAATTGTCCCTAGTGGGTGTAGGATAGTGTTAATGTACGGGGATCACTGGGCGGCACGGACTTGGAGGGCCGAAAAGGCCTGTTTCCGGCTGTAGATATATGATATGATATGATATGAATGGTGAGTAAGGTGGTGGAAAAATTGTGGCGCTATGGTGTACCGTTTTGGCTGTGCGAAGCACCAAAGTTATGGTGCGCACAGACACACAGAGAGTTTTAGTAATATATATATATATATATAGATATGTTCTTTATATATAGATGTGCCTATAGTGTACCAAAGGTAATAATATCATAGAAATTGTAACATATTTACAAACATTTACTGTGTAGTTTTAACTCGCAGGCTATTTCTTCAAGCCTCAGGCTTTGTAATTTTTATAGGCTGGTTGAAGGCAGTTTTGATAATGGCCCTAATTGTAGTTGGGTATAAGCTGATAATTTTGTGTCCTTTAAAGTCTGTGTTTCACTCAATCATTTTGTAATGGCAGTTTCTATACCATCTCGAAATCCCACTTTGATAGCCATTACTTCTCGGGGATGAAATGTAGTTATAGCTTACGCACACGTCGCACCTTGATATGACAAAACGAATCTTCCAAACTCCTTTTCTTCATTAATTGGTTTTATTAAAGTAGCACAAATCATAGAGTAATAAATCAGTTTACGTATTTTATCAACTGTTTCTTCTTCAAACAATATCTAGAAATTCTTGCAGTTATTACCGTATGATTCTTACAAATATAGCTGGTGCGAGCGCATGGTACGAGCGCGTGGTAAAGAACTGTATGCTCACCATCCTCCGAGTCTAAAACTGACCCACAACCTCTGTTGACACACACTAGCCTCCTCCCATCTAGACACTCCCAATTACGCATTAAGTCACACCCACAAGCAGGCAAAAAAGACATAAACTAGAAATATTAAAACATAGCCATAACACAATGACAATAACTAAATTAAGCATAAATGGCTCCTACACATTTTGAAGGTAGAAAAAATAACTTGTGATTATTAATCAATTAAAAGTTTGAAAGTTGGGTCATGGCTGAAGTACATTATCAAAATACCTTGACTCCGGTACAATTGCCTGTAATATGTACATTTTGGCATAATGATTGTGAAGGTAAAAAAATTAGGAACAAAAATCTAGTTAAGCATCTTAAATCTGATGTCTTTTAGTTGATAAATGTGTTGGTCTTAGATACTATTGTCATTGTAATATTGGCTTTCCAGTGATGGTAGCAGCCGTGTTCTTAAGAGAGAATAGTGTAGGAGTGCTGCGGAGAGGTTAATTGGAAACAGTTTATCTTCTCCAGACAGCTTTTTCTCTGATTGTCAATTTACAAAGTAACTTTTAAGTGGTTCTGCAGTCCCAATCGATATCACTCTATAACCAATTTAGCCCGTGTAATGAATCCAGTGTTCCCCAACTCATCAATCTCATTATATTCAATCAGCATTATGGATAAGCAGATCTATCCATATTTTACCCCTTCACTCCTGATGTGATTTTGGAAAGATATCTACTATAAACAATAATTCTATCGACATTTTAAGTATTTCACTGTGTTATAATTTCCAGTTCTTGGAGAATTTTTCATTGATCATGATATTCTGTATTGACATCATGAAGCCTATTCCTTTTTTAACTTGACACCAATTTTAAATTGACACCAATTTAACTTTTTACAGCAGCATCGTTGTCAATAGAAACATGCACTATGTTGTTCATTGTTGAATTACATTGAGACACCCAGTGAATACCTGTTAATGTTTCTTGTAACATCCTTTATGTAAGCCGTGGTTATTTTGACTTGCCTGTAATTATATTGAACTCGCTAGCTTTATGTAAAATGGCCAGAATTAATAACCTACTCCATGAAGTTGATGCAAGTGATATGGCCATTTTCCTAAAATTTATGTTAAAATCTGTGAATGTGGAAGATGAGCTGATAGTTATATCTTGGTTTGGAGTAAAGGCAGGAATCCAGAATAACTTTTTCATCAGCAAGTTAATTCTTTCTTATCACTTAGCGTGTCCAGTAACCACAAGCAAAATCTGATGACCATGGCAAATCTAGGTGTGGTGTTTGGACCAACGCTATTTAGACCACAGGAGGAGACGATAGCGGCAATCATGGATATCAAGTTTCAGAATATAGTTATTGAGATTTTAATAGAAAACTATGAAAAGGTAAGCCTTTAAAAATAACTTTCTCCAGTGTTTTCCGGCATCCAAAGAATCTTAAAATAAAAGAGTGAAAAGAGTTTCCGGCTCATTCAATCTTGATGGATAATCCAATAGAAACCATGCCCAGTTCTTTTTCTATGGCTCTGTCATTTTTATCCATGTATTTATGCAACTCCCTTTTGAAGATGGTTATTAGTTTAGTTTAGTTTAGAGATACAGCGTGGAAAGAGGCCCTTCGGCCCCCCGAGTCTGCATTGACCAGCGATCCCCATACACTAGCACTATCCTACACACTTTAGGGACAATTTACAATTTTACCAAGCCAATTAGCCTACAAACCTGTACGTCTTTGGAGTGTGGGAGGAAACCGGAGCACTCGTAGAAAACCCACGCAAGTCACGGGGAGAACTTACAAACTCCATATAGAGGCACTGGTAGTCAGGATCGAACCCGGGTTTCTGGCGCTGTAAGGCTGCGCCACCGTGTCACCCCTTACCTCCTTTTGTGTAGCTATTTATTTTAAACCTATGCCCACTCAGCTGTGAATTCTTCAATTACTGCATATAATTTTTTGTAATTTTATAATTATAATTCATAATTTTAAACATCTGTTTCAAATTCTGTTTTTAAAGCCTTCTTTGGGTAACAACTACCATATCAGGCTCTATTGAACTTTAATTCTTATTTCCCAGGAACCATTATAGAAATTATGTCTTCTGTATTTTCTTAACATGTGGTCCACAGAATGCAAGCAGAGTATGTCCACTATCTTTTTAATAAAATTTCCATTTTTAAAACGAACCGCTTTATCTTATCCTGTCTCCCTCAAGGATATATACAGAAATAACCTAGACATCTCTGTTCTCTTGTGTACTCTAAAAAAAATCCAATTTACCTTGCATTATCCGTTGTCAACCCCCAAATCCTTTTTATTTCAGTGCTATGTGGTTGAAAACTCATTTGAGCTTGAGTAAATTGTGTTTACAATCATTTCCTGATCAAATCACAACAATCATGAAATTTAATGAGGCATTTCCTGTTATGAGTTGCCTTTTACAACCCTGAAGCCATTTCAGGGATGCAGGTGATGATGATAATCAGGAAGAAACATGATGTGTTATTCCTATGCAATGTTTCACTCCCTCCCCAATCCTAGCCATGTGTTCCCAATTACCTTTGCTATTGCTTTTCAACACACCTCCCCTCCTATCCATCCCCGCCCACCGCCCGCTGCCCCCCGCCCAGCCCGCAACTCCACTTATGTAGTGTAACATTGCAAACCAGACTATACCAGCCTCTCCAGGTTCAATAGTACCTCTCTGGGATGATCTCTGATTTCTCTCTTCTTTCTCAAAAGCTTGCCTGATTTTTCCCCATCCCATTCAACTGCCGGGTCATTTATCTTTAATTCCCTACTCTTTCTTCCCCTCAAACCTTTCATGTCCTATGCGCAATCTGTTCCTGTTCCCTGTATCTCCCACCCAACACATAGATTGTACTGCTGATATAAGTCCAAGAAATTCAAGGCACTGCTTGATTAACTGTAGTTTAGTGAATTGCTAACCATTTGATCACAAAACAATTTACTTTCTCAATCCATTGTTCTGTTTGGCTTTCATGGAAGTCATCTCACGTAGTTTGAGGTGCAAAACATGTATCATGATAATAATCTGAAGAAATGCTAAATTTTAAATATATCTAGGCAGTACCATACATATTAAGTTTTTTGTAAACTTTGTTTCTTGCTATTATCACCAAATATGTCATCTCTTACATGGTTTAGCTTAATAGGCAAGGCTTAGAAGGTAAATGGAATTAGTATACATGGTCAATATCTTCGGCAGAGACTGTAGGCAAAGGGCCTGTTTTTGTGCTATCTGCAACTCTAGAACTGCAATATTGTTTACACTGCTGTTAATGTCTAATCTTCAGAGACTATATACAAATTTATATGCTTTAGCTGTGTTAAAAAAATGTTGAAAGCTGAAGCACAAATGCCACCATTTCAATATAAAAAGGGCAATGTGTAGTAAATAGGATAGATTGTATGCAGCTGAAACAGCTGCAGCCTGAAAACATATCCAGTGATATCAATACACTAACATGCTGTCTTTAAAACTCTGGAGAAGGTTTTGGTGATCTTTGGTTGGAGACATAGGAATCTGACAGGATTTTTATTCCTGAATATTCTCCAGTGAATCCAATTGGAAATGCACAATTAACAATGATGGTCTAATTGAATGATGACTGTATTGCCTTGACTAAGAAGTGTTCTGGTTTGGAATACAAAGTTGTCATTGGCGAATGCACAAAAGCTCATTCCAGAAAGTTAATGTGCCAGACAGCTGTGGAGTCATGTTTCAACGAGGGAAGGGGAGAACATTGTTTGTTGGTAAATCTTTAAAGAGGATAGTAGTTTGATTATTGCCTGCATTGACATTTTTAATGCATGTAAGGATTTCTTTCATTCATAGATTTTCCAAATGATACCAGACACAGCAACAGTGCAACCAAATCCACTACTAAATTCTGCACAGAAAAAGATTACAGAGACTAAAACTGCCTTGTGCAGCCAGAGACCTTTAATGGTGTTTCAGACAATATCAAATGAAAATGGTAAGTTAATGGATCTGCTGTAAGTGCTGTGATAATAGTTCCCAATTTCTTTTATCTTGACCACGATTTATGTATTTATTCTTCAACATAATCTAAACAATATATCCACTTATAATAGATGTATATTTTCACATTTATAAAATCAATATTTTGTTTCTTAAAGATTTTGCAATTTGGTTTTCTTTGCTTCTATCAGTTTACATCCAGCACTTAGGACCAACTGATATTTATACAATGAAAAAAAACAAATATTCTGCATGAGTAGCTGCGATATTGCAGGCAAGGAATCAGAAATTTCTTGTACAACTGCGCTGGATAAAATGACCTCTTTCATCAAAGTGTGTAAGAAAATAACTGCAGATGCTGGTACAAATTGAAGGTATTTATTCACAAAATGCTGGAGTAACTCAGCCGGTCAGGCAGCATCTCAGGAGAGAAGGAATGGGTGACGTTCCGGGTCGGGTCAAAGCACGTTTTGTGTGGTTAGAAAATAAGTTTGACCACAGTTACATTTCATTTTTGTTCAATTGTAATTAAACAACTGCTTTGTCTATGCCTATGTTTAGCAAATTACAATGAATTGCAGGAAAGTGCTTAAAGTACATGGGATGCTGACCGCAAATATTTGAATATCGCTGTTGGTATATGTTAGCATTCAGCTTCTTTCAAGTTCTGCCTATTACCATTTTCCTCCATGATATTTTCTGTATATACAGCCAAAATACACAGTTGTGTATCTGAAGTGTTTGTGTAGACATTTTAATCCTATAGCGCCACTGGATTTTTCATATTATCTGTCCACAAAAGATCTTGATTAAAATGTATTCTTCTAAAAAGATTCAAGCTAAGTTAGTTACTTTGACCTTTTCCTTAGCCAGGTATTTGTGTGTATCTGTACACTGTGGATGACTTGATTGTAACCATGTATAGTATTTCTGCTGACTAGATAGCACACAATAAAAAACTTTTCCTATACACATGACAATAAACTAAACTAAAGAATAAATTGAAAAATGTCCCAAATGTTTTGTTGCAAATGCAAAACGTAGACAGAGACATTTAAAAATAGTTTAAATTGACTTAACTAAAAAAACTTAAAAATATATTAAACTTCTTTATATCAATTAAAACCCTAAATATTCAATGAATTACAGTAAAGGAAAAGCTTAACCAAAATTCAACTTATGAATAAAGATTGGCAATCCTATTCAAGTGAAGGGGGTATTGCTGTGTCTTGCATACCTGCCATGGCTGGGCTAAATCTAAAAGAGCAAATGAGTAGGTCAAAGGTAAACACAAAATGCTGGAGTAACTCAGCGGGTCAGGCAGCATCACTGGAGAGAAGGAATGAGTAGGTCAGATGTGTGTGAAAGATATATTACATGGTGTTTGTGAAGGGTAGCCACTGAAAGTAATATTAGAATACATTGTGGAAAATAATCACGGCATTTAATATGTCGGAATTATTAAATATACATTTCATGCTGGTCAGTTCTGCTCGGATTCAGGGTCAATCCGCAGATTAATTAGCATCTGCGACCAGTTTGAGTTGCCACGGGAGCCAGGGTAAACCACAGGAAAAGCAAGGCCAAGCTCTTTGGCAACTGGCCCGACAAATCTTCCATCTGTTTCACCATCAAGCCGGACTTCTTGTAGGTGCTGGGGATCTGGTTCGGGGGGGCTGAAGCGTGTGACAAGAATTTACCGGGGCGGACAGCCAGGGTGGGGAAGAAACTGGAGCTGTGGAAGCAGCACTCCCTCTCCATCCCGGGGAAGAATCTGGTCATCAGGTGTGAGGTGCTCACTGGGCTGCTGTACTTGGCACAAGTGTGGCCTGTCCCTCCCTCCTACGCCACGGGGATCACCCGGGCCGTCTTCCAGTTCATCTGGGGGTCAAGGATGGACTGGGTGCGTCAGGCAACAATGCACAAGTCGGCAGACAACGGGAGTAAAAGCATGCCCAACGTCGCCCTCATCCCGTTGGCCACCTTCATGTGTGGCTGCATCAGGTGGAGTGTAGAGCCAAGGCACGTGAGCACCGTGTCACTACCTGCTGAGGTTCTACCTGTCCCCGGTGTTGCGAAGGATGGGCCTGGCGCAGATGCCATGCAATGTGCTAGTCAGCTGGACATTGGCCACACCATCTGTCGTTCGTGGAAAGGTTCTTCCGGACCAACACCATTGACCACAAGTCCATCGGGTAATGGTCAGCACGGAACGCCCTGCCAGTACTGCAGGAAAATGACTCCATGGATCCTGTGGCGTGGTTCCCAGAGCAGACTGCCCAATTTGTCTGGCGAAATGCCTCATCGCCAGAACTCACCAACAAGCACCAAGACCTGGCTTGGCTGGCAGTGAGCGGAAACATAGAAACATAGAAAATAGGTGCAGGAGTAGGTCATTCGGCCCTTCGAGCCTGCACCGCCATTCAATATGATCATGGCTGATCATCCAACTCAGTATCCCGTACCTGCCTTCTCTCCATACCCCCTGACCCCTTTTGCCACAAGGGCCACATCTAACTCCCTCTTAAATATAGCCAAATGAACTGTACTTTCTGTGGCAGAGAATTCCACAGATTCACCACTCTCTGTGTGAAATAAAACTTTCTCGTCTCGGTCCTAAAAGACTTCCCCCTTATCCTTAAACTGTGACCCCTTATTCTGGACTTCCCCAACATCGGGAACAATCTTCCTGCATCTAGCCTATCCAACCCCTTAAGAATTTTGTAAGTTTCTATAAGATCCCCCCTCAATCTTCTAAATTCCAGTGAGTACAAGCCGAGTCTATCCAGTCTTTCTTCATATGAAAGTCCTGCCATCCCAGGAATCAATCTGGTGAACCTTCTCTGTACTCCCTCTATGGCAAGAATGTCTTTCCTCAGATTAGGAGACCAAAACTACGCAATACTCCAGGTGTGGTCTCACCAATGCCCTGTACAACTGCAGCAGAACCTCCCTGCTCCTATACTCAAATCCCCTCGCTATGAATGCCAACATACCATTCGCTTTCTTCACTGCCTGCTGCACCTGCATGACTACTTTCAATGACTGGTGTACCACGACACCCAGGTCTCGTTGCATCTCTCCTTCTCCTAATCGGCCACCATTCAGATAATAGTCTGCTTTCCTGTTCTTGCCACCAAAGTGGATAACCTCACATTTATCCACATTATACTGCATCTGCCATGCATTTGCCCACTCACCTAACCTATCCAAGTCACGTTGCAGCCTCCTAGCATCCTCCTCACAGCTAACACTGCCCCCCAGCTTCTTGTCATCCGCAAACTTGGAGATGTTGCATTCAATTCCCTCGTCCAAATCATTAATATACATTGTAAATAACTGGGGTCCCAGCACTGAGCCTTGCGGTACCCCACTAGTCACTGCCTGCCATTCTGAAAAGGACCCGTTTATTCCTACTCTTTGCTTCCCGTCTGCCAGCCAGTCCTCTATCCACATCAATACTGAACCCACAATACCGTGTGCTGTAAGTTTGCATACTAATCTCTTATGTGGGACCTTGTCGAAAGCCTTCTGGAAGTCCAGATATAACACATCCACTGGTTCTCCCAGTCAGATCCTTCCTGCACCGCCGGAACCTCACCACCAGCGCAGGCTGCCCTCAGGACGGCTGCTATGGAGAGAAGACTGTTGCCCCCCTCTTCACAGAGTGTGGATTTGCCAAGAGAGTCTGGAGAGGTTTGCAAGGGTCCCTGTCATGATTTATTCCGAACAGCTCCGTCACAGAGGATATGATTTACGGACTGTTCCCAGAGACGCATTCAGAGACTGACATCGAGTGCTGCTGTAAGGTCATTAACTCGGTGAAAGATGCTCTTTGGTCTGCCCGAGCTTTGTCGACCTCCCAGCAGAGTGAGATGTCCATCGGGGAATGTTGCCGACTGGCCCGCTGCAAACTGCAGGAGTACATGCTGCAGGACGCACTGAAGCTTGGTGCAGCCAATACCAAGGCTCTGTGGGGGAGGGCCACAGTCCAGGGACCTTCCGCTGCTGGACATGGGGGGCAGGGTGTTGTGCAGACACCCCTCAAAGTAATGGATGGGATTCCACGCCAGTGGGCCACTTGAGTGGCAAGGGTGGGGGGTAATTTTGTGTAATTGGTGTATTGAATGTATGTATTGAATGTATGTATTGAATATATATATATATAGCCTCCGAGAATGTCGGGTGGAGTTTTGTAAGGAACATGTTTTGTATATATTTCTTGAATAAAGTGTATTTTGAAATTTAAAAAAAGTTGTTCCTGAACCTGGTGGTGTGGAACTTCAAGTTTCAAGCATCAAAATTCAAGGAATTTTAATCTGCTAACTCTCCACCGCTGACCCACCAATGAAATCTGGCACATGGTCTCTGACTTCTCCTTTCTGAAGTCTTGTAACTTATGAGTTCCATTATGTAAAATAGGTTTCACACTTTCAGGATTTCTAAAAAATTTCACGGCCAATTGATTTCTTTGTGACTTGGAATTATTTGTTAACGAAAACAAAAAAAAACTTGCAGGTACTTGAAATCTGAAATAAAATCAGGAATGCAGGAGTTAGCATTGTAGGTTAAAGACACTTTGCCAGAACATGCTAAGCGTGTATTCACAGAGTAAGAGAGAGCATCACATTTGAAAGATGGCGCTTCTGATAAAACAGTGTACTGTGAGAGATCCACTGACGTTATGTATGGTTTGGAGTTTGTAAAATGTGTGCAGGATAGTTTTTTGCAGCAATACGTAGAGGTGCCTACCAGAGAAGGGGCAGTGTTGGACCTCCTGTTAGGAAATGAGATGGGTCAGGTGACGGAGGTATGTGTTGAGGAGCACTTTGGGTCTAGTGATCATAATGCCATTAGTTTCAATATCATCTTTGAACACTTTTGAAGAATATAAAAGTGGATAAGTCTCCAGGTCCTGATAGGATATTCCCGAGGACATTGAGGGAAGTTAGTGCAGAAATAGCAGGGGCTATGACGGAAATATTTCAAACGTCATTAGAAACAGGGATGGTGCCGGAAGATTGGCGCATTGCGCATGTTGTGCCTTTGTTTAAAAAAGGTTCTAAAAGTAAACCTAGCAATTATAGACCTATTAGTTTGACGTCTGTGGTGGGAAAATTAATGGAAAAGATACTTAGGGACAATATATATAATTATTTGGATAATCAAGGCCTGATTAGAAACAGTCAACATGGATTTGTGCCTGGAAGGTCATGTTTGACTAATCTTCTTGAATTTTTTGAAGAGGTTACCAGGGAAATTGATAAGGGCAAGGCTGTGGATGTTGTCTATATGGACTTCAGTAAGGCATTTGACAAGGTTCCACATGGAAGGTTGATTAAGAAGGTTAAATCGTTGGGTATTAATAGTGAGGTTGCAAGATGGATTCAACAATGGCTGAATGGGAGATACCAGAGGGTAACGGTTGACAATTGTATGTCAGGTTGGAGGCCAGTGTCTAGTGGAGTGCCCCAAGGATCTGTGTTGGGTCCACTGTTGTTTGTCATTTACATTAATGATCTGGATGATGGTGTGGCAAATTGGATTAGTAAATATGCAGATGATACTAAGATAGGTGGAGTAGTTGATAGTGAGGTAGATTTTCAAAGTCTACAGAGAGACTTGGGCCTTTTGGAAGGGTGGGCTGAAAGATGGCAGATGGAGTTTAATGCTGATAAGTGTGAGGTGCTGCATTTTGGTAGGACAAATCAAAATAGGACGTACAGGGTAAATGGTAGGGAATTGAGGAATGCAGTGGAACAGAGGGATCTGGGAATAACTGGGCATTGTTCCCTGAAGGTGGAATCTCATGTGGATAGGGTGGTGAAGAAGGCGTTTGGTATGCTTGCCTTTATAAATCAGAGCATCGAGTATAGAAGTTGGGATGTAATGTTGAAATTGTACAGGGCATTGGTGAGGCCAAATCTGGAGTATGGTGTGCAGTTCTGGTCGCCAAATTATAGGAAGGATGTCGACAAAATGGAGAGGGTACAGAGGAGATTTACTAGAATGTTGCCTGGGTTTCAGCACTTAGGCTACAGAGAGAGGTTGAACAGGTTGGGTCTTTATTCTTTGGAGCGTAGAAGGTTGAGGGGGGACTTGATAGAGGTTTTTAAAATTTTGAGAGGGACGGACAGAGTTGACGTGGGTAGGCTTTTCCCTTTGAGAGTGGGGAAGATTCCAACAAGGGGACATAGCTTCAGAATTGAGGGACAAAGGTTTAGGGGTAACATGAGGGGGAACTTCTTTACTCAGAGGGTTGTGGCTGTATGGTCGGCGTGGACTGGTAGGGCCGGACAGGCCTGTTTCCATGCTGTAGTTGTTATATGTTATATGTTATATGTACTCAAATCCTATCATCACCAGCTTCAGATTCAGTACCAGCTTTTCTGAAAGTGTTTGATATAAAAGTCCAATTACATTTATATATTTTATATAGATTGTAAAATATAAAATTGCACATCTTTGTTCAAATGGAACCAGGTCCCCTAACTTTTTCATATTCTATTTATTCATTTATCAAGTGCTTAGGCATTGGATGTTAATTTCTTTAATATATTCTGAGTGTTTACTATACTTATGAAAGCCAAGAGTACATTTCATATTTAATTGGATTTGCAGCTGCCAATCCCTAAGAAAACAAGGACAGAAATCTCTGGGGCATGCATATAATTTCTGAATTATTGCTAGGAAACAAACCAATCACTTACAATTTTCAGAATCAAGCATTAGTTTTTTGCTTCTATATTCACCTGCACGTGCCAATATTTTTGTTTGTTTTCAAATATCTGTCCAACAACTTCCCAATCAAGAGGAGATATTGGCTCCAGTTCCTACAGACCTCCTTATAATCCACCTTCAGGAGTCTCCCGGGACCTCCTCTCTCACCTCTGTCTTCAATCCTCTGCCCCACCAGTCCAAGGTTTTGCCATTCATTCCCCAGAGCTACCTGCATGACCTGTCTTCTGCACTGATGGGGAATGATGGAGGACCTCTGCTGTGAGCAATGCTATAAACCTTACATGCTATAGAATAACCGAACCCTGTGGATTATTTTGTGAGCCAAACCAGGAGATGCTGTAATTTAACGGCCTGTGAACGATGGTTTGGTCCTCCCTGTTTTTGCGTCAAATCTCCCAGTCAGGCCTTAAATGCATTATGATTGCTGTTTAATTCTCAAACAATTAGCAGCCCTTTTTTTATGTTATTAATAGAATTTTCATTTAGTTTGTTATTGTACCTTAGTTTAAAGGACCTGTTATTGCGATTATTATCAATATTGCACTACCTTTATTTTCAATACTGCACTACCTTTCACGACTATAAAGGTTACGTTCATTTAATCTTTTCTCGAATTCTTACATTTGAAACCAACAGTTTTTCTTTGCTCTTTGTCTGTAAATATCAGCAGTTTCATAATGACCATTGGCTCACTGTATATTACCACAAATTGCAGTAAAACTCCATTGTGAGAAGGAATTATTAATATACAGTAAAAAAAAAAAATTTTTTTTAGTGCAAGGGCTTGGGTTCCAGATCGGCAAATTTTCTGGACAGTTAGATGTTATGAAAAAACAAACTTTTTTTTTAAGGTGTTGTGAAGTTTAATAAGCTTCCCAGTAAAGCATATGTTTAAAGGGAGTGGTATAACCAGGGCTCTCGAGGCCACAGAGAGTTGAAAGGGAGCAGACAAACAGGACCCCTGCCAAGTCAGAAGGCAGCATGACAAACGTTAACTGATGGGCTAGACACTGAACAGTTGGGATTTCTAAATGGCCAAATCGCAGATTATTGATGTTTTACTGTACCATTATCAAATAATTTTAAAAGGTTTAACTGATCTGCTAGATTTTGCATTTGGGGATAGTGTCTAAACAGTAACAACCAAACTAATTAATTCCTATTGAACAAACTCCATTCTGATCAACTTCTTCCTTAATATTCATTACTCTTGCATTACTTGTCCATGAAGAATTTGCAGATTTTGTGTTATGCAATCTCTACCTGTTTAGTCATTACTGCATCATTTTGCATGTAATAAATGCCAGGGTACGTCGTTAAATGGTTGATGATATCAGTTGCTAGACCGTTGCCATATAGGAGTTGACTCGGTTGTCCAAAATCTGCCCTCTTTTATCCTGTTCTACTTCATCACTGCAGCGAAAGCCTCAAATTTAGATCTGAAAAAATATCTTCAGAAAACAACACTACAATATTTCACAGGTGTCACAATAATCTATTTGGAATGGAGCTGATAGATATCAAAACCCTGTGGTTGTCTAACTCTTTTTAAACGAATTTCCTATGTAGCACGATTTCATCGTTTCAGTGGTGTAAGTATCCTCATTTGTGCAACTGAGGTAAAATTTAAAGCATTTTATTTGGGAGATTACTGGTTTTTCTTGAAATATAGATTGATCTGAGTGATAGATAATCTGTCAGAACTTGAATCAGGCCAATTGTTTGTTCCCATGGTTTCATGAGCTTTTGAATCTGAGCTGACACCTCTCCTGTTTAAATCTCAGTTGATACTGAAAGACTTTGTTCATTATAGAATTCTGGATAATCCTTTGTTGTTACATTTAGACTTACAAGTCTTACCAGATATACTTCAAGTCAGCTTTAGATTACTTTAAGTTAGCATTAGAAAGCATGCAGAAGAGATTCACCAAGACGTTGCGTGGAGTGGGAGAGCTTACAAGGAGAGATTGGAGAGGCTGCATTTGTTTACCTTGGAGTGTAGAATTGTGCTATTTTGTGGTAGTGTCAACAATGTTTTGCAGTTGCTGAAACATAAGCATCTTGGCCCTGTTCCTCCAAAAAGTGTATTGTTGCAGACTTTCTAGAGGAGACTTTGTAAACAATCACTAACTTAATGTGAATTTTAATGTTTTCCATACATTTCTCACTAAAATTTTTTTTAAAATTAGGTATAATTGAGTCTTTGGGGTATTTCAAGGAAAAAACTACTTCTGAACAGTCACTGGGCTTATTTTAAAATATGCATCGGGTCTATTTCACATGTGATTCAGAATTAATAATTTACCTTTTGGATAAAAATCACCATTTTTAAAAACTTGTCTTAAAGTTTATGTTTGATTCTCACCACTGTAATTAAAATAAATCTGGAATGATGTCAGTAAAGGTGAGACTGAGAAACAGCAGCTCGTCCTCTGCCTTGGCATTTTTCTGCCCTCAGGACTTGGGATTGAATACAGCAGTTATGGATAACCAGTCGTGATGTAAGGTTCTAATATAACATTAGCTCAGTTTTTTCTCTCCACTGATTCTGCCTGATTTGATGGGTACTTTTGTACCTTTCTCAGTTGTTTCAGATTTCAAGCAACTGCAGTGGGTTACATCTCAACGTGTTCATTTGTTTTGTTAATGTCTAACTACTCTCGTCAGACAATCTTGGGCTCCACCACATCACAGACATTTCCTTTCTATCCAACCTCCACTTCGCACCTTAAAATATTCTAACTTTTCCAGTTTTGAAAAAACACTGAGATCTAAAATCAAATTTTACTCTACAGATGCTGTCTGACCTACTGAACATTTCTAGCATTTTCTGTTTTTGTTTAAGAAAAATAAATGGTTAACCACATAGACTTTTGGGTACTTTGAATCTTGTGAAAGCCCTGCCCTCATCGGAGTTTGACTTTGATGGAATTGTCTGCATGTTGTGCGACTCTTCAACAGCAAAGGAAGTATCGCTACATTCATCTTTAATCCTATCATCAGTGTCTTTCTGCTCTTCCATTCAGCTGCAATGGTATCTTATTAGATTTTACAATTTCTGTCAAGTATGCTCAAAAACTGATTACCTGAGCAAGTTGTGTGTTATATCAAGAAATATCTGGAGCTTGCCACTCCTTGAGTTGCCAATGTTGGTGAGCCTATGTCGTAGGTCAAGTTTCTCTTTTCTACAGTTTCCTTTATTTTTAAAATGTTGTATAATTTATCTTTTATAGATCTGTTTTTGTATGTTGCCAGAGTCTATGTGCCTGTAATACTGCTGTAAGCTAGATTTTCTTTGTACTTGTACCTCACTGTACTTATACATATGACATCAACTTGCCTTGACGAGTTGAACTTTGCCTCGATATTAAATCTGAAGTTATAGTGATAATGCCAGAATTAAAAAAGAAGCAGACATCAGTTCTATTGGTGCAAAATTTTAATTGTTTTTAAAAGTATTTCCACAGCAAAATGGCAGCTTGTGCACAGTTTCTTTAGGCATCTGCCACTTTTAAAAAACTGGTTGCTGCAAAAGAGAAGAGACAATCACATGGTCAAATATTTATTTTCCCTTTTCAACTACATCTGACTTTCTTTTTTTTTACTCCTATATGGTCATAATTTATCTGGAGAACATGTGAGATCTTGCCTTGAGCCTCTAATTAATTACCTATTTTAGAATTTTAATATGCAGATACAAGGAACATAAATGTAGCAAAGTAGGTATATGGTGTTGGGATTGGTAATAATTTCTTAAATCTGGATTTGAAATGAGAACTACCTTTTACTGTCTCCATTTCTCCTTGCAGCGGAAAAACTGGTTTGCTTGTTAAAAGACAGTTGTGCTGAGATGATTCTAGCTTTTGAAGCCATTTTGAATGTTCAGATAGTAAAATAAATCATTTGTGCACCATCTGTACACTGAATATATTGGGCGGTGTAAGAGTAGAACAGGGCAATTTAAATGCTTAATATTGAAATCAAAATGAAAATAGTTTGATTACATTTTGTAGATGAGCTGTTCATAAATAGTAATTAAAGACTGTGTAATCTTCTGGTATTTGAGAAATGTGTCATATTTAAACAAGGGTATATTTATCTTAACAGAAAAGCAGAACAGCATTGCAATTTCCAGTAATGTATCGCCGTTTGTTCCAACTGTGAATGCTACATCCACTTCTAAAACCAATCGACAAAGTGTACATAGTCTTGGATCTAGTGACGCCGAAGTGTGCACAATAAAACTAGATCGACCAAATTCTTTGTAAGTACCTCAAATGTCATATATCCCTTTGTATGTAGTAATATCTATTGATCGAGAGAACAACAATGTTTTTTTGGTTAAAAGTAATATGTCCTTTACTGCACATATTTTACCGGTCATGTCGTTTTTGTTCATAACTAGCTGCTGGACCTGGCATTGTTCAGATTATTTTGCTTGCAGTATTAATGTTTGCATTAATTTCCAAACAATCAGCTTTTATAACATTCAATGCTAAATTAAACTTAAATATATAATCGCAGGTTTAAAATTATGTAGTTCAAATAAAGTTACCAATAAAAGCATTAACACTGCAATTAAATAAGTATACATAAATCGATTTAATATAGTTCTCTTTAAGTATGTACCTATAGACAATGTGTAAATTTACTTGATCTCACTGTTGAAGTGGTTCAGAATATGCTATATTTCTTTTGAATTTGGTGTAAACATTATCCTAACTCTGGAGCAACCAACATATAACTGATTAAGGGAAAAGCATTGAGTATCTCTAAAGGTCTAAAGTCTAAACTTTTAGTGATTGTCCTTATGCCTTGCTAAGGTTCATAGCAAATCTAAGTTGTGACAGAATGCTGATCACTTGAATTGAAAAGGTAGTTCAGATGGGATAATTGGTATGCAAGAAATGAGGACATTTTCTCCAATAGTTATTATTATTGTAATTTCTGAACTCATAATCTTGTGCCATTGCATGGGATTGGTGATTGAAATTTTGAGTAGTATTATTGGAGTTCCTTCTTTTCCTTTAAGATTTATGTGATGGCCCAACAGATGGTAAGTGTTTAAAAATTCTACAGGAATATGAACAGCCTCATCAATGTCTGCCACATGTCAATAGATTTATATTGTGCAGAATGGGAAGCATCAAATGATGGTATTCATTTATGGCCTGCACTGTATCATTTTTTGGGTGCTAAAATCGCCCCTTTACACTACCATAGGTAATTCAAATAGCATTGAGTGACATTTGGGAAAACGGCTTACATCAGGTCATGAAATGATGTAACAATTCGACCCAGGGTTTAGTCAAAAGCATTTATGTTGAGTGTGTTTAATTTCCCCATTTCCTAATTTGAGTAAAGTGAAACCAAACTCCCTTACAGATGGATCACCTATTAAATGTGTTTGCATTTTGGTTTTCAAGTGCAATTGTTTAATATTTCTCCAAATATATGATGCTTTAATGTAGGCTTTCAATTTATCTGCTTTAGTATATCATGGAATGACTGATAGCATTTGATGAAGGTTTCTAGCTAACACTAATGTAACACCTTCCATTAATTTATTATGATGTCTCAGATCTTGCAATTTCCAATCTAAAACATCAGTGGTTGCTTTGTGATCCATTGTACATTTATCCCAGGCAATAAGCATGCAGTCTTTGAGAGTTTTTAAATTTGTATTTGCCCAACCAATGTCTTCATATTTGTCAAATTTAAAGAGCGTTTCAAAGCCATATTTGCCATTTTTCCCTGTCAAAAGTGTTATAATTATGCCTGACAATGCCATGCCCGACAACGCAATGCCAGGGCAATCATATTATGTCTATGAACTTGAGATAAAAGTAGATTAAGAAGAAAAGTTTTCCCATTTACATCAGAAGCATTCAAGAATAATGATTCCTTGGCCAATGAAAACAATATCTAATGCATTTCTTTGGTATCTCGCTCTTGGGTATGTTTGTCTAACTTGTTTAAGTTGTAACTAATTTCCTGCTGAAATTCTGTGCACCAACTTGGGTTTTTTTCGTGGTTCAGTTTTGTTTTGCCCATTTTTAAATACTTTGATCAATGAAATAGGGGTAAATATACTTATTGACTTGATGCTTAGCTTAGTTGCTTATAGCTTTGTAAATCAACCAATATTTAGATCTATTTGAGGTCAAAGAAATTAATATCGGGCAATGCATCCGACAATGACTCACCACGATTGTCTATTTCGCATTACTACCTATGACAAATTTGCACCACATTTACTTAATTTGTGCTTGTTTCTGTTTCAGTTCTTCACATTTGTATTAGCTGCTGAAGTGTACCAAATGATTGTAGTGAAGATTTTCTCTTACTATTTATCACCTTCATCCGTCTTCACAGCTGATGAAATTTGAATACGGTGTTGGGAAAATATTTCTTTATGTTATAAAAATAACAGATTCCAACTGTTATTTTTAGGCATTATCACCCAATAGCACTCCTGGACCCCTTTAGAAACTTGCCAGTAAATAAAACCATCTGGGATTTGCACGATCTGAAGCAACTAGTGATGGACCATATAAGCCCAATCTGTTTGCATTTATTCCTACTAGTTTATGAATTGGTTATTTGTTCTTCCCAGGGCTCTGTGGTCAGGCTATGCAACTTTGGCAGCTCGGTTCAGAAAAAGGTGAAAGAAGAATGATGCATGGTACAGGTTCTTTGCATAGTGTTGCACGTACAAAACATCTTTCAAATTCGAATGTTACCCCTTTGGCAAGGAGGAGAATGAAAACTGCTTATTAATTTACAGCTGTTTCATAAAGTAGCATTAATCCTGTGCAGTCTGCTTGTGTTGGAGAAAGGGAAGAGGAATAAATTAACCGTGTCCTGCAACTCTTTGAGCCATTGACGTATCCATATTATTTAGTCTGTGTGAACCAGTTATACATTATGGATTAGCCCAACAGATTGATACCTCCCCATTATTTCTACTTTTTACATTATTACATGTGTCATTTGTGTATTAGTACTACAAGAAAGAAAGAATGTGCTACCAAAAACTATCAACATCCACTGTCTCGCCAGAGGCCCCAATACTCATTTTGGAAAATCTGACCATCAGGCTGTATTCCTATTCACAAGCAGAAACTGAAGTATGAGGATCCAGTACAGAAAGCTGTACAGTGCTGGTCTGAGGAAACAGGAGCTCCTACATGACTGGTCTACATTCAAGCAATCAGCAGCTAGCCAAAATGAGTATGCCACTGCTGTCACATATTTCATCAGTGAATGTGTAGCAAACAGCACGCCAAAGGAATCAATCTGTCTTCCCCAATCAGAAACCATGGATGAACCATGAGATACATCCACTATTGAAGTTCAAGTTGATAGATCCCAGGAAATCTAGCTACGACCTGCACAAAGCCATCAGGGTTGCCAAGAGACAGTTCCAGACCAAGGTAGAGTTCCAGACTAACCCCTCATATACCCATCCATTGTGGCAAGGCTTGGCCACAGAGCAAAGGTCAGGTAGATTTGTTGGTAACAATGCATCCCTTCCAAACGAGCTCAATGCATTCTATGTTAATTTTGAACAGAAGGTGAGTGGAATGAAGTTTCCCAACCTGACAGGCTTGGGTGCACCTGTACCAAAGGTGCCAAAAATCCTGAGAGTGAACCTGCAGAAAGTGACTGGCTCAGGTGAAGTCCCCACCTATATCCTCAGAACCTGTGCGGACCAGCTGGTAGGTGTATTGACAGACATATTTTTACCACTCCCTACTCTAATCTGAGGTTCTCACCTGCTTTAAGAAGACTCACCAGACAAGGTAGCATGACTTAATTAATTCTTTCCCGTGGCTCATCCCTGGAAAATCTGGATAATTTGTTTATTGACTATAGCTCTGCCTATTTATTGACTATTGTTCTGTCTTCAACACCATAATTCCAACAGCATTCCTGGTCTTAAGACTCAGCACCCCCTCTACAACAGGATCCTTGACCTCCTGACCCATAGTCTGCAATCAGTAGCATTAGGCAACGAAACATGCTCCATAATAATTCTTAACTCCAGTGCCTCACAAGGCTGCATTCTCATCCCCTTTCTATATTCTCTGTACGCATACAACTGTGCGCAAATTCTGTTCTAAGTTAGCAAGTGACACCATTGGAGTGGGCCAGATCTCAAACAATAATACAAGGAGGTTGTCGATAGCTTTAATAGCATTGGGTCAAGACAACAACCTCTCTTCCAATGTCAGTAAAATGAAGCAGCTGATCATCGACTTCAGGAAATGGGATGGATTACACGACCCAATCTGTATTAGTGGTGCTGAAGTGGAGATCGTCAAGAGCTTCCAGTTCCCAGATGTAAATATCAGCAACAATTTGTCCTGGTTCAACCACTTTGTTGCTGCAGCCAAGAAACCACACCTATGCCTCTACTTCCCCAGAATAGTAAGGAAATCAGCACGTCTTCAATGACTCTTACCAATTTCTACTGAAAGCATCTAATCCAGATGCATCACAGCTTGATGTGGCTACTGCAGTGGTTAAGACGACAAGAAATTGCAAGATGGACTAGCAGCCCAGTTCATTGCACAAACCACAGCAAACCCCACCCCTGTCAACTCTATTTGCACATTCTACACTTCATGCTGCCTCAGGAAAGTAGCTGACATAATCAAGGATGACTCGCACCTGGTCATTCGGTCTTTTCCCCTCTACCCTGTGGCAGAAGATACATATGTTTGAAAGCACATTCCACTGGATTCAATACAGCTTTTTCACTGCTTCCAGCTCTCGAATGGACTTTATAATGTAGGGATGAATTTTTGATCTTCTAATCTACCTCATTGCGGATCTTACACTACCTTTTCTCTTTTGCACTATCTGATGTCCTCGTGTATGGCGTGATTTTCCTGCATAGCATGCATAACAACATTTTTCTCTTCTTCTTGGTATGTGACAACAATAAACCAATACCAAGAAAAATGCATCGAGCCACTTTGACATAGTCATGATGAAACACCTAAGCCACAAATTACTTATGTATTTTCTGTAAGTAATCAAATAATGAATCATTTCAAATATTGACTATTCTACTGTGACATGCAGTAGTTATTTTTCTATTACCAGAACTTATTATCTTAGTGAAAATTTGGTATCCTTACCAAACATGGTCAATTGATGTTAGGAACTTCATCGGACTGAATTTGAAAATTGTCTGTGGCCCTTCAAAGGCGTATGCTTTATTCTAGATTTCACTGCATGAACTTCGACCTCATGTATTGCCGTAAGGTGGTTAAGTAAGAACGGAAAATTAATGGACTTGACCCATATGCATATTGCAATGACCAGTTTCCTCTTCCTGTATTCATTCTATACCCCTACACACACTCGTACTTGCATTAATACTGGCTGAATTTGTCGTAGAAAAGGGTAATTTTTTCAGAAAAGGACTTTTAGATTTTACAAAAATTTTAATAGTAGTACTAATGTTGAACCACCTCCCTGCTCCATGTTTGTTTGAGCATGTTCCTTGACAGAGCTTTGAAAAGTATCAGCATTTAATTTGGGGCTGCAAGCCAATTCTTTAACTGAACATCATGTGTAGTTTACCACCAAAGTAAACACATCGAATATGATTAAGCGTTTAGTGCTGTAGGGGATTTTTACATATGATAAGCTGAATAATTTTAATGGAAAGAAATAGAATTTCTATTGAGATGATATATAAAAGTAATTACAAGGAACATTGCTGACATGCAGTCCAATCAACATGTACGTTTTTAGATTCATTTTCAACAAATCCTCTGGATCTACATCGGTTTCCCTTTTGTACACTGCAAGGGCCAGAAAGTGAGCGGGCAAGATCATCTCTGACCCCTCTCACCCTGGCCTTCGAAGCACTTGCCTCTGGAAGGCGACTCCGGACTGTCAAAGCAGCCACAGCCAGACATAAAAACAGCTTTTTTCCACGAGTGATAGTTCTACTCAATAACCAAATTCTGTAGTCTCTTTTTTGCTCTGGTTTATTTTCACCCACATGTTTAGACCGTAGTGTTGTATCCTTATTGTTTTGATGTGGTTATGCTTTATTCTTAATTGTTAACTGTATATTTGTGTTGTCATTTGTGAGCGGAGCACCAAGGCACATTCCTTACATGTGCATACTTGGCCAATAAACTTATTCATTCATTCATTTTACTATGCATGCTTAAAAACTATATAACAACTTAAACTGACGCAGTTTTCATATTGCAAACAAATCAAAACTTTGTTCAGAATTGTAGCCAGTGGAATAGAAACAGCTGTAATAGTGTTGATCTAAAACTGACTAAATGACAGCAAGTAGAAAGTAGTACTCAATTTCTTTTGATTGAAAGTAGGCAATGGTTTCAAGGTCAGTTTATTGTCACGTGTACCAATTAAGGTACAGTGAAATTCAAATTACCATACAGTCATATTAAAAAAAAGCAACAAGACACACAACTACATAAAAGTTAACATAAACATCTACCACAGCGATTCCCCACGTTCCTCACTGTAATGGAAGGCAATAAAGTCTAATCTTCCTCTGTATTCTCCCGCGGTCGGGGCAGTCGAACCATCCGCAGTCGGGGCGATCAAACCTCCCACAGCCGGCGGTCGAAGCCCCTGCGTCAGGGCGATCGAAGCTCCAGCGCCGGGGGGGTCTAAGCTCCTGCAGCTTGGAGTTCCTGAAGTTGGTCTCCGACCAGAGACCACGAGCTCCACAATGTTAAAATCTGCAGGCTCCCGCGGTTAGAACCCCAAAGTCAATCCTTGGCAAAGGGATCGCGGGCTCCGTGATGTTAAGTCCACAGGCTCCCGCGGTTGGAGCTCTCTGATGTTGGTTTCCAGCAAAGGCCACCAACTCCTCGATGTTAGGCCACAGTGCGGACGGGGATACGATACGGAAAAAAAATTGCATCTCCGTCGAGGTAAGAGATTAGAAAAAGTTTCCCCCGACCCCCCCCCCCACATAAAACAAGCTAAAGAACACTAAAAACATACATTTAACATACAAACAAACAACAAAGAAAGAAAGGACAGACGGACTGTTGGCGAGGCAGCCATTGTGGGCGCTACCCGGTGGAACTGGTTTCCCAAGGAGGTCGAAATAAGGCCACACTTCGACTCGTGTGTACATGCAATATTTCCAAATTTGAAGAAGACACAAATCTTGGAAGTGTGAGGAGGGTGGGAGTGGAGAAACTGTGAGGAATAGATTTCAAGAGGATATAGAAGAGCTGGTGGAATGGATAACAGTTGAATAATAATGCAGACCATGTGAACTTTTGGATTTGGGTAGGAAGATAAAGAGAGGTGACATAAACTGAAAGGCACAATTCTAAAATAATACAGGAAGAAAGATATCTTGGCAGTGTAAAAATTAAAGTGGCAGAACAATTTGAGAAAACAATGCAACAAAAGAATATGGGATCCTAGAGATAGGGGATAAAGAGAAGCAAAGGGGACAAAAGCAAGGCTGTTACAATGTGTTTTTCTGAAATATTGCTCAGTCACAATAGTAATAATGTGTCCTGTTCTGGGTAGGACTGATATGAAGGCCTTAGAGGAAATTTACTCGGATGATGCCCGGGATGCAAGAACACAAAGTGCTGGGGGAAGTCAAAAGGTTTTTTGCAGCATCACTGGAAGGAATGGACAAACAATATTTCAGTTTGGGATGCTTCACACTCTTTCGTCTACCCATTCCCTCCACAGATGCTGCCTGATCCGCTGAGTTCCACCAGCACTGTGTGTCTTGCTGAAGATTCCAGCGTCTCTGTCTTCTGGGATGGGAGACTTTAATCGCGTTGATAGATTAGAGAAGCTAGGATTGTTCTACTTAGAACAGAGAAGGTCGAGAGGGGATAGATGATTAAAATCGCATAGGGACTACAGGGAATTAATAGAGAAAACCCTTTTTCCCCTTGGAGGAAGTGTCAAGAACTTGAGGATGCAGAATTTAAATCATTGGCAAAGAATCCGAATTGACATGAGAAAAATCTTTTGCACACAACAGGTGGTTAGGATATGGATCCACAACTGTGGAATAGTGTATCTTATTCAATGATGGAATTGAGAAGAGAGTTAGATAAGCACGAAATAAAAAATAAATGCAGGATGATGGAGCAAGGTTGAGGGAGTGGAGTTAGCTGGAGTTAGCAGAGAGATGGGTGTAATTGCATGGTTTGGAAACAGCTCCATCCATGACCACAAAAAACTGGTGAAAAGTATGGCTGCAACATCACACAAACCAACCTCCCTTCCATTAACTCAATTTACATTTTACGCTGCCTCAGCAAGGCCACCATCCTAATCAAAGACGAGTCTCGCCCCAGTCACTCCCTCTTTTCCCCTCTCCCAACAGGCAAGAGGGAGGTGTAGAAGTATGAAAATGCACAGCTCCAGATTACAAGCAAGCCGTCCACTGTGTGGAGATACATGATAAAGGGAATAACATTTCTTCCCAACTGTTATCAGGCAACTGAACCACTCTATCAACAACGACAGAGCGGTCCTGAGCTACTATCTTCCTCATTGGAGAAGCTCGGACTATCTTTAAGCAGACTTGACTGGACTTTATCTTGCACTAAATGTTATTCCCTTTATCATGTCTCTCTGCACTATGGACGGCTTGATTGTAATTATGCATTTTCTTTCCGCCGACTGGTTTGCACGCAACAAAAGCTTTTCATTGTACCTCGGTACGTGACCACAAACGAAATTTCAACTTCAAGTTCACCTTCAGGATGAGAGCTTAGGGCCTTAAACTGCTGGCATTCAGCCAGTTGTTTGAAAATAAGTCTTTGACTTGCTGAATGGCATCCGTCAACCAACTTGCCTGCGGGATTCCAAGTTAAAGTCCTGCCTTGCAGAGATTCCTCAATGTTATAAGGGGGTTTTCCAAAACTTCATCAGATCACTCCTGTTTAGGTTTAGGTTTATTATTGCCATGTGTACTGAGATACAGTGAAAACCTATATTTTGCATGTTATCTCTATCTTTATCTCTTGACAAAACCTGAAAAGGACACCCAGGGAGCACAACGTGGACTCCTGTCAAAGTCTGCAATTGATTTTAATAGGTTTAAATATTTTTGACATCGTACCATTTAGAAGCTTGCTAATATTGATGTAAATGTAAAATCAAAACAGAATTTAAAAACTGGTTGAAGTAGAGGCACTGGAATATGTTACCTGAGATGCAGTCACCAATGAAAGCTTGCCGCTCAACTCCTGGGAGAAAGGGACAGTCAGATTGGCCCTTGCTGTCCACTTCAGATAGGTAGGTGCACAGGGGTTTCCAGGAAGTTACCTGGCCTACACAGATCTTTTATGATGACCTTTGAATTGTATTTTCAACAACTAACTTTATATTCTATCATCCTGACTGCCAAGTTACCCTGAACATTTTAAAAGGCAAATGTGCAGAAATTCATACAAAAAGACATTTCCATATTGTCAATTATCTGGAACATTTGCACTCTGCGCTTTGAATGATCTGTGCCTGCAGGAGTTTAACATTTTATTTGCCCAGCCATCACACACATTACTGGACAGTCTAGGAAAATAACCGAGGATGCTGGTACAAATCGAAGGCATCACAAAATGCTGGAGTAACTCAGCAGGTCAGGCAGCATCTAGGAGAGAGGGAATGGGTGACGTTTTGGCTCCAGACCCTTCTTCAGACTCACATCAGTCTGAAGAAGGGTCTCGACCCGAAACGTCACCCTTTCCCTCTCTCCTAGATGCTGCCTGGCCTGCTGAGTTACTCCAGCAATTTGTGATACCTTACTGGACAGTCTGGTTTTAATAACTGTGCTTATCAAATATTAAGCCCATTCCTTTCAGCAAAACATGTTTGTAGGTATATATTCATATCTTTTGCGTAGCATTTGTACGGATCCTCTGTTTAATTTGCAAAAAAACATGTTCAACCCAGAAGCTTTACCAAAAGAGAGACAGAGTGCTTGAGTAACAGTGGGTTGGGCAACACCTCTGGAGAAAATAGATAGGCGATATTTTGGATCAGGACCCTTCTTCGGACTAACTGTAGTAGGAGGGGAGAAACCTGGAAAAGAGTCAGCCTTCTGCCAATCATCGTCCCTCCCTAAAATGTATCCACCTATCACTTGCCAGGCTTTGTCCCGTCACAATCTTTCTTCCAGCTTTCTCACCCTTACTACAGTTAGTCTGAAGAAGTGTCCCGACCCAAAATATCGCCTACTCATGTTCTCCAACGATGCTGCCTGACCCACTGAGTTATTCCAACACCATTGCTCTTTTGGTAAACCAGCATCTGCAGTTCCCTTTGTCCCCAAAATGTCTACAATTGGTAAAGAAGAATCGAACAAATAATCCTCTGTATTTTATCAGAATTAGAAATTGGGATGTTATACATTTTCACATTAGAGTTTGTTGACATAATTGCACATGTATGTTTCAAAGACTAATGGACAGACAATGAGAAATCACTTTTCTTGTAATGCCTGCAGTTGCTTTGTAATTTCTAAAATAATATCCTGAACTGTTGTGGTAAAAGCAGTTAAAGGAATATGCAAGGATTAACACTGCATTTTTAACAGTCTGGTTGTTTTTGCCAATATGTTTTCTGTGGAGCTTATTCCAAACTGTCGTCACTTGATTTTGATCAATGCCAACAGTTGGATTAAAGATTTGCATATAATGTTTTTGGCTAAACCCAAACGTGCTTTGGCATTGCCTGCCCACACCATTTTGCATTTGAAGGTCATAGTCTGTTGTAAGCTCCAGAAGGACTAATTCATAAGTTACACCAGATGACATTGGTAGAACGAATGGTAACATTTCGTATTCAATAGATTATTTGTTTTCTTCAGAACTTTTTTCATGTTTCACATGACAGTCTGCCTTTTGGGTAGTAAGTAACCATATCAGCATCAGGCAACATAAGAGCTTAAAGATATACCAATAGAAAGTGGTGCAAGGAGTGGTGCAGCATCTGTGGAGTAGAGTGGCACTGTTTCATGTTAATTACGTCATCATAACTAACTTCCAAGACTTTATGTGTATCTTGTCTTGATTTTGTCTTTGTTTCTGCTGAATACATTTAAAAGTATAGAATTGGAACTTAGAACAGGAGATTTCTGAGAGGAGTCAATCAGTGGAATTGTTATTTTTGATAATAGCAACAGAAATACAGGCAGCCCAGTGGCACAGCTGGTAGAGCTGCTGCCTCACAGTGCCAGAGATCCAGGTTTGACCCTGACCTCGAGTGCTGTATGTATGGAGTTTGCACTTTCTCCCTGCAACCACGTGGATTTCCTCGAGTTGCTCCGGTTTCCTCCCACATCCCAAAGACGTGTGGGTTTGCAGGTTAATTGACCTCTGTAAATTGCCCAGAATATATAGGGTAAAGTGGGATAACATAGAATTAGTGTGAATGGGTGATAAATGGTCAGCATGGACTCGCTGGGCTAAAGGGCATGTTTCCAAGCATCGAATATTCAACATGATGATTAGAATTAAATAGTTTACCATTATTCTATAGTTATCTGGAAAGTATCCTTTCCTATTTAAGATGCATGTGTACCAGTAGTTGCATTACAGTGAATTTACCTTGCATTGGTTGAGCTAACAAAGTGTGAAATTCTTTGTTGATAGCATTTGTCAAATGGCTTGCCTGATGTGGTGTTTATAGTTGTGGTTTACTGAATGAATATAAACTGCTAAAACATAAATCCAAACTTTATTTACTAAAATAAAAGGAAACTGTTGACTATATCTTTATCTTTACATTGCAGGCTAAATCCCAAGCGAAAACCCAGTCTCACTAGGTATGTACATTGTAATTCATCAACAATATAATCTACACGTATGGTTTTATGGTGATTGGGTAAATACAATAAAGTGTAAGAGCCTTGGTTATGTCTGCGATGTCACAAAATTTGCTTCCGTTACTGCAGTTTATTGAACGTCTTCAAACCTGCAAGTGCAACATTTCCAGATGCAAGCTTTGCTTACATATCCCCCCTCTTCCTCTCTCTCCCCCTCTTCCTCTCTCTCTCTCCCCCTCTTCCTCTCTCTCTCCCCCTCTTCCTCTCCACCTCTTCCTCTCTCTCCCCTTCCTCTCTCTCCCCCTCTTCCTCTCTCTCCCCTCTTCCTCTCTCTCCCCCTCTTCCCCCTCTCTCTCTCTTCCTCTCTCTCACCCTCTCCCTCTCTCTTCCCCCTCTTCCTCTCTTTCCCCCCTCTTCCTCTCTCTTCCGCCCCCTTCCTCTCTCTTTCCCCCCTATTCCACTCTCTTGCCCCGTCTTCCTCTCTTCCCCCCCTCTTCCTCTCTCTTTCCCACCTCTTCCACTCTCTTGCCCCCTCTTCCTCTCTCTTTCCCCCCTCTTCCTCTCTTCCCCCCTCTTCCTCTCTCTTACCCCCCTCTTCCTCTCTCTTACCCCCCTCTTCCTCTCTCTTACCCCCCTCTTCCTCTCTCCCTCTCTCCCCCCCTCTTCCACTTTCTCTCTCCCCTCTTCCTCTCTCTCCCCTCTTTCTCCCTCTCCCCGTCTTTCTCCCTCTCCCCTCCACCTCTCTCTCCCCCTCCCTCTCTCTCCCCCTCTTCCCCCTCTCTCTGCCCCCCTTCCTCTCTCTCCCCCCCTCCCCCTCCCTCTCCCTCCCCTCCCCCTCTCTCTCTCCCTCTCTCTCTCTCACCCTCCCCCTCTCTCTCCCCCCTCTTCCTCTCTCCCTCTGTCCCCTTCCTCTCTCCCCTCATCTCTTTCTCCCTCCCCATTCCTCTCTCCCCCTCTTCCCCTCTCTCTCCCCCTCCTCCCCCTCTCTCTCCCTTCTTCCCCCTCTCTCTCCCCATTCCCCCTCTCTCCCCTCCCACTCTCTCTCTTTCCCCCTCTTCCTCCCCCCCTCTCTCCCCTTCCTCTCTTTCCCCATCTTCCTCTTCCGCTCTCTCCTCCTTTTCATCTCTCTCCCCCTCTTCCTCTCTCTCCCCCTCTTCCTCTCTCTCCCCCTCTTCCTCTTTCTTCCCCTCTTCCTCTTCCCCTCTCTCTTCCTCTCTCTCCCTGCTTCCTCTCTCTCTCCCCACTTCCTCTGTCTCCCCGCTTCCTCTCTCTCTCCCCCACTTCCTCTCTCTCTCCCCGCTTCCTCTCTCTCTCCCCGCTTCCTCTCTCTCTCCCCGCTTCTCTCTCTCACCGCTTCCTCTCTCCCCCGCTTCCTCTCTCTCTCCCCCCTGCTTCCTCTCTCTCTCCGCTTCCTCTCTCTCTCCCCGTCCTCTCTCTCCCCGCTTCCTCTTTCTCTCCCCGCTTCCTCTCCCCCGTTTCCTCTCTCTCTCCCCGCTTCCTCTCTCTCTCCCTGCTTCCTCCCTCTCTCCCCGCTTCCTCTAACCCCCCGCTTCCTCTCTCTCTCTGCTTCCTCTCTCTCCCCGCTTCCTCTCTCTCTCCCGCTTCCTCTCTCTCTCCCCACTTCCTCTCTCTCTCCCCGCTTCCTCTCTATCTCCCCCTCTTCCTCTCTCTCTCCCCGCTTCCTCTCTCTCTCCCGCTTCCTCTCTCTCTCCCCACTTCCTCTCTCTCTCCCCGCTTCCTCTCTATCTCCCCCTCTTCCTCTCTCTCTCCCCGCTTCCTCTCTCCCCTGCTTCCTCGCTCTCTCTCCCCGCTTCCTCTCTCTCTCCCGCTTCCTCTCTCCCCCTCTTCCTCTCTCTCTCTCCGCTTCCTCTCTCCCCTGCTTTCTCTCTCTCTCTCCCCGCTTTCTCTCTCTCTCCCCGCATCCTCTCTCTCTCCCCTGCTTTCTCTCTCTCTCCCCGCTTCCTCTCTCTCTCCCCCGCTTCCTCTCTCTCTCCCCCACTTCCTCTCTCTCTCCCCTACTTGCTCTCTCTCTCCCCTCTTCCTCTCTCTCCCCGCTTCCTCTCTCTTTCCCCGCTTCCTCTCTCTCCCACCGCTTCCTCTCTCTCCCACCGCTTCCTCTCTCTCTCTCCCCCGTTTCCTCTCCCTCTCCCCCGCTTCCTCCCTCTCTCCCTGCTTTCTCTCTCCCCCGCTTCCTCTCTCCCCCCGTGCTTCCTCTCTCCCCCCCTGCTTCCTCTCTCTCCCCCGCTTCCTCTCTCCTTCCCCCTCTCTTATTCCTCTATCTCGTCTTCCTCACTCCCTCACTCTCGTTCCTCTCTTCCTTCCTCACAGAAGCTGCATTACTAAGCCCATTTACTGTTTTGCAAGACAACATTATATTGCAGAAAGTCATCATATTGTGTTAGAGCAGATACAAGCTACATATGTCCACTTTTATTTTTGCTTCTAATTTATTGAGACATGGCATTGTTACCTTTTATTTTCTTTCTTATAAACTGGAGAATATCTGAAAAATGTGTACATGTGTCATCAGTAATATCATCCCCTTGCCATATATATTAAAGGAATGCAGCCAACTATAAAGGCTTAACTATAAAGTTTGATTTAGGATATTGCCATCACTTTGGAAGTTCCACACATATTTCAAGTGCGGACATGCCTAATATTCTGCATAGTTGTTAAAAGAGGCTCATACTTACTGTTTTGGTAATGCGCAAACCCAATAAATATCTCAACTAATTGAATGCAGGTGACTTTTATTAATATTCACTGAAACAGAAAATTAAGAGCTGTTTTTTAATATCTACTTGTCAGTACTCAGTTATAATGTATGTATTTTTAAACATTTAAATAGAAACAATGTAGTTTTGTTTACACTAGTCATAGATAGAGCCTAAAACAGACCCTTTCTCCAACTTGTCCTGCATGACCCATATCCATCCAAAACTTCCCCATTCATGTACATATTCAAATGTCTTTTAAATGTCATTATTGTAACCACCTCTACCACTGTCTCTGGTAGCTCATTCAATGTACACATCTTCTCTGTGCAGAACTTCCCCCTCAGGTCCCTTTTAAATCTTTCCACTCTCACCTTTAATCTATGCTCTCAAGTTTTAGATTCCGTTCCCCTGAGGAAACAATTGTAACTATTCAATATATCCATGCCCCTCATGATTTAAGATAGCTCTATAAGGTCACCCCTCAGCCTCCTACTCTTCAGGGAAAAGAGACATAGCCTATCCAGACTCAAGCCCTCCAAACCCGGTAACATCCTCGTTAATCCTTTTTTGCACTCTTTCCAGTTCAAGGACTTCCTTCCTGTAGCAGGGCGACCAGATCTATGCACAGTACAACATAAGCAGCCGTACAAACATCTTGCATTAATCAAAATCTGGCTGAACGTCTGCCAGATGGCAGGCCTATTTACCAATTAATGAATAAAGGGTGAAAATGTAACATTTTAGTAGAAATGGGTAAACCTACAATAACTTTCAGTATCCCACTCTGAGCTGGAATAGGTTATGATGGCAAATTCCACTTATATGCTTGGGAATCAAAGTATGATTGAGATAATGCAGGGATGATAAACCCAGTGCCATCTGTCTAGCAATAAATCTTGGACTTCTGCACTTGACAGTATGTTTGCAGATGTCCATGGCTTAGGTTTAAACAGCTGAAAGCCAGAGGTTCCAACAGGAACCACCAATTCCAGCCAGGAAGATTAGCCCCGTTCTACACTGTGATTTTCTAAGTTAGTTACTTATTAAAACTGAGGAATAGGTTATATTGGGTCCATGCAAGCTCTCAACAGAACAATCAAGTCCTCCTTAGTTCCTTGTAACCCCACAACATATTCTCGCTTGTTTCCCCATTCATTATTTTACCACTTGCCTACACTGTTTTACAGTGACCAGTTAAACTACCTGTACAACTCTGGAAGGCAAAGGGAATTCCCAAGCATATACATTAATGACTTGGATGAAGGGATTAAAAGTACCATTAGCAAATTTGCAGATGATACAAAGCTGGGTGGTAGTTCATTGAACTGTGAGGAAGATGCTATGAGGTTGCAGGGTGACTTGGACAGTTTGTGTGAGTGGGCAGATGCATGGCAGATGCAGTTTAATGTGGATAAGTGTGAGGTTATCCACTGGTGGTAAGAATAGGAAGGCTGATTATTATCTGAATGGTGTCAAGTTATGAAAAGGGGACGTACAACGAGATCTGGGTGTCCTAGTGCATCCGTCACTGAAAGGAAGCATGCAGGTACAGCAGGCAGTGAAGAAAGCCAATGGAATGTTGGCCTTCATAACAAGAGGAGTTGAGTATAGGAGCAAAGACGTCCTTCTGCAGTTGTACAGGGCCCCAGTAAGACTGCACCTGGAGTACTGTGTGCAGTTTTGGTCTCCAAATTTGAGGAAGGATATTCTTGCTATTGAGGGCGTGCAGCGTAGGTTTACTAGGTTAATTCCCGGAATGACGGGACTGTCATATGTTGAAAGACTGGAGCGACTTGGCTTGTATACACTGGAATTTAGAAGGATGAGAGGAGATCTTATCGAAACATATAAGATTATTAAGGGGTTGGACACGTTAGAGGCAGGAAACATGATCGCAATGTTGGGGGAGTTCAGAACCAGGGGCCACAGTTTAAGAATAAGGGGTAGGCCATTTAGAACGGAGATGAGGAAAATCTTTTTCAGTCAGAGAGTTGTAAATCTGTGTAATTCTCTGCCTCAGAAGGCAGTGGAGGCCAATTCTCTGAATGCATTCAAGAGAGAGCTAGATAGAGCTCTTAAGGATTAGGGAGTCAGGGGGTATGGTGAGAAGGCTGGAACGGAGTACTGATTGAGAATGATCAGCCACGATCACATTGAATGGTGGTGCTGGCTCGAAGGGCTGGATGGCCTCCTCCTGCACCTATTGTCTATTGTCTATTGAACTGAAGCGCGAGGAGAATGTGCAACCTCCACACAGATGATACCCAAAGTCAGGCTCGAACTCTAGTCCTTGGAGCTGTGACGTAACAGTGCTAACTGTAGCACATTGTTACTGGATCAAGGCGATGATATCAGTAGACTTGTGTTGTCCTCCCAGTTGACAGGAACATTATTCTCAAAAAATTAAAAGCTGCCAATGATTGAAATACAAAATAAAAACAGTGTTTACAACATTTATGCAGTGCTTATAGAGAGGCAAAAACAATGATGTTTGGATTATGGCCCCTTCCTCAGCATCTGAAACAGTAATGTCTGTTTACTCCATACACACCACTTCACCTTTACTGCTTGTGTTTCAGAATTCTACCATCTGATTTTTGTTCATGTTGTTTAATTCATTGCCATTTTTCTTCCAGGAACGCATGCCTTGAAATGCTGTTCCTTACTTTGCTTTGGCTTCTATTATCTGTTTGCCGTCAATACTCTCTTTCATTTCTAGTGCTTTCATAACCATCTCTGCTCTCAGCACGTATTTCCAGCTCTGACTCATTTTGAATTAATTCTCCTTTGTGCATCCTTACTGTAAAAACATACCACATACTGCTTCTGTGCGTTTTTAGAATCAGCTTTCACCTCAACTTTATCAGTCTCGAACATTCTCATTTCAATATTTTCCACAGGATAAAATTTGATCTATCAAAAAGTATTATATTCCTTTAACTTATTGTCACAAGGGACGAGGGATTTAACATTCCAACATGTTCTCTCACCAGTAGGTTCCTTTGTATTTATCTATGATGTATTGTATGGATCTTTGCAAAGATGTAATTGATTGGCTAGTTCCTCTGAACCAATACTGTTTCTTTGTTGTTATGACAACAACACAAAGAATAACATAAAAATCCATCACATATTTCATCAGGATTACATGCTCCTCACCTACCTCTTAATTATTTAAAGTCACTGATTCAATGTTTTGACTTTGTGCTTATTTCTAATTTGTCTCAAAAATAGGAAACACTGGAACTACTCATTGGGCGAGGCAGCATTGGTTACCATTTACTATAAATGCTGAAATATTAGCTTTGATCCTTTCTCTTTAGATGCTGCCTAATCTGCTGAGAATTTCTAGCATATATACTGAACTTTCCAGTTTCTGCAAAGTCATAATTTATCACCTGACCATATTAAAGAAAATGTCTTGCATTACACTCCTGACACAATCCTTTCTTCACTTTGAAATTCCAATTTTTTGTTGTTCCCATATACATGTTTTGCAGTTGTCAGGTAATCTTTAATACTAGTCTTTTATTTTTTTTAAAACACCATCTATTGTCGGTCACATCCACACTTACTCACCATTGATTATTAGCCCTACTTTGAAGATCTGATCATCCTTCTTTGAAGTTCTACCCACTTCCTTTCAGCTTTGTTTTGTCCTTTGTTATACACAAGAAACACTGGTTAATGTCATTCCTACCCACCAGAGGAATTTTGAAATTTCTTTGCTTCTTCCTGACTTAATAGAAGCTCTTTCACAACCTCAGATAATCACCCCTCCTTTTTGTACCTATCATACTTTGATCCAGTTTCTTTTAATCCAGAAAGCTTGCACTTTCCTCTGTAATAAACCCAATTTAGAAAGTCCAAGGAATGCCTGTACACAATGCTCAGAAGAAATCATTGTCACTTCAGAAAGGATTCACCTGGATTTTGCAGTCAGTAGTAAACAAGCAAACCTTGTGCTGTCCACATAGGTCTTGTCTTCCCTGACATGGGCTTCCTCCTACCTAGCATTGGTAGGTCAGGTATCCGTTCAAGGAATCCTGGCATGTAGCAGCATGATCTCATGAACCTCTGGACCAATGCAAAGCGCAAATCAAAAAGGACAATTTCTAATTATTTAAACATCTTAAACAACTTCCATTAAATATGGATGGAGGTTTGTATATGCACACAAACACAAGTGATTTCATAAGCAATACATTTTTTTAAAATGTCTGGTAATTTAGTTATGGTTTAGTACTGCTTTTAAAAGCATAACATGTAATGTTTTCAGCATTTCATAATATTGACCAGTTCTTAGATGCTTTTATGTTCTCATTAATTTAAGTGATGATCTTGATTTTCTTGGAGAAGGCTGTAACCAATGCAGCTTGTGGCAGAGGGGTGAAACATTAAATGCACAATTAGAGCTTGTGTGTTAAACATACAAGTGGAAATATTTGATCAATTTTACATCGTATTTATGGTAAACTATGTAAAGCCATAATTATTAGTTATGATTTTTTAATGCCCAAATAAATTAATTTGTGAATTTTTAGCTTACTTTATTGTTGCTGATTGTAATTATTGAAACTTCCGCCCTTAATAACGTTGTGCGAATAGTTTTAATCTGAAGAACTACAGTGCACACAAAGGCGGCACATCATTATGTTCTATCATATCATATATATACAGCCGGAAACAGGCCTTTTCGGCCCTCCAAGTCCGTGCCGCCCAGTGATCCCCGTACATTAACACTATCCTACACCCACTAGGGACAATTTTTACATTTACCCAGCCAATTAACCTACATACCTGTACGCCTTCTTGAGCATAGTGGATGGACAGTAAATGTGGCTCTCAACACAGAGGCCCAGATCGTGAAAAATGACTAACAAAATAGAGTCATGGCTTCTGGTCAATACTGCTAAAACGTCCAATTATTTTGGTTGTGCCATGTTATTTAAATCACTGCTACTATTGGAGGGAGCATTCTCTGATTCTTGGTCTCTCTGCTTTGCTATTCATTAGTCATCCGATACATAACTAAATTAATTTAGTATTTCATTATTTGAAGAAATCTGACCTAATAAGAAAATACTAACCATTTCTGTTTCGGGCCAGTTTTGAGTCTACACCCACATTGGGGAGCTCAAGGCAGAGCTTGTCAAATTCTCTGGAGTAAGTTTGTTCAAAATGCCTCCAACTTTCCTAAAGATCCAATCATGCTAGAGTATTAGAATTGTCTTATTGTACTCTTAGGAAGAATCAATGTTCTAAGACAGTAGTTGCGAACATGATGGTAAGAAGACAGCTTTGTTGTATTGCTGTCAGTGAGACGTTTCACAAGATAATGAACAAATGCAAACATAAAGGGGACAATCCCAAATGCTTCCTTTCCTTCCCCTTTGATGCATTAAGCAAATAATAAGACAGTGTACTGGTGGTAATTGTAATAACCTTTTCTAATAATATTTTGGATCAGAAATTCCAGCAAATGAGCAGTTAACATGTGATTCATGCTCTGTGAATGTGTCTTTGGACCATATTTGGAGCTCAGTGTCCTGTTGAAATTAATCATCGTTTAGGCTGCAGTGAGAAGTCATCAAGATGGGATGCAGTCAGAAAAAGTCCTTAATTAGGCAGGCTAACCCGAGTCTTTTGCTTGATTCCCTAAAGCCATATCCAGTGCTTGCTAACATTATTTTAATTTGTTTTTCAGTTTTTAATACTCTTGCTTATTTTCTAGTCCTCTTCCTCCCAGTCCCAGTTCACCACTATCACCCACATCGCCTATGGTTTCAGCACCCTCAAGTCCAGTTCCTGTTTCCTCCAGCGACTCTTCCCCTCTCAGGTTTGGTACCAGTTTATTTTATTTTCAGCTTTGTTAATTTTTATGCACTGGGCAAAACTCAACCTTCTTCCAAAAATGTTTTTTTTTAACAGTTTTGTTCAATTCTGCACTTTGGGTTATAGTTTTGCATTGATATTTTCTGTCACAGAAAGTTAAGCTTGTCACTTAACGGGAAATGTCTAAACTATAACATGGTGCATTTTACCTAATTTATATTATCTTCAAGATTGAGATTGTATTTAAGTGGAAACTTTTGGCGATTTACATTCAAATATTTATGACTTATTCATTATTGCAGTTAAATCTTCAGTTCAGTGTCATAAATTGGTTCAGAAACAATTTCTAATTATATTAAAATACCTTGTTTGATAATGTGCTCTTGTTTTAAATTTCAGGTTGGATGTACAAAGAAATTAGCCTTAAGCTTTCTTACCACTAATTTAATACATGTTGGAATTCAATCAATTTCACAGCAACCTTTTCACCCTTGAATCCTCCACGTGTGCATAAATTAGGGAATAAAGAGTTTATTTGTACAAGCATTATTTCAAGTGTAGTTGTATTGTTATCAATGACATTCTGCAGTTGGTCTCTGTGGCAGTCATATATACCCTTGATTACTAAATATTCATTCTGTGCAATTTTGCACACTATATTAGAATGCAAGCTGTTTGTTAAAATAAGCACATCTGGCTGTCATTCCATCTGCAGGCAATTCCTGTTTGTAACATTCCTGCAGAGTGCCCTCTGACATTGTGTTGTTTTGTGTTTATATATGTCATCTTTTCTGTGCGTTTTGAAATTATTTAAAAATAAGCCGAAGAGTGATTTAGTTAGAACACTTGGTGGGTATATAGAACAAGCTGCCGGATGAGGTGCTTGAGGCAGGTACTATAACAACATTTAAAAGCCATTTTCAAGAGTCAAGAGTGTTTTATTGACATATGTCCCAGAGAGAACAATGAAATTCTTGTTTGCTGCAGCACAACAGAATATGTAAACATAGTAAACAATATGATAACTGAGAAAGAAAAAAAAGGTCATTTATACATATATACACACGCACACAGAGGTACACACAAAAAACAAACAATAGTAGTGCAATAATAACAATAATAATAATAGTCTATTGTAGTTCAAAGCAAGCTTATTTGAGGTTGTAGTGTTTAATAGCCTGATGGCTGTAGGGAAGAAGCTGTTCCTGAACCTGGACGTTACAGTTTTCAGGCTCCTGTACCTTCTTCCTGATGGGAGGAGTGAAATGAGTGTGTGGCTAGGGTGGTGTGGGTCTCTGATGATGCTGGCTGCCTTTTTGAGGCAGCGACTCTGATAAATCCCTTCAATGGTGGGGAGGTCAGAGTAGGTGATGGACTGGGCAGTGTTCACAACTTCTTGCAGTCTTTTTTGCTCCTGAGCGTTCAAGTTGCCGAACCAGGCCGTGATGCAACCAGTCAATATGCTCTCTGCTGCACACCTGTAGAAGTTCAAGAGAACCCTCTCTGACATACCGAATCTCCGTAATCTTTTCAGGAAGTAGAGGCATTGATGTGCTTTATTTATAATTGCATCAGTGTGCTGGGTCCAGGAAATGTCTTTGGAAATCTGTACGCCCAGGTATTTGAGGTTTTTGACTGCACCATCATCCTGTCGATATAAACAGGATTGTGGATCCTCATCCTTCCTCTTCCAAAGTCCACAATCAGTTCATTGGTTTTACTGATATCCAGAGCCAGGTTGTTGTGCTGGCACCATTTGGTCAATCGGTCGATCTCACTTCTATACTCTGACTCATCACGATCTGTAATTCGTCCAATAACGGTGGTGTCATTGGCGAAGTTGAAGATGGAGTTCGCACTGTGTCCGGCTATACAGTCATGAGTATAGAGTGAGTAGAGCAGGCTGAGCACGCAGCCTTGAGGTGCTCCCGTACTGATTGTTAATGAGGAAGAAGTGTTTCTGCCAATTCAAACAGACATCAGTTCTGCAGTGGATGTTGCTAACAGAGTTTTGAATTTTTTTAAGGTAGAGGTACATACTTGATAAGCAAGGGAGTGAGAGGTTACTATGTGTAGATAGAAAAGCAGAGTTAAGTTATAGTCAGATCACCTATGGTCTTATTGAATGACAGAGCAGGCTGAGGGACCAGATGGTCTCTTCCTGCTGCTAATTTGTACACACATATGTATCTTTACCTTATATCTGGACCGATCTAGTTTCAAATCGGCAGCCTGGTCATAGATTGGAGGTTCTTTCAATATTCTCGGTGGTAATGAAGATAAAAGAAACTGAAGATGCTGGAATCTTGAGCAAAAAAACAATCTGCTAGATGAACTCAGCAGATCATGCAGCATCTGTGGAGGGAACGCACAGATGGCCTTTGGGTCAGGGCCCTTCTTCAGACAGATGGAGCTGTCAGAGTAGTGATAGGATCTACAATTACTTGCCAGACTTTGTCCAATCAACACCTCTCTTTTCCAGCTTTCTCCCCCTACTGCATCAATCTGAAGAAGGGGCCCAACCCAAAATGTCTGTCCATTCCCTCCACAGATGCTGCCTGACAGATTGTGTTCTTCCACCATTTAAAAAAAAACTTCTTTCAGACCATGTTTTCCATTTGCAGAATTCTGAAATTCCTTGATTTAAGAATAAAAATGATAGACCTTGAGTGAATAAAGTATGAACTCATAGAACTCACTGTGAACTCTATTCTCAGTGGTAATGAAAAGCAGCCAACATCACAAGATTTTGCATTTATACATACACGTAACACTTTTTGCAGTTTTTAAACAATATTTCTCTGATGGATTATCTTTTCAAAAAAGTTCATGTTTCATGAATTTATTTTGATTTTTAAATCTCTTTTCTGGCGTACCATTTTAACATTGTTCTTTATAAAGTTATGTATGCAATATTGAGTTACTTAAAGCTGTATATTCTGAACCCTTGCCAAAATAAAATATTAAAGAAATATTGATCAAGGCAGCAGAATAGTTTTTTTTGACCAAGGCTGCAGACAAGTTTCCTGATCCCTTTAGAATTTTTTCAGTCTACTCGAACAACAGATGGAGCCTGGGATTAATTTTCCATTGAATATGGCAGCTGTAAATGCGTAATGTTCCTTTATCACAGCAGCAACATGTCAGGTCAGGTTTTGGACTCTGACTTGAACTCAGTCCATTCTGTTTCGGAGGTGGGAATGCTGAAAAAAAAGCCAATCCTTCAAAAGGAAATAATAATAATAATTTTGGTGCATGTTTGTTAATAACATGCACTGTGGCTTTTGATTTTTGATGGTATGCCATAAGAATATTTCTTGTAACATTATATTGTAAGAAAAATGTTCTATGTTTCTTGTTTAGAGAAATGAAGGTAAAATAAGCCTTCTCTCTGTAAAACCCAATAGGAAATAATGTCTATTGCTCAATATCAATCAAGGTATTTTTACATGAAAGGACATATTAACAGAATAGGACATTTCACAACTTGCAAGGAAATAAGTTCATAAATTATAGGAGCAGAATAAGGCCATTCGGCCCATTGAGTCTGACATTCAATCAAGGCTGATCTATCTTTCCTCTACCCCATTCTCCTGCCTTCTCCCCGTAACCTTTAATGTTGAAACTTTGAGAGTCATCATAAGGGTTGATCTAGAAACAGATCTTAAACTAAATAAATGTTCAGGAGTGGTGGTAAGAGTCATTAGCACTTCACTTTGTACCTCAATCTGAGTTATAAATAAGGCTCGCAAATGATGACCTTGCTGAATCAATACACACTGGGCTGAGTCTGGGATTAGGGGCCATAGTAAAACTGAAGGTCATAAGACTCGGAGGAAAAACTCTCTATTACCTGGAGCCAAGCCGTGAACAATAATAATAATAATAATAATAATATTCATTTATTGTCATTGCAACGAGTACAACGAAATTAAAAAATAGCCAATCCTGACGGTGCGTACAAACATATATGCAATAAATGCAAAAAACAAATAAATACATAAATACAATTAAATACAATTATATGACCGATTTTTTAACGGTGTTGCCTAGTGCAAGGTAGTGTTCAGTTCTCGTATGGCCCTGGGGTAAAAACTGTTCTTAAGTCTGTTTGTTCGGGATTTGATCGACCTGAAACGTCGACCAGAGGGCAGATGAACAAACAGACGGTGGCCAGGGTGGGATGGATCTTTTATTATTTTGCCTGCTCTACTGAGGCAGCGTAGGCTGAACAGGTGCTCCAGGGAGGGCAGTGAGCAGCCGATGATTTTCTGGGCCGTCGTGATGACCCTCTGAAGGGCCTTCCTGTCCTTTTCTGAGCAGCTGGCATACCATGTGGTTATACAGTATGCCAGCACACTCTCGATGGTGCAGCGATAGAAGGACAACATGAGCTTCTCCTGCAGGTTGGTTTTCCTGAGGATCCTCAGGAAGTGGAGTCTCTGCTGTGCCTTCTTTACTGTGGTGATGGTGTTGGTAGACCAGGTGAGATCCTCTGCGATGTGCGTACCCAGGAACCTGAAAGCTGGTACCCTTTCCACACAGACCCCATTGATGTAGAGTGGGTCGTAATCTCCACTGGTTTTTCTAAAGTCAATTATAAGTTCCTTTGTTTTGGAGGAGTTCAGGACCAGATTGTTCACTGAACACCATGCTGCCAGCCTTTGGATTTCATCCCTATAGGCTGTCTCATCTCCTTCTGAGATGAGTCCAACCACAGTCGTGTCATCCGCGAACTTGATGATGGTGTTGGTGGGATGGGTGGGGGCGCAGTCGTGAGTGTAGAGGGAGTAAAGGATGGGGCTCAACACACAGCCCTGTGGTGAGCCGGTGCTCAGTGTAATGGTGGAGGAGAGGTGAGGGCCTATTTTGACTGTCTGGGGGCGGTTGGTCAGGAAGTCCTTGATCCATTGGCAGATGGTTTGGGAAAATCCAAGGTCGGAAAGTTTGGTGACCAGTCTGCTCGGGATGACCGTGTTAAAGGCAGAGCTGAAGTCGAGGAAGAGCATCCTCACATAGCTCCCCTGGTGTTCAAGGTGGGTCAGTGCAGTGTGAAGAGCAGTGTCGATGGCATCCCCTGTAGACCTATTTGCTCTGTAGGCAAACTGGTGTGGGTCGAAGGTGGGTGGGAGGCTGGCTTTGATGTGCTGCAGGACCAGTCTCTCGAAGCACTTTGTGATGACCGGTGTGAGTGCTACCGGACGGTAGTCGTTAAGACCGCTGATGACAGACTTTTTCGGCAGTGGGATGATTATGGCGGACTTCAGGCAGGGAGGGATGGTGGATTTTAAAAGGGACAGGAAGATGGTTATAATTTTTCAAACATTTCATTCTTAGGATATTGCCCTTGTACAGGGAGCTGCTGTAGAACCTTCGACGAGACAAGTAACCTGTTTAAAGATTAATATTTACTTAACAAGTATCTAGTAATGGCAATTTTCATCAAGAGGAAAGTGCAGTATTTATGTTGATAGCCTAGTTAAGTTTCTTGCCTGGAGTAGCATCCAAACTTTTATGGTGGAGATATTGAAAGTCTTCGTTACTGTCAAATACTCCTCCATAAAAGCTAGGCTTTAGTCTGGGAAAGCAACGGTAGCGCAGCGGTAGAGTTGCTGCTCTACAGCGAATGCAGCGCCGGAGACTCAGGTTCGATCCTGACTACGGGTGCTGCACTGTAAGGAGTTTGTACGTTCTCCCCGTGACCTGCGTGGGTTTACTCCGAGATCTTCGGTTTCCTCCCACACTCCAAAGACGTACAGGTATGTAGGTTAATTGGCTGGGTAAATGTAAAAAATTGTCCCTAGTGGGTGTAGGATAGTGTTAATGTGCGGGGATCACTGGGCGGCACGGACTTGGAGGGCCGAAAAGGCCTGTTTCCGGCTGTATATATATGATATGATATGAACTTAACTAGGCCATCCACATAAATACTCTGCTTATTGGAGAAGTGTATTTGATGTATTACCTACTTCCTAACACTGTAAACCTTTACGTCATTGACAAAACAATAGGAGTATACAAGAATCAAGTCCACTAATAGGTTGATTGTAATTGCCAACATTTAGTTGAGTTCCCTCCAGCACAAAGCAGCTGGATTGATTACACATCTATCATTTAAACATTTACTCGCTAATCTACCAGTGCAATATTGTTGTACTGTTTGCTACCATCCAATGCTCCGTGAAATCCACCAAGACATCTTTGAAAACTCCTACCAACCCGAGGCACTGGCTTGTAAATATATTTTCCAAGATTTCAAAGTCATTATGTGGCCACCTTTGCTAGCTGCTGATCTATGGAGTGAGAATGGACTTAATCAGTTTGATTTCAGCAATTTGAATTTATTAGATGAAGACGCTATCTCAGTAATGATGATGCTGATATAACTGAAACATCAGATGTGAGCCATCAGATGCGACCATGTTTCACCCACAAAACTGCTGAGGAAAATAAACTTTAAAATTCAGCCTAACTGCACCCATTGACTGAACAGGCTGTTGAAGCGAATGAAGGCTAGAAACATATAAAATTATAAACTCTTGAAACAAGAACAGTTCAGAATATTAAAACAGTAAATGTCTAATATTTTCTTGTAATTATTCCTTCCTGTTCAAAAATAAGCAGCTATTTTATCTCCACATAATTGCCCATCAATACTTAGAACTTAGACCACATTTTAATGGAGAGAAGAACCAATTAATTATTTATAAAAAATAACTGAGTGCTCGGATGATGGTAATGCAGGTTTCAGTTGACGAAGTTGAATGCTTTTGTTAATTGTGTTTAGTGTCAGAGCAGCTGGTAAATGTTTTATGGGTCATGATGAAGAATATTATGCCAATTTCTCTTGTTCATGCAGATTTGGTTATAGACTTTGTATAGATAGTGGAAAGATATTTCATGATTTTACAATAGACAATAGACAATAGGTGCAGGAGTAGGCCATTCAGCCCTTCGAGCCAGCACCGCCATTCAATGCGATCATGGCTGATCACTCTCAATCAGTACCCCGTTCCTGCCTTCTCCCCATACCCCCTCACTCCGCTATCCTTAAGAGCTCTATCCAGCTCTCTCTTGAAAGCATCCAACGAACTGGCCTCCACTGCCTTCTGAGGCAGAGAATTCCACACCTTCACCACTCTGACTGAAAAAGTTCTTCCTCATCTCCGTTCTAAATGGCCTACCCCTTATTCTTAAACTGTGGCCCCTTGTTCTGGACTCCCCCAACATTGGGAACATGTTTCCTGCCTCTAATGTGTCCAATCCCCTAATTATCTTATATGTTTCAATAAGATCCCCCCTCATCCTTCTAAATTCCAGTGTATATAAGCCTAATTGCTCCAGCCTTTCAACATACGACAGTCCCGCCATTCCGGGAATTAACCTAGTGAACCCACGCTGCACGCCCTCAATAGCAAGAATATCCTTCCTCAAATTTGGAGACCAAAACTGCACACAGTACTCCAGGTGCGGTCCTACAAATAGTATCATATGTATAACATGAGGTGATTGGGAAGTTTAGTTTAATTTAGCATGGAAACAGGCTCTCCGGCCCACCAAGTCCGTGCTGACCAGCAATCACCGATACACTAGTTCTATCCTGCATACTAGGGATAATTTACAAAAGCCAATTAACCTATAAACCTATACATCTTTCAAATAGGAGAGGAGAAAACCCACGCTGTCAAAGGGAGAATGTACTGACAGCACCCGTAGACAGAATCAAACCCGTGTCTCTGGTGCTGTAAGGCAGCAACTCTACCGATGTGCCACTTTGCCTCCCAAGTTATTGGAGAAAATTCAGAGGGAAAGGATTAATGATCACTTGGAACAAAAGGGGCTAATCAGAGAGAGCACACATGGCTTTGTCAAGGATCAATATGTTTAGTTTAGTTTAGAGATACTAAACAGCGTGGAAACAGGCCCTTTGGCCCACCGAGTCCGCACCAACCAGCGATCCCCGCACTTTTAGCACTCTTCTACACACATTAGGGACAATTTAAATTTATACCAAGCCAAACCTGGCTACAAAGTGATAACAATGTGTTGGTGAAATGAACTGAGAAATGGCAAAAAGGTAAATGTGAGATGATACATTTTAGAATTACTAGTGAAGCTAAGACACATAACATTAATAATAGGGTCAAAAGGAGCATTAATGAACAGAGGACCTTGGAGTAGAAGTCCAGAGTTCCACAAAAACTGCAGCACATGTAGAGAAGTGATTCGGAAGGCATATGGGATACTGGCCTTGGTTAGTTAGGGCATTGAGTACAAAAGCAGGAAGTGCATGCTCCAACTTTGATCATGGACAATGAGCACTTCAGCACTATCCAGCCCACAACACAATGGAAGTACATTCATCACGATCGAAGGAGACCTACAATCTTCTGGGGGAAATGTTAATTTCCAGTCATTACTGGCTTTCCCGATATTGGAATGGATCAGAGTGAACATGGTGGGCTGGTAATTCAGCAGGTTACGATTAGAATGATATTTTATAATAATACTACTACCAATATTATTTTACAGTACACAAAATCGCAAAGCTAGAGCCCTGTATGCATGTCAGGCAGAACATGACTCGGAACTATCCTTTAGTGCTGGAACCATCTTTGAGAACGGTAAGTGAAGTCAACTCTACTGAAATGAAGCTCGGGTTATTCATTCAAATTTCTTGAACACAGCTGTTTTAAGAGCAGTAAGACTTTACCATAAAAAGAATATACTATATTTTAGCTGAATATTTCTTTGTAGTTGAGTTTCTGCATATTTCTAGTAGAGCACTCTAAATTAAGTAGAATCAACCAAACTGGCATAAAATAGAGGAAATCTGAAGATGCAAAAGTTACATTTTAAATGTACAAAGAAATTGAATGCCATTGAATGGGAATTTTGCACTCGTGTGAATTTTGTACCAGGTTATATTGTTTTTCAACAATTGAAAAGCTTCCAATTGATTTCCAACCTTAGGCCTTGCACTCCCTAATGGCTGGGATAGGTTATATTGAGTATGATGAAATAGAAGACAAAAATTGTCCTGGCCATCTCCTAATTTACCATAAAAATTGCTGCAGGCTATAACATCATTAACAGATGTTGTAGAATTTTTCATTGCGAGTGGGAAAACAATGTTGTTTTACAGCTGGTGTCACCAACAAAGTATGGAAGATAATTAAGTTTGATTTAGGAAATGAAAACATAAACAGGGCTTTAAACACTTTCACCTCAATATTTCTGAGAAATGCTACTGCTTCCCTGTTAAGTGTGAGTGGTGTCAGGATTTCTGCATGTACATGCGTCAACAGGGAATTCTGAACTTCTACCACTGCGTTTTTTTGATTACACATTGTCATTGGACTCTGTGGATTTTTTCATTCTACTCACAAAACATGCACTAGGTTAGATGGGTGCAGTTACAGTTGTCCTGTTCATTTTAATGAGCAGACTGGATGCAGGGTGAGTATGATGTGATCGAGGGACATGAGATTGCAGGTACTGGAATCTTGATCAAAGCACAAAGTGCTGTAAAAACTCAGCAGATCTGGCAGCATCAGGAGAGGGAGTGGACAGACAACGTTTTGGGTTGGGACCCTTCTTCAAATTCAATATAGAAGGCGGCACAGTGGCAAGGTTGCTGCCTTGATGCCGACTATGGGTGCCCAGTTTAGTTTACAGATTCAGCGCAGAAACAAGCCCTTCGGCCCACCAGGTCTGCACCGACCAGCGATCCTTGTACGTCCGGAGAAAACCCTCAAGGTCACGGAGAACGTACAAACTCCATGCAGACAGTACCCATAGTCAGGATCGAACCCGGGTCTCTGGCGCTGTAAGGCAGGAACTCTACTGCTGCGCCACCGAGCCTGTACAGAGTTTGTATATTCTCCCTGCGACCACATGGGTTTTCCACGGGCGCTCTGGTTTCCTCCCACACTCCAAAGACGTACAGGTTTGTAGGTTAATTGGCTTTGGTAAAAATTGTAAATTGCCCCTAATGTGTAGTGTGTGCTTTGTAAATGTTATTTTAAATTATAAATGACAAATCTGTTTATATTGTTACCAATAGACGAGCCAGTTAATCCAATAAAGTAGTTTAGCTGGCAGTCAAAATGTTTCCAGTACTTTTTTATAATGGGAAGAACTTGCTGACCCGGCCCATTGTCGTATTTACAGCTGGAAGGCAATTTGTTGAGCCACAATGTGTAGCAAAGCTGCTTCCATAAGAAGGTTGATGCCAACAAATGCACACAAGTGCAAGGTAGCTGTTACCTGAATATACAGTAGGAATATAGGAAACAAATTGTAATAGGAGGTGTTAAAGATGATCTAATGAGCCAGTAATGTGGAGGGAGGGAGGGAGGGAGGGAGGGAGGGAGGGAGGGAGGGAAAGGGAGGGAAAGGGAGGGAAAGGGAGGGAGGGAAAGGGAGGGAGGGAAAGGGAGGAAGGGAGGAAGGGAGGGTCGGTCAGATCAGATGATTATTTGGTAACCTCACTTGCCATATCCAGCTTAGGCTGCTAATGAAACCATATTATTCCCAAGAGTGCAGTGTCACATTTGGGCCCTTGGTCAATGTGGTCAAGTTCTGCAATGCTTTAAAAGAAATCACTTCATGCACTCTGGACCCAAAGACCCAGCAATGCTCTACTCTGGGGACAAAGCTAGTGGGTAACACTTTTCAGTTGCACAATGCTGAAAAACAAAGATATGCAATTGAATTTCCAGTCGATCCTGCCAAAGGTGTTGTGGGTCTAAATTAGGAGAAACAATATGGTTCGTTGCTATTGTAAATGTGGTATATTTTATTTTATTGAAGCCCAGACTCATTATAAAATGATTTGTTTGGTTATGGTGTTGACCTAACAAAGCATATCTGCTTCTTTAATAACTGATGTGCATTTTTCAGTTCATTCATCTAGGGAACCTGGTTGGCTTGAAGGGACACTGGATGGAAAGACCGGTCTAATTCCAGAAAATTATGTTGAGTTTCTATAGCCAAAGGCATGCAACGTTGTTACTGAGAATTACATGGTATCCATGACAATCAATGAAGATATGAACATTATTTTAGTTTTTGGCATTTTATTCTATTGCAGAAATGCAATGAGGACATTGTAAGAACCGGAAATGAATTTCAACTCAAGATTTTAATGGCCTGTTTGGATAAGATGCACCATTAATTTATCAAACCAGAGCCTGTAATTACTTCTTAAGGATTTTGTTTTTAATTCAAACACTTAAGTTTCTGAAATTCTGATTTATTTTATCTGTGGTAGGTAGTAGAATGTATAAAGTGTTGATAATCATTCTACTTAACTGTTGCAAATATCTGTATGATGTATGTATTATATGATATGGGTTTTTTTAATTAGGGGAAGTGTATTATCCTTAATTTTGCAATTTCTTCCACCTAAAGTATTGAATTATACAATTGAAATATTGCAACACAGAAGGGACTTGACAATGGTGACATTAATGGCCAAATTTTAATGAAGATGTTATTGTCGATATTTGTTTTAATGTTAATCATTGACATTGGAAGCATTACCTCTATATTTCTCAAAATAAACAGTAATTTGGCAATAAAAAAACTTGACATAAAATTGACATGATGCAAAGGAAGAAATGGATTTTAGGCATAAGTATGCAGGTTTGAATGGAAGTGTTTCTTAAAATTGACAATGAGAAAGCAAGTGGAAGACATTTCTAACGACCTTGCCATTTCACTGTTGAATAAAATGCTTTGAGAAGGTAGCAGCACACATTTGCAATAACCACTATATTTCCTTCAGCAGCTAATACTGATTTGTAAAGGTGAAAACTGCTCAGAACTGATCAAATTTAACACAAATGTTGTGCTTTCAACAAATCACCTTTTGATTTTAATCACCTTGAAGCTTAGAATTTCAAATCTAACAAACATTTGTATTATAGAACATTTAATGTATTCCAAAGTTCAAATGCAAGTAGTACCAAAGGTTATCTACGAACAATTGTTGAAAAGCTAAACCTGCTGCCTTGGTTTGACTATGTGCGTTGAAACAAGCTTCTTGCTTATCTATTCATTCTTGCATATTTAATGTTTTCAGGGGACAACAGATTATCTGCTGCTGGTTGGAAATGATTTGCTTTGAAACAAACAAAATACTTGTATCCAGTAAAACAAAGTTTGGCTTTTTAAATTTTAAATCTAAAATGGTTATTGTGTTTTAAGAAGTGGCTTTGCTTTTAATTTTTAAAAAGTCATTGCTTCTAACTTAAACTACTAAGGCTATTGAAGCTAGTGGATTGTGATAATGAAATACTTTTGGGGCAATGGTTGATGTACATCTATATTATTGACTGTAACAAATTGCAGCCTGTTAGATCATCTCTTAACAAATTGTTTTAAAATATATATTATCAGATGCCAATAAAAATGTTTTTTTGGTAAGTGATAATTAGTTTGATTTATGCAGCGGAAGAGGATTCAATGTTCCTGATCAGGGCAGCAGTACAGACTCAGAGTCTATCTTTACTCAGTCATTTAAGTAGCATTACTCATTACATTTTTTTAAACATTGAAATCCTTGCTCTTTAAAAAAGTTTGATGATTATTATATATATATATTTATATTATATTATATATATATATATATAGCACCATTAACAGATGATACAAAGCAGCTAATTATGGGTTGCCAAGTTGGAGGATTGTAGAGCTCGTACAGATTGTAGCTCTTAGAAAAGTTGAGGAATTTGAAAATAAGTATGAAAAAATTAAAAATCACTGTGTGTTTAATTGGGAAGGGGCATGAGCAGGCTAACACAAAACAAAATTCAGCCTCTGTAGGTGAGTTAATGTGACTTTACCTTGATGCTGGAAAGACAAAGTGCTGGAGGAACTTGGAGGATCAGGTAGCATCTCTGGAAGGAATGGATAGGCCACATTTTGGATGTTGCAAAATGTGAATTTCAGGTTTGTATTAATGGGTACAGCTGAAAAAAATCTTGTGTGTTGTTACGAGATCTAAAGTATGTTTTGATTTACAAAACTTGCAATTCCTAGGAAAAAAATGGTATCTGTAATGTAATTCATTGGTGTTGATGCACAGGATGAGCTATAACCATACCGAGGGGCAGAACAGGTTTGAATATACGCATAGCCTACTCTAACCTAATAAATTCTTCAAAATGAAGTTACATTTTAAAATATGCCTACAGATGTTTCATATCTTAAGCAAATATATGTATTCAATCTTTACCGAACAGTTTACATAATCTTTACTTAATAAGGTTGGGAGAATGTGAGCTTCCCACTCACTTTTCTTGAGGCATCTGAGCTACTCAATGTGGCAAATGGCATCAGCATCCCTAATCAAGTGCGCAATGTCCTTAATTTTCTCTGCATGCCTAACTCCTTCACACAAAAATAGATGATTATGTCTGGGTTATCAGTAAGTGAACCAATTCAAGTGTCAAATGTGTAATTGTCATATACACTTGACAACAGAAAAATAAAATTCTTACTTGCAGCAACTTAACACATAAGTGCAATACACACAGATAAAATATAAAACTTTTTCAAATTCAATAAATTAATAATCGCAATACTAGGTAGCCATAACAGTGCAATAACCAAGGTCCATAATGCAACCAAAGACACGGTAGAAAAAAATTCAAAGTTACTGAGGTTGGTTTTCCAGAGCCTTATGATTGCTGGAAAGAAGCAATTTGTGAACCTGTTGGTTACAATTTTCAGGCTCCTGTATCTTCTTCCCAATTGCAGGGGCAAAATGAGACTATAGCTAGGGTGGTGTGGGTCGTTGATGATATCAACTGCCATTTTGAGGCAGCACTTCTGGAAGATCCCTTCCATGGTGGGGAGATCAGTACCTGTGAAAGACCGGGCAGTCATCAAAAGCCATCCAGGTTATTTCTCGTGCTTGTTCATTTTACCACTTTGGATGACTTACTGGAGTCCAAATGCTGAGTAGTATCCTAAACAAGATACACATTCACTTTGCTCCTTCCACCTTTCATTTGCTTGGTCACAACTTATTATCAGAAGCAAGACTTAACATCCCAAGCTGGTGTGTTCTAGAGTCCCTGCTGAGAAACAAGATGCAAGTTCTTAAGCAGAATTAGGCCATTCAGCCTATCAGGTCTCCTCTGCCATTCAATGATCTATCTCTCCTTCTCAACCCCATTCTCCTGCCTTCTCCCCATAACCCCCGACAACCGTACTAATCAAGAATCTACCAATCTCCACCTTAAAAATATCCATTGATGGCCTCCACAGCCCTCATTGGCAATGAATTCCACAGATTCACCATCTAACTAAAGAAATTCTTCCTCGTCTCCTTTCTGAAGGCACATCCTTTTATTCTGAGTCTATGTCCTCTGGTCCTAGACTCTCTCACTAGTGGAATCATCCTCTCCACATCCACTCTATCCAGGCCTTTCACTACTCGGTAAGTTTCAATGAGGTCCCCCATTGTCGTACTAAACTCCAGCAAATACAGACCCAGTGCCGTCAAATGCTCATTATATGTTAACCCAATCATCCCTGGGATCATTCTTGTAAAAGTTTGCAAGTTTCCTTTTATTTTGCAGTCAGCTGTGAGATTTCAGCTGTTGTACTTTCCTGGGTCGGGACTGATGTGTGGAAATGATGACCTTGGTCATATGGGACCAAATCCCTTTGCTTGAGTGTAAATGAAACCCCTTTCATTTAGGACAGTTGGCAACCTGTTGTGCAGCAGGAACAGGAAGTGGTAAATTAATCATGTAATCCAATTATTTTAACTTTGAGATTATTTGAAGATATGCATTGATTCCTCCTCAATGCTACCCAAGAGTGCTCAAGACCAAAGGTGGTGCAATGAGCTTGCAACCCTAAATCAAAGGATATAGTACTCCTAGTGAGCCAAATCTGAATGGGTCCATGGGATTTGGAAATTCTAATTCCCATTAAAAAACCTAGGGCCCAGATTCCACCTGACAGTTTTGTCAACTTCTCTTGTCTTGAGAAAGCTGTGGATGTGAATCAATATTGTTAGTTTCTCTACCAGCTGTTTTCAATGTCCAATCAAAAAATAGATGTCTTTTAAGGAATAAATAGATGTCTTTTAAGAGAATAAATAATGTCTGCATATTATGCATTACAAACTTGTAAAGAATCATAATTTATATCCCTGAATGTGATGTAATGGACCACATTTTTTTCTGGAGGAAGTTACTGAGGTCACCCCTGCCCACACTTACCACACAGCTTTTCCACATCCAGGAGTCCGGTTTCATGTCTTTGATGTCCTACAGCCAAGTTCCCTGGCTATTAACACCAGAAGGGCTTTCAATGTTAAATAATCTTGTGCCAACAAAACATTGTAGTAGCCTTTAACAGCTGGCAAAAACCTACCGCCAACTTTGGCATTTATCAAAACAGTTTCAAAAGTTTATAATTGTTAAAAGCAAATCTATTAAATAAAATAATTAGTTAAAAAAATAAAACCACAAAGTATCATTTAAATAGATGAGCTTACAAAACAAAACAGGAGCAAGAGAAAGACACTACACTCCTCAAATCTACCCACCATTAACTATGATCGCACTACTCCCCCATAACCCTCTATTCCTCCATCCTTCAAAATATTTATCTATCCGCATCTTAATTATAACTAATGATTTGGCCTCCATCACCCTAAGAAGTGAATTCCAGAGTCACTGCCCTCTGAGACTTCAACGCACCCGTTTTAAATAACTGACCCCTTATTTTGTAGCCTCCCCTTGTTTGTGACTCTCCCATTTGTGGGAACATCTCAGCATCCACCTGTTGAGACATATTACATGTTTGAATAAATCACCTGCGATTCTGCGACACTTTAAGGAATACAGGCTCAAACTGTCTAGCCTCTCTTGGTAGGACAACACTAGGCATCCCAGGAATTAACCTAGTTAATTTCCTTTGTCCCCCAAATTAGTAGATATAAGCCCTTCAGCCCTGCTTGCCTATGCTGACCAAGATGCCCCATCTACACTAGTCCCACCTGCCTTTGTTTGGTCCATATCCTTTCAAACCCTTCCTATCCATGTACCTGTCAAAATGTATTTTAAATGTTGTGATAGCACCTGCCTCAACTACATCCTCTGGCAGCTTGTCCCATACACTCACACCCTTTGTGTGGAAAATGTAGTCCCTCAAGTTCCTATTAAATCTTTCCCCTCTCACCTTAAAGCTATGTCCCCTGGTCTTAATTCCACTATTCGGAGTAAAAGGCTCTGTGCCGTTACCCTATTCCACACTATTCTTCTTTTTTTTAAGGAAGCGGACCAAATTTCTGCACAATATGCCAGACGTGGCCTTACCTTGAATAACTTTATCTTGCATAACTTTAACAAAGCCACGGTGGCACAACGGTAGAGTTGCTGCCTTACAGCGAATGCAGCGCCGGACTCAGGTTCGATCCTGACTACGGGTGCTGTACTGTAAGGAGTTTGTACGTTCTCCCCGTAACCTTTCTCCGAGATCTTCGGTTTCCTCCCACACTCCAAAGACGTACAGGTATGTAGGTTAATTGACTGGGTAAATGTAAAAAATTGTCCCTAGTGTGTGTAGGATAGTGTTAATGTGCGGGGATCGCTGGGCGGCGCGGATTTGGTGGGCCGAAAAGGCCTGTTTCCGCGCTGTATCTGAAATATGAAAATAAAATATATTCTTAAATTCCAGCTCCATGCAGTGAAGGCCAACATGCTGCTTGCCATTTAATTGCTTATTGCACCTGCCAGCTAATTTATTGTGATCATGCAGCAGATCCTATCCTCATTCATTTGTAGTTACTCTCCATTTAGATAATAATCTATTGTTTGATTCTTCTTGCCACAGTGAATGACCTCTCCATTCTCCACATTAAATGTCATATACCAGGTCCCACCACCTCCCATAATCTCCAATCTCTTTATCCATCTATATGTCATTGTAGAAACACAGGCTTATGGATCGTTCACCAGCTTCAACTTTGCACAGGATCTGAGCAGAATCCCCAGTGTAAATGTCAGGGGAAATCTCATCAAGCTGCTCCTCTCCTGGATACTAGCAATGGAGCACAACTTGGAATTTGTTGCAATTTCAAGCCTTAATGTTTTGCAGGAGTGCTAATGCTTGGCCTTGTAACCTTTGTACTTTATATTGCAGTTCCTTGTGCCTACTTTATTGATGGCTTTACATTATTAATACACTTATGTATTTTAATGGTATCACAATATCTTTTTTCTTGATAATTATTGATATTTAAAAAAAATTAATGGTTTTTTAAACCTTTATTTCGTGAACAATGCATTCTCGGCAGGGATATATCCAGGATAATTCCCAAATGGAACAAAATTTTACTAACTTACCTGACAACCACAATCAATCAATTCAATGTCTGACCAGATGATGAAAATATCATTAATAAGCACAGAAAAAGATTGCATGTACATTGACAACCAATATAGTTGCAATTATTGATGAAACAAGGAACTGCAGATGCTTATTTACACAAAAGAACACAAAGAGCTGGAATAACTCAGCAGGTCATACAGCATCTCTGGAGAACATGGGAAAGGTGATGTTTCAGGTCTGGACCCTTCTTCAGACTTATGATCAGTCTGAAGAAAGGTCTCAACCCGAAACATCACCTATGCATATTCTCTAGAGATGTTACCTGACCTGTTGAGTTACTCCAGCATTGTGTGTCCTTTTACGATGCAGTGATTGTTATTTCTAACATTGTCTTACAGATGTTAAACCATAGCCCAATTTGTTACCTTGGACCTCAATCCTATTATTGTATTTTGATTGTGCTTTTTGTGTCTTTCATTTGGTCATCCCGTTGAACTCAGATTGGTGTATTTAAAAGCAAACCAATTCGTTGGTCACTATTTCCTGCCAGACTGGGCAATAGGCTAACAAAAGATGTGCAATCCTCTCTGAATCTCGTCATTTCTTTTGATATGTTATTGAGTAGAGGATAATTTCCTGCTGTCCTGAAGATGCACATAGTTCACCTGCACCCCATGAAAGTTCATTCTTAGTTAGCGCTGTCCTACCGATTGCAGGGGCAGTTTGTTCATCGCACATAACTACTGTTCTAATCATTCAGAGATTTATAACTCACACTGGCAACATGCCAGATGATCATATTACAGGTTTATATATCAGCTCTGCATTTTGGCCCAATAAAGCATTCTGAACAAATCACGATACTACAAGCATGTTGTAGATAACTATACAGTAAAGTGCACTTTGTCAGATTTTAATAAAGGCCATTTTTACATTTTGGTTTCACCATGCAGAAATTACAGCAGTGTTTATACATAGGGCACCATAATGTTTGGGACACAGCAATGTCATGTAAATGAAAGTAGTCATGTTTAGTATTTTGTTGCATATCTTTTGTATGCAGTGACTGCTTGAAGTTTGCGGTTCATGGACATCACCAGTTGCTGGGTGTCTTCTCTGGTGATGCTCTGCCAGGCCTTTATTGCAGCCGTCTTTAGCTTATGATTGCCCCTTCAGTTTTCTCTTCAGCATATAAAAGGCATGCTCAATTGGGTTCAGATCGGGTGATTGACTTGACCATATTTTAGCTTTGAAAAACTCCTTTGTTGCTTTAGCAGTATGTTTGGGATCATTGTCTTGCTGTAGAATGAACCGCCGGCCAATGAGTTTTGAGGCATTTGTTTGAACTTGAGCAGATAGGATGTGTCTATACACTTCAGAATTCATTATGCCACTACCATCAGCAGTTGTATCATCAATGAAGATAAGTGAGCCAGTACCTTCAGCAGCCAAACATGCCCAGTCCATAACACCCCCACCACCGTGTTTCACAGATGAGGTGGGGGTATGCTTTGGATCTTGGGCAGTTCCTTCTCTCCTCCATACTTTGCTCTTGCCATAAGTTAATCCATCTCATCTGTCCACAAGATCTTTTTCCAGAACTGTGGTTGCTCTTTTAAGTACTTCTTGGCAAACTGTAACAGTTGATTTTGGTAAGCCTAAGGTTTGGCTGATGTCTCTAACAGTTTTAATCTTGTTTCTCAGTCTCATAATGGCTTCTTTGACTTTCACTGGCACACCTTTGATAAACAGCATGTTGATAAACAGCAATAAAAGTTTCCAAAGGTGATGGAAAGTCTGGAGGAAAGACTAGGTGCTGAGAGCTCTCTTATACCTGCATTAAGCAGGCAATTAAACACCCCTGAGCAATTACAAACACCCGTAAGGCCATGTGTCCCAAACATTTATGTGAAATGGGGGGGAACTATGTATAAACACAGCTGTAATTTCTACATGGTGAAACCAAAATGTATAAAAATGGCCTTTATTAAAATCTGACAATGTGCACTTTAACCACATGTGATTTTTTCTATTACAAATCTCAAATTGTGGAGTACAGAGGCAAATAAATAAACAACGGGTCTTTGCCCCAAACATTATGGAGGGCACTGCAGATTAGTGGGTGGGCATTATGGCATGGGCGGGAGTCACGTTCACCCTGCATGGAAAATGTCTTCTTGACATTTGCAGCATAAAGTATTTGCTAAACATTTGAGCCGGGATATTGGGACGGAGTCAGATGAGAAGTGGACTGGGAGGGAAAGAGGTAAATGAAAGGAACAAGAGGTTAAAGACATTTGCTGATAATCCTCCATCATAAAATTGGTACATCATTTTATTGTTCCAATAATGCATCTGAAGCTTCTACAAATTAACATCAAGGATTTTGTAGGTAGGAAAGTATCCGGACCAAGTAACAACAGTAGGCAGTTAGTGGAAAAGCAAATTTATTATCCAATTTCTGTCCATTATCTGCATTGTTGAAAGCTATTCACAATTATTGGACTTTAACACCTGCACAATTATGCAAATTTCATCTGCAACACTATTAGTAAATGAGACATGACTCCAGAAGTACCACAAAGCATAATAAGGGGAAGCAGGACCTTGGAAAAACATTCTAACAAAAACACTTGCCCGTCGGATTTACACAAGTCAAATAAAACCAGAAGTTTTTAAAGAAAGCCACATACAGTTTTTAATCCTACCGATTGGTTTTCTGACATTGAGAAGATGAGAGATCATGGGAGGATAAGCAACCTCGCCATAACATTCAGCATATTTTTTTCTACTCTCAAATGATGAAATTGGTAATATTTGTTCATTCTTTCCCTCCATATTTTAAAAATGGCACATCATGAATGAACTATTAACACAATCCTGTATATAATCTACACAAACAAATTTATTTGAGGTAATAGAGCCACATTTGATTGTCTGGTCTTTACATTATCTCAGTGCATGCACATTAAAATTATACAATCAAAATTAGACAATTCTGAAAAATATTGAATTTAAAACTCTACAAGATGGACTCATGTTCTTCTGTCCTGTAAAAGGCACACTGTTAGCATTTGAAGTGACAGTGTCCTTATTTTATGTTTATAGTATTAAAATTTAGGAAAGTATTAAATTATGGTAAATCATTTTTAATTAATCTTACCAAAATTGGCACCATTTCTGAAGGACTTTACATCCTTGTAAACCTGATTATGTCAAAACAATGCAATTAGTCAGATTATAGAAACTAAAGTCATATTAACAACTTATATTATTCATTTTCTTAAAAAGAAATATCTGAATCGATAAGCTGTATTAAATTTATTCACTGAATTAAATTAAGCGTTTAAAGATTTGACTAATTTATTTAATTCTTCATGATGTATGCGTTCTATGTTTCTAATAATGTTTTTGTGAGAATATTAATCCATAAACTTGCATGGATGTGCACATAATTTTATTAAATGTAATTTTACATCCTCCAGTTCCACCTATTTACTATTTGAAAGGTGTAACTGTGTTCTCAGAACACATTCTGCAGCACACCTTTGAGTGGTCTGTCTTGTGCTGTTTTATCTATAATTTGTTGGTTTTTTTTGTATTGTGACAATGACTTTCCAGTTGTCATCAGAATTAATGAACAGACTTAACTAGCAATTTGTAAAACTAATTTAATTTTGTGAAGCCAGGTAATGTTAAAAGCTCTTATCATCTCCTCCCTCCATGTACCATCTCAAACCCTTACAAATTTCTTCCTATTATTTCCCATGGTCTCATTCAAATTCAATCCAAGCACAAGATGTTTTTATTGTAGTATGTTGTTATAAAATACTGTATATTTTTTAATTTCATTAACACCAGATGCACTTCCTTTCAAAATTTGTTCCTTGCTACTTGGCCAGAAACATTTGAATTATCACTCACTTTGAATTAAATCCAAATCATTTAAGATTGGTCAATTCCATGTAGAACTGCAACAACCTAAGTTACACATGGTTTGAGGGCACCCTATGTACTGAAATAATATCAAAAAGCTTTAGTTTCTGTGAGAAGCTGGGTACATTCAACTTTGCTTCATAATTACAACTCGTATAAATCCTCCACAATTATCCTTGTTAAAGAAAGTACGATGCGCAAAGATATTGTTTCTAAACTGATAAAGGAACTAAAATCAGCCTATAACACCAGAAACTGCATATTTAAAGGATCTGCTTCAAATTTGAAAAATATATCTATGCATTTGTTACTTGGTTATCTATATATATTGCGTAGCTAAATACAAAGACAAGGTTATGGTTGTATTCACGAGACAGCATCCAAAAAGAACTATGTGATATTTACTCATCTTATTTTAATAGAGGGATGTAGTGACATGGTCTGGAATTGGCTGGTGTTAGAATATATTTTTGCTTTTGCTCAGTGATAGCTAAAATAGAAACACACCTGTTTGGTGCTGTAGACATAATTCCCCTGTTTCTCTTAAGTTGCAGAGGGCAGAAATAAAAATATATATGTTGTTCTCCTCTCAAAGGGTTCAGCCCAAGTAATATAATTTTTTTTAAATAAAGCACCTTTTGCAAAGAAAAACCTTGATTAAAAACAGCTGGGCTTTAAGTATTTCTCCTATTATTCTGCATCCTGGCAGGTATGGTGCAGAGTAGGTGTCAAATCTTACATGAAAACTATGAATTGTCAGCAACTTTGCACCAACATGCAAAACTATTTAAAATCAGGCCTTTGCCTGCAGTATAGGTAAAATGGTTAAAATCACGAGTCACAAACTACACTGAAAAACTGTAGCCATATTTCTTTCCTAATAAAAGTACAACCAGATATTAAAAGAGCAAATGTTTTTGGTACTTACTATCATCATGGAATCCGATTTATCTAATTGTCCATAAAATATAAAATCCTCAGAAAAGGACTAGCTAAATAGTAGCCCATACATCCATCTTAAATAATACTTTCATCCCAGCTATGAGCTATAAATACTCTACTCATTTTTACTGGACTCTTCAAGTCACAGAAAACCAGGTCAGCACCACTTTGAGTGGCTCAATAGCAGAAAAACCAAATAAACAAACATCTCTTTCCACTTGTTTAATGGCAAGGGCTACTTACAGAATGGGACTTCCACAGCACCAGGCCCAATTCATTATTACACACAGGCTATTAGTGCAGCAGTTTGCTGCAAATATAGGTGACTGGGGATCAGAATTTTTTAGGTTTAGTTTTTAGAGATACAGTGGAAACAGGCTGTTCGGCCCACCGAACCTGCACATTAACACTATCCTACACACTAGGGACAATTTACATTTATACCAAGCCAATCAACCAACAAACCTGTACGTCTTTGGAGTGTGGGAGGAAACCAAAGATCTCGGAGAAAACCCACGCAGGTCACGGGGAGAACGTACAAACTGCATACAGACAACATTCGTAGTCAGGATCGAACCCGGGTCTCTGGCACCATAAAGCAGCAATTCTACCGCTGCACCACCATGCTGCCCCATTGTTAAAGAGCAATGGTTCAGGGAAAAACATAAATTAAAAGCTTAAATCTCTGGCATTAGAATGCAGTGAAACTTTTACTTTTAATTATCTTTTACTCAATATATTGTGCTAATATACAGGATTGATATTTTTCTAATCCCTCCTCACTCAAAGATACCACTTTGTTACACCACAAATGTAAAATTCATACATATGCTACAGTTGGACATACTCACCAAAATGAATTGTGGTTACATTATTGCTGGCAAACCAGCAATGTGGAATTTTGTTGTAGTGGTGGAAATGATGTCCAACACACACATCACCACCCCATCTCCTACATTCAACTCTACCAACCTCTCATGCCAATTTTCCAGGCTGATCACCACTGTATCACAGGAATCAAACAGTTTTAAGGGTTTTATGGCTAGTTTTACATGATGATTTAAATGACCTAAACAGGTCCAAATCGATTTAAACACACAATTTCAACATTCTGTTAGCTGCAGTTTGAGCTCTTGGTCAAATCAATGAATAGGATTGGTATGCCAGATTTTGATGAAAACAGCAAGAAACAGATTTAAATTATTTTGTCTGAACCACGTTTGATGTTCAAGCACAACTGATTGATGTATAAATTCTAGGACAGAGCAGAGAACAGTAGTTTATAAATAAGAGGGGATATTTATTTCACCTTTTTCATTCTCTGGTTTCTTTCCAAAGAGTTCCTCACGATTTCACCAAGTCTACAAACTTAACTGCAATAATAATTACAATATCTTGAATTACCATCCTATCTGAGTAGAAAACTCAATTTCTCTGCATTATGGTGGTATTGTCTCCAATATATTCCAAACACTACACCCAACAGAACCATGAACATGACTGACAAATCAACTAGAAATTTACTGACTACATAATGTAACTGTAATCTACCTAACTGTTAAAAAATTGAAACTTTGTTTAATCACCAGAATTAGTTCTATTCTACTGCCTCTTTAAACGCGATAAGATGCTTACATTAAGGAATGCGTCATCCCCGCAGAAACTAAAAGGAGATTTTCCTAATTAATGTCCTGGAGTTAATCACAGAAGCCATGTTGGCTCCATTATGGAGCATGAACATAAAACTATCAGCGTTGATGAACCAACAAGCACAGGAACTGAACAAAATAAAGTTATAAAATATCACATTGCCAAAGGCAATTAATTGACACGTTGTCAAATATGGCCACTGTAAATTCCTATAAGTAATGTAACACAGGCTGTATTTTCATAGAGCATGGCACACATTATCCACACTCCACAAGTCAAATAATTTCCAGAAATATGTTTCCCTCTCAAATCACACACCAGATTATTTTTTTTAGGTAGTTCAAACACCAGACCATTGATCAGTATATTACAAAATGATCAATTTTTACACATTTACATTAGAGCAATGGCCAAGTTTACTTGTACAACACAGAATTCAATGATGGTTATAAAGTAAAACTTAATCAGGCTCAAATTCCACTTATATATAAAAAAACATACAGATAAAGAAAATACTAAGCATGTTACCAGTTCTCCTGCATTAATAATAGAGTAAACTGTCCAAATTGGCTACATTAAAAAGCTTAAAAAAGGCACAATTTTCCCTTTTCTGATATACACTGTAAACTTCTCATTAGAATACATGCATAAAATCAAACTGGTATCACAGTACACAAAAATAAAAGTTCACCACAAAATACATGCAGAATTTTCCAATATACAGTCGTCAGGCTGTAAAACTGCTTCCTTTTCACTCCAGCCCAGTCCTAACCCTCTGTAAACCACATGTAGTGCATATGATATAATGGCAAGCATTTGTAGGACCAACATTTCCAAAATTCCATCACATTGCGAAGAGCTATGGTGGGTAATTTTAAGGCAATTTGCTTTCCTGTTTTAAGGCAGTCACTTGTGGTGAAACCGGAGGTGTTTGGCCATTCCAGCCACGACTTTTGGTAACTGGTTGCTAATAATCTCCACCAACATTTCAGGGAACTCCACGCTGAGTGTCTTTGATTGCATAAAGGTATAAAAACAAAACTGCAAGAGCCCTTCAACCAACTACAAGAGAAAATAACAAGAATATTAGCAAAACAAAACACAGTACGCGTGAAGTCAACAGTTCTGAAGGGGGATTTTAAATTGTGAAAATGCAAAAAGTATTACACAGTAGACCTGCTAACAGTGGACATGCTGGATTCCTGAGGTGTTGTAGTTTGGAAAAATATCTTGAGATAGAGAACACCTGGTGAGCAATCTTATTAGATTGATTGTAAAATACATGGAAGCAGGCCCTTTGGCCCACCAGGTCCATGCTAACCATCTATCACATCATGTTATCTCTTATTAAAAAAATGATCTGATGTGCTGGCTCTGACACTTGGTGATTTACAGTAACTACATGAAAAAACCCTTCTTTATATTCGCCACCCTGATCCTAGTCAAATTTACCATTTTGCTGTGTGGAAAAAAGAAAGTTTCACAACACAACTTAAAATTCACTATTCCGTTTGATGCTAAAATTCATTAATTGCATTATTGTCAACTCATTTAATGCTCACATCTATAGATTATAATAATTTGTATGTTCAACCCCACCTGTTAAACTAAGTGAACATTAAAATTGTAAAAGCATTTTTTGAAGGAGAATGGCAGTATTTTAGCAGGCACATTAACCAATCAATGCCAGCATTGGTGATTTTAAGATACACAGTGATATAAAGTAGTAAACCTTATTGAATGTTTTGATGACAGGATAAGGAATGAAGCGAATACATTATTTTTTGTGTAGCTCCGAGGCCAAAATGGTAAAACTTTACCTCATGAAACAGAGAACAATGCAGCAGATGAACAGGCCCTTTGCCCACGATGTCTGTGCCAACTGTGATGCCAATTTGAATTAATTCCATCAGAATGCACATGGCACTTCATAAATGCTGCTATTGTTTGTTTCCACCACCTCCCTTGGCAGCACGTTCCATGCACATACCACTCTTTTCTTAAAAATTTGTCTTGCAAATCTCTTTTAAACCTTCTCCCTTTCATCTTAAATTTATGCCCTCTGGTATTACACATTTCCACCCTCGGAAAAAGACTATCTACCCAATCTATGTCTGTCATACACAAGTATACATCCATTCGGTTCCCCTTCAAACTTCGACACTCCAGGGAAAACAATCCAAGTTTTCCAACCCCTCGTTGTCGCTAATTTACATATCATTCAGGTGAACCTCTTCCCCACCCTCTCCATAACCTCCAAATCCTTCATGCAATGTGGTGTCCAGAATTGCACTCAATACACCAAATGTGGCCCAACCAAAGTTATATACAGTGAGATTTTTATTTACAAAGAGTGGTGGGTGCCTGGAAGGCGCTGCTGGGGATGATGATTGAGGCAGATAGGTTGGTGGCATTTAAGAGTCTGTGGATAGGTACATGGAAATGCAAGGAATGGAGGGATATGGTTTAGGTGCAGGCAGATAAGAATTGGTCTTGCATCGTGTTCGGTACAGACATGGTGGGCTGAAGAGCCTGTTCTGGTGCAGTACTGCCTTATGTTATAAAAATACAACCACTGCCAGAGAAAGAGAACACAATTTGGCAAGGCTGAGGCAGTGGAGGCTCAGTGGATGGTGAAGCTGAGGCAGTGGAGGCCCAGTGGATGGCGAAGCTGAGGCAGGCGGACGTGCACATGTGAGGGGCAAAGCATGAGGTGGGGGAGGGAAGAAGCAGAGACAGTCATGAGGGGTAGACAACCACCTTGAACAGTGCAGGTGCAAAAACAACACAAGAAGCTTGACACCAACTAGGAAAAAGCAGCCTGCTTGATTGGTACCCCATTCCCTTCACGCCAGCTTACAATGGCTGCAGTTATGAATGATCTAAGATGTGCACTGCAGTTCCTTATCCAGCTCTGCCATGGACAAGGGCAGCAGGTGGCGGGGAACACCACCAAGTTCCCCTCCAAGTTGTTTATCATCCGGACTTGGACATTTACTGTGGTGGTGGCGGATTACAGGAGGGAGAGAGAAAATAGGAAATTATAGACCAGTTAGTCTGACATCAGTGGTGGGGAAGATGCTGGAGTCAATTATAAAAGACAAAATTGTGGAGCATCTGGATAGTAGTAACAGGATTGTTCCGAGTCAGCATGGATTTACGAAGGGAAAATCATGCTCGACTAATCTTCTGGAATTCTTTGAGGATGTAACCAGGAAAATTGACAGGGGAGAGCCGGTGGATGTGGTGTACCTTGACTTTCAGAAAGCCTTTGACATGGTTCCACATAGGAGATTAGTGGGCAAAATTCGAGCACATGGTATTGGAGGTAGGGTACTGACATGGATAGAAAATTGGTTGACAGACAGAAAGCAAAGAGTGGGGATAAATGGGTCTCTTTCAGAATGGCAGGCAGTAACTAGTGGGGTACCGCAAGGCTCGGTGCTGGGACCGCAGCTATTTACAATATACATTAATGACTTGGATGAAGGGATTAAAAGTACCATTAGCAAATTTGCAGATGATACAAAGCTGGGTGGTGGTGTGAACTGTGAGGAAGATGCTATGAGGTTGCAGGGTGACTTGGACAGGTTGTGTGAGTGGGCGGATGCATGGCAGATGCAGTTTAATGTGGATAAGTGTGAGGTTATCCACTTTGGTGGTAAGAATAGGAAGACAGATTATTATCTGAATGGTGTCAAGATAGGAACAGGGGACGTACAACGAGATCTGGGTGTCCTAGTGCATCAGTCACTGAAAGGAAGCATGCAGGTACAGCAGGCAGTGAAGAAAGCCAATGGAATGTTGGCCTTCATAACAAGAGGAGTTGAGTATAGGAGCAAAGAGGTCCTTCTGCAGTTGTACAGGGCCCTAGTGAGACCGCACCTGGAGTACTGTGTGCAGTTCTGGTCTCCAAATTTGAGGAAGGATATTCTTGCTATTGAGGACGTGCAGCGTAGGTTTACTAGGTTAATTCCCGGAATGGCGGGACTGTCATATGTTGAAAGACTGGAGCGACTAGGCTTGTATACACTGGAATTTAGAAGGATGAGAGGAGATCTTATCGAAACGTATAAGATTATTAATGGGTTGGACACGTTAGAGGCAGGAAACATGTTCCCAATGTTGGGGGAGTCCAGAACAAGGGGCCACAGTTTAAGAATAAGGGGTAGGCCATTTAGAACTGAGATGAGGAAAAACTTTTTAGTCAGAGTTGTGAATCTGTGGAATTCTCTGCCTCAGAAGGCAGTGGAGGCCAATTCTCTGAATGCATTCAAGAGAGAGCTGGATAGAGCTCTTAAGGATAGCGGAGTCAGGGGGTATGGGGAGAAGGCAGGAACGGGGTACTGATTGAGAATGATCAGCCATGATCACATTGAATGGTGGTGCTGGCTCGAAGGGCCGAATGGCCTCCTCCTGCACCTATTGTCTATTGTCTATTACCATGCCTTCTCAGGTATGGACAATAAACACTGTAGTTGTTCAGGTCCCGAAAAAATAAAAGCTATTACATTTCCAATTTTCATTGAGGTGAACAACCTCAGCTACTTGCAAGCCTGCTGGTGGTTTGATAACCAAATAATGGGTGTCTTATTACTAGAAAAAATATTTGAATTAACAATAAAAAAAAGTAGAGTTAGAAGAAATGCTGAAGCTGGTTTACAAAAAAAGAAAGTGCTGGAGTAACTCAGCGGATCAGGCAGATCTCAAGAGAACATGGACAAGCAACGGTTCTGGTCAGGACCCTTCTTTCAAATACTTTTTTGGTATATGTAACCTATGCAGCAATCATATCCCTTTCTCATCAGTTTGTTGTGTAGGAAGGAACTGCAGATGCTGGTTTACACTGAAGATGGACACAAAAAGCTGGAGTAAATCAGCAGGTCAGGCAGCATATCTGGAGAAAAGGAATAGGTGACATTTCCGGTCTAAAGAAAATGGTCTCGACCAGAAATGTCATCTATTCCTTTTCTCCAGAGATGCTGCCTGACCCGCTGAGGTACTCCAGCTTTTTGTGTCTGTCATCAGTTTTTTTTTTGATAAACGTTTTAATATTTGGTCTGCCTCTGCAGGAAATGTTTACTCAACCAATAATTTAATTGATGTTAGCATGTCTGCTGGGATACTTGAAACATTTACTTTTCCCCAGAATTTTACTTACATCATGCATTGAATCCAGAAGTTTAGTCAGCTGATAAAAACGATGCCAGTTTTGACTCGAGTTTCCCTCTTTCTTCACTATGGCTTTCCCCAGCTCTTTTATGTACGAGGTTCGAATCTCATCAAATGTAGCCTGGCTCCTCAAGCCTTCTGTTGGTACTGTGGGGGAGGAAAAACACCTTTTGTGAATTATGCAGTGAAAGTAAGTATAAGCCATAACATGTCAATAGATTATATGGGAAATATAGACTCGGTGGGCCGAAGGACCTGGTTCCATGGTGTATCCATCCATCATTAATCAGTATTAGCTAAGTCCAAGTGCTGGAGTGTGGCTCCAATCTATGTCCTTCTAACGTAGACCCAAAATTAGTGTTATTGAACCAAATTATGAATTGACTAAACCGACAAATTTAGTTTATTACATTGATGTACACAAACTTTCTATTTGTGTACAATTACTTTAAGGTGTTGATTGCACACTAACTGATTATTTATGTCCAGGATATGGGCACATTGCTAGCAACGTTACCAAATATTGCCCATCACAGGTGCCCTCAAGGTGGTGGTGGTGAGTCACCTTCAATAATCGCTGCCATCAAGTGCATTTAATGGATGCAACTTGAGAAAGCTAGTTATTAGGATAAATTGCCCAGGGCACTCATTAAGTAGTTGTGACCTTGTCGTGATTCGGTGCTCGATCAAGCATGAACAGAAACGGCATGAGGATTTTTGTTTGGTTTGTGGGTAAATCTAATGGCAAGATCACTGTGGGAATTTTAAAGAGGAAATAGATCAGGCAATTTATGCAAGATCAGGAATTTGAGAGATGTGAAGAATTGGCACAGAAGAGGCAGTGTTCAGGAGCAGATGAGTATGATCAGAATGATGGCAGGAAAAGTTGAAGGGGCCAAATGGCATACTCCTGCTATTTTCTTATGTTCTTGTATTCTCTTTATAGTTTTTCTTTCATGGCATTACAAAATTAGAAATCAGTTCAGTTCAGTTTATTGTCACATGTGTCGAGGTACAGTGAAAAGCTTTTTGTTGCGTGCTAACCAGTCAGCAGAAAAACAATACATGATTACAATCAATCCATTTATAGTGTACAAATACATAGGGGGAATAACGTTTAGTGCAAGGTAAAGCCAGCAAAGTCCGGTCAAGGATAGTTCGAGGGACATCAGAGGTAGAAATCATCAAATAATATTCAGATAATCATGACACAATGTACTGATATAAGAAACTGGCCACGTTGCCTTAACCCTTAATAGTTTATATATATTTATAGCTTCGTGGATTTGCTGCACTGAGACTAACATCAAAAAATTAACTGAAGGATTCACATGATGTGCCCAATCTAGTAATATTACCAAGATAAATACCTACTTGTGCCAAGCAGCAATAATGCCTTCATGCATAGATATTCTTCATAGGCAACCTTAAGGTTTCTGAAATCTACTGCAATGTTGCTCATTCCTTTGCACAAACTGTACATCGTTGACTGCTGCATCCGCTCCCTTTAATTAAAAAATGGCAACATGTACATCATTCCTGTTACATTTGTCATTGAAAGAATTGCATGTTAAGTTTTTTACCCTGAGGGCTTTTTATATTCAATATTTAGCTGTTCATGTCCTTTTATGCAATGATAATAGTATGTTTGCTGCTAAACCCCTCTTGTGCCAAGAACATGTTATTAAAGATGTGATAGCATCACATTTGGAAAGTGGTGAAATCATCGGACAAAGTCAGCATGGATTTACCAAAGGCAAATCATGTCTGACGAATCTTATAGAATTTTTCGAGGATGTAACTAGTAGAGTGGATAAGGGAGAACCAGTCGATGTGTTATATCTGGACTTTCAGAAGGTCTTCGACAAGGTCCCACATAGGAGATTGGTGTACAAACTTAAAGCACACGGTATTAAGGGTTCAGTGTTGAGGTGGATAGAAAATTGGTTGGCGGACAGGAAGCAAAGAGTAGGAATAAACGGGTCCTTTTCGGAATGGCAGGCAATGACTAGTGGGGTACCGCAAGGCTCAGTGCTGGGACCCCAGTTATTTACAGTGTATATTAATGATTTGGACGAGGGAATTGAATGCAACATCTCTAAGTTTGCGGATGACACGAAGCTGGGTGGCAGTGTTAGCTGTGAGGAGGATGCTAGGAGGCTGCAGTGACTTGGATAGATTAGGCGAGTGGGCAAATGCATGGCAGATGCAATATAATGTGGATAAATGTGAGGTTATCCACTTTGGTGGCAAGAACAGGAAAGCAGAGTATTACCTGAATGGTGACCGATTGCGAGAAGGGGAGATGCAACGTGACCTGGGTGTCATGGTGCACCAGTCATTGAAAGCAAGCATGCAGGTGCAGCAGGCAGTGAAGAAAGCGAATGGTATGTTGGCATTCATAGCAAGAGGATTTGAGTTTAGGAGCAGGGAGGTTCTGCTGCAGTTGTACAGGGCCTTGGTGAGACCGCACCTGGAGTATTGTGTGCAGTTTTGGTCTCCTAACCTGAGGAAAGACGTTCTTGCCTTAGAGGGAGTACAGAGAAGGTTCACCAGATTAATCCCTGGGATGGTGGGACTTGCATATGAGGAAAGACTGGATAGACTGGGCTTGTACTCGCTGGAATTTAGAAGACTGAGGGGGGATCTTATAGAAACATATAAAATTCTTAAGGGGTTGGAGAGGCTAGATGCGGGAAGATTGTTCCCGATGTTGGGGGAGTCCAGAACCAGGGGTCACAGCTTAAGGATAAGGGGGAAGTCTTTTAGGACCGAGATGAGAAAACATTTCTTCACACAGAGTGGTGAGTCTGTGGAATTCTCTGCCACAGAAGGTAGTTGAGGCCAGTTCATTGGCTATATTTAAGAGGGAGTTAGATGTGGCCCTTTTTGCTAAAGGGATCAGGGGGTATGGAGAGAAGGCAGGTACAGGCTACTGAGCTGGATGATCAGCCATGATCATATTGAATGGCGGTGCAGGCTCGAAGGGCCGAATGGCCTACTCCTGCACCTATTTTCTATGTTTCTATGCTGTTTCCCATTGTCATTTGTCTGGCATTAAGGCATCAATCTAAGAACAATGCATTTCAGATATTGTGATGATATCAAGTTGGGCTTGAGTTTATTCAAGAATGATCTCAGGCAGCTATCCAAGAAGTACAACACAACTTTCAACTTGCGGTTTAATTATTTTACTGAGTGTGAAATGAACACTGAAACATGCACATTGAGATAAAAAATCTTAAATAGAAACATAGAAAATAGGTGCAGGAGTAGGCCATTCGGCCCTTCGAGCCTGCACCGCCATTCAATATGATCATGGCTGATCATTCAGCTCAGTAGCCTGTACCTGCCTTCTCTCCATACCCCCTGATCCCTTTAGCAAAAAGGGCCACATCTAACTCCCTCTTAAATATAGCCAATGAACTGGCCTCAACTACCTTCTGTGGCAGAGAATTCCACAGACTCACCACTCTCTGTGTGAAGAAATGTTTTCTCATCTCGTACCAGTCTTGCAATTAAGGGTCTCAGCCCGAAACGCCACCCATTCCTTCTATCCAGAGATGCTGCTTGTCCCGCTGAGTTACTCCAGCATTTTGTGTCTATCTTCTTGTAATTAATAAGTCACTTAACTATAAAGATCTTAACCATTTTTATGTCCAAAGAGAAATTACAATGTCTCTTCAAATACTGTTTTTATCAAAGAGATACTGTGCCTTGTTACTGACTAAATATTGGCAGCGTTGTGCAAGATTAGTCAAGATCATCTAAAACTAATCTACTGATGATTCACTGTAATTGCATGAAGCACTGTCCTTAATCATACCACTCAATTCATTAACAGTGAACAGAAACATCAAGCAAAAAACAAAGTGCTAGATGAACTCAGCAGATTAGACAGCATCTATGGTGGACTAAACAAGGAACTGCAGATGCCGATTTACAAAAAAGACAAAAAGTGCGGGAGTAATTCAGCGAGTCAGGCAGCATCTCTGGAGAACATGGATAGATGACATTTTGGGTCACGTCTATTATGTCTAAAGAAGGGCCCCAACACGAAATGTCAGCCATCCATGTTCTCCGTTAGATGCTGCCTAACCCGCTGGAGGGAATGGACAGACCAAGGTTCAGACTGGGACCCTTTCTTCAGACAAAGACTAGGGTGAGAAAGCTGAAGCGAAGTAGGAACGAGGCAAAGCCTGACAAGTAATTGGTTGATTGGTAGATCAGTAGAGACAGTGACAAAGGCTAGAGGTGTAAAGGAGACAAAATTCTGTCAGATAGGGAAAGAAGGGGTGAAAACAAACTTTCCCCTGGCCAGAACTAACCATGGCTATCATTAGAGGCCATCAGCACCTTTATCAGCCCTCAAGAAGCAATGATAAAGCAAGGACAAATCCAAGATATCTTTGTCCTCATCATTCTCCCTGCTGATTGGCACAAAAATTGATGAGGACACATGATTTTGGTGCAATTGCTTAAAAGGGAAAATTATATTGCGAGAATTATGCATGGTTATTAACACTGCAACATTCTGGAAGTTTCACAAGAGGATGTGGTAAAATTTTGTGTCACCATTCATTAATTATATCTCTATTGTGTCCTAAATAGCAATCAAGACTTCCATGAGAACGCACTTTTGCTACCAATCTGTAACATTCTGATGACGGCATATGATAGACTGCAAGCTTGCATCTCTTTTCCTTTACAATGGGGCAAAGTGGATCCTGGCCAAAATAGGATATTCATCAGATTTTAGAAATGAATAGGAAACCATTGGGTCCCCTGTTCCATATATTTACCACCTTTCAGATGAAGTTAGCCAGCTTAGATTGATCTGAGTGCAAGTAATAATCCACATTAAAACTAGTCTATGGTTTATATTTTTTGTAATTATGCATTCCACCAGTTCTGTTATACCAGGGTACACAAGCATAACTTCCCTTTGAATCTTAACCCATTTGCTTTTTAAATTCTATCTGTAGAGCTTTGTGAGCCGGTTTATCTCATTGCTTTATCTCATTGCTAAAGTGATCTTGCGGTTTTTCACTCCTTTGCAAAATTTCCCTTCTCTTTCGTCACAGAGCTGTACAGTTTGGAACGCAGCAAGTTACTACCAAGTAACCTCCAAACTAGAACATGAACTATAATGATTGGAGCCATCTTCTTTTCCAATATCCTTCCTAGCATGTAACACAACTATCTGTTCTGTTGAGGGCGTTTGACCTGAAACACAAACTGTTTTTCTTTCCACCTGACCTGCTGGATATTAAACACTTTCTGTTTTTGTTTCAGATTTCAGTAAAGCACATGGTTTCCCTAATCGTGAAATTCTTCTGAAATACCACACAAGCTTTGTTTCTTTTCTCCTGTCTGCACAGATCACCTCCTCCAAACGAAGCATTTTGACAAGCCTAGCAAAGGGTAAATATCTGTGTGTCCTTGTGTTCCATCCCATTTGTATTTCCCTTATCCTGCACATTACCAATCATGTCAATCTTGTTCTGATCCTTCATCTTTGTACATGGACCATGGTGTTGGTGGAACGAGGGTAAATTACTGACATGGATTGAGGGATTAAATCCCTTATTTCTAGGTTTGGCAGACAGCGACACATGGTGAACCATAAGTATCTGTGCTTGAGCCTGAGATGTACACAATCTGTACACTCAAGTAACAGGCAATTGAACTACAAGGTAATCAAATGTATGGGGAGAGCACAGGGGAACTGTTTTAGAGATTGGGTTAGCCATGACCACATTGAATTGCGGAATGGGATTTAGAGATGATGACACAAAGTGCTGGAGTAACTCAGCGGGTCAGGCAGCATCTCTGGAGAAATAGAATAAGTGACTTTTTGGGTCGGAACCCTTCTTGAGACTGATTCAGGTGATTGCAAGTCTTTTTCCTGTTTCTTTTGCAGATTCACGTCACTTGGATCCCATTTCTCCTTTTCATAAACAAAATGCCACTCTATAGTAAAAAATAGAGTACTACCACAACTGTGCGATGTACCGTCAGCTATCCATTGCTGTCACTACAAAGGGTGAAGCCTACTACTGCCCAGCTCAGGTATGCAGCAATATTATGTTTTAATTAAAATAACTATCACCATATCATCATTTTGTTCTTTAGAAGGCAATTTTTTGGAATTGTGAATATTTTTTAAGAATCACCTATGCCATCTTGTGATGCAGTACTTACTCATTGAAGATGAGATCCGGTGCAAAGAAGAGCATGCTACTATTGGAGTGTTTGTAAGATCTCCAAGCAAGACTGAAAACCATAAGGGACATCCAAGAATATTGCAGTAACATCATTTGGTCATCCAGGTGTAAGGATCTGAATCCTGCAGAAAGAAAGCAATACTCTGCATGATTCCTCTTGGATATCTGTTAACATTATCGGACACTATCTTAGGTATGATCTTCTAACAAAAAGTTTCATTTCCCAAACACTGTTGCTCCAACAAAGTTAGAAATCTATGGATACCATCTTAAAAACCTGCGTCACAGCTTCAGATTAGATTCCACTGGATGTACTAACTTATTCCTAACAGGTGCTCCAAAACAAAGATGGTCAGAGACAGTAGAATAGTCATTAATAAAAACGCAGGTAGTTCAGAAAATGTTAACACAATAAACCAGAGCATGATGGAATTGTCTCCTCTTATTGCCTGAGTACAGCTCCAACAATACTCGAATAGCTCAACACAATCCATAACAAAAGCAACTTGTTCGGCGACACATTTAGCAGCCGCAACATTAATTCCCTTTGCCACTGATGCACCATTGCTGCAGTAAACACCATCGTCAAAATGGACTGTAAATACTCAGCTAGGCTACTCTGACACACAACGTCCATCACCAAAGATTGATCTAAAGAGGATCTTAGCATGACCTTTTGAGGTGCATAACGAAGCTGGACCATTTCAGGAACAGTGCTCCCACAATTTTCTATAATTCTCTTCTTCATGGTCTCTTTTAGACATTAAAAGGTACAACGCAGAAACAGACCCTTCAGCCCACTGAGTCCATGCTGACCAGCGATCCCCATATACTAGCACTATCCTACACACTAGGGACAAATTATAATTTTACCAAACCTAATCAACCTACGTCTTTGCAGTGTGGTAAGATACCAAGGCACCTGGAGAAACTCCATAGTGACAGGAAGAATGGACAAATTTCGTACAGGCAACACCCGTAGTCAGGATCAAACCCGGGTCACTGGCGCTGTGAGGCAGCAAATTACCACCTCACCAGTCAGGGCTCGCAATCTTTAAAAATAATAATTTATGTGCCTATTTCACAACCCACATACACAATTGTGACAATCTTTGTGATTAAATAGTTTATAAGCACCTGGCTGTTGTGAATCACAAGCATATGTTAGTCATTCAGATGAAGTATGACAAATGGTATCCATGAAAAAGTATGCTGGTAAAAGGACTTATTTAAGAATGGCTATGCCTATTTTCAAAGCACAATGCATTATCACTTACCTGGTAGCGTTTTTGCCCATTTTACAACCGAAATCATCTGTAGCCCACCCAAGTTATTCAATCCTGACAGCAGACGGTTAGGCGTATCGGGCAAAGAGCTGTCATATCCTGCATACAACAGATCTGGCTCAATCATCTCAAGGATCGAGGTTACAGATAGACTTAAACCAGGCAATGCAGGGCGCACTAGAGAAATGTCCTGTGATACTGCCTTTGTTGTGGTTTCTGAGGTGCTGGTATGTGGTGCCTTCATCTTCTTCTTTGTTTTCCGAGCTATAAATAAAATTTTAGATTTACTGCAGTGTTTCAAAATATTTAATCCCAAAGAGGTGTCCCATCTGAGAGCGAAATCTTATTGGAAAGGCCATTGCTGTGACTGATAACATGGTATCAATCGATTATGGTTTAATTATGAGATAGAGTCATGGTCATAGAGCGTGGAACCCTTAAGCCCAACTTGCCCACGACCAAAATGCTCAATCTACATTAGTCCCACCTGCCCACGTTTGGCCCATAATCGCTCCAAACCAATCCTATCCATGTACTTATCCAAATGTTTTTTAAACATTGTGATAGTACCTGTCTCAACTAACTCTTCCAGCAGCTCATTCCAAATACCTACCATTCTCTGGGTAAGAAGGTTGCCCCTCAGGTTCCTATTGAATTGCTGAATTGGCGGCGCCTAACGGCTGCGGCTCGCTAGCAGTCTGTTCGTCTTTTTTCCTTTTTTTTTTGTTGTGTGTCGGTGTTGGGATGGGGTTTTTTTTTTTTTGGTTGTGTATGTGTGTATGTGGGGGGTGGTGGTGTGGGTGGGGGAAACCTTTCTCTTTTAGGTCTCTTCCTCACGGCGCGGGGTGCGGCTCGGCCGCGGGGCCTTCCATCGCCCGGTGCGGCTCGGCCGCTGGACTTAACATCGCCCAGCGCGGCCGCTGGACTTAATAGTGCCCGGTGCGGCTTGGCCGCGGGGCCTTCCATCGCCCGGTGCGGCTCGGCCGCGGGGCCTAACATCGCTGGTGCGGCTAGGCCGCTGGACTTAACAGTGCCCGGTGCGGCTCGGCCGCAGGGCCTAACATCGCTGGTGCGGCTCGGCCGCTGGACTTAACAGTGCCCGGGCCGCGGGACCTAACATCGCCCGGCGCGGCTCAGCCGCGGGACTTTTCATCGCTGGTGCGGCTCGGCCGCTGGACTTAACATCGCCCGCTGTGGCTTGGCCGCGGGGACTTCCATCGCCCGGTGCGGCTCGGCCGCGGGACCTAACATCGCCCGGCGCGGCTCGGCCGCGGGACTTAGCTGCGCACGGCTCGGTCACGTGGCCTTCCATCGCCCGGTGCGGCTTGGCCGCGGGACCTAACATCGCCCGGCGCGGCTCGGCCGCGGGACTTAGCAGCGCACCGTACGGCCGCGGGGCCTTCCATCGCCCGGTTCGGCCGCGAGACGTCTCAGCGCCCGGTGCGACTCGGCCGCGGGGACTGTGCGGGTCGGTCGGGGACGCGCTGTCTGTCCGTGGGCGTGGGGAAGAGAGTGGAAGTTTTGTTGCCTCCATCACAGTGAAGGGGTGTTTGGAGTCACTGTGATGGACGTTTGTGTTGGGGTCATGTGTCTTGTGTTCTTTTTTGTGTGTGACTGCTATGTAGTTTCGTTCGGTACCTTGGTACCGAATGACAAATAAAGCTCTGTTGTTGAACTGTTGAATCTTTCCAACCCACACCTTAACCTATGTCCTCTGATTCTTGATTCCCCTACATTAGGTAAAAGATTCTGTGCATTTACACTGTCTATTCCTGTGATATTCTTATACACCTCTATAAGATCACCCCTCATCCTCCTGCTCAGGACTTTGAGTTCCAACATCCTCGTAAATCTTCTCTGCTCCCTTTCCTATTTAACAACATCTTTCCTATAACGGTAACAAGGCTGAACATAATACTCTAAATGTGGCCTCACCAATGCCTTGAACAACTATAATGTGACCTCCCAACTTCTATACTCAATACTCTGACAGACAATGGTCAAAGTGCCGAAAGCCTTCTTGACCACGCGATCTACCTGTGATGCCACTTTCATGGAGCTCTGTACCTGCACTCCTAGATCCCTCTGCTTTACAACACTCCCCAGAACCCTGCCAATTATTGCATAGGTCCTGCCCTGATTAACCTTCCTAAAATGCAACTCCTTGCACATCACTATATTAAATTTCATCAACCATTCCTCAACCCACCTACCCAACTGATCAAGATCCTTCTGCAATTTTTGACAGCCATCTTCACTATCTACACCACCACCCAGTTTAGCACCATCTGCAAACTCACTAATCATGCCTTGTATGTTCAAATCCAAATCATTTATATAGATGACAAACACTAATTGGTTCAGCAATGAACCCTGAGGCACACCACTGGTCAAAGGCCTCCTGTACGAAAAACAACCTTCCACCATTACCCTTTGTTTTCTTCCATTATGCCAATTTTCTCTCCAGTCGTCTATCTGTCCTTCGATCCCATGCAATCTAACCTTCCAGAGCAGTCTACCATGTGGAACCTTATCAAATGCCTTGCTGAAATCCATATGTCTACAGCTGACCCAACAATCGTTTTGGTCACATCTTCAAAAAACCCAATAAGATTTGTGAGACATGATCTCTCATGTACAAAACCGTGCTGTCTGTCCCTAATCAGCCAGTATCCATCTAGAACAGCAATGGCAGGTATTCCTGGGAATATTGCAGAAGTTGCAGGATTAATTTATCCCAAAGAGGAGGAAAGATTCTAAGGGGAGTAAGAGGCACCCGTGGCTGACAAGGGTAGTCAAGAACAGCATAAAAATAAAAGAGAAGTATAACATAGCAAAGAAGAGTGGGAAGCCAGAGGATTGGGACTCTTTTAAAGAACAGAAGATAACTAAAAAGGCAATACGGGGAGAAAAGATGAGGTACGAGGGTAAGCTAGCCAATAATATAAAGGAGGATAGTAAAAGCTTTTTTAGGTATGTGAAGAGGAAAAAGATAGTCAAGGCAAATGTGGGTCCCTTGAAGACATAAGCAGGGGAATTTATTATGGGGAACAAGGAAATGGCAGACGAGTTGAACCGATACTTTGGATCTGTCTTCACTAAGGAAGATACAAACAATCTCCCAGATGTTCTAGTTGCCAGAGATCCTAGGGTGACGGAGGAACTGAAGGAAATTCACATTTGGCAGGAAATGGTGTTGGGTAGACTGATGGGATTGAAAGCTGATAAATCCCCAGGGCCTGATGGTCTGCATCCCAGGGTACTTAAGGAGGTGGCTCTAGAAATCGTGGATGCATTGGTGATCATTTTCCAATTTTCTATAGATTCAGGATCAGTTCCTGTGGATTGGAGGGTAGCTAATGTTAGCCCACTTTTTAAGAGAGGGAGAGAGAAAACGGGAAATTATAGACCAGTTAGTGGGGAAGATGCTGGAGTCAATTATAAAAGTCGAAATTGCGGAGCATTTGGATAGCAGTAACAGGATCGTTCCGAGTCAGCATGGATTTACGAAGGGGAAATCATGCTTGACTAATCTTCTGGAATTTTTTGAGGATGTAACTAGGAAAATTGAGAGCCAGTGGATGTAGTGTACCTTGACGTTCAGAAAGCCTTCGACAAGGTCCCACATAGGAGATTAGTGGGCAAAATTAGAGCACATGGTATTGGGGTAGGGTACTGACATGGATAGAAAATTGGTTGGCAGACAGAAAGCAAAGAGTCGGGATAAATGGGTCCCTTTCAGAATGGCAGGCAGTGACTAGTGGGGTACCGTAAGGCTCGGTGCAGGAACCGCAGCTATTTACAATATACATTAATGACTTGGATGAAGGGATTAAAAGTACCATTAGCAAATTTGCAGATGATACAAAGCTGGGTGGCAGTGTGAACTGTGAGGAAGATGCTATGAGGTTGCAGGGTGACTTGGACAGGTTGTGTGAGTGGGTGGATGCAGTTTAATGTGGATAAGTGTGAGGTTATCCACTTTGGTGATAAGAATAGGAAGGCAGATTATTATCTGAATACTGTCAAGTTAGGAAAAGGGGATGTATAACGAGATCTGGGTGGCCTAGTGCATCAGTCATTGAAAGGAAGCATGCAGGTTCAGCAGACAGTGCAGAAAGCCAATGGAATGTTGGCCTTCATATCAAGGGGAGTTGACTATAGGAGCAAAGAGGTCCTTCTGCAGTTGTACAGGGCCCTAGTGAGACCGCAGCTGCAGTACTGTGTGCAGTTTTGGACTCCAAATTTGAGGAAGGATATTCTTGCTATTGAGGGCGTGCAGCGTAGATTTACTAGGTTAATTCCTGGAATGGCGAGACTGTCATATGTTGAAAGACTGGAGAGACGAGGCTTGTATACACTGGAATTTAGAAGGATGAGAGGGGATCTTATCGAAACTTATAAGATTATTAAGGGGTAGGACACGTTAGAGGCAGGAAACATGTTCCCAATGTTGGGGGAAGTCCAGAACCAGGGGCCACAGTTTAAGAATAAGGGGTAGGCCATTTAGAACGGAGATGAGGAAAAACTTTTTCAGTCAGAGAGTTGTAAATCTGTGTAATTCTCTGCCTCAGAAGGCAGTGGGGGCCAATTCTCTGAATGCATCCAAGAGCGCTAGATAGAGCTCTTAAGGATAGCGGAGTCAGGGGGTATGGGGAGAAGGCAGGAACGAGGTACTGATTGAGAATGATCAGCCATGATCACATTGAATGGTGGTGCTGGCTCAAAGGGCCAAATGGCCTACTCCTGCACCTATTGTCTCTCGATGCTTATATCTTATAAATAACGCTCAGAATACTGTCCAGTAACTTTCTGACCACAGATGTTAGACTCACTGCCCTGTAGTTCCCAGGCTTTTCCCTGCAGCCCTTCTTAAATAGAGGCACAACATTTGCCACCCACCAGTCTTCTGGCACACTCATCTTTATTTAATGACTCACAAACTTCAAGCAGGGTATCTGCAATTTTCTCTCTAGCTTCTCAGTGTCCTCCGATATATCTGATCTGATCTTCCCCACATTTAGACCATTTCCTCTGTGACCTCCCCCATTTCCCTCTTCCACTCCTACCAACACTCACTTCCCTTCTCACAGCAGCTTCAGATGCAACTACATGAGATATAACACCTATCCTTTACTTCTTCCGACTAATCAGGGATCCAAAGATTCTATCCGAGTGAAACAGTGACCCTCTTGTGCCTCTTTCAACTTTGTGAACTCATTTTGTGTTCACAATGTGCAGTGCAAAATATATTTGTTCAATCTGCAATGACAACCATGAGCCTCCAAGTTAATTCTCCATCTCACCTTTCTACCTTTGGTCTCCTACACTGTTCCAAAAAAGCCCCACATAGGTTCAAAGAACAAGCTGCAAGAGAAGGAAGTATTGAGTATTCTTGTCAGATCAAAAAGCAAAGTGCCAGAGGAACTCAGCAGATTAGACAGCATTTGTGGAGGGGAATGGACAGTCTGGTTCAGAGAAAAGCTCTCAACCCCTAACATTAACAGACCATTTCCCTCCACAGATGCTGTCTGGTTCCTCAGATGGTTTGTTTTTGCTTCAGATTCGAGCATCTGGTCTTTTGTGTCTCTACTATGTTCCTATATAATTTTAATAAAAAAGCTTTGTTCCTTTACTCCAGTCCCTTCATTATCAGGATCACGTCATTTGTTTTCTTAATAGGTTGCTAAAGCGATGCACTACATTTCTCTAATTTTAATGCAAGGACAACCAGATATCTCCAATTATCAACTTTTCCCATAACTTCACCATTTACCCATTTGATCACAATAGTCTTAATGGAGATAGTTTAACCAAATTTACCATCAAGGTTCATCCCAGCTTGGAGGCACTTTCTGAAACGACAAGCTGGGCAGTTCTTTCGGCGAATCTTGTCAATGATGCAGTCATTCCTTCCAGCACAGAGGTAGTTATGCTGCCCTACAAGGAAAAGTGTATACTTACATGAAAATATAATTGGCACATCTAACATTAGAACTTTCCAATGGTTCAGAGGCAACACACTGCAAAAGACATGCACTTACTTTGGACAAGACAGAAAGATAAACATTTCAAGCTGTACTATTTTTGGAAGACTGCGAAATTTTGAAAAAAGCAAGAATGGTAATATCACTAAATGACACTTATCTCAGTAAAACAATGGAACTTTCAGTTTGAATGATCAAGGAATGGAAACACCAGGAAAAGGATTAAAGATACACAAAGATGCGAGACGTGTAGGAAAGAACTGCAGATATAACACATATAACATATAACAACTACAGCATGGAAACAGGCCTGTCCGGCCCTACCAGTCCACGCCGACCATTCTCCCTGACCTAGTCTCATCTACCTGCACTCAGACCATAACCCTCCAATCCCCTCCTATCCATATACCTATCCAATTTACTCTTAAATAATAAAATCGAGCCAGCCTCCACCACTTCCACCGGAAGCCCATTCCATACAGCCACAACCCTCTGAGTAAAGAAGTTCCCCCTCATGTTACCCCTAAACCTTTGTCCCTCAATTCTGAAGCTATGTCCCCTTGTTGGAATCTTCCCCACTCTCAAAGGGAAAAGCCTACCCACGTCAACTCTGTCCGTCCCTCTCAAAATTTTAAAAACCTCTATCAAGTCCCCCCTCAACCTTCTACGCTCCAAAGAATAAAGACCCAACCTATTCAACCTCTCTCTGTAGCCTAAGTGCTGAAACCCAGGCAACATTCTAGTAAATCTCCTCTGTACCCTCTCCATTTTGTCGACATCCTTCCTATAATTTGGCGACCAGAACTGCACACCATACTCCAGATTCGGCCTCACCAATGCCCTGTACAATTTCAACATTACATCCCAACTTCTATACTCGATGCTCTGATTTATAAAGGCAAGCATACCAAACGCCTTCTTCACCACCCTATCCACATGAGATTCCACCTTCAGGGAACAATGCACAGTTATTCCCAGATCCCTCTGTTCCACTGCATTCCTCAATTCCCTACCATTTACCCTGTACGTCCTATTTTGATTTGTCCTACCAAAATGCAGCACCTCACACTTATCAGCATTAAACTCCATCTGCCATCTTTCAGCCCACCCTTCCAAAAGGCCCAAGTCTCTCTGTAGACTTTGAAAATCTACCTCACTATCAACTACTCCACCTATCTTAGTATCATCTGCATATTTACTAATCCAATTTGCCACACCATCATCCAGATCATTAATGTAAATGACAAACAACAGTGGACCCAACACAGATCCTTGGGGCACTCCACTAGACACTGGCCTCCAACCTGACATACAATTGTCAACCATTACCCTCTGGTATCTCCCATTCAGCCATTGTTGAATCCATCTTGCAACCTCACTATTAATACCCAACGATTTAACCTTCTTAATCAACCTTCCATGTGGAACCTTGTCAAATGCCTTACTGAAGTCCATATAGACAACATCCACAGCCTTGCCCTTATCAATTTCCCTGGTAACCTCTTCAAAAAATTCAAGAAGATTAGTCAAACATGACCTTCCAGGCACAAATCCATGTTGACTGTTTCTAATCAGGCCTTGATTATCCAAATAATTATATATATTGTCCCTAAGTATCTTTTCCATTAATTTTCCCACCACAGACGTCAAACTAATAGGTCTATAATTGCTAGGTTTACTTTTAGAACCTTTTTTAAACAAAGGCACAACATGCGCAATGCGCCAATCTTCCGGCACCATCCCTGTTTCTAATGACGTTTGAAATATTTCCGTCATAGCCCCTGCTATTTCTGCACTAACTTCCCTCAATGTCCTAGGGAATATCCTATCAGGACCTGGAGACTTATCCACTTTTATATTCTTCAAAAGTGTCCGTACCTCCTCTTCTTTAATCCTCCTAATTTCCATCACTACTCTACTTGTTTCGCTTACCTCACATAATTCAATATCCTTCTCCTCGGTAAATACCGAAGAAAAGAAATTGTTTAATATCTCCCCCATTTCTTCCGGCTCAGCACATAGCTGTCCACTCTGACTCTCTAATGGACCAATTTTATCCCTCACTATCCTTTTGCTATTGACATATCTGTAGAACCCCTTGGGGTTTACTTTTACATTACTTGCCAAAGCAGCCTCGTATCTTTTTTTCGCTTTTCTAATTTCCTTTTTAAGATTCCTTTTACATTCTTTATATTCCTCAAAAACCTCATTTACTCCCTGCTGCTTATATTTATTGTATATCTCCCTCTTTTTCCGAACCAAGTGTCCAATTTCCCTGGAAAACCACGGCTCTTTCAAATTATTATTCTTTCCTTTCCACCGAACAGGGACATAAAGACTCTGTACTCTCAAAATTTCACCTTTAAATATCCTCCATTTCTCTATTATATCCTTTTCATAAAACAACAATTTCCATTTCACTCCTTTTAAATCCTTTCTCATCTCCTCAAAATTAGCCTTTCTCCAATCCAAAATCTCAACCCTTGGTCCAAATTTGACCTTCTCCATAATGATATTGAAACTAATGGCATTATGATCACTAGACCCAAAGTGCTCCTCAACACATACCTCCGTCACCTGACCCATCTCATTTCCTAACAGGAGGTCCAACACTGCCCCTTCTCTGGTAGGCACCTCTACGTATTGCTGCAAAAAGATGCAGATTTAAAGGACCATTGAAATCGAAGGTAGTCACAAAATGCTGGAGTAACTCAGACTTGAAGAACGGTCTCCACCCAAAACGTCACCCATTCCTTCTCTCCAGAGATGCTGCCTGTCCCGCTGAGTTACTCCAGCATTTTGTGCCTACCAAAGATACAAGACCATTGCAGAGTAATCCACGGTCTTGATAGAAGTAATGTAATGGTTATAAAATATGGAGACTAGAAGAACAAGTAGGAACATTTTTTTTGTGAGAGATTGCAATTTCAATATAGGACAGGGAAAATCTGAATAGCTTAGTTCTTATAAGCACCAAAAATATGAATGCGCAAAATGAAAAAATGCTGGAGAAATTCAGCGGTCCAGGCAGCATCCATAAAGCCAAAAGGATAGTTTTTTGGATGCAGTCATGCATCAAAACAAGTTGGTAGAATTGGAAATTGACTCTTTATAGACAAAAGAACAACCATATTCTGACAAATAACTTTACCAATACGAGGCAAGGATTGAGTCCATTCAAATCTTTCCCCAGAATGTTAATTTTATGCATAGTGGCAGTCAACTGGAGTTCAGAGCATGGAAAAGTTGGGCTGAAGGGCTGATGTTTCCATGGCTATGACTCAGAAATACACTCAAGCCATTTTAGTCCCTCAAGCCTATTGAAACATTCAATGAAACAATTGATGACCTTGTCTTCTAATTAATTGGAAATTTCATAATTCATATAGTGACGTGAATGGACAAGGCCCTGCCAAAAGTACTAAAACAAATAGTATAGATACACTCAAGGAAAGCTAGATAAGTTCAAAGAAAAAAGGAATAGAATGGGTAGGTCTGGAAGACAAGTAAGAGAAGCTTGAAGTAAACAAAAAATCCAGCAGACTCAGCCAAGTCAGGCAACATCTGTGGATAGAAAAAAACCCAGCTAATGCTTCAGGTCAATGATCTCTTATTAACCCCATTTCCCCATCTGATCTGATGAGTATCTATTTTTTCTAGTTTCATTTCAGATTTTCTGCAGGGTTTTTTTGTTTCAGTGAAAAGAGGCTTGTATCAAAGCTACGTGGGTGGATCAAATGAGTTAGACTGGATGCATGCTTCTGTGCGGTAGACATGCGGTAGACATAAATATATGGGATGTTGAGCCAGTTTTGCAATTAAATTATGGAATGAGTTGATGGAAGAGTGTTCTTAAGCCGCTGTGTGTTAAGTAATAAGATACCAGTGAGAATGCAGGCTTTTCTAATACTTGACTGACGTGTTAAATCCTAAACAGGTTGCACAGCTATTGGTATTAATAAATGCGCAGTGTTGGAAGAACTCAATGGGTCAAGCAGCATCTATGGAAGGAATTGACAAACACACATTTCAGGCCTGAAGAAGGGTCCTGACACAAAACGTTGTCTGTCCATTCCCTCCATAGATGCTGCCTGACTTGTCGAGTTCCTCCAGCACTTTGTGTTTTGTGTAAATTTGCAGACTTAGCTTTGCATTTAGTTTCCACATGGCAATAATGACACAACTTGGTTTTGGTGAAATTATCCAACAGAGATAAAGCTTCTACGTGAGGGATTAAAGGAACCACCAAGAAGCCCACCTATTATTTTTCTGTAGAGATGCTCCCTGACCCGCTGAGTTACTTCAGCATTTTGTGTCTATCTAAGGAATTGAGAGGAGTGGCGTGAATATGGAACTCACCAACAGAGTGTGAGGGAGCAAATTGTATAGATTTCTTTGTGGGGAGGTGGGATAAAGGAATAGAAGTTTACATTAATAAAGTATATGAGGATAGTTGGGAGAATGTTCAAGTGAACCCTTAAATATTGAGGTGGACTGGTGGAGCCAAACAGCACATTTCCATAATGCATATTCTACATAATCCTAAATAAGCAGAGGCAAATATCACTATATCGTTTAATTTCTTTCCGCAATATGGTTTCATTTCTTTCCGTAGTTCCTTCTTTACACTTTGGCACAGGATGCACTGATGAATTTATGAAAAGAAAATTTAGCTTTTACCCATCTTACCTATAATATAATGAATGTTAAAACACGTTAATACTTTAAAATCCTTACCTTCTACAGCTCTCTTGAAAAAAACTTTGCAACTTCCACAAGTAAGAACACCATAATGACATCCAGATGCTTCATCCGAGCAAACTAGACAGACTTTGGCAGGTGGGCCTGAGGAGGCATTGGAGGTGGAGGTGGAGGTGGTTGATAAGCATCCATCAGATTTCAGAGCAGAGCTAGAGGAAAAAATATATAGATCACATAAAATATCATATCCGACACACAAATATCCCATTGGTATTTACATTTAAACAGTCAACTGTGATATTTATATTGCCTGGCGAAGCATTTCATTGGTAATTATATAATTTCGCTCTCTGGAAGCATTGGTCCAACTGTAAGTCTTCTCCTAGGCTAACCAAACAATACTGGTAAATTGAAGGCAGCATCACAATGATGCTTCACAAACTTAAATTCTAATTGTATGCCTTAAATGCAGTGAGTTTTTTAAGACTTATCTATAGAGTGTGCCACTGTATTATTTTCCCGCTTTCAATATGTTAATGTCTTGCTTTTAAATCCGCTGAGTTATTCCAGCATTTTGTGTCTATTATCTGATTTGATTGGGTAGCACACAAACACAAGCTTTTCACTGCACATGGCAATAATACACCTAAACCTGTGGAGTCATGTGGTGATCAGAAATGCATGCAGTACTCCAGCTGAGGTCTGACCAATGTTTTTTAAAATTGGAACATTACTTTCCTGCTCTTGTATTCAATGCTCCAACTAATGAAGGCCACTCTCATGTTTCCTTAACCATGTTATCTTCTTACACTACCTTGTTTTAGTATCTGTGGACTTGTACACCACTCTGTTCTTTAAAACTCCCGAGGACCTTTCCATTCACGGTGTATGCCGTGGGCTCAATAGCACTCCCAAAATGCATAATTTTACATTAATCTGGAATAAACTTCATCTGCCATTCCTCAGCCCCATTTCACCAACACATTGATATCACCTCGGGGAGATATAACCTAGGAGGACTACCCTCCACGATATCAACATCTCAACCAACCATTGTGTCATTTGTGAACTCACTACTCATGCCGCCTATATCCACATCCAAATCATTCACATATACGAGCACTCCCCAACCTACATAATAGATGAGTTACGTAAACACACTTATGCTAATAATTCACAACAGGTGGTCTCATTTCCTGAATGGCCTGTGTGATTGCAACTGGAGGATGGTGAGGGCTATAAAACAGTCGCCCGGGCTCGGTGCAACATTGGGAAAGGGAGCGAGAACGAGGGAGGCGGCAGAGAGCACGTCCCGGCTGAGTTGCACAAGGTGCATCACAAGGTGCATCACAAGGTGCATCAGCGAGCCCTTCTTCACCAGCTGCCGATACCTTGATTGCTGGGAGGAAGGAGGCAGTGGCGGTGGAGGGGGAATGGATAAAGCGACGATCAACAAGAAGCGGTAGCTGGAGAAAAGGGAAGGAGTCCCATGGTGACAGAGTACGTCTTGTGACGACGGCCTGAAGCAAGTGCTGTCAGCCAGGGGCTAGAATGCGAGCTGCAACAACAGCCAGGTCAACCGGACAGTGCAGCAACTGGTGAATAAGGGCTCTTGGTTTTAAGGTGAAACAACACAAAGTGCTGGAGTAACCCAACAGACTGAATCAGTCCGAAGGAAGTTCCCAACCCGAAACATCATATATCCATGTTCTTCAGAGATGCTGCCCGACGTGCTGACTTTGTGCATTAACCAGCATCTGCAGTTCTTTGTTTCTACTTTGTTTTAAGGTAATTCCCACTTGCACAAGATCTAAGTTATGCAAGGGTTTACGGAACATAACCCTTAAGAAAGGGAATGCCTGTATTACAAACTAAGATTCCCAGCTCTGATAATTGAGGAACACCACTACTCACAAGCATTGAATCATAAAAATAATCCTCTACCATTACCCTTTGTCTCCTATTCCCAAGCCAATTTTGGATCCAATTTGCTCTGGATCCTTTGGGCCCTAACCTTTTGAACCAATTTCCCAAGAAGGAACTGCAGATGCTGATTTAAGCTGAAGATAGACACAAAAAGCTGGAGTAACTCAGCAGGACAGGCAGCATCACTGGAGAGAAGAAATGGGTGACGTTTTGACCCTTCTTCAGACCATGTGGGATCTTATCAAAGGCTTTATTGAAGTCTATGTAAACCTCATCGACAGCACTGCCCTCTACTGCAATTTGTTACCCTCTCAAAAATTCAAACAACGTAGTTATGGAGACTCTTGCTTTTATTTAATGCCATGGAAACTGGAAAAATATTTGAGAAAAGGCAGTGCACCCAGAAGTAAGTATTTCCTCTTGAAGTAAAGCACTGACATGAATGTCATGCCAGTTAAGTGAAATATTGTTTATTGGCACCCTTAACATCGTCTTGCAACTGAAGTTCATTCAGAGCCAGCAATTTATGCATGTCTGGGAAAATCTAAGGGTGTTTCCTCCATAAGAAAGCCAGAATTCCAAATGTTTCAATCACTGACTCAATTTTGACGATTTGAAAGGAAAAAGAATGACACATCTACAAAGAGCCCTCACAGCCCCTGATCACACAATGCTCTGTCTCCGAGGCTGATGTCAGAGCATCCTTCTTGGAGGTGAATCCATGCAAAGCATCTGGTCCAGACAGCATACCTGGTCATTTATTACAGACTTGTGAGGACCAACTCGCTGGAATATTCAAGGACATCTTCAACATCTCGTCTCTGCAGTCTATGGTTTCCACCTGCTTCAAAGGGGCATCAATCCCAAGTAGAGCATGGTGACCTGTCTCAACAAATATTGTCTGGTAGCACTTAAATTCACCATAATGAAGTGCTTTGAGAGGTAGATTATTACCAGAGTAATGACCTGAATCTGTTTCAATTTACCTATTTCCAAAACAGGCCAACAGTATGAATGAATATAACTTTATTGTCATTCAAAAACTATAAACCAGACGTGTGCATATTTGAACGAAATTCCGTTGCATCTCACTGGCTCTCCTCCCTGCCTTGGACCACCTGGATATCAAGAACACATGTCAAGCTGCTGTTCATATCATATATATACAGCCGGAAACAGGCCTTTTCGGCCCACCAAGTCCGTGCCGCCCAGTGATCCCCGTACATTAACACTATCCTACACCCACTAGGGACAATTTTTACATTTACCCAGCCAATTAACCTACATACCTGTACGTCTTTGGAGTGTGGGAGGAAACCGAAGATCTCGGAGAAAACCCACGCAGGTCACGGGGAGAACGTACAAACTCCTTACAGAGCAGCACCCGTAGTCAGGATCGAACCTGAGTCTCCGGCGCTGCATTCGCTGTAAAGCAGCAACTCTACCGCTGCGCTACCGTACTGTTCATTGACTACAGCTTGGCGTTCAACACTATCATCCCTCTAGCAGATCTCCCAACATTTGATTTGACAAATTCAGAATTTTGATGTCCAAAATTCAGAATTTTACATCAAAATTCATAATATGGCGCGCAATGCAACTTTTTAGCAAAAAAAGTATGCATGCCAAATGCGCGTATGCATTGTGCTACATTCATGTGTGAAAAACGAGTATTATTTCCAACAGTCTGTAATTCTTGGACTACATGTACAATGTCAGGCCTATCATGAGTATATTCTGCTATTTATAGAAAGGTTATTGAACAGAAATACTTTTTACAACACAAAGAAAAAATTGTATTGTTTTGTTTTCTCTATTTTGCTTTTTCCTTACACAAAATGTATGACTAAGTTATGAAGAGTTTCATTTAAAAATGCACATACCTAATTTCATTGAAGACATACTTGCTCCAGTGGTCTTCAACAGCAAATCACTACAGTCGATGTCCCCCCCACCCCCCCACTCCCATTCTACCCCCACTCCCGACCACTCCCATTCTACCCCCACTCCCGACTCCCCCCCTACTCCCCTCCCACAACTCCCGCCCTCCCCCCTTCCCCCCCCCACTCCCGCCGTCCCCTCCCCAACATTTCCCCCCACCTCCACTCCCCCTCTCCCCCAACCATCTTTCCCCACCCCCCTCCCTTCCTCCACCCCCCGGACCCCCACTCCTCCCTCCCCTGACCCCCTCCCCAGCACCCCATCCCCTCTAAACATCAACGGGCCTCGCGCTACGTAGCGAGGCGAGTCGGGGCCAGCGGCGAGGCGAGTCGGGGCCAGCGGCGAGGCGAGTCGGGGCCAGCGGCGAGGCGAGTCGGGGCCAGCGGCGAGGCGAGGCGAGTCGAGGCCAGTCGGGGCCAGCGGCGAGGTTCCCATCACAATTTTAACAGTAGAAAATATACTAATTTGGTAGCATGTTTTGTTGTGTATAGTAGATTGCCGCAAAGTCATTGTTTTCTTCAATCCAATGGCATAGCTTTAGGCATTTCTAGTGCACAGCAGATTTAGCCACATCTAAGTCTGTGGAAGTGTCCCAACCCAAAACATTACCCATCCTTTTTCTCCAGAGATGCTGCCTGTGTCCATCCATAACTTTGTGGTTATTTTAGCCTCATCTAGCACTGGCATCATTCAGAAAAGCAAAGTCCTTTTCTCAATTACCAACTACCCCTCTACCATTATGAATAAACAAGTCCAAAATCCTCAATGACATTCCTCAAAACATAATGGATGGGTTTGCAAATTAAAATTTCCAAATGCTGGTAAAAAACAGGATTATCATGTAAAATAAAATTCAATCACATGATAACAATCATAGCATTCAGGCACATAGCAGCAGGGCACAGAATATGTCTCCTCCCCATCTTTTGTTTCTTCGCCCTGTACACCAAGGACATGGACATTTTGAAGTGTGATAATAAGCCGGATATCTGCCATTCTCATTTTGGGAATAGTGTCAGATGCAGATTCAGATAGAGCAGACTTTTTTTTTTAAACAAAAAAATAATCTATACCTATCCAGATGATAAACAGGGGAATCGAGAATGCTAAATGGCAGTAAAATAAGTGACCACCTACCAGAATTATAGGCATTTGTGTGTGCAGTGTGCAATATGATTTTAAAAGAGGTTGAAAGGAAGGAATACAAAATATTGCTGTTTTTACCAGGGTTATTTTGAAAAAATCTGGGGGAAAACCCAGAAATATAACTGGCTATCTGAAACAATAAAGCATAATTAGAAGATATTACCCATGAATCAAATCAAATAAAACAATCCATTAACATGGTCCTTAACAAATGTAGCTAGAGAAAGATTAACATCCATTTATCATTTTGAAAATATGAAAACTTAAACACTGATATTAAAAGCCCAACAACAAAATTAATTGCTTGCATAAAATGGCAGCTACCACCATTTGGAAAAAAATGTGCGATTTTCACAGACAAGCAGCGGAGCGCATTTCAGTCTTGGAATCTCTCCAGGTCTGAATAGTTTCAAGGACAAAGGCGGGAGAGTTTATAATATAGCAAGACTAATCCCATTCCATCACCCGAATACCACATGCAGACAACCTGTAATAAGCATGTAGTTGAAGAAATGCACACATCTCAATATTTGAAATGGCATTATTTGAAATAAGGAACGTCTCTTTTCGTCTTTTGCAACCTTGATCTTCAGCAACACATTGATAAAGTGAAATCAATGAGCTGATAAAATCACAAAGCATTCTTCCAAGGTATTGTAAAAAAAAAAACAGATGTTCCACGAGATATATATATATATAAATATAATATAGATACAATAAACATAGCACAAAAAGTAAGGAAATTTGTGTTTGGTAGATTATTTCTTTGTTGTAACAATGCTTCTTGGCAATAAATCTTATACCGTTGGAAAGCCTGTTTATTTCCCTTTTAAATGGTGCCACATTTGTAAGGAACATGCATTTGTGGAATGAGCAGCAGAGCTGAGTATATGGGTTGCGCCCATGAAAAATTTGCCAAATCTTCTCTGCCAATGCCAAACAGCTTATTCTGCTGTTGCTATTGACTCTTGTTTTGAGCTTCTGGTACCCCCAGGTGCTGACAATCAGGTGCCTGATTGGCACCTGATTGGCAGCATCTGTGAGCATGGGCCCTGCTACGGTGGTCAGTAGGTGTCTGCTCCAAGAATCGGCATGCCACGTTTGACTGATCTGGATAGGGCCCGTGCGATAGGGCAACTTCAAGCTGGTGGTCCGCAAAACCAAGTTGCGGCATTATTTGGAGTGAGCCCTAGTACCATCTCCAAAGTGAAGGCCAAGTTCCATATAACGGGGGATGTCAGAGACAGGCCGCGAAGTGGGCGTCCCAAGAAGACGACACCCGAAGAAGACCGTTTCCTCACCCTGTCAGCACTTAGGAACCGTAGGTTGTCTTCTACAGATTTGCAGTCAAGGTTTGCAGGACGATATGGCCGACGGCTCTCTGCCCAGACAATTCGGAACAGACTGCACGCAGCCGATCTCCGGTCTCATAGGGCTGCCCGGAGGCCTGCCATGACTGCCCTTCACCGTCAGGCCCGTTTGCGCTGGTGTCGGCAACACGTGCACTGGAACCTGAACATGTGGAGGAACGTTATGTTCAGCGATGAGTCCAGATTCTGCCTACGGCAGTTGGATCATAGGGTCAAAGTGTGGAGAAGACGCGGAGAACGCTATGCTGATTGCTGCACCGATAGAGTAACATCTTTTGGTGGAGGCAGTGTGATGGTGTGGGGCGGCATCTCCCTCACTGGAAAAACGAGGCTTGTCATCATTGGAGGCAATCTCAATGCAGAGAGATATCGAGATGAGATTCTGCAACCAGTGACAATCCCATATCGCCACAGTCTGGGACCGAACTCTATCCTCCAAGATGACAATGCTCGCCCCCACAGAGCAGGGTTTCTCAGAGACTACCGCCAGAATTTGGGAGTGGAGAGGATGGAATGGCCTGCCAGAAGTCCTGACCTCAACCCCATTGAACACTTGTGGGATCAGCTTGGGCGTGCTGTTCATGCCAGAGTGACCAACACAACCACGTTGGCTGACTTGCGACAAATGCTGGTTGAAGAATGGGATGCCATCCCACAACAGTGTGTGACCAGGCTGGTGACCAGCATGAGGAGGAGGTGCCAGGCTGTTGTGGCTGTGCATGGTTCTTCCACATGCTACTGAGGCTCCTGTTTATTAAATGAATAAATTGTTAAATTGCCAATATGTCTTGTTTCTTCAGACTTCAATCATCCAATCCACCAAACAACACCGAACAAGAGTCAATGGCAGAATAAGCTGTTTGGCATTGGCAGAGAAGATTTGGCAGATTTTTCGTGGGCGCAACCCACATACTCAGCTCTGCTGCTCATCCTACAAATGCATGTTCCTTACAAATGTGGCACCATTTAAAAGGGAAATAAACAGGCTTTCCAACGGTATAAGATTTATTGCCAAGAAGCATTGTTACAACAAAGAAATAATCTACCAAACACAAATTTCCTTACTTTTTGTGCTATGTTTATATAACTTATGAATGCATTATTCTATTGATTCCAATTAATAATTGCTTAAAGCTAGACCATTTTGGAATGAGGACTTATTAGTCCTGCCTTTTTTTTTCAAATCACAATTTTCAAGCTGTGCTTCACATAACTTTCCCCATTTCAAAATGTGATTGAAACTCTTTAATGAGTGTATCCTGCGCCATTTCAGGCCTCAGAGCACATAAATCTTAGCATCGTTGATTGCACAAAGCTAAGCCAAATTAGTTTTTTATAGTGGAAATCCAATTACGTAATTGAGGTAATTAAGGTCCTTTGTTTTGGAAGTTGTGCCAATGAAGTGGCAGTGGATTAGTTTGATTGATTGAAAGATACAGCAACAAAACAGTCCACCAAGTCGACGCTGACTATCGATCTCCTGTTCACACTATGTGTGGGAAAGAAATGCAGATGCTAGTTTAAATTGGAGAGAGATCTAAAATGCTGGAGTAACTCAGTGGGTCAGGCATTCCTTCTCTCCAGAGATGCTGCCTGTCCCACTGAGTTACTCCAGCATTTTGTGTCTATCCTATTCACACTAGATCTACGTCATCCCACTTTTGATTCACTCACATGGGATGTGGGAGGAAACTGGAACATCCAGAGGAAACCCACATAATCACTGGGAGAACATGCAAACTCCATGCAGACAGCACTTGAGGTCAGGGTCAACCCTCGTCTCTCATGCTGCAAGGAGCAGTTCGACCAACTGCTCCACTGTGCCCTTAGGGGAGAGTCTGGATAGACAGAGTTAGTTTTCCTTAGAGCGAAGAAGGCCGAGGGATGACCTGATGGAAATATACAAGATTGAGGCATGGATAGGATAGTCAAAATCCTTTTCCCATAGTAAAGGCATAAAAAACGGAGGGTATAGTTTTAAGGCAAGAGATAGGTTATTTAAAAGGGCATCTTAGGGGGTAGGTCTTTTCCTAATAAGAGTGGTTGATATCTGTAATGTGCTGCAAGAGGTGTTAATGGAATCAGATCTAATTACTACATTTAAGAGGCAGTTACATGGATACTTAAATAGACACGGCATTAAGGAATATGGTCCTAATCCAAGCAAATTGGATTTGAGTAGATTGGCAAACAGGTCAGTATGGATGTAGTGAACCACAGGGCCCATTTTTGTACAATTCTATGATTTTCTACAGTTATGCTGCCATGATGGTGGGATTTCAAACTTTAATGCCAATCATTTACTGAGGATGTGTTGGAATTGCAATCAAGTATTTCATTATCCTCTGATGTTCACTTGTGAAAAGATTTTGGGGAGTCAATATGCCAAGGGTTTAAGACCCAATCTCTGATATGCTCCTTGCAATCGCAAAATTTATACAGCTAATCTTGTTAAGTTTCTGGCCTCCAAGAACTACAACCCATATTCCTTTTAGTGGAAATTTTCACATCCACAATTCCCCAAATATTTAGTTTTACTCAGATTTCTTTGGTGCAACCAATTAGTCAAATGCTTCTTTGATGCAAAGTGCAACAGCTCTCATCCCCTCCACTGGATGTCTGCATGATTTCCTGTCATTTGTCAAGCATTTTGTTGATGTTCTGCACAAACCGTCTGCTGTATTTCTTATTATAGGTATAATTCACCGGAAAGGTACTTTTTGCTTCCTACTCGTGAAGTGAACTGCATAATTTAATCGCCAATTTCCCTTTCACTCACTTTCCACATGGCACTTTTCCAATTCTTCCTTTTCCTTCCTCAACCTCTCACCTCCATTTCAGGTGTCATGCTACCAACCATGGTCTATGACTCTCACAACTAAAGTACACTTCTCTCTGTTACATCTAGACTGACAATGCACATTCTGCATGAGTATTACTGATATACCTCTCATGGTTCCACACACCCTTTCTTGATTAGGACATGTCCTCATCTTCTAACCTACCAGCTTCCACATTCAATAGCCAATGACCAACACCAACTACTAAGCATATCTTCCCTCCTTCCTCACAGGGAACATTCCATAGAGATACTCCTTTCAGGATATGTCTTTTTCTCTGTCAAAAATACCCATTGCCATCTCATGGCAATTTATGTGGAGTTTACGATGGATCATTTTTTCTGGGAATATTCCTGATCAGATTCCAGTCTCACTATAGCAGCTGGTTCAAATTACACTAATCAAATTGTTTGTTAGAAACTGCTTTCAAATGGAAAAACATTTGCAGGCAACTGGAAATACTATTTTGATAGACTTTTGAAAGCATATTAAAAACAAATCAAATGCCTAATTCTCTCATCACCTCTCAATTTTTTGTGCAGTTGCTGATATACCAATGAACAGAACATCTCCAATTAATAGCTTAAAAAGCTTGGATCATAGCAACAATTTGGACACTAAACCTTGCTGTGTGATTCACAGGTTGATTTACAATTAATTAGAGAAATCTATCATTGCACTCCAGGATATCTGCACCAGTAACCACCAGTATGTGGGATGTTATTGGTGAACACTAAAGATGAATCACAGGACTTGACTAAATAACATTTAATCTTTAACAACTGTCAACAGAAAAACAATTTTAAAAATGTATATCCTTTAAATACCCTAAACTGCAAAACATGACTCACCAATATTACCCAGAAAATTAAAATGTGAACTGCAAGCCACACTTGAAAAACGGAAACTAATTTCTCACCTGTAAAGCATAAAGACTATACTCTTCTATTTAACCCAGTTTGCTATGTATAACGCCAAGAAGACTGCATACTTTAAAAAAAAGAGTTATTAACCAAGCATGTAAGTGGGGTTAATAAAAGAAGAAAAGAGCTGAGCGCTTGCGCGAGGCATACAGCGGGAATCAAATAATTGGGAAAAATTTACACACAAAATTACCAGTTTCAAGCCTCTTTTAGTGCAATTCAAAAACAGACATCACAAAATAATGTGAATATGTCACTGTATACTAATAACATTTAAGTAAATTCGCACATTAATTGATAATCAGTCCAAAAAGGTGGTAATTGGCTTTTCTGCTGTGTTTTATATTTTAACCCCGTCTTGATTAATTTAGTTATATAATCTTGCACTTAAATTTAATATTCACCAATTACAGTTTCACCACCGATTTTCTAGCACTCTTGGTTCCAGAGCTTTGCTGATTTATTTAGCTGGCCAAGGAAGTCGGCTATGGGGATAGACGTGCTGGCTCCAGCTGGGCTGGAGTTCCAGAGCCCCAGCCGCAGGTTGCAAATTCAACCCACTGATCGGCCGTGGAAGTCCCAATGAGGTCAAGATTGGCTGCCTTGCCCAGCCTCGGGGAGACTTCCGTCGAGATTGGCTGCCTTGCCCAACCTCGGGGGGACTTCCAGGACCTAGGGGATTTCTCGCGGAACCCCTAGTGACCTCTAGCAGTGTTCGTTACAAGTCTATACATCGTTTATTTTCTTTTTTTTTCCGATCCGATTTCTCCGTTGGTAAACGTGATTTTGGCAAAGTGAAAAACACAGAAATCATGCAAAATGCGCGGAAAATAGATTTTAAAAACGCGGAAATCCGCGGAAAATTCACATGCCTGTTAACTTTGCCTGTCACCTTCAAAAATGTGAAATGTAAATCCGATGCTTCTTACAGCCATGGCTTCCGACACCAACTCCGGCCCGCAAGGTGCACTAGCGAGCCCACCACACGGACCAGTTGACACAGCTGTTGTCGTGGGTCATGTTGTACCCCCTGGGGACAGTGCTTGGTCACTGTGAGGCACCCTCCCCTCTGCTGCCGCTTCTTCCTGTCGCTATCGCTTTGTCAGTTCCCCGCTCCACCGCCGCTTCCGCCTCATCTTCCCGTCGCTCATTTTAATGTTGTTTATAATTTTATGAAAACAGTTTGAATTCAAGATACACAATTCTAGAAGCTAACCGTGACAGGAAGGTGTTGAAGTAAAGTAATGTTTAACAAGATATCAGACGATACATAGTCAAGTCAAGTCAATTTTATTTGTATAGCACATTTAAAAACAACCCACGTTGACCAAAGTGCTGTACATTTGATTAGGTTCCAATAGAAAAAAAATGAAAACATACAGTAGCACGCAAACAGTTCACAGCGCCTCCTCAATGAGCCTCAAACGCTAGGGAGTAGAAATATGTTTTGAGCCTGGACTTAAAGGAGTCGATGGAGGGGGCAGTTCTGATGGGGAGAGGGATGCTGTTCCACAGTCTAGGAGCTGCAACCGCAAAAGCGCGGTCACCCCTGAGTTTAAGCCTAGACCGCGGGATAGTGAATAGCCCCAAGTCGGCCGATCTGAGGGACCTGGAGTTAGAGAGGGGGGGTTAGAAGATTTTTGATGTAGGGGGGGGAGTGTCCATTTAGGGCTTTATACGTGAATAGGGTATTCTATTGTTTCATTTCTAATTTTACAATGGAAAATCCAAGGTGACCAATGAAATCCTTACTTGTAGCAGCACAACAGATATGCAAACATAGTACTGTACTCAGTAGACACCATAATAAACAACAAAAAGTAATTCCATATATCAGAATGATCCTATGTCTACTGCCAATTACTGCATTAATGAATGAGCTAGAGTATTCACATGGACAAACAATGTGGTGTAAACCACCAGAAAGCAGAAGATAAAGACCAAAGACACAGTATGCATGAAAATGCAGACGCCAGGGGGCCTGGATATTACATAGAAACATAGAAAATAGGTGCATGAGGAGGCCATTTGGCCCTTCGAGCCAGCACCACCATTCATTGTGATCATGGCTGATCATCCACAATCAGTAACCCGTGCCTGCCTTCTCCCCATACTCCTTGATTCTGCTAACTCCAAGAGCTCTTTCTAACTCTCTTTTAAATTCATCCAGTGAATTAGCCTCCACTGCCTGCTGTGGCAGAGAATTCCACAAATTTACAACTCTCTGGGTGAAAAAGTTTTTTCTCATCTCAGTTTTAAATGGCCTCCCCTTTATTCTTAAGACTGTGGCCCCTGGTTCTCTCCCCCAACATTGGGAACATTTTTCCTGCATCTAGCTTGTCCAGTCCTTTTATAATTTTATCTGTTTCTATTAAGATCCCCTCTCATCCTTCTAAATTCCAGTGAATACAAGCCCAGTCTTTCCAATCTTTCCTCTTTTGACAGTCCCGCCATCCCGGGGATTAACCTCGTAAACCTACGCTGCACCTCCTCAATAGCAAGGATGTCCTTCCTCAAATTAGGAGACTAAAACTGCACACAATACTCCAGGGCCCTGTACAACGACAGAAGGACCTCTTTACTCCTATACTCAAATCCTCTCGCTATGAAGGCCAATATGCTATTGGCTTTCTTCACTGCCTGCTGTCCTTGCATGTTTACTTTCTGTGCACCTCCCTTTTTTGCTAATGTGACACCATTGAGATAAAAATCTGCCTCCTTGTTCTTGCCGCCAAAGTGGATAACCTCACATTTATCTACATTATAATGCATCTGCCCACTTACTCAACCTGTCCAAGTCACCCTGCAACTTCCTAGCATCCTCTTCGCAGTTAACACCGCCACCCAGCTTTGTCTCATCGGCAAATTTGCTAGTGTTACTTTTAATTCCGTCATCTAAATCATTAATATATATTTCAAATAGCTGCGGTCCCAGCACAGAGTATTGAAGCACGCCACTCGCCACTTCTGCCATTCTGACAGGGACCGGTTAATTCCTACTCTGTTTCCTGTCTGCCAACCAATTCTTTATCCATGTCAATACCCTACCCCCAATACCATGTGGTCTAATTTTGTCCACTAATTCTCCTTTGTGGGACCTTATCAAAGGTTTTCTGAAAGTCCAGATACACTACATCCACTGGCTCTCCTTCATCCATTTTACTTGACATCCTCAAAAAATCCCAGAAGATTAGTCAAGCAGGATTTCCCCTCCATAAATCCATGCTGACTTGGACCAATCCTTTTACTGCTATCCCAATGTGCTGTTATTGCTTCTTTAATAATTGACTCCAGCATCTTCCCCACCGCCGATGTCAGGCTAACTGGTCTATAATTCCCCGTTTTCTCTCTTGCTCCTTTCTTGAAAAGTGGGATAACATTAGCTACTATCCAATCCACAGGAACTGATCCCGAATCTACAGAACATTGGAAAATGATCACCAATGCTTCCACAATTTCTAGAGCCACCTCCTTGAGTACCCTGGGATGCAGACCATCAGGCCCTGGGTATTTATCAGCCTTCAGTCCCATCAGTCTACCCAATGCTATTTCTCACCTACTGCAAATTTCTTCCAGTTCCTCTGTCTCCATAGATCCTCTGTTCTCTAGTAAATCTGGGAAATTGATTGTGTCTTCCTTAGTGAAGACAGAACCAAAGTACCTGTTCAACTCTTCTGCCATTTCCTTGTTCCCCATAATAATTTCACCTGTTTCTGCCTTCAAGGGACCCACATTTGTCTTTACTAATCTTTTTCTCTTAACATACCTGAAGAAGCTTCTACTATCCTTCTTTATATTCTTGGCGAGCTTACCTTTGTACTTCATCTTTTCACCCCGTATTGACCTTTTTGTTACCTTCTGATTAGCCTTGGAATACTGCTGCTGCATTTTATTGACACGAGTACTGTTTTGAGTTGCAGATATAGCTGTGCCTTTGATGTTTTCAAGAGATAATTAGGTTTAGCTCTTAGGGCTAAAGGAATCAAGGGATATGGGGAAAAAAACAGAAACGGGGTACTGATTTTAGATGATCAGAGTGAATGGTTCGAAGGGCTGAATGGCCTACTCTCTTGGGTGGGCCGAAAAGGCCTGTTTCCGGCTGTATATATATGATATGATATGATATGATATTTTCAAGACTGAATAGTTTGTCAACCTTGTGTAACAAATTGAAGCTTTTTTAATTTTCTCATTGTTCATTCCCTAGAATTAGAATAATGTTAAGCAATGATACCATTCCTCCATTTTAGCCAATATCATATTATTGCACAACTTTAGCATTTTTATCATTTAGACCAAAGAGCACCATTATTACAAACTGAAATAGGTGTTAGAATCTAATAAATTAGGATGCAACCAATTCTGTCAAAACTCATGTATTGTCGTTTGTGTCGCTCTACATTTGGAGCCATTTCTGTCCATTCATAAGGATTACAAATCTATCAGATTAGCTACTCCCTAGCTAATCTGATCTCAACCAATTGGATTTCCACATGGAATCAGGAAGAACATTTCTATGTCAATAAAACATGTGTTTTATGTTACATCTCCTTTTATCAGTGGGGCAGACTGTTAACGTCTGCCATTTAATGAAACAAATTGACAATATAGCAATAATTTTACAATAGGCTTCATCTAAGTGCTTAATAGTGTTTATCTATTCTCAAATGAAAACAGAAAATGCTGGACAAACTCAGAAGATTATACAACATCTTCAGACAAAGTAAGGAACGCTTCAGGCGGTCCAGGTTCGGAAGTATTAACCGCATTTTTTTAAGCAGATGCTGCCTAACCTGTTGAACATTTCCAGTAATTTCTCTCTATTTCACATTCTCAATATCTGCAGTTTTAAATCAAAATATTCACTTGTCTTTATTTAGTCTTTAAGCATTTTATCTTTTCATGGTAGCTCAATGAAAACAGGCACATGGCACATCATACTTTAAATTACACAATTTACTGAAATGAACAGATAAGAAAAACCAAGGAGCTTTTGCATATTAATGCTTCATGTTTTTCATTATCAAAGCTCCAAGGAGCTTTTCCACATTCCTGAAACATTTAACACAAGATGCACAATATTAAAATACCTTAAGAGAAAATTTATATTGGGAGCTTTTTGTTTTAACACTACATTCAACTTTTATTGCTGCAGTATTGCTCATTTCATATCCCACCGCTTCCCCCATGGCCGAAGCAAACAAAAAGGACAGATCTGGCTCTGCGTTCCTCATCTCCACATTAGTACCTAGTATGTGCTGCCGTGGTGGAGGCTGATACAATAGTGACATTTAAGCGGCTTTGAGATAGGCACATGGATATGTAGGGAGTGGAATTATGTGCAGGCAGATAAGGGTTGGTCTTGGCAATATGTTAGACCAGACATTGTGGGCTGTAGGGCCTGTTTCTGCGTTGTACTGTTCCATGCTCTATATTCTGCTACTCCATTTTTAAGTTGTCACTTCTCATGCTATATATCAATATTTTATATTAAATGTAACTGGCCTTTTAACTAGTGTAGGAAAGAACTGCAGATGCTGGTTTAAATTGTGTATTTTATATATTTTGTGTCCACCTGCCTTTTAACCACTTTGTCTGTGCAAATCTCAACTCTGAGGACTGTTAGAGGTACATTTTCTCCCCCAACCATCATAGTCAACCAGGTTATTCCACTTTGAAGAAGGGTCTCCACCCAAAACACCATCTATCCATGATCTCCAGGAATGCTGTCTGACCCATTGAGACACTTCAGCAATTTGTGTCTTTTTTTGTAAACCAGCATCTGCAGGTCCTGGTTTCTATATTCCACTCCTCCTTGCCGGAGAAAAGCAGCATACAACCATATATATGCATTTTGGTTTTCTGCAGCCCACGTACAATAAAACAGACGGAAAGGACCGTAAGTGCAAGAAGCCAAGTAAATCTACCAACCACTTGAAACAGCAGAACAAATATGAAACAAATCACTTTTTCCTATTTACAAATACATATGACCAGGTTTCAGAACAAAGTCTTTTATTCAGGCAATTGCTGTGTTATGGTCATTCAGATTATGGAAATTTGTCCTTCCAGAATTCACAAAGATTTAATATGGAATAAAATTCACTCTCAGACTTTAAATAAATAAACAAAAAATATATTTAACACACACGCAGGTAACGTGGCTCCCCATTAGGGAAAATCATGATACACACAGAGAGTCTAGGAACGCAATCCCCTGTAACTTGGAGGGTCACCTGTACTTTTCAATGATTAAACGTGAATGTAAAATCAGACATACATTTTTAATCTAGTCCACTTTCCTTGCTCAGTCTCAGATTATGCGAATGGTATGTTAGCATTCATAGCAAGAGGATTTGAGTATAGGAGCAGGGAGGTTCTGCTGCAGTTGTACAGGGCCTTGGTGAGACCGCACCTGGAGTATTGTGTACAGTTTTGGTCTCCTAATCTGAGGAAAGACATTCTAGCCTTAGAGGGAGTACAGAGAAGGTTCGCCAGATTGATCCCCGGGATGGCAGGACTTTCATATGAAGAAAGACTGGATAGACTAGGCTTATACTCGCTGGAATTTAGAAGACTGAGGGGGGATCTTATTGAAACATATAAAATTCTTAAGGGGTTGGAGAGGCTAGATGCGGGACGATTGTTCCCGACGTTGGGGAAGTCCAGAACCAGGGGTCACAGCTTAAGGATAAGGGGGAAGTCTTTTAGGACCGAGATGAGAAAACATTTCTTCACACAGAGAGTGGTGAGTCTGTGGAATTCTCTGCCACAGAAGGTAGTTGAGGCCAGTTCATTGGCTATATTTAAGAGGGAGTTAGATGTGGCCCTTGTGGCTAAAGGGATCAGGGGGTATGGAGAGAAGGCAGGTACAGGTTACTGAGCTGGATGATCAGCCATTATCATATTGAATGGCGGTGCAGGCTCGAAGGGCCGAATGGCCTACTCCTGCACCTATTTTCTATGTTTCTATTACACATATATTTAAACCACAGAACAGTAAAGCACAAGATCAGTCAGAAGAAGGGTCTCGACCCAAAACGTCACCCATTGCTTCTCTCCCGAGTTACTGCTGAGTTATTCCAGCATTTTGTGTTTACCTTCAATTTAAACCAGCATCTGCAGTTTTTTTTCCTTACACAAGAATAAGCCCTTCAGCCACAATGTTGGTGCCGAACATAATGCCAAGTCCATCTCTTATCTGCTGGCACATTATCTATATCCCTCCAACCCCTACATATCCATATGCCTATCCAAAAGTCTACCACCATCCCTGATAGCACATTCCTGGAGAAGGCAAAATGGGGTTGAGGAGGAAATATAGAACAGCCATGATTGAATGGTGGAGTAGGCTCCATGGGCTAAATGGCCTAATTCTGCTCCAATGTCTTATGGTCTTATTGCCTGCAGAATCAAAATTCAGTTAGTAATCTGAAACCAAAAAAAGTAATAGACATCAGTATTGACCACCAAATTACTGGGTCATTAATATCCTTCAGGGGAGGAAATCTGCCATCCTGAGAAAGAATCTAATGGAGTGGAGGTGTAAGAATGTGGTTTATGAGGATTTTCAGCAGATTTTGATAGAAGTTCCACATGGGAAGTTAGCCACTGTTTGAAAAGGAAATCAAAACCCTGGTGTTCTTAAACGACATAAGGGACTTTTGTGGGAATGTCAGGAAAAAAATTGGATTATTTTCCAAAGAAGGATAAGGGATCTAAAGAAGGAGAAAGGATAAGGTGCTGCTGGCTCAGTTTCTCAATTTTGGTAGATCCATGGATAAATAAAAACTGCAAACTCAATCTGCATACGATGCAGAGTAGTTTCAATCAAGATTAAGGTTAAAAAATATTCATTAAAATCCCCATGACACGTTATAACATACTTGTTGCTGCATTCTAACACAAAAAAGGGAAATTCAATGAGATTCAATGAGATTCAATGAGATTATTTTTTTTCTCTCTCTCCCAAGGTTCAAGGAAAAACCAGGAATCAAAGGCGATTAAAAAAATATATAAACCATTTCATTGTAATTTCTTTCCCTTTGCCCTGCGCCATGTTTTCATCAAGAATATCAGTCAATGATCTCCTGTTCTCGCATGGTAATTAGATCTGGATTCAAATGGATTATTGAACAATGCGACAATGCCACGTTCTCTCATATACAGTATGTTTCCTTGTATTGTGCACTGACCCCCAGATAATGTTTGTCATGTGATTTTTCCACCAAATGTTTAAAAAAATGTAAAAACTAAAATTTACACACCAGTTTTTAAAATTTATTAAATGCATTCATATGTTTTCAGTTGCTGAGTATTTTATTTCCAAACTCCATTTCCAAGCAGTATTTTTTTTTAAAATCAACACATTGGACTACTGATTGTGTTGTGTAGTCTTGGACTTGGAGACAATAAATAGATTTGCAAGTTTGACTAGATATATATATATATATATATATATATATTGCCTTGAAGACAGCTTTAACAGAGAAATGTCAGGAAATTGCAGGCTCAATCCCCACACCAGACACTTTAGCATTGAAAATTCAGTACAATTTACAGCAATGTGTTGCCAAGCCAGAGGTGCTCCTTTCAGTTGAAAAGTTGAACTGTATCTCTGTCTAGGTCACGGGTGGATGTAAAAGATCCCATGGAACCATTCCTTGTGTACAGATTAACATTTTATTCCACAATTACAATATTTTTAGGGTCCGAGGTATATGTTTACATAGTATATTTTCAAATAGTATAAAAATGATCACATGTTGAAAAGTAATTATTTTTTACGCACTGGTGCAATTGATTTCATGGACATCCATTCAAAAATATTAAATTTGGTACAGATTTCAGCCTTTCCAAAGTTTACTCATTCAGCTGACATCTGCCTGAAAATGTTCATTAAATGGTTATCATTCCTCTATTTGTCAGTGGTGAATGAACATTTATTCATGTGAAGGAAAAATAAAATCAGTCCAGTGTTGTTACCATATCTATACAAAGTCATGACAAGTTTTCAATTTTAATTGGTGGGTTAAGAAGCAATTGGAAGTCTGTCATTTCAAGTCAAGTACCAGGTTTCTATCAATGGCTCGAAAGTTAGGGACATGTTGATGAAGCCAACACCATTCCAAGCTAAGGGAAGTAATTTGTAGTTTGCTATGAGTTTTCAAAGAAATCATAATTTTGAATGAAGAACAATCTGACTTCTGCATATGATATTGCTCTTAGGAGAGAGAAACACATCTTCACATTATCCTTGAGGAAAGCATCAGCAGCACAGAGGACTGACAAAACCTTGGTTGAAGGGATGAATTTACAGGAAGGTGTTTAAAAGAACACACCAAAGAAAACACAAAATTTAAAAGGAGACTCCTGTGATATTAACCAAGTTAATTCCCAAAATCAGAGCATTGTCAAATCATGAGACACCAAATAGCTTGGGCCAATATAGTTTAGAAGAATGAGGGGTGGCCTTATTCAAACATACAATATCCAAAAGGCCTTCATAGGGTAGATATTGAGATGTTTCAATAGCGAGAGTCTAAAACAAAGGGGACCATTAGGTATGGGGACTGTCATTTAAAATTGAGGTACATAGAAATTTCTTCTTGTAGCGGGTGTAGAATGTCTGGAATATTTTGTTCTAGCGGTTGGTGGAAACTGAATCATAAAAAATATTTAAACTGGAGTAGATATAGTTTGAGTAATGAGAGAGAAATAGCACAGAAGAGGAGTTGAGGCCAGCATAGATCAGCCATGATCATATTAAATGGCAGGGCCGGCTTGAAGCGCCCGATTATCTTGTGTTCTACTAATTCGTGTTGTGAAGGGAACTGGAGCCCCAGCATGTTAAAAGAAATGCAGTATTCAGCACCCTTCAAGTAGATGTCAAACTATAGGAATTTCCAATTGGTTGGTTAACACACCAGAGTTTTACTACAATTTTCAATTATTCTGCAATACACCATTAATAATGCAACTTCCTTTCACAGGAGATGATGATCCCCAAATGTTCACATCATTAGAGAGATGTTGCAACTTTGTTCACCATCATCCCTGGTCAATGGAGAAGCAAGAAAGTGCCACAATGTTTGGGGGGAATTCTTTGCAAATTCCCACACAGGTTACTCATGACTAATGTTCCACTATTTCAGCTGTGATTTTCCAAGCATTAAAACTGGATTTCAATTGGATGTGAACAAAATGGCTAAAAATAAATCATATACAAGTAATATACGCTTTCTTTTAGCATCTTTTCTCCCCACCATAAATACAAAGGATAACCAGTCATGAATCCCATTGTTCCAGCTATTGTCCTTGACGCTATTTTTAAGGCAGCCGGAAAGCAGAAGTGTAACACAAACCATCCTCTTCCATCTTTCTTTAATCATACAATCTTTGCAGCAGACATGTGATGTTTTTGCTTGTTTGGTTGAAAATTTAATTTTAATACTATTTTAAAGATATCCCTCAAGTTACTGCAGATTTAGCCAAGTTATATGCCTTTGTTTTTGTCCTTAATGCAAGTGGTTTTTTTTGGTTTTAAAAATAAAATCAGGTGGACAAACTGAAATATTAACACCTCTGCACTGTTGGTGTAATCTAACCTATTTTGACCATTTTCTGTTTTAATATCAGACTTCCACCATGTGCAGAGTTTTGCTTTGAGTCAATCACAATCTCATAGTTGGAGAATCCCAGAAGTGGGGTATTTTGTCAGCAAATGGACCAGCAAGCTCTCAACATGACTATACAGTGCTTATAGAAACCAAATCCTAACTTCACACAGACATCGTCCATCATGTTGAGTGGCACTGCTATCTTTCCAAGTGGAATGAATTTAGAACAGTGTTGACATCTCAAAATTGGCCGTCCCTAAGACAAGTGGATCATCAACAGCACAGTGTCGTAGCGGTAGAGTTGCTACTTTACAGCTCCAGAGACCTGGGTTTATTCCTGACTACAGTTGCTGTCTGTACAGAATTTGTATGTCCTCTCTATGACCATGTGGGTTCTCTCTGGGTGCTCCGGTTGCTTCCCACATTCCAAAGACGTGCAAGTTTGGAGGTTAATTGGCTTTTGTAAATTCTCCCTAGTGTGTTAAACAGAACTGATATGCGGGCGATCACTGGTCGGCGGGGACTTGGTGAGCCGAGCGGTCTGTTTCTATGCTGTATTACTAAACTAAAGAGCATGCTGAAAGGAATATCAATTATGCCTGAGAATGTGTCAACTGTACAAAGCTGCAATACAAAGCACTAAAAGCAGAATCATAATACAAAATAAAATTGGTAAAGTAGCCGGATTTTAATGTGTGCAAAAGCCTTGGATTAGTGAGAAGGCAACAGATTAGCACTGGAATATCAAGATGGTGTCCCAGAGCTAATTTATGGGGAACTCAATGGCACAATGCAGGCCCTCAGTCATTTGCATATAGCCAATCGGAAACTTTGCACTCTAACTTAGATACACACCAAATTTGATTACCCAACTTCAGAGCAGAAAGTTTCATTCGGGTTGGCAGTTAAGGGAGTCACTGCCATCTTAGCTTCTGAAGATTTGGTCCAAAAATAGTTACTGCACAATTTTGACCTTTGGAAAATTAGATGGTAGGACGCCACAAATTTCTCATAAAATGCAAAGCACAATAAACCTAAATGGGAATTTGCATTTGAAATCTTCACAAACACAGCAATGATTCAGTTTGATTTTTACATCAATATAATTGCATTAATACCTGTTGCGTTGCACCAAGAGGAACTTCAGCCAAGGAGGTCGGTCGGTGCATGCAATTTGTCAGGAACTATTTATATACTGCAGGAAAAATGTTCCCAGTGTTGGGGACTCCAGAACCAGAGGTAACAGTTTAAGAATAAGGGGTAGGCCATTTAGGACTGAGATGAAGAAAAACATTTTCACCCAGAGAGTTGTGAATCTGTGGAATTCTCTGCCACAGAAGGCAGTGGAGGCCAATTCACTGGATGTTTTCAAGAGAGAGTTAGATACAACTCTTAGAGCTAATGGAATCAAGGGATATGGGGTGAAAGGAGGAACGGGGAACGGATTTCGGATGATTGAGCCATGACTATATTGAATGTCAGTGCTGGTTCAAAGGGCCAAATGGCCCACTCCTGCACCTATTTTCCATGTTTCTACATGAAAACCTATTAATTAAACGACACACATATGGAAACAGACCCTTCGGTCTACTGAGACCACGTCAACACTAGTTCTATGTTTTCCCATTCTCTTATCCACTCTTTACACACCAGGGGCAATTAAGAGAACACAATTAACCTACAAACCTGCATGTCTTTGGAATGTGGGTAGCAACCAGAGCAATCAAAGAAAACCCTATACGGTCACAGAGAGAACATGCAAACTTCACAGACACCACCCGAGGTCAGGATCTGTGCTGTCCCTCCAGTTATGTACACCTGATATTTCTGAGAAACAGAAGCAACTTAATACCAGAATCAACAAAACAAAAACGGTAAAGTTTCTGTTGAATTACAGTTGAGTTTTAAAAACATTTTATTCTTCCTCTCCAATAGTTGTTTTGTTGGATTGTTACGTATATTAAGCAAATTGTCAGATAAACATCAGAAAACAATGAACCTTGGTAACCCGAATATTCAGAAGCTTAAAGGGCACCTGACCTGCTGGAAAAGTACCAATTAACAGTATCCAATCAACCATTTTCCTACTGGGCTGTTATTATAAAGTAAACAACAGTAAATTTCTACAGTCCTAAAGGTCAGAAGGCAGCCACAAATCAATCAAAAATGATCTGATTGATTCCAGAATTCATTGCAGACAGAAATGGTGGTTATTTTCAGGTCTGCACATTTGCATCAAGGAACACCTCGATTCTGGCTACTTAAGAATCAATGAAAAGAAATTTGTAAATTCCTCGACAATCTCTATTAGCTATTTAAAAATAAGTCTGCACATCGTGCGTGCATGCTACAAGTCCTGTACGACATGTTTTAAACTGTTCAAGTCTTACTCGGAACCCCTACTTTATCTTTACTTCATTCTTCGGTACCTGCACAACTCTCATTTGACTGTCAGCATAATAGGCATTTAATATCTAAATGTCAGTTAAAATTCTGCAGAGCCACCAATATTGGCTCAGATAATGCGAAGCATTAGTACTGCTGTAAATTGCCTGCAATTAAGATAGGAAATGATGTCGTTAAAAATACAGCTGAGGCACTTAGCATAAATCTAGGCTTCAAGGTGGACTTTAAATAGTTATACATCAGCAATTTAATACCCTTTGGACTTTTGCTATAGAGCAGCACTACATTACATTGAACAGTGTACAATACACTGAAACAATGCAATACAAAATCAATTGTTACTGATAACTGTGGTTTATTTAGATATGAATAACTTTGCCAATTTTGAGTCTCAAGAAATTCGCATGAAATTATTTGAATTTATGTATTATAAATCCCAATAGCTCAAGCTGGTTTGTAACTTGTCTGTTCTGCCTTGACCACATATCATTTGATATCTTCAGTTAAGCAAAGCCTATTAAACTCAAAGACTCAAAATTAATAATTAATCTAGCTTCAACTGCACTTTCAAAGAGTTCCAAACTTACTGTGTGAAAGTGTTTCCTATCTTTATTCCTGATAACAACAACTTTTTTTAGCCCCAGAATTCTCAAACCAGCAGAAATTACTCTTATCTGTCTAGCCTATGAGTTATATCAACATTCTGTAAATTTTCATTCAAGTCACCCCCTAATCTTCCAAATGTCCAAGAGTAACACCTTAATTTGATCCAAGCATCATTTTAAGTTTATTTTTACTCCCTTTAAGAAAAATACAATTTCCCCACGAACATGGTGCTCAGGACTGAACAAATTATCCCAGGTGTAGTCTGAAAAATACTTTGTATAACTGCAGCGAGACTTATACCCAATGGCATTCTACTCCTCTCGATACAAATTTGTTTATAATACAAAAATGACCCTCTAATGCAAATCAAAGTGGGAGACACCATCTGCTCAGCATCCCTAATCCATTTCTGATTATTCACCCAATTTCCTAATCATATCAACAACTTGCATTCAGTTCCATAAGCTTCAATTTTACCAAGGAATACAATCTCAAACAATGATAGGGAAATAGAGTGCATTGGGGAAAAAAATTCTGCATCTAGGATAAAGGATTTCTGTCTATTAACTGTGAGAACACGATTTGTGCACCTCTTCAAATTTTGGCATTTGGTTGATAATGACTTCTTATTTTCTTCCTCCCCAAATTAATCAGTTCACTTTTCTTTAGGCTAAATTTCAGCTGCAATTCATCAATTTCACTGCTAATTCTCCATCTCTTAAGGAATAAGTATTCAATCACAATAAAGAATGTGTGCCACTGTATTTCAGGAAGGAAAATCCATCATTTTAACCCAGGCCTACATGTGCCTTTAAGGTGACAAAATGCTGGAGTGGTGTGCTCAGCCCCCTGCTCTACTCACTCTATACTCACGACTGTATAGCTGGACACACTGCGAACTCCATCTTCAAGTTCGCCGAAGATACCACTGTTGTTGGACGAATTACAGATGGTGATGAGTCAGAGATCGATCGAGTGACCAAATGGTGCCAACACAACAATCTGGCTCTCAATATCAGTAAGACCAATGAACTGATTGTGGACTTTGGAAGAGGGAGGATGAGAACCCACAATCCTGTTTATATTAACAGGACGATGGTGCAGTCAAAACCTTCAAATTCCTGGGAATGCATATTTACAAAGATCTTTCCTGGTTCCAGCACACATGCAATTATAAAGAAAGCACATCAACACCTCTACTTCCTGAGAAGATTACGGAGATTTGATATATCAGAGAGGATTCTCTTGAACTTCTACAGGTGTACAGGTGTACAGTAGTGAGCATATTGACTGGTTGCATCAGTCTGGTTGGCAACTTGAATGTTCAGGACCGAAGATAGCAAAATGTTGTGAACACTGCCCAGTCCATCACCAGTTCTGACCTCCCCACCATCGAAGGGATTAACTGGAATCGCTGCCGCAAAAAGGCAGCTGGCATCATCAGAGACCCACACCACCCTGGCCATGCTCTCATTTCACCCCTGCCATTGGGAAGGTGGTACAGGACCCTGAAAACTGTAACGTTCAGGTACAGCTTCTTCCCTACAGCCATCAGGCTATTAAACACTACAACCTCAAATAAGCTCTGAACTGCATAGACTATTCTTGTTATGACACCATTATTGTATGTTTTCTGTGTGTATGTGTGCATATATCATACATCAAACATATGATATATATATATGATCTATATACATGTGTATTTGTGAGTATGTGTATATGTACACACACACTGAACTTTTTTTCTCTCGTTTATTATATTGTTTACAGTGTACTATGTTTACATATTCTGTTGTGCTGCTGCAAGTAAGAATTTCATTGTTCTACCTGGGACATATGACAATAAAACACGTAGGAAAGAACTGCAGATGCTAGTTTAAATTGAAGGTAGACACAAAATGCTGGAGTAACTCAGCGGGACAGGCAGCTTCGCTGAAGAAGGGTCTCGACCCGAAATATCACCCATTCCTTCTCTCCGGAGATGCTGCCTGTCCCGCTGAGTTACTCCAGCATTTTGTGTCTACTGACAATAAAACACTCTTGACTCTAACAGAGCAGGTCAGGCAGCATCTCTGGAGAACATGGATAGGTGACGTTTCGAGTGACGTTGCTGCCTGACCTGCTGAGTTACTCTAGCACGTTGTCCTTTTATGTATTAACCAGCATCTGCCTACGTGTGCCTTTGTATCCACAGCAACATAGTTGATTCTTAAATGTCCTTCAAAATGGCCAAGAGAACCACTTAAGGTTTGTAGAAAGTAGATCATTATTTTCTCAAGGACAATTAAAGATCATAGAGGATAGTCTTTGCAGCAATGCCCACATATTTTTTCAAATCGAAGCTATACAGGTACATCCAATAACCTGTTCTCTAAGCTGGGTCTGGGACCTGTTGTTCTGCAAGTTCTGATTTGTGCAGATGCATTCTCTGATATCTAATTCTCACACATCAATTGGCTTACAGACATAAAACTCAAAGTTAGGGTGACCTGGAGACCCTGTGGTCATCCCAGAGGATCCAGAAATCATTAAAAAATGTATCAATGAAGGCATTGGGTAAATGTCGGAGAGTTGCCAGATAAGAAAACAGGTTTTCTTTCCCTGCCATAATCAGTCTAGACTGGTGTCTGAAAGAAAACAAACAAATTTTCTACGAAAAGAGCCAGTTACAGATTAATGAGAGCTGGAAAAGCACTAGAATAAAACTACTAGAATCTGGAATTATTACACCAATTTTCCATTATTCACCCGAGCTGCACCCTCTGACAAATATGCATTTCTACAGCATAAAAAATGTTGAAGGTGGGAAAAATGATTGAGAAGTAGTTTGACTTCAGATAAATCACTTTAGCAGCTGTTATTTATGCCAAGTACAGTGTGGTGGAAGTCATGTGACAACGAGAATGCTCTCCCTGCCTTGTATTCTACTTAAGATTTCTTTTCAGCTGTACACCCCGACCCCTTGTCCCCTTCCTGAATGTGAGGATTCGCAAAGAAGTTGCAATCTATGTAAATGTGTGGTTGTTGTTTTGAACTTCGGAACTTCCCCGCTGGTCACATCACTGGTGGTTACAGGTTTTGGCAGGTTGTCAACTGCGTGAGTTTGTTGGCTCTGGCAGTAGCAGTCATTTTTGCCTTACCAATTACTTAAAAATGCCTGGGAAACACAGCAACACAAACTTAAAAGACCCGTCAGAATTGTGTCTAAGGATGATACAATTATTTGCAAAAGACACGCATCACAAATAAGTTTTTAAATGAAAAATCCAAGCCAGTTAAACCTGAATTTGTTTTTAAACAGATTCCAGCTGCAAAGCTTCCTTGAGAAAGTCAACATCCCCACTACAATCAGTCAACATCCCCGACCATTAGTCTGATGAAGGGTCTCGACCAGAAACATCACCCAGAGATGCTGCCTGTCCCACTGAGTTGCTCCAGCGTTTTGTGTCTATTCCCACTACAACCTCAGGTCCACAAGTGAAGCAGCAGCATTTGGGTTGATTCTGAGAATTTTCTGTCCATGCATAAGAAGCATAGTGTAGAAGAATGCACCACCTTCCAAACTATCCACATCTTACTTGATGAACTTTCTGTCTCATCTGTAGATCCCAAATGGATCTTGTCAGTCACCGGTGAATAGAAGCGACAGTAAGACATTCCCAAGATGAATTAAAGTGCTTTGTGAGGTTTAAACCGGTAAATTCATGTTGCCCTCCACTTCAGCATAAAGTGTTTCTCTGATAAATTTTAGCTGTTATAATAAACGCAAGCCAAATGACTTTCTTATCAATATCAAAAATGTTGAGAAGGGAGCTGTACATCTTTACTTATTTAAATGTTTATCGCCAGTATTGAGAAACAAAGAGATGAAGGCCAGAGGAATGTAGTAAGGTGCAAGAAAGTAATCTTAATTTGTTCACAAGTAATCTGTAAATCTGTATCTTATCTGAACATAATAATTCACTAATTTTCATGTCACTTAGCTAATTTTATATCTGCTGTCGCAGCCTCTTCTATTCTATGGATTTTAAGCTTGACAATGTTTATTACCTATTTTACCAATTATCTTTTGAAAATCCATAAATGCCACTCTGACTGCTTTCCCCTCATCTATCCCATTACAAAAACTGATCAAGCCAGTTAAACCTGATTTTTCTTTCACAGATTCAACAGGTCAATATAAATGTTTCCACCACCTTAGTTAAGCTGACTGCCCATTGTTGCTGGGTTATCCTTACACCCTTTACTGTACAATTTTTTGACAATTTTCCTCTCCATCGACACAACAATTGCTGGGAAAGTATGTCCTATATCACTATTCTTGCTATCAGCACCCTAGGATGGACGAGATAACATGTCGTCTTTAAGTACAGGGAGTGTTTCTAGTGCCAACTTTGTATCTAGTTTTACGCCATCCAGTTTCTCAACTCCACATTCACGGACGGATTTAAAACTCCAGTGGCATCATCATTTATTAGAAGGACCAATTCACTTGATACCCCAGCGTAGTCCTCTCCCTCCATGAGCAAATTTCATTCTGGGTCAATGGCAAGCAATATATTTCCTTGCGTTATCTACAAACTTGAATGTAATCAAATTTCCTTTGATATTTCCTTTGATATTTGGTGGTGCTCTCTCTTTTGTTTTTTTCTTCACGAACAGCTTTGTTTCCATTTAGATTAAATGCTGAGTTGATAACATTTGTCCGTTTTTGCAGCTTTATTACACTGCCCCATAAAGGCTGTCCATTGTTCATAACTAGTTTTGCTTGCAAATGTACAATTCCAATGTACTCAGTCCAGATCCATTCTTATCCTATTGACAATTAGCTGTCCACATCCTTCTCCATAGTTATTTTGACCATACGATACTATAATTGATACCATGATTGCTCATCTGCCAGAGTTTAACTTTATCCCTCACCATCTTGGTAACTTCCTCCAATCTACAATCCTACAGAAAGTATATGCTCATCTATTTCTGGGCAACTTTTCCCTTAGTTAGACTATAAATTCTGGAAGTCCCTCCATGAATCTTTCTAACTTTTTTCACCACCTTCCCTTTTCCAAGTCTTTGGCATGCTTTTAGACAACAGCCCTTTTCTTGTCCTTTGACTGGGTGACAGTATCTTATGATTATATTGTGCAGTGTCAAGGTATTTTCTAACAGCGGGTTAAAAAAAAAACCTAGTCGCTTATAAATTGTTCTGCGATAAATTCGATGTGATTTCAACCTCATTTTGCATATGGTTATTAAAGATTTTTGGCAAATGGAATGAACACTTAGCGCTCTGCTTGAATATATTCAAGTTATGTGTTTACTAGTAGGAAACAGTCCAAAATAACATGGGAGCCATATTACAGGGTCACCTGGAAATTAGGTTCCTTTGAACAAATATTAAATTGGTGCAAAGATTTGGCTGCAAAATATATATTTTTCACTGATTAAATAATCAACCAGTTTTTTTCAGTTATTTTGGTTTTAAGAACAGAAATAGATTTTGTGGGAATCATATATATTTACAATGGCCTTCATTTCTTTTAATTCTATTTTAATACAAGACTATTTAAAAAGAACCCATTTTTAAAGTCTGTAATGCTAAATTCCACTTGCCTGCGTCTGACCGATATCTCTCCACTCCTTTCTTATCCATGTACCTGTCCAAGTATCTTGGAAATGGTGTAACTGTAGCTCCCCCCTCCCTCCCCCACATCAGTCTGGAAGCTCTGTCCAGCCAGCAGCTCTGTGTGAAAAAGTTGCCCTTCGGTTCCCCTTTAAATCTTTCCCATCTCATCTTAAACCTATGCCCTCTAATTTTAGGCTCCCTACCCTGGGGAAAATTATGTAACAGTTCACATTATGTACATCCCTTGTGATTTTCTATACCTCAATGTGGTAACCCCTCAGCTACAGAGAAAAAAAATTCTCAACAATCCAGACCCTCCTTAATACTCAAACTGACCAGACCCAGAGATATCTGATCCTATTTTGCACCCTTTCCAGTTTAATTACATCCTTCCTATGGAAGAACAACCAGAACTGTACACAGTACTCCAAATATGGTCTCACAAACATCTTGTACATCTGTAATGTACTTAGTACTCTAACTGATGAGGGCAAACATGTCAAACATCTTTTTCACTACTCCGTCCATCTATGTTGCTGCCTTCATTAAAATACGTAACTGCACCCCTAAGTTTCTTTAGTCTATAACACACCCAAGGTGTTTTCCCCTTATCAACTGCAAGCCATAATGAAAATATTAATATGAACAGAATAAACATACTTTGAAATTAATTCTAAACCGTACATTAGCTTCAGCAAAAGTCAGATGATCAAAATTGTTTAAACTGTACACAGTAATCAAAAACGGAAAATCAAATAATTCCAAGATAAAATGTAAACCTTCTCATGAAGAATGTCTGAATTACAAACGTAATTGTGAAAGATAAAGTACACGATGGATGTTTGCATATGAAGGATCAACTATGATAAGAGTGGCAGGGTGACACTCTTCACCAGAATATGTACTTGGATTTGTATCTCCTGAGAGAGTAGTGGAAGCAGACTTGCTGACAGCTTTTAAGAAGTGTCTAGATGAGCATTTGAATCGCCGAGACATAGAAGACTATGAGCCAAGTGCTGGAAGTTTGGTTTAATATGGATGGATGCCCACCAGTTGGCTTGGACATAATAAGCTAAAGAGCAACTTTCCATGCTATACGACTCTCCAACAACAACATACAGTCATTGCTGCAATTTATAGACAAAAGACAATAGGTGCAGGAGTAGGCTATTCGGCCCTTCGAGCCAGCACCGTCATTCAATGTGATCATGGCTGATCATTCTCAATCAGTACCCCGTTCCTGCCTTCTCCCCATATCCCCTGACTCCGCTATCCTTAAGAGCTCTATCTAGCTCTCTCTTGAATGCCTTCAGAGAATTGGGCTCCACTGCCTTCTGAGGCAGAGAATTCCACAGATTCACAACTCTCTGACTGAAAACGTTTTTCCTCATCTCCGTTCTAAATGGCCTGCCCCTTATTCTTAAACTGTGGCCCCTGGTTCTGGACTCCCCCAACATTGGGAACATGTTTCCTGCCTCTAACGAGTCCAACCCTTTAATAATCTTATACGTTTCAATAAGATCCCCTCTCATCCTTCTAAATTCCAGTGTATACAAGCCTAGTCGCTCCAGTCTTTTATACAAGCCTAGTCGCTCCAGTCTTTATTACAATTTATTATAATTTTTTTCTTTATTACCCAAAACTTTGCATTCCCATAAAACTAAGTGTAATCTTTGAACTGATTTAATATTTATATCTCCAAACAGCAAGAAATAAACACAATTCCCTTAATTTTTTTGTTGTATTTTACTTTTCTGGTGATCAACTCTGTACCAAGGCACAATTTTGGAGCTGTCAAGTGACCTCTCGTCATCATGTTCGTGCATGCAATATTGGAGTTTTTAGACAATTGGGTAATAGAGATCAGTGATTTCTCCCACTATGTCACCTTGATCCAAAACAAACGTGCACTTTGAACAAGCCTCGAAATGGTGATCATGAATAAGAATCCTCCTGTTTACTGCTGAATTTCCCCTTTGTAGTCTGGCGAGTCCAGAGCACCAATATTGATCCTTACGATTTCTCTCACCTGCAAGAGTTCAGCTGCTGATAGGATAAAATCATTGAGCAACTGGGTAAGAAAAAAGTTTTATTTTCTGCTACCGAAATCGCTTACCATGGCATTTCCGTAAACCATTAAGGCAAACATTTTGGAAGGTTCTATATCTTTTAGCTGAATAAAGAAATTAATTTGATTAATTCCCAAAATGAGGCATGACAGTTTAATTGACCAACCAGAGGCAAATGGGAGATTTGATAAAATATGAAGGGTTTGGATTGAGTAACCAGACAGCATTTTTGAGCTCCGGAAAGGGTCAATAACAATATTAATGATTTACTAGCAAACGTGGGGTAACATGAGAAAAAACTTTTTTGCCAACAAAAGAACAGGATTTGGACTAGCATGCCCAATAACAATGGAGAAACATATTCAATTGTGACTTTCAAAGGTGATTGGAGAAATAAATAAAGAAAAAATAGTAGGGACGTGGCAGAACAGGATTACTGGTTTGCTCAAAGAATTAGATGGAACAGATTATCTTTTATTATGCTATTCTATAACTTTGTGTAAAATTTCTGTTTCACCTGAAAACAAATTCTCTGAGATATAGATTTTTCTTCCAAATATAGATGCATCTAAAGAGTTTATTTTATTTATAGAAAACCTTTCCTGATGCACACAACCCAAATTTGTTATTAATAAAGACAAATACAGGAAAATGTGAATATTTGGCTTGGTCAACAGAAAAAGGAAGTCAAATTTATACTACTGCGTCTGTGGAGACGAGCAGAAAACCACGGCAGAGTTTGCCAACGTTGAGCAACTCTCAACGAGGGAATAATATACATGACAACACGGCAATAAATGACAGCAATCCCAACCTGTGATGTAAAAAATAGCCTATAATACAAAATTTACATCTACATAACCATTTGTCTGAAACAAATATAAAGGCCTCAGAGCTGCTGATCTAGCTGGAAAGATACCACAGACCATTTGCATCATAACTATTTACAAAGTTGGAATATTTCTACGAAAGAAAAGCAGAAAGAAGTTCTCATTCTTAAAGAAAGATATTGGCACAATTAAACGTGTGCATATCTTGATTTATTATGATCACTTGGAGAGAAACTGCTTTTGTTTCCGCCACGTGTTTTAACTTAAAAGGACAACACAATCAATCAGAAAAGCCAAGCAAATCTGACTCAAAACGACCAAGTACAAAACATGAAATGAGAGAATCTGGAGAGCAACATTCACCATCATACATGCCCTTTCACACCTCACAAAGCTCTTTATTTTTTCATTAGTATCCTGTTTAAATGCCACGGCTTACGGAAATTTGTCCTCTTCCTTCATCTTTTACATGATGGTATGCACATTGCGACCTTAATCCATGGGTATACAATAGACTCAAAGTGCAGAGTGCTCTCAAGCAAATCTCTTATCACCCCGATGCTTTTCTCAATCTTTCTTATTGCAATGTAGTACCTCACATCTAACAGGTTTCTTTCTGTATCAGAACTGGTCATTTCTGTCTGTTATCATTTTGGATCATTATTTTTGTCATTTTATTTGTTCAGTATCTGGGCTACTGAACATAAGCCACAACCTTACCATTAACAACATTGCACAGCCAAAGATGACTGAAGATGGGTCTCAACCCAAAACGTCCCTTATTCCTTTTCTCCAGAGATGCTGCCTGACCCGCTGAGTTACTTCAGCTTTTTGTGTCTGTCTTGGGAGGGTATGCAGATGCTTCCTGACCTACGTGGGAGTATTATGTAGGACCCATGTGGGAGCATCCATGAGCTCACAGGTTTATGGAAATATTAAAACAAGTTTTCTTAACCAAAATGTTTATTAACTTTCCACTGAGATATTATCCTCAAACTAAGAACGGTAATAAGATAAAGAAGCACCCAAGTTTCTCAACAAATTTTGATTCACTTCAATATATATTGTTTGAATTTGCCAACCCAAATCTACAGCCTGTGAAAAGCAAATTTCATAAATCAAATGAGCCCAAGTTCCTTTATCAGGGTACATAATGACGCATTCATGCCAGTTTTGTGGAAGCAGAATAACATATTGCAGGGTTACTTTAAACTTTTTCTTGGTTGAATGATTTTCTTTCTCATTTTGAGCAAAGCAATTTTTGGCAGGGCTAACACAGTGGTTCAAAATTAGTTTTGATGAAATAAAAACAAAAATATTAAATGCTTCACGATTATTCCATGTCCTTTAAGTCATTCATAAACACATATACATACTAGTTCATCTGTCATGGCATTACACATGGATTTAAAAAAGTGAAACCATTTTCCTGGAAAATTAAGTTACAGAACTAAGCTGCAGACATGGTTCTGTTCCAAATTTTCAGTCAAGTATTCAGTAATTGGCATGTAAAACACTGGAAGAGGAAAAAAAGTTAGTGTAGCGTGGCTAATGGTCTGCATAGAAAACTGAGGCATTATAAATTCCAGGCAGATATAAATGCCACACACAGGGACTTACATTCCCATTAAAATGTAGATAACGGAACTTAGAAAAAGAGTGTGCATTTTATGACATTAAAGCGTGGTAAGAATTTCACTTTCAATGAAGTGCTATTTTATTTATATTTCTGCCAAGGTGTTTTGTTCTTACCATAACACATTTTCCTTTCCCCACACAGAAAATCATGCCTGTTTGAGAGTGTAACAACAATAACGACGCTTACCTATTGCGCTTGGCTGGTAAAGCTCCTCTCACAGAAGAGAGATCCCCTGCCTTGCTGCCAGAATAAATTGGATTGGGAAGCTGGCACGCTCCCCAGGTTTGAGTTCCAGTTGAGATAGCCGGAATGAAGTCGAAGATGGGTCTATTATTGCCGCTGGTTTGAACCGGTTCCGTACTGTATATATAAATGGGATCCTTGACTGCACTCTGTGCTAATGATGATCCATTAGCAGCTCTGCAGTAATCCCTATTGACTTGCTCCTGTTTGATGACTCCGGGAGTGACCAACCTGATGTAGCTCTCCTGTTCTTGCTTCATCTCCTTCGAAACAGAGGCAATGGGTGGCAACGGAGCCCAGATGTTCTTACTTTCTGCAGTTGGCCAAGAGATAGTACGATCCTCGATAGGCTGTAGTTCCAACGGATTTCCCACAAGTGGGGCTGGCTCAGAGGACAGGGGCGACAGCAGGCCTGACTCGTCATCTCCACAGAAACCAGTCAGGCTCCAGGGGCTGCCCTGCTGCTTCTCCCCCTTTGGAGATGGGAAAAACTCAAAATCTGGCAAAAAATCTACAGAGCCACTATCCCCAAAGACCTCAATGAGATCGTCGTCACCGGTACCCGAGTACAGGCCTATTTCTCTCTCGCTTTTTGCTCTGAACCCTGGATCCTGCAATTCATTTAAAGCAGCAAGACTTTGCTCCAGCTCGGACAGGTCATTGGCCGCCTGGATAAGGTGCTCCTGTTGCCCACTTGCTCCATTTGGGATCTCAACTCCAATCAGTTGCTGCTTGTCGCTACTGCCACCACCAGATGGTAGAAACTGCATCAGGGGTGCAGGCATGGCTGACAGCATCACCCCATCTTCTATTACTCCTTCGCAGTCTTTCAAATTATAATTTCCTCCACCTAATCCATCATCAGCCACATTCCAGGTCTGTTTTCCCAGTTTCATGTTCACATCCTCTATTAAATTCGCCATCATTGGGGTGGATACTTAGAGCAAAACCTGCAACAAATTGAAGGATAATTCAGCTGGGACAGTGATTACAAAACAGAGAAAATGAAACATAAATAGCTTTTGACATCTTCCAAGTTACTTCAAATATTCTCCAATTTGATTTAAATTGTGTACACCCCTAATTTCCAATTTCTCCATTAATCACTATGTAATGTGAAATTCTTAACACAATTTCTCCACATATGTCACAAATTCGGACCTACAAGATGAAGAATTACTTCATTTTGTAGAGCCCGGTCATGACTTTCATAGCTCACACTTAGTCACTTTGTAACTGTTGATTTTATACTTGCTATTTACCCCGTGCCCCAAGCCCAAACCAACCCTGCACCCATATGCCTTTCCCCAATCCTGCATTTTTTATTTGCTTTGTACCCATCTCCTTTCGCATTCCCTCCGATCTCACCTTAGCAAGAACTAGTGAGTCAGCCTTGAACCCATTTGTCACCATGTGCTAAACACTCAACTTTCACTTCCAGTTCCCAATGCTCAATGGCATCACAGATGGTTTCCTCTCCTCTCGTTTCACTACCACACATATCCTCCAAAAACAAAACCCCACCTCAACTCTCCAATTCTTGCAACTGTTGCCCATCTCCAAACTACCTTTCCTCGCCAATGCACTTTAAAATATTCTCTTTTCCCAATTTTCAAGCCTACAAGAAACACCACCTTCTGTGACAGTGATTTCACAAAGTCTCCATTCTTATCCTCTCAACGTCCTCTTTTACCAGCCTCTGCACTGTTATCTCTAGAGTTGCCAATGATCTATTCTTGGGAGACTTCATTTCCGCAATTGTATACTGCTAAAAATGTCACTGCAAACATTATCTTTGTGCACATGAATCACTTCAAAATAAATATATTTTTAAATGAATTTTAATTCAAAGAAATACAAGTATTATGGTACAAATATATAATTTACTTCTTTAATTATTCAACATCTTTCAACAACTGTGCACCTCTGGTGAGTAATAGTCCGAAACATCCATGAAACCTGCAGGACACCACGCACCTTTTATATATAGTTACTTAAGTCACAGAAATTGTCTAACTGGAATAATTTTCGTTGAACTTGGTTATAACAACTACCAAATCTAGTAAAAGAATTTTATGCTAAAACATTGATTTTCAGCCAGCAATCATTTGATAACCAACATTGGTGAAGTTATTGTTGTGCATATTGCTTTGCATGATCTCAATTTTACCACTGTATTCATACTTTGGTGTGCCAATGATTTAAAGTAGGAGATACAACTGTAATATAACCTCCCAAATTCTTTACTCAATACTCCGACTGATGAAGGCCAATATGCTGAAAGCCTTCTTGACCACACTATCTACCTGTGACACTACTTTCAAGGAACTATGTATCTACACTCCTAGATCCCTCTATACAACACTCCCTGGAACCCTTCCATTCACTGTGCCCTGCCCTGGTTTGTCTTCCCAAACTGCAACACCTCGCGTTTCTCTATATTAAACTCCATTAACCATTCCTCAGGCCACTTGCCCAACCGATCAAGGTCCTTCTGCAATTTTTGACACTTCGCCTCTACAACAGCGCACACTTTAGTGTTATCTGCAAACGTAATGTATCCCTGAATATCAACTTATGTTTTCTAAATAATCTTTTTGTTTATTTTCCAGTCAACAATGCTTTTCAACAAACAAATGTCATTTAAAATGGTCCTCTTGAAAAACACATGGTTTTAGTATAATTCAAAACAAACCATTAACCAATTTAGGAAAACAAACTGTGGAAGGATCAAACCACTGTGGTTAATTAGAACAATCTGGCCATATGCAAAATAGGACTACAAAATATTGAAATGCTGGCGTGAACCAAAGGGAAAATAGTCAGAATTTTATGCTGACATATGTGAATGTTTTAATAATATTGGCTTCCTTCTCTTGTGTTCATGTGCTTTGAATTTTAGCAGCACACTGCTTCTAAATCCAACATTAAATCTCAATGCATCTGGGGATATATCACAAAGAAATGTGCTGAGTGATCGATATCAACTTGAAGCTAGGTTTAGTCCATTCATAATCAAATGTGGTCAGAACCTGCGTTGAGCAGCCAAATTCCATAATGTGGGGATAGTCTTTGTCACTTAAATGCTGCAGGCAGTGCTATCTTTAGGATCTGCTGCACTAAGTGACATCTGCACATCAACTGTAAAAAGACAGAGAAAAGGGGGAGGAAAAAAATCACAGATACTGTCAAATAAAGCACAAACTATGTGCCTTCTAAAAAATGAATATTCAATACTTTAGATGATCCCAGATCTGTCAAAGTCGATCAAAACCCGAGACCTCTGAGATATTTTTTCTCGTTCTATGTAAAACTACTTCTGCAGCAGTCCCTCGATGAGCAAGGACGACTTGGTTCCATTCCAATTTTGTGAATTCTGAGATGGCTGAATGTGAGAACCACACAGACTTTCACAGAAGGGGTAGGTGGAGGCTGATGGGCCTTACAGTTGTGGAGTTAACAATGTACACCGTTCCTTCTGCCACTTACCCCAACGCAATTTTGGTTGTGTTGCAAACATTTCAGATTTTAACCCTGACTTGGATCCACTGACAGTTAAGTGATAGTTTCCGTAGACAATGGGTAGGCCCCCCCATGGGAACTCCTGCAGCAACTTTGATTATTCGAGAGTGACTTAAAGCCACACGTGGTGCATGCGTGTGTTTATGCACGTTCACATGTGCAACCCCTACACAAATTATGCAGGAAGGAACTACAGATGCGGGTTTACACTGTAGATAGACACAAAATGCTGGAGTAACACAGTGGGTCAGATAACACCTCTGGAAAAAAGGAATAGGCAAAGTTTCAGGTCAATACTCTTCTCCAGACTATCCTTATACAAATTAGCCAAATAAGCTTTAGATCGATTATTGTCACGTGTCATCGAGGCACAACAAAAAGCTTTTGTTTTTGCATGCTATCCAATCAAATCAGACAATACTGTACATAAATACAATCAAGCCAAACTCAAGTACAATTGGTAGAATGAAGAAAAAGGTGTTCAGAGGAACTGCAGATGCTGGTTTATACCGAAGATGGACACAGAATGCTGAAGCAACTTTGAAGGACAGGCAGCAAAGGTATAGAGTGCAAAATATACTTTCTCAACATTGCAGCGTAATAGTTCCAGGGAAAGAGTCCAATGTCTGCAATGTCAGGTGGGTTAAATAGTCACAGTGAGGGGGGTGGGGTGGAGGCGATAGGACACAGAGGCCGCCACTTGGCAGTCCCCAAGCCCATGGGGCACAGAGCCGCTCTCCCTCCTCCCCTCCCCTCTCCGTCCTCCTCCTCTTCCTCTCCCCTTCTTCCCCTCCCTCCTCTCCTTCCCTTCCTTCCTCCTTCCATCCCTCTCTCCCTCCACCTTCTTCGATGTAATTTCCGAGCCCCGTCAACCGACCGAGATCGTCCGCTCACCTCATGGCGCCGGAGCTTCCCCGCCGCTCCTCCCTCCCTCCCTTCTTTCCCCTGAGTTGTAGTCGCTCGGTCAGCGAGGAAGCCGCTCTCGCCTCAGGCCGCCCGCGCTCGCGCTCTTCACTCCCACTATCTCCGCTCGCTCGACGACAACCCCGCGGGCGCGCGCGGCCACGCAGCGCTCCCGCCCAACCGCCAGGGCTCGCTCCCGCCCAACCGCCCGCCGTGCCCGCTCCCGCCGTGCGCGCTCTCCCCCCCCCCCCCCCGGCACGTCCCGGCGCCCCCTAGATCAGCTCCCTTAAAGCGGCGCCGCCACCACCTTCCATCCAACCGAATTAAAAACCTCCCCAAAAAACGACTAGCAAACAAGATTTCGCGAAAGAAAGACATGCATCTGAAATCACACCTTTCTCTGCGCTGTCCTCCCCCCCTCGGGGAGGACACGGTTATATCTTGCAGACGGCCGGTCTGGAATAGTGAAGTGTCAATGCACGGGTGTGGAGGGGGGGGGGGCAGCACCGCTTTAAGAAATGTATCCGTGGAACTTCTATGCGGGTTTCATGAAAGATACTCGGGATTCCTGATTGCCCGGGATCCAAACACTCGCCCCACACATGCCCAACACCGCCCAACACTGCAACCCCACGCTATCTCTGACTCTGCCGAGTTTTCCGTCGATCCCTTCGCTGGGAGTGGGTGTGGAGACTTGCACACACGCAACAACCCATTCGTATATATATATATATATATATATATATATATCTTTATTTTTTTTAAAAGCCCTCTTCAAGACCGAGCCTCCGTCGACATAAGGGCTGGCGGAAAAAGGAAACGGAGCAAGAAAAAAACAAACACCAAAACTTCTTGCCGCAAAAGAATAAGATCTCCAATCCTGTCAATAACTCGGTCTGTGTCAAGGCCTCCACCCTCCAACTACGTAAAATTCCCGGTCCGTTCGGGAGGAAAATGCTTACAAAAAGAAAGATTTATAAAAGAAATATGACACAAGAGGGGGGTGTGTCAATAGTTAGGTGCCGGGTCAGCAGTTAACTCAACCAAAGAAAGGGTTGGGGTTTGACTGTTTTTGGGGGGGGGGTTTGTCGCGCGGTGCGAATTGAAACTTACGTCCACAAACATTCGGTCCCACTGCACATTACAAATCATCGGTGGCAAAAAGGAAGAGCGGGGTGTCTGAGAATTGACACCTTCCAGTGGATCCCGAAGCGGGGGCCAAAAAACGTCTTCAGAACCAGCAGGCAGGCGCTCACTGAAGTTGTGTGGAGAGCTCCGTGCAGTCGCCCACTATCGGCAGTGGCCTGCAGATGGAGCAACGAGAGAGGGTTGTTGCATTTTGCACCCGCAAAACCCGTCCAAAGACGTTTCCTTACCCTTGAAAATTAAGCCCACCCATTTTCAGCATTGAATTTACACAGCACAAAACTAAGTTTTCATTCCACCTTGCTCGTTTCTCCCTCCCTATACATAAACACGATTGCAACCAGACGATCTGTATAAGTGAGGTTTCTCCATTTGTTTATTTCTGCTATTTCCATACCTTATCTCTGCCCCCCCCCCCTTTTATCGCCATAACACCTTGTTTCGCGCGCATTTCCCCCCCCCCCCCTCAAATTTCCTTCTGAGTGAATAATTAAGACCTGTATTGATAGCAAAGGTTACGGACATAATTTGTAATGACATTCAGCCTGTCTCTGCTCCTTTACCGTGCGATGATAATTTATTTCTATTTCATTCCTCTAACTACTCCCTTTAAAGTACGTACCATTTCCACTCCCCGTGCCCCTCGAAACACTCGTTGTAGTATCATTTATTTGATCTTAAACCTCTGTTCGCTCCTTTAACACACATTTCGTCTGCTGGACGATGGGTGGAAAAGCCCAGATTCACCATCGACCACAGTGTCAACAAGTTGCTGGAAAAATACTAAAATCTGAAATCAACATAGAATGTTGAAAGTAGCCATTAGATCAGAGAGCATTCTCTGTATACATTTCAGTTTAGTCTCTCACCTCCTTATCCCTCTTTGCTTTCAAATATTTTGTTAACATCGAGCTATAATGATAAAGAGTAATGCTGATTTACCAGAGACTGGAGTAACTCGGCGGGCCAGCCTGGAGAACATGGATAGGTGACGTTTCACCTGTCCGTGTTTTGTAGAGATGCTGCCTGGCCCGCCGAGTTACACCAGCATTTTTGTATCTTTCTCTAGAATGATAAAGAAATTGACTGTCCTTATTTTTGCCAATAGTCTGTCAATTTTCCGTACTGCTGGTTAGAATTGGGCATACATTATGGATGATAGAGACTTGCCAAATATATCAGGGAAATCTCTTAAATTTGTGTAGGTCCATATTGTCCATATTGTTCGAATATTTATTTAACACCTCCCGCGCACCATTTATTTAGCTGGATTCGCCAACACAGACTAACAGTCCACTGTGTAAAATAATATCTTACACATGCCCTTTCAATGTTAAACCAATCAACCACTGGAAACAAACAGTTTTTCCTTCGCCCATAATTATTTCTCCATCTCTTCTCGGAATCGTGACCTATTTTTAACTGATGTAGCAGCAAGCTGTTTCAGAGTTTTTCACGTCCTTTATATTTGCACTGACTCCCATCAGGTAGAAAGACGCTGTCTCTGATGTCAGATATGACTCATCCATTGCTCAATCCTGCATCAGAAATTTGTTGGCTTATCTTCCACTCTGGAAGCATAAACATTCATTCAATGTTTGAATATTGTTGCACAACAGTCTGCACTGGCTTTCATGTGCAATATTTTATGAGACCCCCACTAGTTATTTAGCAAGCCACAAGGACCCCATGACACCAGCTGGCAGATATCTATTAACCTTCAAAACTGAAAGCTATGGCAATTAAAAAATTTATTTTTTGCAGCTTTCAACAAATAATCGAGTAAGTGAGAAACTTGAATAGAACCAAGGAGCACCTGGAACAAACATTAGAACTTCTACAGATGTACTGTAAGATGGCAGCATGGTGGCACAGCAGTAGAGTTGCTGCCTTACAGCGCCAGAGACCTGGGTTTCGATCCTGAATACAGGTGCTGTCTGTACAGAGTTTGTACGTTCTCCCGTGGGTTTTCTCCAGGTGCTCCGGTTTCCTCCCACACTCCAAAAACGTACAGGTTTGTAGGTTCATTTGCTTCATTAAAAATTGTAAATTGTACCTGGTGTCTAGGATAGTGTTAGTGTACAAGGATCACTGGTTGGCGCGGACTTGGTGGGCCGAGGAGTTGGTTTCCAAGCTATACATCTAAACTAAACTAAACTATAGATCATATCGATTGTTTGCTTCACGTGCTGGTTCAGCAACTCGAATGCCCAGCAATGAAGGAGATTACAATAAGTGGTGGACACTGCCCCGGTCCATCAGGGATACTGACTTCTCCACTATCAAAGGGATCGATAGGAAGCGCTGGTTCAAAAAGGCAGCCAGCCAGCATCATCAAGGGCCCACACTTGCCACAATCTCATTTCACTCTTGCTACCAGAAAGAAGTCTGAAAACTCTGACATCAAGATTCAGGTACAGCAGCTTCTCAACAACCATCAGCCTCTTAAAAACTACAAACAGCAACTATATTTCAAACTATGAATTGTCTCGGTTTCACTAGGAATTTCAGGCTTTTGCTTTGTTTTGCACTGATATTGTTTTTTTAATTTATTAAACTTTTATTTTGGTTTGAGTTTGAGTTAAGTTTGTTATCACATGTACAGTGAAAAGATTTTGTCGCGTGCTCACCAGTCAGCGGAAAGACAATACATGATTACAATCTAGCCATCCACAGTGTACAGATATATGATAAAAGGAATAACGTGAATAACATGTAGTGCCTGTAAAGTCCAATCAAAAATAGTCCAAGGGTCTCCAATGAGGTAGATCGTAGCTCAGGACTGCTCTCTAGTTTTTGGTAGGATGGTTTGTTTGTTATATTATGTTATCTATTGAGTATTGTGTTTACAGATATATCATGCTGCTAAGTAATAATGTCATTGTTCCGGATCGGTACATATGACAATTAAACACTCTTCTTGACTCTCGACTCTTAAACCAGCTTTAGAATAGGACTTTATTCTTCAACTCATCCACAAAATTCAAAGGCCCCCGCTGTGGCTGGCACGATTGAAAGAAATCACACTGCAGCACAGCAAAGGCCCTGTCTTCAATTTTGTGATCATTCTTAAGAATTCCACTTTTCCACGCAACAAGACTTCAATGAAATAATAACAAATGTAAAAGAGAGGCCTGACAAAAGCCCTGATAGATGCAAGATGAAAACGACATATTTTCCTTTCAAAATAAATTTCATTCAGTGTCACGTTTGGAAGAATGAATTCCATAGAATCACGACCTTCTGGTAAATAAATGCTCCTCATCTATATTGAGAGGCTGTGCCCTCTAGTCCTAGATTTTCCCTCTAGTGGGAACATTCTCTCCACATCCATTCTACCTAGGCCTTTCGGTAGGATTCAATGAAATCCCCCCCCCTCATCCTTCTACTCTTGACATCCTAAAATCTTGAGGGAGCCTGTGCTGCAGTGAATGATGTGCCGAAGTTAAATAACCATATTTCTTGACATTCATGTAGGAAGGAAATGCAGATCATGGTTAATAATGAAGATGGACACAAAATGCTGGAGTAACTCAGTGGGTCAGGCAACATCTCTGGAGAAAAGGAATAGGCGACATTTCGGGACACCGAAATGTCACCTACGCCTTTTCTCCAGGCTTTCTTGACATTTGGATATTAATGAATTAATTTGCCTATTTAGAGAATTAAATGTGCTCAGGTTTTTATTTATGAATTGTAGCTTAAATGGGTATCCAATAGTAATATATGTGTAGGAAGGAATTGCAGATGCTGGTTTAAACCAAAGATAGACACAAAAAGCTGGAGTAACTCAGCGGGACAGGCAGCATCTCTGGAGAGAAGGAATGGGTGACGTTTCGGGGTCGAGACCCTTCTTCAGTCTGAAGACTGAATAGTGATATGTGGTGAGTACTGGCAGGGTGTAGCTGCTACACAATGGGTTTGGCAGAGGCTGCCAAATAATATGCACTGGTAATTGAAGCATTAGTTTCATTATCGTGATCGCTTTACTCAAGTCGTGCTGTTATTTTCGTCCGCCTGTTTTGTCGACTCTGTAGGTTGTGTGCACAGCTTTCAGAATTGCCTTTACTCGCTGCTAATTAGGACAGATCGCTCCTCTCTGCAAACAGCTTTCTGTACATCCATCTCACGCAAGAGAAAGAGCAACACCTTTTAATCAGCAACCTAACCAAAAAAAAAAGTTTGAGTCGGCAGCTGTCACTCCACTGAAACAGCCACGGTAATAGACCATACGGCGTTTTAAAAGGTTGAGCAGCAGGCTCTAAATCGGGTTGAAGAAGAAATAAATTTCACTCATCAGGTTCGAGATTCCACAGCTCCACTTATGGTCAATTTAAACAGGTTTGCTTGCCTCTTTAATTGGTTTTTTTTAAAGATCACTGTATTCCACAGCACAATAACATAGCACACACATACTCCAGCACTCTACCAGCCACTGGAGAATGCTGATTACTTTGAAATGTGTAGGACGGAACTGCCGATGCTGGTTTACACCAAAGAGCCTGAAGGAGGCTCTCGGCCAGAAACATCACCCATTCCTTCTCCAGAGATGCTGCCTGTCCCGCGGAGTTACTCCAGTATTTTGTGTCTATCTTCCATTTAAACCAGCATCTGCAGTTCTTTCCTACACCTTCAGCCAGCGATGTATGTGCCGAGCATAATGCCAAGACTAACTCTTATCTGCCTGCATATAATCCATATCCCTCCATTCCCAGCATATCCATATGCCTATCCATATTTGCCTCCACCACCATCCTTGGCAGGGCGTTCCAGGCACTCACCTCTATGTAAAAAACTTGCCCTGCACATCTCCTTTAAACTTTGCGCCTCTCACCTTAATGGTATGCCCTCTAATATTAGATTTTTTCACTCTGGGGATAAAGATTCTGACTGTCTATCTTTACCTCTCATACTGTTATATACTTCTATTAAGTCCCCCCTTAATCTCTGACATTCCAGAGAAAACAATCCAAGTCTGACCACCCTCTCCCTGTAGCAAATACATCCTCATCTAGGCATCTTTCTGGTAAATTTCCTTTGCACCTTTTCTGAAGCCTCCACATCCTTCCTGTAATGGGATGACCAGAACTGCATGCAATACTCCAAATGCGGCCTAGCCAAAATCCAATAAAGCTGCATCCTCTCCAAATGTTCCACATCCTTCCTGTAATGGGATGACCAGAAGTGCATGCAATACCTCAAAGGCAGCCTAACCAAAAACTTATAGACATGGAAAATGTACACAGAACAGCACTGGAACAGGGTCTTCAGCCCATAATGTGGGAGGAAACCAGAGCACCCGGAGAAAGCCCAGGCTGAGAAGGTTGTTGGCTGCAACCTTCCCCTCATTGACGAATTGTACACCGCAAGGGCCAGGAAGCGAGCAGGCATCTCTGACCCCTCTCACCCTGGCCACAAACTCTTTGAAGCACTTCCCTCTGGAAGGCGACTCCAGACTGTCAAAGCAGCCACAGCCAGACATAAAAACAGCTTTTTTCCCACGAGTGATAGCTCTACTCAATAACCAAAGTCTGTAGTCTCTTTTTTGCTCTGGTTTATTTTTCACCCACATGGTTAGACCGTAATGGTGTATCCTTATTGTTTTGATGTGTTTATGCTTTATTGTTAATTGTTAACTGTATGTTTGTGTTGTCATTTGTGAGCGGAGCACCAAGGCACATTCCTTGTAATGGCATACTTGGCCAATAAACTTATTCATTCATTCATTCATTCATTCATTCATTCAGTCACAGGGAGAACATACTAACTCCATTCAGAGAGCACCCATAGTCAGGATCGAACTCGGGTCTCTGGTGCTCTCCCGTTGTGCCACCGTGCCGCCACTTTTGCATTTTATTCCACTTTTGCATCCACTCCCTGTGCACTAGAGGTGATTTCCAGAGGCTACTTAATCTACAAATCCTGAATCCTAAGATATTCAATGGTACACATCAGGCAAAAGGACAATTTTTATTAAGCTTAACTCCCATTGTAAAGCGTCCATTAGCAAGACCATAAATCAGAAGATATGACGCAGAAGTCAGTGTATCTTTACATAGCACTTTTGATTATCAATGTTAATATTGGAATTGGTGACCACGAGCCTTGCCTTAGAGAATTTACCTTTCATGTTACAACCCTCACACAACCCTTCGTTAGATGATCAAATTAGCTTACAATGATTTTGTAACAGATTAAATAACTCACAGTAAAACCGAGAGAAAATAGATTAATAGAATCATAATTGATTTGGAGGCAGATAAAACTGTTTTTAAACGTGCTTTGATAAAACTATATGTCTCTTTGTTGATTTTCACCAGCAATTGTTCCAAAGAGAAATTTCAAGGGAACAGCAAAATGTGAGATATAAATCAATGAAGCAATAATGGCAGCTTCTAAATTGACTGAATCCACCTGGTTCACTTTGAAAAGGAAATAGCGCTGAAGTTACCAATCTTTCATGTCCAGGTACATTATTTGCAATGGTAATTTTAGGCTTCAATGGAAGGCTAACCTTCGGTACCTTAATGTGATTTATACTATCTGTACACACAGAGGATGGTGGGTATATAGAACAAGCACTTTTAGGCACTGGTCAGGCCGCGTTTGGAGTATTGTGAGCAATTTTGGGCACCATATCTGAGGAAGGATGTCTGGCCCTGGAGATTTGCAAGAATGGTCCCAGGAATGAATGGGTTAACATATGATGAGCGTTTGACGGTACTGGGCCTGTACTCACTGGGGTTTAGAAGAATGAAGGGGTGGGGTACCTCTGAAATGTACCGAAAAGTAAAAGGCTTGGATGGAGTGGATGTGGAGAGGATATTTCCAGTAGTGGGAGAGTCTAGGACTAGAGGTCATAGCCTCAGAATTAAACGGGATTCCTTTAGAAATTTCTTTAGTCAGAAGGTGGTGAATCTGTGGAATTCTTTTCCACAGAAGGCTGTGGAGGCCAAGTCAATTGATTGTTTTAAAGCAGAGATAGATAGATTATTGATTAGTACATGTGTTAGGGATTATGAGGAGAAAGCAGGAGAATGGGGTTAGGAGGGAGAGATAGATCAACCATGATTGAATGGCGGAGTAGACTTGATGGGCCGAATGGCCTGATTCTGCTCCTCTCACTTATGACCTTATGAGCTGCCAGAGGGAGTTGTTGAAGCAGGTACTATTACAAAATGTAAAAGACATTTGGACATTCAGACACAATGAGAAAAGGTTAAGAGGGATATGAGGCAAATGGGAGCAGGTGGGACCAGTGTAGATGGGGCATCTTGGTTGGCATGGGCAAGTTGGGCTGAGGACTCTGTTTTCTTGCTGTATGACTCTATGACTCTATGTATACAAAATCCAAACAGGCATATTTATTACATAGTGAGATAAATGTCTACAGGGCATAGAATTAGGATTTCCTGGTGGCGTCTTGATTATGTTGGCACAGCAGGCTGCTGAATGAGATCACCTGATGCCAGGAGTTCCCTGTCTGCTGGCAAGCATACAAAATGTTGAGTTGACGCTCTTAAATATACTTAAGTTCTGAAGAAAAACAATAGTGAAAACTGAATAATCACACAGCATCATTGGCACAGGTGAGGTGTAGAATAGCAAGCTGGACAGATCGGGGAACAAATATGGAAAACAAGACGACCCGAGGACCCATTGGGTCCCGTTGTTACTAAAGGTTCTTCACTGTCAGTTTCGTTATTTGAACTAAATGTTGCAATCGAAAGTGCTTCAACAATTGGTTGGGCAGAAAGCAGCCAAAATGGTACACGATAGCGCAACAATTTGAACGAAACACAACCCGTGGACCCGTTGGGTTCCGTTGTGACAGCCCGGGCCGGGGGCGGGCGAGGGGGGAGAGGAAAGGGGAAAGGGAGCCACTCATCCTGGCCCTGGGTGGCCATCGCGGCGGCCAGCAGCAGGAGAGCGGCCACAAGGCATTGCCCTATGTTCGTCCTGCCGGCGGCCATTTTCTTTGACCTCCTCTCTGCTCCCGCGCTGCACTACGGGAGGAAGGTCAGGCACGGGCCACGCCGAAATGGGCGCCGGTCCTCCCAGTGCTGCTGCGTAGGCGCGCCGCCGCCGGGCCCGGCAACCCTCCCCAAGATGACCTGTGGACCCGTTGGGCTCCCGTTGTGACACAAGATAGTTCAAATTCCGTCTCTTCGTTCTTTCTGGCCGCGCCGTCGCCGGGCCCGGTAACCCTCCCCCAACTGAGCACGCACAGATACTGGGCCCGGCAACCCTTCCCCAACTATGCATGCATGGATACTGGGCCCGGCAACCCTCCCCCAACTGTGTACGCATGGATACTGGGCCCGGCAACCCTTACACAACTATGCACGCACAGATACTGGGCCCAGCAACCCTCGCCCAACTGTGCACACACGGATACTGGGCCCGGCAAACCTCCCCCAACTGTGCATGCATGGATACTGGGCCCGGCAACCCTTCCCCAACTGTGCATGCATGGATACTGGGCCCGGCAACCCTCCCCCAACTGTGCACGCACAGATACTGGGCCCGGCAACCCTCCCCCAGCTGTGTACGCATGGATACTGGGCCCGGCAACCCTCCCACAACTATGCACGCACAGATACTGGGCCCGGCAACCCTTCCCCAACTGTGCATGCATGGCTACTGGGCCCGGCAACCCTCCCCCAACTGTGTACACACGGATACTGGGCCCGGCAAGTGGGAGCGCACTGCGCAGGCGCGACTGCTGGGCCGTTGAAACTTGTCCCTTTCACAGTATAAAGTTTATTAAAGTTTATAAAGTGAATTACTTTTAAAATATAATGAAACTTGATACTGCATACTGCATGCGAATTGTGAGTAAGGTGCCCCTAAAATTGTTGCGATAACATGTACCATTTTGGCTGTATTTCAGGAACATATATACATACATACAAGATGAGAGTTTTAGATGGTGAATCTATGGAATTCTTTGCCACAAAAGGCTGTGGAGGCCGTCAGTGGATATTTTTAAGGCAGAGATAGATAGATTCTTGATTCGTATAGGTGTCAGAGGTTATGGGGAGAAGGCAGGTGAATGGGGTTAGGAGGGAAAGATAGATCAGCCATGATTGAATGGCAGAGTAGACTTGATGAGCCGAATGGCCTAATTCTACTCCTATTCCTTATGACCTTATGAACAGAACTTGCCAAAACTGACTTGTGAAGTGTATGTCTTGACAGATATAATGGCATAAAAGAATGACAAATCCCTGGAACCAAATTATTTCCATTCACACCATTTCTGCCTCTGATATACCAATTTTCAGAGCCGTTCCCAAGATTGGAAAAATATGCTCAATTTTCCACTGTAAAAAGGGATCTATTTTACCCTGAAGGCTTTGTACGAAGAATCTGTTAGCTTCATTATACAAGGAGAATTCCATTGAATGTGACGACACACAGGACTGCAAATGCAAGAATCTTGTGCATAAATCAAAGCACTGAGGAAATCAGTGGGTCAGGCAGCATGTGTAGAGGGAAATAGACAGACGATGATTCAGAAACATTGCCTGTTCAGTTCTCTTCACAGATGCTGTCTGGCCTGTTGAGATCCTTCAGCACTTCGTTTTTTGCTACTGAATATGATGTTGCCTGTGAAATGCTTGTTCCTTTCTACTCACTACCAAAGTGCATTGTTTAATATCTTGGTATCACAAAAAGGCTGGAGTAACTCAGCCGGTCAGGCAGCTTCACAGGAGAGAAGGAATGGGTGACATTTCGGGTCGAGACCCTTCTTCAGATTGATGTCAGGGGAGCGGGCGGGACAAAGAAAGAATGTGGTTGGAGACAGGAAGACAGTGGGAAGGGGGAGGGGAAAGAGAGGGACAGAGGAGCTATCTGAAGTTAGAGAAATCAATGTTCATACCCTGGGATGTAAGCTGCCCAAGCGAAATATGAGATGCTGTTCCTCCAATTTGCGGTGGGCCTCACTATGACAATGGAGGAGGCCCATGACAGAAAGGTCAGACTGGGAGTGGGAGGGGGAGTTGAAGTGCTGAGCCACCGGGAGATTAGGTTGGTTAAGGCAGACTAAGCGAAGGTGTTGAGCGAAATGATCGCCGAGCCTGTGTATGGTCTCGCCGATGTAGAGAAGTTGACATCTGGAACAGTGGATACAATAGATGAGATTGGAGGAGGTGCAGGTGAATACAATAGATGAGGTTGTTTGATGTCTTAATCAGAATGTTCAGGTTCTGGATAGATTCCCATTAACAAACACCACCCATTGAAGGTCTGGTGAGCGGTACTTTATTGACTTTGGACTTTATACTTTAGACTTTATAGACAGTGTCTACTTCGGCCCACCGAGTTCGTGTGAACGAACACTTCGGCCCACCGAGTTCGTGTGAACGAGCGATCAACCCATACTGAAGAAGGGTCTCGACCCGAAACGTCACCCATTCCTTCTCTCCTGAGATGCTGCCTGGCCTGCTGAGTTACTCCGGCATTTTGTGAATAATAACCCATACACTAGCACTATCCCTCACACACTAGGGACAATTTCCAATTTTACCAAAGCCAATTAACCTACAAACCTGTAGGTATTTGGAGTGTGGGAGGAAACCGAAAACCCACGTGGTCACAGGGAGAAATACAGCACAAATACAGATTTGCGGCTGCAGCGAAGATGAGTGGGATGTAAAAGTACTGCCAGCTCTGCTTGGATTAGTCTGGAAGGATATTGCATTAGGCAGCTGCACAATTCTGCAATAGAATATGGATAGCGTAAGTGGGCAACAGACTGGACTTTAATGTGGAGAAGTGTGAGAACATATATTTCTTTAAGAGAAGTCGAAAGGCAAATTATTATCAAAATGGAGAGAGACTGCAAATGAGTGACGAACAGAGGGATCTAGTTATACCGGTGTATATATCACAAAGAGCCAGGAGGCAGGTTCATCAAGCAGTTAAAAAAGAAAATGGCATTTTGACCTTCCGAGCAAAAGGATCAGATTTTAAGAATAAAGTGGTTTTGTCAGTCAAGGCCACACCTAGAATACTGTGCACAATTTTGGTTCCCTTACCTAAAAAAAAATAACATTGGAGGCAGTACAAACAAAATTCACCATATTAATACCTGGGATGAGAGCACCATAGTTACTAGAGAGACAAAATACCTGATGCCACAGGTTGCAAACCTCAGTGCTCCACTCTCTACATTCATGTGCAAACTACTATTCTCTCCTGTAGAAGCCCCAGCTGCTGAAATTAATGCCGGTCATAATAAGGTCCACGGTTTAGTTTAATTTAGTTTAGAGATACAGTGCGGAAACAGGCCCTTCGGCCCACCGAGTCCACACAGACCAGCGATCCCCACACATTAACACCAGCCTACACACACTAGGGAAATTTACACATAACAAACTAATTAACCTACAAACCTGCACGTCTTTGGAGTGTGGGGGGAAACCGAAGATCTCGGTGAAAACCCACGAGGTCACGGGGAGAACGTACAAACTCCGTACAGACAGCACCCTTAGTCACCAGTAGGGCAGCAACTCCACCGCTGTGCCACCGTGCCACCGCCCCACAGTCCACAGTTTCATTCAATCTGCTACGATTCAGGAAATCTCCAAAATGTCGAAAGCAAACTCTCCTCAGCGGTGCTGTGTGCATTTCCTGCCAGTTACGAGGTGCTTGTTTAGGCCTGGTATGCTACCGCATTTGTAGGAGTTTGATTCAGTCTCTTCAAATGTTAAAGTGCTCTTGTTGTTGCTGATGAGTTTGCGTATGCGTGGGAAAAACCTTTGGCAGCAGCATTAAATTTGAATCAAAATATTACTCCACTGAGAAGTTAAGCAGTCTTGTCCCCCATGAGGATTCAGTGCAAGCAGTCAATCGCCCTCAAGGAGAAAGTGGAAGCTGGCAACTAGTAGTGAGCATTCCTATTCTGGCCAGTTATAACCGCCCACTGATACCTAAATCCACGCAACCTTCCTGGTTAAATTTCCACCCCATCACTGCCTTTCTCCCACTTGGCAACGTGTCAATGGGCCTTTCAGTAAAACTGGCAAACTCTTTTAACTCTCTTCCTCTTTTGCGTAACTCTTTTAATGAAGTGGTGACGTTGAAACTAAATATTTGGCCCTCATTTCATCAGTTTGTGATAGCACAAGTTGGCTTGCTTGTGTTCAGCGCATCTTTGCAAAGCATGTTGTTTGCCTGGTTAAACCTATGGAAGTGTGTGTTTTTTTCCACAAGAAAATATAATATAATATTTTCTGTTAATTAATTAATTAATTAATATAATATAATATTTTCTGTTATTCAAAACCCACAAAACTGGTTATTTCAACAGGAGTGCTGATTTACAGAAAGGGAATTTGGTGTAAGTACACTAACCTTTACTTTAGACTTTAGAGTTACAGCGTGGAAACAGGCCCTTCGGCCCACCGAGTCAGCGCCGACTGACCATCACCCCATACACTAGATCTATCCTACACACTAGGGACAATTTACAATTTACAGAGGTGGCAGCCTTAAAGCGTCAGAGACCCGGGTTCGATCCTGACCACGGGTGCTGCCTGTACGGAGTTTATAGATTCTCCCTGTGACCGCGTGGGTTTCCCCCAGGTGCTCCGGTTTCCTCCCACATTCCAAAGACGTACAGGTTTGTATCTTAATTGGCTTCTGCAAATTGTCTCGAGTGTGTTGGTATACGGGGTGATCACTGGTCTGAGCAGACTTGGTGGGCTGAAGGGCCTGTTTCCGTGATGTATCTCTAGACTAGACTAAACTAAACTAAACTAATCACTGTGTCTGTCCATAATAGGGGAGTTTGCCACATAAAGATACTATTCTAGAACTGCGACAGACCTTTTAATATTGGAACAAATTGTTTCAGGTTTGGATTGACTATTCCAAATCTGCTTTGTTTTGTTCAAATCCGATGCTAAATGGTCTTTTTGGTTTAATTCTTATTATAGTTGAACATAGCTATTTGCTGTAGCCAAGTCTCTTCCTTTGACGTTTCAGAGGGTATATATCTGTAAACCACATTGCTTCTGGTGTCATACACAGCCCTGTCCAGATAAAGTAGACTGATGGAAAGTATTGAATCAGATGGGGGTTTTTTTGACTACATGGTAGTTTTGTGGTCACCATTACTGCTAATGGCTTATCACTCCAGATATTTAACTCAACTGAATTTAATTTTTATGGCTGACGGGACTTGAATTAACATACTCCTGTGAAAAACGCACCACTCTACCAAAGCCTCAAATAAAATCAACTCTGTTAGTGTTCAATGCGGGGTTTAATATTTAACAGTATTAAACCCCATACAACAAAATATTTGTCAATTTTATATCCAAAAGGCACTTGAAAAATCACTTACATGTTCAGCTCTTGGAGAAAGGTGTACACAGCCTTTGGCATCATTTAATGCAGCTGCTTCTGAATCTTCTTGGACTCTGTTGACTTTAGCATTACAGAGGGTTCCTTCCAGATCTCTCCCACAGCTGCACTGAGGTCAATTCCTCAGTAGGACTGCAGAATTGTGAAGTAACATGAAGATCTTAGTGATGCATATGATTTGGTACAAGTATTTTTACACCGAGGGTGGTGAGTGCCTGGAACATGGGTGTGGTGGTGGAGGCAAATACGATTGTGACATTTAAGAGAATTTTGAATAGACACATGGAAATGCAGGGAATGGAAGGATTTTGATTATGTGCAGGCAGGCAAGAGTAAGTCTTTTCTGATTGGAAGATACAGTATGGAAACAGGACATTCGGCCCGCCTAGTCCACCTAACCATTGAACATTCATTCACACTATTTCTACATTATCCCACTTTCTCACCCACCCTTTAATCATGAATGGCGATTTTACAGACTAATCAACCAACAAACCCATACGTTGTTGGAGCGTGGGAGGAAACCGGAGCACCCAGAGAAAACCCACGCGGTCACGGGGAGAATGTACAAACTCCATACAGACAACACCCGAAGTCAGGATCAAACTCGGGTCTCTGGTGCTGTAAGGCAGCAACTCTACCGATCTCTTACAACACAGAAGAAAACCATTCAGCCCTTACGAAGACAATACCCCTCCTTTCCTCTTTCCTTGCAGATTTTCTTTGTCACAGATGCCCAACAGCTTGCCATTGATTCTATTTTTTCTATTTACTTACATTAAGGGGTCATTTGTAGGAGTAAGTTAACCTACCTGCGATATGGGAGGAAACTAAAGCACCCAGAAAGAACCAGTGGAGAGAATGTGAAAGTCCTAAATACAGCATCCAGACCAGGGTCATGTTGGGTCCCAGGTATTACCTGCTGCATCACCATGTCACATTTTGGGGAGATACACTTATTAGAAAACACCCATTCATAAAGTCATAGAGTGATACAGTGTGGAAACAGGCCCTTTGGCTCACCTTGCCCACACCGGCCAACATGTCCCAGCTACACTAGTCCCACCTGCAAGCATTTGGTCCATATCCCTCCAAACCTGTTCTTTTCATTCATTTGTATAGTCTGATTGTAATCATGTTGCAGCATCTCAGACAAACACACAAAATCGAATTACATGTAAATCTTCTAAAAGAACGAAGACTGCAAAATGAAAACCTAGACATTAGTGCAAAGCAAAATTAGAAATAAAATGGGTGGTAATGTGAGAGGAGGATTCTAGTAATCTGTTGACGAAGTAGGATTAGGATTGTGCAGGCTAGTTCAAGAACCTGATGGGTGGATAGTAACTGTTCCTGAACCTGGTGGTGTGGAACTTAAGGCCTCTTTACTTTCTGCCAGAAGGTAGCAGGACAAAGAGGGTATGGCCCACAAGTAACCAATGATGGATGCCACCTTCTTGAGGCAGTGCCTCATGTAGGTGCTTTGATAGTGGGGAGGGTGATGCCCGTGATGGACTGGGCTGAGTCCACCACTCTCCGTGGCACCTTGCGTTCCGATGCACTGGAATTGCCACTTGTGGGCATGATGCAACAGTCAGGATATTTTTTTTGTTTAACGATACAACATGGATACCGGGCCTTCGGCCCACCGAGGCCGTGCCGAACGAGTTCCGTCCTACACTCTAGGAAGAATTTACAGTGGCCAATTAACCTACAAACATGCACATCTTTGTAATATGGGAGGAAACCGGAGCACTGGGAGAAAACCCACATGATCACAGGGAGAAGGTACAAACTCCGTACAGACAGCACCGGTAGTCAAGATTGAATTCTGGCGTTGTAAAGCAGCAGCTCTACCACTGCGCCACTATGCTACCCTTTTCTACGCTGCTGTTTGTTAGACGTTTGTTAGAATATCTGGTGATATGTCAAATCTAGGTGTTGGTGAAGTATTTGGCCACTGTAAATTGCTTCTAGTGTGCAGACGAGTGGTAGAATCTGGGTGAAATTGATAGGAAGGTTGGGAGAACAAACGGGATTAGTGTAAATGGGATCAGCACAGGCACAATGAGCCTGTTTCCATGCTCAATTATTCTGATAATGGCATCATGCACCATTGAGCAGGCTTTTGGTTCACCCCAATCAGTACTTTTGTATGCCCTCAAAACAAAAGATAGGACTGTTTGACATTTTTCAGTCACATTTCCTTCATAGTTTTTGATAATCCTGAGGCATTTGACAATACAAAACCAATCCTCTCCACCACCCAATCCACATCCCTATTTATATTCCTACCAGTGCTCTCAATGCACACCTCCAGATTCAGGGTCAGTTTCATCCCAGCTGTTAGCAGGCAACTGAATCATCCTACCACAACCAGAGAGCAGTCCTGAACTACTATCTACCTCATTGGTGATCCTCAGACTATCCTTGATCGGACATTTCTAGCTTTACCTTATGTTATTAAACGTTATTCCCTTATCATGTATCTATACACTGTACATGGCTTGATTGTAATCATGTATTATCTTTGCACTGACTGGATAGCAGGCAACAAAAGCTTTTCACTGTACCTCGGTATACGTGACAATAAACTAAACTGATATACATTCAGTTATATCTAGAACATTTCCTGTACCAACTGATACCTACAAAATCTTTTATCTGATACACAGGCCCTGCTAACCTTTCTCTTAATTGAAAAGGCTAGACATGTTCTCTCATTGAGGTTTGGCTTTGCATTCTGTCATGTTCACCCAGACCTGTCAGGTCAATGTGTTGGCAGAATTACACAGTTAAATACAAATACAAATTTTATCAACTGTTAATTGTTCACATACAAATAAAAAATGTTCCGATACGTATAATTTGCTTCTCTATTTACATAAGCATTATTTTGCTCTTTGCTGTTTAGCTCTTGTCTTAATCTCAACCACTGCTGTGTTTATTAGAAACAATAAGCTGCAGCAGATGATGTTTACAATGAAGACACAAAGTGCTGGAGTAATTCAGTATTTCTCCCTTCCCCTCCCCTTTCACCTACATTCCTTCTTCGAGCTTCACAATTTGCAACTCTTCAAACCTTTTGTCTCACACCTTCTCTCGTTTCATCCCAGGGCTTTGTCCAACCATCAACATTTATTAAAACAAACTCCTCCTTACCCCTATCAACCTATTACCTGCCAGGCTTTGTCCTGCTCCTCCACTCTTCCAGCTTTCTTTCACTCCCACCCTGCCCTACAATCAATCTGCAGAAGGGTCCTGACCTGAAAAGTTATGTATCCATGGTCTTCTGAGATGCTGAGATGCTGCCTGTTCCACTGAGTTACTCCAGCACTTTGTATCTGAAGTTCATAACCTGTAGCGAGAATCTGGCTTCAAGAACAGAGACGGCACAAGTCACGAAGAATGCCCATTGGCATCTGTTGAAGTGAAAGGTCAAGGCATACAGTAGCTATGGCTTGGGTGTGTTTCCTTCACCAGAACCAAAAACCTGGTGGTAGACAACCATTTTGGTCACAAAAAAATAAAGAGAGTAAGTAGATGAATTTTGTTTCATTTATTCAGTTACAGGATACGGACATCACTAATAAAGCCATTATTTATTGATCATTGCTAATTGCCTGAAAAAATGAGAAGAAAATGTAGAGTTAGCCATGGTGATGAATCTGAAGTCATTTATGGGCCAGATGAAAGGAGGAAATTTTCTTCATGGATGGGTGTTAGAGAATCAAAATGGGTTTTTGTGACCAGCTGGTAGATTGCGATGGCTATTCCCGAAACTAGTTCCAACTTCCAGCTTTCTTTGATGACTTGGATTTAAACTCCCTGGCTGCCAAGTGAAACTAGTCCCAGATGTGGAAATCAGGAGGTACATGAATCTGTTTCACAGAGAATCGGCAGGTCATGCAAAAGATTGTCAGTTGCATAGTTTAGCTTCACACATGGAACAAAAACATGTCCATACAAAGAAAGAAATGCCAGAGTAATTAAAACCATCAAAAGTGTGGAAAAAGATGGAAATGTAAAGGGCAGCACAGTGGCGCAGCGGTAGAGATGCTGCCTTACAGTGCCAGAGACCTGGGTTCGATCCTGACTACGGGTGCTGTCTGTACGTAGTTTTTTACGTTCTCCCCGTGACCGCATGGGTTTTAGGATTTCGCCCACACTCCAAAGACGTACAGGTATGTAGGTTTGAACCAGGTTTGTAGGTTAATTGGCTTTGGTCATGTTTGTAAATTGTCCCAAGTGTGTAGGATAGTGTTAGTGTACGGGGATCGCTGGTCAGCGTGGACGTGGTGGGCTGCAGGGCTTCTTTCCACACTGTATCTCTAGACTAAACTAAACCAAACTAAAAAGAAGAAAATAATGTGTAACAATATTGGCTATTGCTTCCTCTGGATGCAGCATTAATGGAACATGAACAAGAATGTCCAAGATATGCTCAACATTAAGGGCTGAGCCTCTTTTCAACAGTTCACTGAGCCGGCATCTGTTGTAGCTGGCTTATTTCAGCAGAATGAGCAGGTGGTCTTCTGCCTTGGTGGTGTCAGCCCTTGACTAAGTCCCAAGTGGACAATTGGCATGAATCCAATCACAGTTTGGCAATAAAATCAAAAGGAAGCACATATGCTGGAATCTTGCACAGAACACAAAGTGCTGGAGTAACTCAACCGGTCAGGCAGCATCTCTGGAGGACATAGTGCAATGACACAGTGGTGGAGTTGCTGCTGCACAGCGCCAGTGACCTGGGTTCGATCCTGACTACGGGTGCTGTCTGTACAGAGTTTGTCCATACGCCAGCCCATTTCCTGTCAATGTGCAGGCAACACGATATGCGATGACAATAGACAATAGACAATAGGTGCAGGAGGAGGCCATTCAGCCCTTCGAGCCAGCACCGCCATTCAATGTGATCATGGCTGATCACTCTCAATCAGTGCCCCGTTCCTGCCTTCTCCCCATAACCCCTCACTCCGCTATCCTTAAGAGCTCTATCCAGCTCTCTCTTGAAAGCATCCAACGAACTGGCCTCCACTGCCTTCTGAGGCAGAGAATTCCACACCTTCACCACTCTCTGACTGAAAAAGATCTTCCTCATCTCCGTTCTCAATGGCCTACCCCTTATTCTTAAACTGTGGCCCCTTGTTCTGGACTCCCCCAACATTGGGAACATATTTCCTGCCTCTAATGTGTCCAATCCCCTAATTATCTTATATGTTTCAATAAGATCTCCCCTCATCCTTCTAAATTCCAGTGTATACAAGCCTAATTGCTCCAGCCTTTCAACATACGACAGTCCCGCCATTCCGGGAATTAACCTAGTGAACCTACGCTGCACGCCCTCAATAGCAAGAATATCCTTCCTCAAATTTGGAGACCAAAACTGCACACAGTACTCCAGGTGCGGTCTCACCAGAGCCCGGTACAACTGTAGAAGGACCTCTTTGCTCCTATACTCAACTCCTCTTGTTATGAAGGCCAACATTCCATTGGCTTTCTTCACTGCCTGCTGTACCTGCATGCTTCCTTTCAGTGACTGATGCACTAGGACACCCAGATCTCATTGAACATCCCCTCTTCCTAACTTGACACCATTCAGATAATAATCTGCCTTTCTATTCTTACTTCCAAAGTGAATAACCTCACACTTATCTACATTAAACTGCATCTGCCATGTATCCGCCCACTCACACAACCTGTCCAAGTCACCCTGCAGCCTTATTGCATCTTCCACACAATTCACACTACCCCCCAGCTTAGTATCATCTGCAAATTTGCTAATGGTACTTTTAATCCCTTCATCGAAGTCATTAATGTATATCGTAAATAGCTGGGGTCCCAGCACCGAACCTTGCGGTACCCCACTGGTCACTGCCTGCCATTCCGAAAGGGACCCATTTATCCCCACTCTTTGCTTTCTGTCTGTCAACCAATTTTCTATCCATGTCAGTACCCTACCCCCAATACCATGTGCTCTAATTTTGCCCACTAATCTCCTATGTGGGACCTTGTCGAAGGCTTTCTGAAAGTCGAGGTACACCACATCCACTGACTCTCCCCTGTCAATTTTCCTAGTTACATCCTCAAAAAATTCCAGTAGATTTGTCAAGCATGATTTCCCCTTCGTAAATCCATGCTGACTCGGAATGATCCTGTTACTGCTATCCAAATGCTCAGCAATTTCGTCTTTTATAATTGACGCCAGCATCTTCCCCACCACTGATGTCAGATTAACTGGTCTATAATTACCCGTTTTCTCTCTCCCTCCTTTCTTAAAAAGTGGGATAACATTTGCTATGAAAAAACTTGTGTGGCTCAGCGCTCCAATCAATGATATGAAAAATATTGCATGCAAATGTGTACAACCTACTGCACCTGTGCAGAAAATGGGTCCATAAATCTTTCCTTCAAACTGAGTTTTGTTGGCGATTCTCCTGTTGGAGAAAGACGACTGATAGAAAAATACTTTTCATGAAAGACTCGGCTGTTTTGAAGTTTGCCAATTGGCAATTAGTCTGAAACTAGAGTTCACCAGTTTGTGAAATAATCTTTACAAGAATTCTAAAATGTAACCTGTCCGAAATTTAGATTCAGTTTATCAAATAGCGTGCAGAATAAATGTTCAGACTCTTTATTTGCCTTTTGTTGCCATAAATTTGTGTTTTAGAATTAAACAATGACATGCAAGCACATGTATTGCATAAGGGAATAGAGGATCAGGTAATCAGAGGATCAGAGGAAATATTAAGCATATTTTTTTGCCATAACTGAAAGTAGTATTTTCAATAAAATGTGAAACTAAATTTTAAAAAACTGATTAATGATCCTTCAGCAATCATCAAACAATGAAGGATAATTTAACAGCTTTTGGAATTTATTTTCACACCAGCGATTTTGTTGGAAATACTACTCACAGTTATGGCAAAAAATATGCATAATCTTGCCTCCTTTAATGTGTGACATAATGAATAGATGGTCAGAAAAATTCAAAGTACTCTCAGGAGAAAAGACTTGAACTAAATTGAAGGGAGAACATATAAGAAGAGGCATATTTAGAAGAAACTTTACCCACGTTTGTAGACCCCAGAGGAGTATACCTAATATTTCTGGTCAATTAAGCGTAGCACATAGATCATAGAACAGTACAGAACAGGTCCTTCGGCCCACGATGTCTGTGCCGAACATAATGCCAAGTACTTTATGCTTAGTGTAGGAAAGAACTGCAGCTGCTGGTTTAAATCGAAGATAGACACAAAATGGAGTAGTAACTCAGAGGGACAGGCAACATCTCTGGAGAGAAGGAATGGGTGACGTTTCGGGCCGAGACCCTTCTTCAGACTTTATGCTTAGTGTTCTCCTTCAACCATTTATGTAGGCTGCTGTGTATTCCCAATGAATGGGTTTCAGCTTCTCTTTGCTGAAGGCGTCTCCATTTTAGAGCAGTTGTGGAATAGTGATTCCCGAGAATTGGTGGGTATATTACAGTTTTTAAAGGATGAGTCAAGAGACTCATGGTTAAGAGTGTTTTATTATCAGTTTAAACAGTTGTAATGTTTAGTGGGCGGCTCGGTGGCGCAGCGATAGAGTTGCTGCCTTACAGGGCCAGAGATCCGGGTTCGATACTAACTATGGGTGCTGTCTGTATGGATTTTGTACATTCTCCCTGTGACCACGTGGGTTTTCTCCGGGTGCTCCGGTTTCCTCACACACCCCAAAGACATACAGATTTGTAGGTTAATTGCTGTCTGAAAATTGTAAATTATCCTTAGTGTGTAGGATTTATCCTTAGTGTTTATATTTTAAGAGGAAAGCATTTGATAACCTGTCCACTATTGACACATTAGGATGATTGAGTCAGGATATCTAGGCTTTTCTTTGATTTTTTGATAAGATCACTTAGAAACATGGCTTGTGTTGGTGACACATGACTTGATATTGGTGTAACAGTGTGCGTAGAGCTACAGTCAAGTCAAGACAAGTCAACTCGGGTTTAATGTTTTAGGCGTAAGTATAGTGAGGTACTAAAAAGTATCAAAGAAAAATCTTGCTTACAGCTGCATCATAGGCACATAGACTCAGCGAAACACATAAAAATATTACACATATATTCTGTGTAAACTTTCTTCAGGATAGAAGGCTATGCAAAAAAAAAGACATTAATACAAAAACAAATTAGAAAGAAAATCAAGTCCACTGTTGTGCAAGCCGTGGACAGTAGTGTAGGAAGGAGCTGCAGATGCTGGTTTACACCAAGGATAGACACAAAATGCTGGAGTAACTCAGCGGAACAGGCGGCATCTCCGGATAGAAAGAATGGGGACAGTAGTGTTTCATTGTTGATGTAGAATTAGGGTTGTGTAAATTGGTACAAGAGCATGATACCAGTCGGAAAGTAGCTGTTCCAGAACCTAGTGGTGTGGGTCTTCAGGCTTCTGCATCTCCTGCATCACGTTAGTAGTGAGAAGGGAGGATGGCTTCGATGTATAACGGGTGAATGAACTAGCACTTGAAATTCCCACTTATGCTTCCACTTCCTACACAACTAGGGGCTATTTAAAGAGGGCGAATTTGTACTGCAGAGCAGATGTTGGACAGCGCATCATCATTTTCTATTTATTAGTTTGCCTTTCAAGACACGGGCAGCACTGGAAATATATCTCTTCTCCCTAATTGCCTTTGAGATGTGGTGGTCCTTCTGATGTGGTTATTCCAACATTGCTGTTGCCCAGGGAGATTTAGTGACGATGAAGGAATTATGATATGCTTCCAAGTCAGGATCGAGTGTGATTTGATAGAATGAAACTGGAAGTGGTATTCCATGCTTCTCTTGTCTTTCTTGGTGGTAAGATAAAGTTTGCCTGCTTGGTGCCTGCTGGCAAAAGTGTTTTGATGAACAACTGCAGATATTATGCATTATGGCCACTGTATGATAGTGGTCGGAGGATTGAATGTATAGGGTAGTAGATTGTGTGCCAATCAAACATGTAACTTTATGATGGCCATTAGCTTTAGTTTTAGTGGTGGAGATACAGCATGGAAATGGGCCCTTTGGCCCTCTGAGTCCGCGCTGTCCATCGATCACCCATTCATACTAGTTCTACGTTGTCCCACTTTTGCATCCACTTCCTACACCCTATGGGCTATTTAAAGAGGACAATGAACCTACAAACCATTAACCCACGTCTTGGCGATGCAGGAGGAAACCGGAGCACTTGCAGAAACTCCACAGAGACAGCACCAGAGGTCAGGATGGAACCCGGGTCTCTGGTGCTGTGAGGCAGCTGCTCTACCAGCTGCACCACTGGGCCAACATTATCAAGCTTCCTGATTGTTGTTAGAGCAATATTCTTCAAGGGAACCAGAGAGTATTCCATCAGTTTCAGGACCTTTTGCCTATTGGTGAAGGAAACGTTTTGGGGTGTCAGGAGAAAAATACTTGGACAGGATACCCACCCTGTACCTTGCTCAAAGTATTTATGTGACTATTTGTTTCATTTCTGGTCAATGATGGCAACCATGATGTTGATGGTGTGGGACCTAGTGTTGTTGAAGCCATTGAGTCTCAACGGCAGGTAGTTCAACTCTTGTTAAAAATGATCACTGCTTGGCACTTTGATGTCAAAAATGTTACTTACTATTTATCAATCTGTCCCAGAATGCAGCCATAAACTGCTACATTTGCTGAGGAATTTAATATTCCAATCACCAGTAAACTTCCCCAATTTTGAATTTTCAATCAGAGAAATTCCAGATGATTGAGCTGAGGACTTAACCTGAGGAACTTCATCGGAGATCTTCTGGGGTTGGGATAAGTGATGTCCAACAACCTTGGTATAAGAAAATAACTGCAGATGCTGGTACAAATCGAAGGTATTTATTCACAAAATGCTGGAGTAACTCAGCAGGTCAGGCAGCATCTCAGGAGCATCTCACCCCACAGCTCCGCTCTTGCTCCCCCTCCCCCCACTCGCAACAAGGACAGAATCCCCCTCGTTCTCACCTTCCACCCCACCAGCCAGCGGATCCAACGCATCATCCACCAACATTTCCGTCACCTACAACGGGTCCCCACCACAGGCCATATCTTCCCATCCCCTCCCCTCTCTGCATTCCGCAGAGACTGTTCCCTTCGTAACTCCCTGGTCCACTCGTCCCTTCCTACCCAAACCACCCCATCCCCGGGCACTTTCCCCTGCAACTGCACGAGATGCAACACCTGTCCCTTTACCTCCCCCCTTTCCAGGTGAGACAGAGGTTCACCTGCACCTCCTTCAACCTCATCTATTGCATCCGCTGCTCTAGATGTCAACTTATTTACATCGGCGAAACCAAGCGCAGGCTCGGCGATCGCTTTGCTCAACACCTGCGCTCGGTTCGCGTTGGCCAAATTGATCTCCCGGTGGCCGAGCACTTCAACGCCCCCTCCCATTCCCAGTCTGACCTTTCTGTCATGGGCCTCCTCCAGTGCCATAGTGAGGCCCACCGGAATTGGAGAAACAGCACCTCATATTTCGCCTGGGCAGCTTGCAGCCCAGTGGTATGAACATCGACTTCTCCAACTTTAGATAGTTCCTCTGTCCCTCTCTTCCCCTCCTCCTTCCCAGATCTCCCTCTATCTTCCTGTCTCCACCTATATCCTTCCTTTGACCCGCCCCCCTGACATCAGTCTGAGGAAGGGTCTCGACCCGAAACATCACCCATTCCTTCTCTCCTGAGATGCTGCCTGACCTGCTGAGTTACTCCAGCATTTTGTGAATAAATTCCAACAACCTTGGTGATCTTCCGTTGTATAAAATACAAAATACACGCTTTCCCTTTTGATGTCCATTGACCTGTTGACCCAGAGGTCCTTCATGGCACGGTGGCACAGCGGTAGAGTTGCTGCCTTACAGCGAATGCAGTGCCGGAGACTCAGGTTCGATCCTGACTACGGGCGGCGTCTGTACGGAGTTTGTACGTTCTCCCCGTGACCTGCGTGGGTTTTCTCCGAGATCTTCGGTTTCCTCCCACACTCCAAAGACGTTCAGGTATGTAGGTTAATTGGCTGGGCAAATGTAAAAATTGTCCCTAGTGGGTGTAGGATAGTGTTAATATGCGGGGATCGCTGGGCGTCGCGGACCTGGTGGGCCGAAGGGCCTGTTTCTGCGCTGTATCTCTAAATCTAAAAAAAAAATGTCCTGATGCCTTGAAGTCACACTTGACCTCTGGAATTCAGCCCTGTGACCCAAGTTTGGATCAAGGCTGGGCTGAGCTATAGAATAAAGTGGACCCTGGAAAAACCCAAACTGGTTATTAGTGAGCAGCTTCTGGGTGAACAAAACTTCTCTCTCACAATTTCAGAGCTTCAGTTGTTTCAAGCACTATTTCTCTGCTTTGACCAGTCCCTGTGGCACTAAATAGTCCATATGTTTCTAGGGAAATAAGATGGTTAACAGATGGGTTGTATCTGGAAAATATTCAGGAGGGCCAGCAATGCATTTGTTTTTACGATGGCAATCATGTTTTTAGTGAATTGGGACAAAGTTCTATGTGTTAACTCAATTTGGGCACTGGAAAAGCTGGTAAGTATGCTATCTGCGAACCCTTGCATTGTTTTGCTGCTGATTGAGAGTGAACATAGAACATAGGACAGAGCAGCACAGGAACGGGCCCTTTAGCCCACCATGATTGTGCCGAACATCATGCCATGTTAAACTAATCTCATCTGCCTGTACATGATCCATATCCCTCTATTCCCTGCTCTTTCACCTGCCTATCTAAAAGCCTCTTAAATGCCACTATTGTATCTGCCTCCACCACCACCCCCTGGCAGCGTGTTCCATCCCCCACAAGTAATGTCCCGTCATATCTGTTAGTCTTGTGTCATGTTCTGTGTTTAGATTCCCATGTCACGACATGTCCACGTCTAGTCCTTAGTTCATCAAGTTAAAATCATTCATGTCAAGTCTCGTGCTCACTTCCTGTTTTAAGGTGAAACTTACCTCTTATCTCATTTCAGGTCCCTTGACTTCCTGCCATTGTAATTGTCAGCCCCGCCTTGATTGTTTCCACCTGTGTGCCCTTACCTCATGTGTATATAGTCCACGCCTCCCTTTGTCCTGTGCCAGTTCGTCTTGTGCTCTCGGCCATTGATGAGCGACTTACCCGCATTGTTTCCAAGTTCTTGTCAAGCGTAGTATAGTTAGTGAGTATCCTAGTAAGTATTTTTGTAACTAATGTTTTTGTAGCTAAGTAAGTTTAAGGTTTTGGTTTGTATCGCAGTGTTCTTTAATTTGGAAATTAAAGAACGCCTTTTTTTTCTCCAAATTGACTTGTGTGTGAGTCGTGCGTTTGAGTCCAGTTCCTGTGTGCCTCAGAACCTAACACCACATTCCCCTGTGTAAAAGACTTGCCCTTCAGATCTACATTATATCTTCCTCCTCTCACCTTATATCTAATCGCCTGCAGGTACAGCAGGCAGTGAAGAAAGCTAATGGCATGGTGGCCTTCATTGCGAGAAGGTTTGAGTTTAGGAGCAAGGAGGTCCTACTGCGGTTGTACAGGGCCCTGGTGAGACTGCACCTGGAGTACTGTGTGCAATTTTGGTCTCCTAATTTGAGGAAGGACATTATTGCTATTGAGGGAGTGCAGCGTAGGTTCACCAGGTTAATCCCCAGGATGGCGGGACTGACAAATGATGAAAGAATGGGTCGACTGGGCTTGTATTCACTGGAATTTAGAAAGATGATAGGGGATCTTATAGAAACATATAAAATTCTTAAAGAATTGGACAGGCTAGATGCAGGAAAAATGTTCCTGATGTTGGGAGAGTCCAGAACCAGGGGTCACAGTTTAAGAATAAGGGGTAGGCCATTTAGGATTGAGATGAGGAAAAACTTCTTCACCCAGAGAGTTGTGATTCTGTGGAATTCTCTGTCACAGAAGGCAGTGGAGGCCAAGATAGAGTTAGAGTTAGTTCTTAGGGCTAAAGGAATCAAGGGATATGGGGAAAAAGCAGGAATGGGGTACTGATTTTCGATGATCAGCCACGATCATATTGAATGACAGTGCTTGGTCGAAGGGCCGAATGGCCTACTCCTGCACCTATTTTTTCCATGTTTTTTTTCTATGCTTCTATCTATGCTCTCTAGTGTTGGACATTTCACCCTGCCCTGGGAAAAAGGTTCTGACTGTCTACCCTGTCTTTTCCTCTCATAATTTTATGTACTTCTATCAGGTCTTTCCAAACCTCAAACTTTGACGTTCCAGTGAAAACAATCCAACTCTATGCAACCTCTCCCTGTACCTGAAATCCTCTAATCCAGGCAGCACACTGGTAAACCTCCTCTGCGCCATCTCCAAAGCCTCCACATCTTTCCTGTAATGGGATTGAATGGAAATTAGTTGGACACAGTTTTTCCCACTTTTATGAACATGACTCAACCAATCTGACCAATTTTCAACACAGCAACATCTTGGAAAGAGCATTACAGCTGGAGTGTGGTGAGATTTTGCTTGTTGGTTCCTGAGGAGGATCTACCTACATCTAAGACAATCGTCCCACTCTTTCAAATCGCTTTCCACTACTTATTGTACTTGAGTTTTGCCTGATTGTATTTATGTATGGTATTTCATGATTCGATTGGATAGCATGCAAAACAAAGCTTTTCACTGTAACTCGGTACACTTGACGAAAATAAGCTTAAACCTAGACAAGAAAGGGTTAAGCCAAAGATAGACACAAAGTGTTGGAGTAACTCAGCAGGTCAGGCAGCACCTTTGGAGAAAAGAAATGGGTGACGTTTTGAGTCGAGACCCTTCTTCAGACTGAGTCAGAGGAGAGGGAAACTTAAGGTATGAAAAGGTACAAAGAACATGAGAGAAAGGGTGAATTATACTCAGGAGGGTGATATTATAAGAGTGAACTAATATGTTAATTTATGATACTAATTAGAGAGGAACATACTTGAATGTTTCTGTAATCGAAGCAGTTAGAAGGGTTTGGGAACATTTAAATGAAATGAAACATACATTTTAAATTTACAGATGGGTCTAAAGAGAATACCTAGTGATCCTATTTAGTTGTATCCAATCTATTGGCCACAACTGGGATTATAGGTTATTCTATGCATCTTTCTTCACAGTTGTGCAATTTGAATTTGGATTTGCATTTCAAATAGATTGCAAATCCAAAAATCTGCCCATATGAACTACAGGGGGACAGACAAGCACATAAATAAATTAATGCATAAATAAACAAACAGTTAACAAATAATTAATTAAATAAACAAAAAAACACATCAATAAATAAATGAGTAAATAACCAAGCAGAAAATCAACCAATAAATAAATAGATAAATAAATAAACAGGCAATGGAATGATGAATAAATGAACAAATACATAAATAATTAGATAAATAAATGAATAGATAGATAGATAGATGGATGGATAGAAAGATGGATGGATAGAAAGATGGATGGATAAATGAATGGATAAATGAATGGATAAATGAATGGATAAATGAATAAGTAGATTTATTCACAAAATGCTGGAGTAACTCAGCAGGTCAGGCAGCATCTCGGGAGAGAAGGAATGGGTGACGTTTCGGGTCGAGACCCTTCTTCAGACTGATGTCAGGGGGGCGGGACAAAGGAAGGATATAGGTGGAGACAGGAAGATAGAGGGAGATCTGGGAAGGAGGAGGGGAAGGGAGGGACAGAAGAACTATCTAAAGTTGGATGAATAAGTAAATGAATAGGAGATCGCAAATGAAAATATAATGTTTTATCCTTATTCCAGAGGGAGTCAGGGTGCAGCATTATATTTTTATTAGTTGGGCTACATTTTCATTGTCTTTCATGATTACGTTCACTAACCTTGCAAGGGTTAAACAAAGGAGCAGAACAGCCATCGGGAGGCCTCATTGATTTTTACTGCGCAGAAGGAAACCACTTTATCTGTGCACGCTCCCTACTAAAGTTATCCAAGAAGAATCTCATTGTCTTCTCTCCCAATAAGATCAGAGCTTCAGTTGAATCAAGCACCATTTCCTCCATTTTAACTAGTCCCTGTGGCAATAAATAGTCCTTAAGTTCGCAAGGAAATAAGATGGTTAGCAGATGGCCCGTATCTGGAAAATATTAAGGAAGGTCAACAGTGTTTTTTTTATTATGGTTCTCATGATGTCAATAGTGAATTGGGACAAAGTTCGATGTGTGAAGTCAACTTGGGCACTAAAAAAGCTGGAAAGTTATGTACAGTCAAAGCACTTGTTAATGTACAACAGGATGTCATCTCCAGAGAGAAATATTTTATGTCTCCTCCACAAGCCTGGAATTCCCAGATATTGGCATTTATTTACCAAGGCTAAAACTATGTGTGGAAGCGGATTATTTTAGTTAATCTTCTCAATGGATTTCCTGGGAACATTTGCACAAGCAAACATAACAATGGTTATGTGAAGGGCAGCAAAGTGGCACAGTGGTAGAGCTACTGCCTTACAGCGCCAGAGACCCGGGTTTGATCCTGACTATGGGTACTTATCTGCACGGAGTTTGTACCTTCTTCCCGTGACCGGCGTGGGTTTTCTCCAAGATCTTCAGTTTCCTCCCACACTCCAAAGACGTTCAGGTTTGTAGGTTAATTGGCTTGGTGTAAATGTAAAATTGTCCATAGTGCGTAGGATAGTGTTAACGTGCGGGGATCGCTGGTCAGTGTGGATTCGGTGGGCCGAAGGGCCTGTTTCCACGCTGTATCTCCAAACTAAACTAAACTAAAACTAAACTACACTAAGCATGGTGAATTGAGGACTTGCTGAATACAAGAAGTCAGACTTGGGAAATCTGGTATATTTTTTAGGAAAACATTTCCAATACCCATTTTCATACGAGTGTACGTTTTATTAATATGTACAAGGAATGCATGAGATTGTTTATTTTAAAAGCACATCATAAATGCAGCGTTTTGTATTCATTATGGAAGATAATTATGTACAAAATAATATACCTTGCTCTATTATACTCAAAAAAGATATGAACAATGGTTATTAAGTTTAGAATTAATATTAATTGCATGTTCAGCCAGATTTGACAGAACCCAATTTCCAAATTAGTACTGTACTAACATTTGGATCTAGATGTACAGTTTTGGTCTCCTAATCTGAGGAAAGACATTCTAGCCTTAGAGGGAGTACAGAGAAGGTTCACCAGATTGATCCCTGGGATGGCAGGACTTTCATTATGAAGAAAGACTGGATAGACTAGGCTTATACTCGCTGGAATTTAGAAAACTGAGGGGGGATCTTATTGAAACATATAAAATTCTTAAGGGGTTGGAGAGGCTAGATGCGGGAAGATTGTTCCCGATGTTGGGGAAGTCCAGAACCAATGGTCACAGCTTAAGGATAAGGGGGAAGTCTTTTAGGACCGAGATGAGAAAACATTTCTTCACACAGAGAGTGGTGAGTCTGTGGAATTCTCTGCCACAGAAGGTAGTTGAGGCCAGTTCATTGGCTATATTTAAGAGGGAGTTAGATGTGGCCCTTGTGGCTAAAGGGATCCGGGGGTATGGAGAGAAGGCAAGTACAGTTTACTGAGCTGGATGATCAGCCATGATCATATTGAATGGCGGTGCAGGCTCGAAGGGCCGAATGGCCTACTCCTGCACCTATTTTCTATGTTTCTAAGTCAGAAGCCTGTGTTTAGTTTAGAGATACAGCGTGGAAACAGGCCCTTCAGCCCACTGGATCCATGCCGACCAGTGTTCACCCATACATTAGTTCTATCCTGCACACTGGGAAAATTTACAAAAGCCAATTAACCTGCAAACCTGCATGTCTTTGAAATGGGAGGAAACCAGAGCACACGGAGAAAACCCACACAGGATGTACAAACTCCTTACAGCCAACACCCGATGTCAGAATCAAACCCAGATCTCTAGTGCTGTGAGGCACGATGCCACCCAGAAATCAGATTGCTTGCACCATGGTTTTGTACTTTGCACAAAGGAAATTTGTGCACCCACACAGTCACAGGGAGAACACACAAACACTGTACAGACGGCAACCACAGTCAGATTGAGCTCGGGTCTCCGGCGCTTTAAGGCAGCATCTCTACCCCTGCCACTGTGCCGCATTTGTGAGTTGCATTTTTTTTGTGTTGTAGTTCAATTCATGACATTATCATAAATCATTTAATGCATTATCGTCGAATTGATTCTGCACTGCTGTGCACCCCACATGTCAACAATAATGGCAGAAAGAACATTGTAGTTCACAGCATGTGAGTGCTGGTTTAATAAATAAATGCAAATAAATGGTGATTAGACCATTTTGACATCTCATTATTACAGTAGCTCACAAAGCCACAGTTTCCTATTATTCACCATTATTATAACTTCTTTTATCGAATTTACCTTTTCCATATTAGGCTTATCATTACTTTATTTAATTCTACGACTCAGGATTGCGTTACACGGTGCCTATTCTTCAAAGATTCCCCCACCAGGAGTTGCTTTTAATAGATTTTGTTTGGAAGACAAAGTCCTTGCGCACTTCCCAATCTTTCACTGATGCTTATCTAGGCCGCTTGTACGAAGAGCCATAAGGTTTTGCAATTTCCACTCATCACACTCTACCTCGATGGCCCACTGAATGTTTCCTGCAATTCAACTCTTTCTGCAGTTGTTTCTTTTAACCAAAAGTTTAGTATGTGCTTGTTTCCTGTAACCAGCAATTTGCTAGCAGAATTAAGATACTGAGTGGTGTTGGGATATGTGATTTTAAAGTACACAATTTTCTCAGGAGGATATTAGTTGTGGAACTAGGATGCAGAGAACAGTTTTCCATTAAAAAAGGCATTCCACTCTGTGTGCTCTTTAAGTTTTATAACTTCTCAAATTATTTCTTGCCTGTTCCCTCACTGTCAAAGTGCAACATAGGTGGGTAATGCACAAAGTACTGAAGAAACTCTGCGGGTAATTCATATCATATCATATCATATATATACAGCCGGAAACAGTTCTTTTCGGCCCATCAAGTCCGTGCCGCCCAGTGATCCCCGTACATTAACACTATCCTACACCCACTAGGGACAATTTTTACATATACCCAGCCAATTAACCTACATACCTTCAGTATCTCTTGAGGTCATGGATAAGTAATGTTTAAGACTTCCCCTGTCATCTTTCACCTTTATCCCTCCCTCTGGCTTCACACTTCACTCCTCATCTTGCCTAACACCATTTTGTCTCCTTTTCATCTGTGTCTTTTGTCCACCCATCTGCCAACAACCGGCACAGTGGCACGACGGTTGAGTTGCTGCCTTACAGCACTAACAGCGCCAGACACCCAGGTTCGATCCCGACTACTGGTGCTGTCTGTACGGAGTTTGTATGTTCTCCATGTGACCGTGTGGGTTTTTCTCCGAGATTGGTTTTCTCCCACACTCCAACGATGTAGATGTTTGTAGGCTAATTGGCTTGGTGTCCCGTGTGTGTAGGATAGTGTTAGTGTGCAGGGATCGCTGGACGGCATGGACTCGGTGGGCCGAAGGGCCTGTTTCCGCACTGTATTTCTAAACTAAACGAAACTAAACTAAACTAAGCTAAACTACATTAAAAGCAGTCGTCCACAGTAGTCTGTACGCAAAATCATGTGTTAAAATGGGACCTGTACAGTTAGCATCAGGAGTTGCCTTACAGGTTTCTCCTGCCCTATTATTGCAGTGTTGATGACTTGGAAGCGCATTTGACTTTAAAGGAGGTCTCCCATGGCAACCACCGAATAGTTGCACAAAAGGCTGCCATGGAGATGACAGAAAGCATGGGGGAGGTGAGGCACAGTGACTTCCTGTGTGCGTGAATGCCCTATTCAGAGCGGCAAAGAGAGTGCATGAGAAAAAATATAGTTGCCAACATCAATGGAAGCCCATGGCATATAAATTGTCAAAGGTTACTGCATAGACTAGTGGAGTCTATTAATGAAAAGTGTGCATGGATACAGAGGGCAGTTTTAAGATAATATTGTGTGTTTTGCACCTATTTTCATCAGGAAAGAGGGTGCATTCAACATAAAAGTGAAGGAAGAGATAGTTGAACTAGGTGTGTTAGAAATTAATAACATGGAGATATTAGAAAAGTAGGATAGAGGATTTAATTTTAAAAAGGGTACAGAAGCATATGGACCTGTGGGCATGAGTCATTGAAAGCAGCAGGAAAGTCATGCTCAATATTTTAAAATCACTGGTGTTGCCTTTACTTTTGTGTTTGATTTTTGACGTCTTATTATAGGAAGGACTCGGAAAGGAATGGATCCTGGGAAGAGGGAGTGGAATTAGATGGATTTGAGTGGCTAGAACTAACGTTTGAACAAAATGGAGAGGAGAGGAGGATATAAAATGGACAGAGTGGTTAGCATGGTTAGTGAACATACGATGAGCATTTGACGGCACTGGGCCTGTATTCACTAGAGTTTAGAAGGATAAAGGGGGGGACTTCATTGAAACTTACCAAATAGTGATCGGCCTGGATGGAGTGGATGTGTTGAAGATGCTTCCACTAGCGGGAGAGTCAAAGACCAGAGGTCATAGCCTCAGAATTAAAGGACGTTCCTTTAGGAAGGAGATGAGGAGGAATTTCTTTAGTCAGAGGGTGGTGAATCTGTGGAATTCATTGCCACAGAAGACTGTGGAGGCCGTCAGTGGATATTTTTAAGGCGGGGATGGATAGATTCTTGATTAGTATGGGTGTCAGGGCTTATGGGGAGAAGGCAGAATAGGGTTAAGAGGGAAAGATAGATAAGCCATGATTGAATGGTGGAGTACACTTGATGGGCCGAATGGCCTAATTCTGCTCCTTTCACATGAACTTATATACCAGAGGTCATGAGTGTAACATAAAAAGAGGGAAAGGTTTTGTGTTCAGCATGTGATTGGAGTCTGGAATGCACTGCCTGCAGATGTGTTAGAGGCAGTTTCCGTAGTGGTCATCAAGAGGGAACTGGATAAATATGGCAAGGAATGGTTTGCGGAGAAGCCAGTGGGGGTACTAGTGGTAAGCCAGCACAGACACGATGGGTCGAATAGAGTCCTAGAGTCACACAGCATGGAAACAGGCCCCTCAGCCCAACCCACACCAACCAACATGCCCCGTCTCACACGAGCCCCATCTGCTTGGCCCATATCCCTCTAAACGTATCCTGTCCATGTACTTATCCAAATGTTTTTTAAGCATTGTGATAGTACCTGCTCAACTACCTCTTCTGGCAGCTCATTCCATACACCTACCATCCTTTGTGTAAAAAAGGTGCCCCTCAGGTTCCTATTAAATCTTTCCCCCCTCACATTAAACCTATGTCCTCTGGTTCTTGATTCCCCTACTCTGAGTAAAAGACTGTGCATTTACCCCATCTATTCCTCTCATGATAGCCTTCTTCTGTATGTTTTTTTATGTTATGATTGCATCAAGAGCTTGCCAATACATTTTCCACTGATAAACTTTTTATTCTTCTGCATTGAAATTATTAAGGAAGCAATTTTTCCATGTATATTCTCTTGGAAGCTATGGAGAAATGTAGTAAACATTGTTCACTTTTAGCGGGTGGCACCAGCCTCACCAACAGTCTGGCTGTCCTTTCTTCTGTTTTTGTTATTTTATGTACGTGTTAAAGAGTATGTTTTAGTTTTCCTTGGTTTGTTTTATGTGGGTGGCTGGAGGAAACTTTTTTCAATCTCTTAGATCCGAGTTTTTTTCCGTATCGTATCTCCGTCCCCACTGCGGCCTAACATCGTGGAGTGGCGCGGCCTTTCCTGGAGACCGACCTGGCGCTTCAACCGCGGGCCCGGCGTGGACTTACCATCGTGGAGCTTGCAATCCCTTTGTCGGGGATCGACTGTGGGGAGCTCCAACCGTGGGCCGGTGGACTTTAACATCGTGGAGCCCGCGGTCCCTGGTTAGAGACCGATTTGGGAACTCCAAGCAGCGGAGAGTTTCAACTGTCCTGACGAGGGAATTTCGAACACCCCAACGCGAGGGCTTCGGATCGCTGGCTGCGGGAGCTTTGATGGCCCCGACTGTGAATGGTTCGACAGCCCCGACCGTGGGAGAATAAAGAAGGAGCAGATTGGACTTTATTACCTTCCATCACAGTGAGGAACGAGGGGAGCCACTGTGGTGGATGTTTAGGTTAACTTTTATTTTATGTGGCTGTGTGTCTTGTTGCTTCCTGCACCGCCGGAACCTCACTACCAGCACACGATGCCCTAGGGACGGCTGCTATGGAGAGGAGACGGTGGCCCACCTCTTCACAGAGTGTGGATTTGCCAAGACAGTCCGGAGAGGTTTGCAGGGGTCCCTGTCACGATTTATTTCGAGCAGCTCCGTCACAGGGGACTCTGATCTACGGACTATTCCCAGGGACGCATTCAGAGACTGACATCGAGTGCTGCTGGAAGGTCATCAACTCGGTGAAAGACGCTCTTTGGTCTGCCCGAGCTTTGTTGATCTCCCAGCGGAGCGAGCTGTCCGTCGGGGAATGTTACCGACTGGCCCGCTGCAAACTGCAGGAGTACGTGCTGAGGGACGCACTGCGGCCAATGCCAAGGCCCTGTGGTGGAGGACCACAGTCTAGGGTCCTTCCGCTGCTGGGCATAGGGGCCAGGGTGTGGTGGAGACACCCCTCCAAATGAGGGAAGGGATTCTGTGTAAATCTGACAATGAATATCTGTATTGAATGTGTAACCTCCGGGAATGTCGGATGGAGTTTTTGAAAATAAAATGTTTTGTAAATATTTATTACTGGAATAAAGTATTTTTTGATATTATATAAAGTGGACAAATGGGAGGGGTTTACATTGTGTAGCATATTTGTCATCCTTTGCCTTGGTGACCAGTTTTCCTTCTGCAAAGGCTTCCTGTGTGATGTATGTCTTTTCTTCATATACAATGGCCCACAATTTTCGGAAACAACGTCATGTTAAAATGTACACTCAATTCTACATGGACCTTGCCTCTGCGAACTTTATTTCCTGAAAGCTGTTCGCATTGACCTGAGTTTCAAAACAAATAGAAGATAGAATCTATTGAAAATGTAAAACTTAGACCCTGCTCATACTTTAAGGCTGTCTATCGGCATGAAGATTAAAGTAGCATTTATGTACCAATTAAGATCATAAACATGAAGTAATAGGTAGAATGACCGAGTCATACAGCATGGAAACTGTCCCAACTCATCCAAGCCGACCAAGATGCCGCATCTTAGTTACTCCCAGTTGCTGGCATTTGGCCCATATCCCTCTAAACCTAAATATGCTAGATGTGAATAAAAATGGAACAACCTCTTCCATCTCTGTGGTCAACAAACATTTCCCGATATTGCAACCAAGTGTATGGAACCCGCCAGTTGTGTTGGCTGGAACACTTGTCCTTAGTATATTCAAGGTGATACCTCCCCCCAATTGGGGTCATAAGTTCATTCATTCTAGGAGCAGAAATAGGCCATTTGACCCATCAAGTCTACTCCACCATTCAATCATGGCTAATCTTCTGTAACTCCTTTTTCCTGCACTTGCTGTTCATCATCTCCACTTCCCTTTGTAACCCATCCCAGCTTTTTAGTCTCCACCTCAACGTCACCATTAATAATTAACTGCAGAACTCTAAATAGTTCCCTCACGGGATATTTTCAGCCGCAGCCAAATACAATACATTTCCCATAGACTCCCTAAGGTGACCTAGCTGAATCCAATAGCATGAAAGCTTTATATTGTCCTTTATTCTATTAAAAGAACGTGTTCATTCCCAGCTGCTTTCAGAAATTCAAGCTCCTCTGTAGCCCACTGAATTAGGCAAGTATTTCCATCATATAAATGGACCAGACCTTCCTTTTAAAAGCCAGCTCTACCATTTACCCTGTTGTCTGATTATATATCTGAGTACAAGTCTCATGATGCTTGTGATGAATGGTGCTGGTTCCAACATAGTCATAGAGTCATGCAGCGTGGAAACAGGCCTGTCGGCCCAACTTGCCCACACCTACACTAGTCCCACCAGCTTGCGTTTAGCCCATAACTCTTGATACCTGTCCCATCCATGTACCTGGCCAATTGGTTCTTAAACGTTGCGATAGTGCCTGCCTGAACTACCTCCTATGGCAGCTCGTTCCATACACCCACAACCCTTGGTGTGAAAAAGTTATCCCTCAGATTCTCCTTTAACCTTAAACCTGCACCCTCTGGATCTCAATTCCCCTACTCTGGGTAAGAGACTGTGCGTCTACCTGATCTATTCCTCTCATGATTTTATACACCTCTATAAGATCAACCCTCATCCCCCTGCGTTCCATGGAATAGAGACCCAGCCTGCTCAACCTCTCCCTATAGCTTATACCCTCAGGTCCTGGCAACATTGCATTTATTTATCAATTGATTGATTGATAGATGCAGCTTGGAAACAGGCACTTCGGCCGACTGAGTCCATGCCATCTATTGATCATCTGTTCAGACGGGTTTTATGTAATGCCACTTTCTGTTTCAGTCCCTGCTGTAGAGGCAGCACCCGAGGTCAGAATCAAACCCGGGTCCCTGACACGTGAGGCCGCGTCTCTACCATCCGCGCCACGGTGCCGCCCAGTAATCAGATTGCGTAGCACCATGATTTTATACCCTCCACAAAGGAAATTTGTAGATTTGCTGTAAGTTTGTACGAAGTCCACAATTTACCTTCCAGGTTTCCTGTGCTAATTTGCTCAGACCCCAGACTGCAATCGCAGTTTGTCTGATATTTTGACAATTATATGTAACTAGACCAAATGGACCCATTGGGCCCAAACCTCTCCTGCATTGGTGCAGCACCCTGTCCTCCCCCACTCCCCTCTCTCCTCAACCCCGCCCCTCCCCTCTCCCCCTTTCCCCCCTTCCCCCCTCCCACCCTCCCCCTCCCCTCCTTTTAAACTTTAAAATGTGAATAACTTTAAAAATATAAGACCGATTTCAATAAAACTACTCGCATTATCACTAAAGTGACAATGGTGAGTAAGGTGGGCCTAAAATTGTCGTGCTATCGTGTACCGTTTTGGCTGAAGTTCAGTCACAAACAAGATAACAAACGAGTTTTAGTATATAGATGTGCACTCCACATGCTACCCCTGATGTGTGTGAATGCCCACAAGATGTTTATTCAGAAATAGGTCGTCACTATGTTTGTCAAAACTGCTTCAATATTACTTTGAGGGAAAGTATCTGAGCAGGTGTTAGACTGTGCAGATCTGCCTATTGTATTATGGATATACCACACCTGCATCATGCGTACCAGTGCCCCATCACCTATGATTCCTTCCAGACATTCTTCAAGGTCGGCCGCGGGAGGCATTGGTTGTGTGGGCTTTACCAGGCTTCTCTAAAGTGTACATTTATTTATTTTATTTATTTAGAGATACAGTGCGGAAACAGGCCCTTCGGCCCACCAAGTCCGCGACGCCCAGCGATCCCCGCACACTAACACTATCCTACACGCACTATGGACAAAAAATTTTTTTTTAATTTAAATTTCTTTTTACACACATTTACCCAGTCAATTAACCTACATACCTGTACGTCTTTGGAGTGTGGGAGGAAACCGAAGATCTCGGAGAAAACCCACGCAGGTCACGGGGAGAACGTACAAACTCCGTACAGATGGCGCCCGGAGTCAGGATCGAACCTGAGTCTCCGGCGCTGCATTGGCTGTAAGGCAGCAACTCTACCGCTGCTCCACCGTGCCGCCCTAGTTTGCCCCTACATTGTCCCTAGTGTGTAGGATAGTGCTAGTGTACGGGGTGATCACTGAATGGCTTGGACTTGATGGGCCGAAGGGCCTGTTTCTACACTGTATCTATAAAGCAAACCAAAACACTAAACTAGAATCCTTGTGTAAAATATTTTAAAGTACTGTACAGGTGAAATCAATGCAAATTGAATTTTTGCAGCTTATCAAGTAAGCTGTTAAATAAAAACTGTCAACGATATTTTATTAAGCACATGTATCTGGCAGTTTGTAGAACACACAGTTGCCAGACTGGCTTGCCAAAAATCTGCTTCGTCTTACCAGTCTCTCTAAGGTCTAAGTAAGAGCTCAAAACAATAGTCAGCTGTAGTTACGTTACACAATTAAAATATTCATCCGGATTTGGAAATTTGAAATTACCCCTTGCACCAGGCTGGTGGTGGTGAAGGAATACACAGAGGGTGACAGAGTTGGGGGTGGGGGCGCGGGGCAAGTTCTTCATTGTGTTTGGTTTCTTTAGTTTAGTTTAATCTTGTCACACGTACCGAGGTACAGTGAAAAGCTTTTTTGTTGCGTGCTGCCCAGTCAACACAAAGACTATACATGATTACAATCAAGCCACCCACCGTGTACCTTTACTGGATAGACGGTGGGGATCATTTTCATGAAAATCATTTTCACAGATTGAAACCAGTCCTGTGAGTTTGAAGATAGACACAAAATGTTGGAGTAACTCAGCTGGACAGGCAGCATCTCCGGAGGGAAGGAATGGGTGACGTTTCGGGTCGAGACCCTTATTCAGACTGAAATTGAAACCTGTCCTGATACTGTGAGACACAGACTTTTTTCCATGCAGAGACTGCAGCATCTCTCTGTGTCCACTATCACTGTGATACCCGGTCATTTTATGGCAACAATCAAAGGGCTGGAGGATGGCTCTGCTTGTCGAACGTTAAGGAGCACGGCAAGTCACGCAGCATCTGCCATTTTTCCTGAGGTTTAGTTTAGTTTAGTTTAGTTTATTATTGTCATGTGTACCGAGGTACAATGAAAAGCTTTTTTGCTGTGTTCTATCCAGCCAGCGAAACGACTCTACATGATTACGGTCAAGCTGTCCACAGTGTACAGATACAGGATAAAGGGAATAACGCTCAGTGCAGGATAAAGTTCAGGGAAGTCCATTTAACGATAGTCTGAAGGTCTCCAATGAGGTCGACATAGATCAGGACCGGTCTCCGATTGGTGATAGGATGGTTCAGTTGTCTGATAACAGCTGGGAAGAAGCCGGCCTAACTGGAAGAAAGGAACTGCAGATGTGGGTTTGCACCGAAGATAGGCACAAGATGCTGTAGTAACTCAGCGGGTCAGGCAGCATCTCTGGAGAAAAAGAATAGGTGACGTTTCGGATCGAGACCTTGCTTCAGAAGGGTCTCGACCCGAAACGTCACCTATTCCTTTTCTCCAGAGATGCTGCCTGACCCCTTCTTGTCCTAACTGGTAATTAGGACAATGGTCTTCCACTTTTCATTGCCTTTCTTATCTGTTTTCTACTTTGCCGTTTCTGGAGTTAATAACAGTACTATAACTTTAAGCAATCTTTCTTTTTGCAAACAGCTAATTCGTAGAGTTCTTAGGAATAATTTGATGGGGAGTCTGGCAAATACTCACAGTAATAAAAATGGAAAATAGGTATTGGCTCTGGGCCTGGGATATGGGCCAAATGCAGGCAAATGGGGTAGCTTAGTCATAAAACCTGATTGGTGTGGCTGAGGTGGGCGTTTCCAGTGTATGAGTCTTTGACTCTGGGGCCTCTGCTGAATCCCATGATTCTCTTCCTTCATGCAAAATTTAATGGGCTTCCGTTCAAATTCTTTTCCATTCCCCTGCCATTTCATGTTGTTGTTCTTTATGTTAAGTGAGTACTGGAGGAATAAAAGCTCAACTTTGACATGTGCAAAATAGGGATTTGTGGATTGGCCGGTTTTAGACTTCCCTCTCCTCGTTCCTTTCTGTAGAATTCAAATAACATTTAGGCAGCTAAATATGTTTGCCACTGGTTGCAAAGATCAACTCCTCCAAACGATGAGGTTGAACACCAAAGAGCAGACTGCCACTAATCCTGGCATCCACTCTGCTGAGTTATTGCAGGTAATGGAATTATCGTGCAATGAAAAAAGGACACAAAGTGCTGGAGTAACTCAGCAGTATAAGAAAATAACTGCAGATGCTGGTACAAATCGAAGGTATTTATTCACAAAATGCTGGAGTAACTCAGCAGGTAAGGCAGCATCTCGGGAGAGAAGGAATGGGTGACGTTTCGGGTCGAGACCCTTCTTCAGACTGAGACTCAGCAGGTCAGGTAGCATCTCTGGAGAACATGGATTGGTGACGTTTCGGGTCGGGACTCTTCTGCAGACTGATTTTAGGGGGAGGGTAAAGAAAAATGGGAGAGAGGACAGACAGGACAAAATGTGGCAGGTAATAGGTGGAGGATGGAACTGCAGATGCTAGTTTAAACCGAAGATGGACACAAAATGCTGGAGTAACTCAGCGGGGCAGGCAGCATCTCTGGAGAGAAGAAATTAGTGACGTTTCAGGTCGGGTCTGAAGAAGAGTCTCGACCCGAAACGTCACCCATTCCTTCTCTCCAGAGATCCTGCCTGACCCGCTGAGTTACTCCAGTTTTTTGTGTCTGTCTCAGGTAATAAGTGGACATTGGTGAGGGGGGGGGGGGGGGGTGATAGGCAGATGGTTGGAACAAGGGCCAGAGATTAAAGTAAAAGGTGTGTGATAGATGGACTGAAGAGTTGCAAAATGTGAAGCCAGTGGAAGGAATGTAGGAGGAGGGGGAGGGGGAGGGGGAGAAATACGTGTGAGTTCAGGAAGGGCACAAGGGAAAGGGGGGGGGAAGAAAGGATTGTTAGGGTTTACCTAAAATGGAGAACTCAATGTTTATACTGTTGGGTTGTAAGATATTCAATATGAGGTGAATATGAGGTGCTGCTCCTCCAGTTTGCGTGTGGTCTTACTCTGGCAATGGAGGAGACCCGGTTAGAAAGGTCAGTGTGGGAAGAGGAGTTAAAATGGTTAGCAACCGGGAGATCCTGTAGGCAAGTGTTCGGCGAAACAGTGGCCGAAGCTGCAGTAGATGAGGTGAGGTAATTTACTTTATCCAGTATTCCTGATGTGGCCTCCTATACATCAGTGAGACCAAGCGTAGACTCGCCGACCGTTTCACCGAACACTCGTACTTGGTCCATTAATGCTCATCGTGTGCTGGTCGTATCGCACGCCAGTTGGACACCAGGTTGGATTGGAATCCCTTTTCATTGTGACACATATCAAACTTGACGAGTGGATCAGCAATCCCACCAGTACCTGCTCAATGGGTTAGGTTCAGGTTCAGGTTCAGGTTTATTATTGTCACGAGTACTGAGGTACAGTGATCATCTTTGTTTTGCATGCTATCCAATCAGATCAGATAATACCATACATAAATACAATCAAGCCAAACTCAAGTACAATAGGTGGTGCAACGGGGAAGGTACAGAGTGCAGAATATACTTCTCAGCATTGAAACACACCAGTTCCACAGACAAAGTCCATTGTCACGGTTTATCCCGTAACTGAGAACTCTGTGATTTACGGACTGTTCCCAGGAACGTATTCGGAGATGGACATCAAGTGCTGCTGGAAGACCATCAACACTCCTTGGTCAGCCTGAACATTGTTGAACTCCCCACAGAGCCAGATGTCCACCAGGGAATGTTGCCGACTGGCCCACTCCAGACTGCAGGAGTATGTGCTGAGGGACGCACTGAGGCTCGGTGCAGCCAACGCCCACGCTCTGTGGGGGAGGACCGCAGTCTAGGGTCCTTCCGCTACTGGACATTGGGGGCAGAGTCCAGAGGAAGGGATATCACCCGGGGGGGACGGGACACATGAGTGGCAAGGGTGCTTTGTTTAAAGAAAGGTCCAAACACTACTGAGTGTGACACTATCGAATGCATAGACACTGAGAATGCATGAAGTGGTTTTGCAGTTTTTGTTTCCTATATATTTTTTATTCTGAATAAAGCTTATTCTTGGACAAAAGAAACGTGATTTCCTCTTGTGATGGATCGGACAGTAAATTATAAAAGGCTTAGAAATGCTTAGGAAAACTGTGTAGAAGCGAGAGGTTTAATGAAGTGCTATTTTCTCCATTACTCCATCTGCATGTTTTGACACCTTTAAAAATGTCTTTAAGAGTTTCCACCCAGTTGTTAACAGGAAACGGAATCATCCTACCACAACCAGCGAGGAGTACTGAACAACTCTCTACCTCTTTGGTGACCCTCGGACTATCCTTGATCAGACTTGGCCGGCTTTACCTTGCACTGAACATTATTCTCTCATCATGTATCTATACACTGTAAATGGATCGATTGTAATCATGTACTGTCTTTCTGCTGACTGGAGAGCACACAACAAGTTAGATTTAACTCTTAGGGCAAACGGAATCAAGGGATATGGGGAAAAAGCAGGAACGGGGCACTGATTTTGGATGATGAGCCATGATCACATTGAATGGCGGTGCTGGCTCGAAGGACCGAATGCCCTACTCCTGCACCTATTTTCTATGTTTCAATGTTTCTAAAAACATTTCATTGTACATGTGACAATAAACTAAAGTAAACTAGAAACTAAACTAAATTCTTGCGTGGTTTCTACAGGTCAGGAATACTTAGATCATGATGTAACAACTGTAATTTCTCCCAATTCCATTTGACAGAGTATTATGCCCTTGGTAATTGCAAGCTTCAGTCTGGATCACTCCACCCCATCTATAAATACCTCTTTAAATTTAAGTGAAGTTTTAGTTCATGGTGTTTTAGAACCATGCAAATATTTGACCACCCGTAAACGGCAGCTAAGTATTCATCTGTGCCAAGTCTGTGAAACAAGGTGAGTATAAAGTGAACACTATGATTGCACTAACCAGGGAATTACATTTTGTTGACACAATAATGCTGCCATTATATTAGGTCATATAAAGTGTCAATAACAATTAGGAGTTGGTAAAATCTTGGCAAAACAGACTGTTGGAATTTACAGTATTAGACACGAGGGTAAAATTCTATTGCCATATGCTGCAGTGGTTCAGTTCTTTACATTGGCCAAAATTGCCAGTGAGGCCACACGCAAACTGGAGCAACAGCACCTTGGGTAGCAACAGTGTCAATATTGAATTCTCCAATTCCTCCTCTCCCCTTTCTCCCACCTCCAGCCCCACCTGGATTCGTATCGATTTCTCCACTTCCCCTCCCCCTGCCCCTCCTTCCACATTCCTTCCTCTGGCTTCACAATTTGCAGCTCTTCAATCCTTCTGTCTCACACCTTCTTCTTTCATCTCTGGTCTTCGTTCCAACCATCTGTCCATTAAGCGCCCCACCCCCCTTCCCCACCTGTGTCCACCTGTTACCTGCCATGCCTCTCCTCTCTTCCAGCTTTCTACCCCCCCACCCCCCCCACTCCTACAATCAGTCTGAAGAAGGGTCCCGAACCGAAACACCACCTACTCATATTCTCCAGAGAGGCTGCCTGACCTGCTGAGTTACAACCGGTTGCTAAACATTTTAACTCCCCCTCCTATTCCCACACTGACCTTTCTGTCCTGGGCCTCCTCCATTGTCAGAGTGAGACCCAGCGCAAATTAGAGGAACAGCACCTCATATTTCGCTTGGGCAGCTTACACCCCAGCAGTATGAATATTGACTTCCCTAACTTCGTAACCATTGCTTTCCCTCTCTCTCCATCCCTCCCCTCCCCTTCCCAGTTCTCCGACCAGTCTGAATGTCCCTGATTACATTTTGTCTCTGTTTACATTGTTGTTATGTTCTCCTAGCTGACAATAATCTATTCTACATTTTCCTTCATCTCCACCCCTTTTGATGTCTCGTTCTCACACCTTACACTTCCTTATCTCTGTATCTCCCCCTCCCCTGACTTTCAGTCTAAAGAAGGTTCCTGGCCCGAAACGTCACCCTTTCCTTCTCTCCAGAGATGCTGCCTGCCCCGTTGAGTTACTCCAGCATTTTGTGTCTATCTTCAGTTTAAACGAGCATCTGCAGTTCCTTCCTACACATAAACCATCCTTTTACCAACTAGAAAGTGGTTATGACCTACCATCTTCGGGTCTCGGCCCGAAAAGTCACCTATTCCTTTCCTCCAGAGGTGCTGTCTGCCCTGCTGAGTTATCTAGTTTTTTTGTGTCAACCATCTACCTTATTGGAGATCCTTGGACCTCAGATTTTACTGGAACTTATCTTGCATTAAACATGATTCCATTTATCCTGTATCTATACACTGTGAAGAGCTTGATTGTAATCATGTACAGTCTTTCTGCTGACTGGATGGCAAGCAACATACTGTACCATATGTGACATGTGACTTTCTGTCCTGGGCCTCCTCCATTGTCAGACTGAGGCTCAGGGCAAATTGGAGGAACAGCACCTCATATTTTGCTGGTGCTGCTTACACCCCAGCGGTATGAATATTGACTTCTCTAACTTCAAATAACCCTTGCTCTCCATCCCTCCCCACTTCCCAGCTCTCTGACCAGTCTGACCATCCTCGATTACATTTTGTCTCTGTTTGCTTTGTTCTTATCTTCTCTTAGCTACATTTTCTTTGATCTGCATCCCCTTTGCCTCGTTTTCACACCTTACACTTCCTTCATTGTCTCTGTATCTCTCTCTCCCCTGACTCAGTCTGAAGAAGGGGTGTCGACCCGAAACGTCACCCATTCATTCTATCCGGAGATGCTCCTCCAGAATTTTGTGACTAATGACAATAAACTAAACTACATTAAAGTGAATTTAATGTCACATCATGTGGGCAGTCGCTCAGTGTCAAAGATGACTTGCTTCCAATTCTTTCTGAGATGTGGAAGATATCACTGCATGAACTAATGTTAACACCAGACACCCATAAAGCAATTGCTCACAACAACAAGCGGCAAGACTATTCATTATAGAGATATAACTGATTTGTATTTGAACTACAGCTATAAAAAATCTTTGCCAACTGGCTAATCATATTCTTGAAGCAAGTTGCTCATAATGTTCCAGCAATTTCCACTGTATGTGTCTTACTTTCCCAAATGTCATTAGTAATAGTAGATGTCGAACACCCAACCACAGGGATGTCATCGACCAAACTGAATAACAAATTAATAATGGAGCTCCAAGGCCTGCTCAACCTCTCCCTGTAACTCACATCCTCAAGTCCTGATGACATCCTTATAAATCTTCTCTGCAGTCTTTCCAGCCTAATGACATCCTTTCGAAAGAAGGGTGACAAAATCTGAACACAATACTCCAAAGTGTGGCCTCACCAACATTAAGGTGGCACCATGGCGCTGCGGCAGAGTTGCTGCTTTACAGCGCCAGAGACCCGGGTTCGATCCTAAATATGGGTGCCGTCTGTAGGGAGTTTGCACCTTGCTTCAAGAATATGATCACGTGGGTTTTCTCCCAGCTGGAGCTCCGGTTTCCTCCCACACCAAAAACGTTCAGGTTTGTAGGTTAATTGACTTCAGTGAAAGTTGTAAAATTGTCCTTACTGTGCAGGATAGTGCGAGCGAACGGGGTGATCGCCGGTCGGCACGGAGTCGGAGGGCTGAAGGGCCTGTTTCCGCACTGCATCTCTGAACTAAACCAAACTAAATAAATGTTAACAAAATATATAATGAACATATTCCCATAAAACCATGCATATATGGTTAACTACTTTTCGCACCAAGTGATATTGTTGAAAAATGGTTCTGGGTTTTCTGGAGAAAAACTGAGAGAATGCCTGAGGAAACTGCAAGCATGTTTTGTGCTTGGGAAAAATAATCATGTTATTCAAATGTGGAGCTTTTTGATCCACTCAATGGTGTAACGTAATACTTTTCACCTTCTCAAATGTTAACATTTTACTTAGTCTTACTGGCCACGTGGGTTTTCTCCAAGAACTTTGGTTTCCTCCCACACTCTCGATAATTGCCTTTTGGGCTCTTTGCCTGCATGTATAGTTAAAGTCAGATTTAATGTCTATAAATTACATGTCTTTTAATGGTAATTACTGTAGATATTGGATTACCTGGAGTCAAGCCACTTTCATTTATGTAATGATGCTGATTAATCCTGCATTGTTGCTAGTCTGGGAAAGAGAGCAAGTTCACCAATACATCCCAAGACTACAATCGTAAATAACACAGACATAAATCGAACAACACTATCATTTACATTTAATGTAGAAAATGATCGCCTATGCTTTGAGATTAATTTCTGGATCGAGTCTGTATTTAAGAGCCAGTAGCCTCAATTACTGCAAGATATAATCTTAACATCAGGGAATTATTTTTATTGATAGTCACAATGGCAATATTTATTGTGCAGTAGTTTAGTTAAGAGATACAGCGCGGAAACAGACCCTTTGGCTCACCGAGTCCGCGCCAACCAGCAATGCCCACACACTAACACTGTCCTACACTCACCAGGGATAATTTACAATTTTCCCAAGCCAATTAGCCTGCAAACCTATATATCTTTGGAATGTGGGAAGAAACCGAAGATCTCGGAGAAAACCCATGCTGTCACGGGGAGAACGTACAAACTCCGTACAACATATACAACCCTGCACCCACAGTGAGGATCGAACCCGGGTCTCCGGTGCTGGAAGGCAGCAACTCCATCGCTGACCCACCTGGGCATTTAAGTTACTAGCAATCAAATCTTGGAAAATATGAAGGTCTCTAAGTTATGGGGAGATTACTTTATGTAATTTTAGGAAGAAGAAATTCTACCAGAGCAACATTACCAGCCTGGCAAAAACTAGATGGGGCTCCGTCGGTTCATGGGCCGGTCCGGTCCGGTCGAGGACAGCGGAGGAAGGCTCTGCAGGAGCCTGGGGCTTACCTGTATCGGGAGCCTCTCCAGAAGACCAAGCAAGCGGGTGGACCGGCCTTTGGACTTTGGAGATAGCGCCAAAACATGGCGGCGTCAGCATGTGTAAATACTCAAAAAGCATTTCATTGTGTAGTTGCACATATGTTCATAAGTTCACAAGTGATGGGAGCAGAATTGGGCCATTCGGTCCATCAAGTCTACTCCACCATTCAATCATGGCTGATCTCTCTCTCCCTCCTAACGCCATTCTCCTGCCTTTTCCCCATAACCCATGACACCCGTACTAATCATGAATCTATCTATCTCTGCCTTAAAAATATACATTGACTTGGTCTCCACAGCCTTCTGGGGCAATGAATTCCACAGATCCACCACCACATGTGACTAATAAACCATCATTGAGCCATTGAAAAAGGCTGAGGATGTTTTGCCTTCTGTGGAGATAACTGCATGTGATTCTAGCTTCCATCGGCTTTTGTCATTGGATACTGCTAATTAAACCACAGATTTAATCCGGTGCAATCACCGGCTCAGTACATCCCAAATAGTCTGACTAATGACCAAATAGTCTTTCACAGTTCCTTCTCACGATTTGTCTCGGGAGGGTTTGCTTCAGTCTGAGTCCTTGGAGGAACTCTGTTTAGTCTGCACCTAGGTCTGGAACAAGGGTTCAAAACTTTCAAAGCAACCACCAGTTATAGTTTGTGTAAGAAGGAACTGCAAATGCTGGTTTGCACGGAAGATAGTCACAAAGTGCTGGAGTAACTCAGCAGGTCAGGCAGCATCTCCGGATATTATGGATAGCTGGCGTTTTGGGTCGGGACCCTTCTTGAGACTCCGTGGGCAACCGGGTGGTGCCGTCAGCGATGGCAGCCTCGCCAATGGTCTGTCTGTCTTTTCATCGTTTTTGTTATTTTTAGTGTGTTTGACAAAGTATGTGTTAATGTTCTCTGGTTTGTTTTATGTGGGGGGAGGGGGGGAAGGGGAAACTTTTTTTCAATCTCCTACCTTGCCAGAGATGCGATTGTTTTCCGGATCGTATCTCCGGTCGCTCTGCGGCCTAACATCGTGGAGCTGGCGGCCTTGCTCGGGACTGACTTTGAGTCCCACCGCGGGGCCGTGGACTTACCATCAGAGCCTGCGATCCCTTGCCTGTGATCGATGCTCCAAACGCGGCCTGCGGATTTCACCACCGAGGAGCTCGCAGTCTCGGGTGGTGACTGGTGTCGGGAAGCTCCAAGTTGCAGAAGGTTCGACCAGCCCCGACCCAGGGTCCGATCGCCCGGTGCGGGGGAGCTGAGATCCCCCCCGATGCGGGAGCTTGATCGCCCCGATACGGAGGGCCCGACGCTGGCTATGGAAGCCAGGATCGTCCCGTCAATGGAAGGCTCAAAGTCCCGAACCGCGGGAGAACAAAGAAGGGAAGAGATTGAACTTCTTTTTCTCCTTCCATCACAGTGAGGAATGTGGAGGAGTCACTGCGGTGGATGTCTATGTTAAAATGTATTTTGTGTGTCTTGTTGCTTTTTATTGGTATGACTGTATGGCAAATCAAATTTCTCGTATTTTGCAAAAGATATTTGGCTAATAAAGTATGATTATGATTATGAGAAGGAATGACTGAGCTGGGAGAAGTCTTTGCTTATCGGAGGCAGAAGAAGGGTCCCGACCTGAAACGTCACTGGCCATCAGGACTGTTAATTTTTATAACTCCAGGGACTAAATTTTGTCTTCTCTGTATTAACTTTAATTTATATGCTGTAACTGTAATTCTTTTTTTGGCACAATCCGCAGGCATTGCCACTTTCATTTCACTGCACATCGTGTATGTGCATGTGACAAATAAACTTGACTTGACTTGAAATGTTCTCCAGAGATGCTGACTGACCGGCTGAGTTACCCCAGCACTTTGTGTGTTTTCTTTTGTTTATCAACAGCTGCAGTTCCTTGTGTCTACATCATATTGATTAAACCTGGGTAGCATTGTGTGACTTAAAATGTGAGAGTTAACTTCAATTAACTGCAATTCCTAAAAGAGAATCTCATTTGCAGTGGATCTGCAACATGCTGGGAGCTGGCACATCCCGTTTTGTATCTTGACAGCCAAGTGACTCATCTCTGCTTTGCCCTGGAGACAAAAGGTGGATGACAATTGAGATTTAAGTTTATTACTGTCACGTGTACTGAAGTATAGTTTTGTACGCAGCCCAATCAGATCAGTTAATACTAACTGTCTGGAGAAGGGTCTCGACCCCAAAACGTCACCCGTTCCTTCTCTCCAGAGATGCTGCCTGTCCCGCTGAGTTACTCCAGCATTTTGTGTCTATCTTCGGTTTATGTTGGGGGAGTCCAGAACAAGGGGCCACAGTTTAAGAATAAGGGGTAGGCCATTTAGAACGGAGATGAGGAAGAACTTTTTCAGTCAGAGAGTGGTGAAGGTGTGGAATTCTCTGCCTCAGAAGGCAGTGGAGGCCAGTTCATTTCTTACTGTTAATACTACACATAAGTACAATCAAACCAGACTCAAGTAATTAGAACTCAGGCTCAGGAATGATTGGGTTAAGATATGATGAGCGTTGGGCCTGTACTTGCTGGAGTTTAGAAGGATGAGGGGGGGGCCTCATTGAAACTTACCGAATAGTGACCAGTGGATGTGAAGTGGATGTTTCCACTAGTGGGAGAGTCTAGGACCAGAGGCCATAGCTTCAGAATAAAAGAATGTACCTTTAGAAAGGAGATAAGGAGGAATTTATTTAGGCAGAGGGTGGTGAATCTGTGGAATTCATTGCCACAGATGGCTGTGGAGGTCAAGTCAATGCATATTTTTAAAGCAGAGATTGACAGATTCTTGGTTAGTACGGGTGTCAGGGGTTATGGGGTGAATGCAGGAGAATGGGTTTGAGAGGGAAAGGTAGATCAGCCATGATTGAATGAGGGGGGGTCTTATTGAAGGATGAGGGGGGATCTTATTGAAACATATAAGATAATTAGGGGATTGGACACATTAGAAGCAGGAAACATGTTCCCAATGTTGGGGGAGTCCAGAACAAGGGGCCACAGTTTAAGAATAAGGGGTAGGCCATTTAGAACGGAGATGAGGAAGAACTTTTTCAGTCAGAGAGTGGTGAAGGTGTGGAATTCTCTGCCTCAGAAGGCAGTGGAGGCCAGTTCGTTGGATGCTTTCAAGAGAGAGCTGGATAGAGCTCTTAAGGATAGCGGAGTGAGGGGGTATGGGGAGAAGGCAGGAACGGGGTACTGATTGAGAGTGATCAGCCATGATTGCATTGAATGGCGGTGCTGGCTCGAAGGGCTGAATGGCCTACTCCTGCACCTATTGTCTATTGTCTATTGTCTATTGAATGGTGTAGTATTGAATGGCGGAGTAGACTTGATGGGCCAAATGGCCCAATTCTGCTCCTAGAACTTATGAACTACAATGGGTGGAGCAAAGAGGAAGATTCAGAGTGCAGAATATAGTTCTCAGCATTGTAGCGCACCAGTTTTAATGTCTGCAATGGAGTAGAGGTGAATCGGACTTATGGAAGGACCATTCAGAAGCCTGATAACAGAGAGGAGGAAGCAGTTCCTGAGTCTGGTAGTGTGCACTCTCAAGCTTCTGTATATTCTGCTGTACGAGAGCAGGGAGAAGCAGGAGTGACCGTCTTTGATTATGTTGGATGCTTTTCTGAGGCATTATGAAGTGTAGATTGAATCAATGGTGGTGAGTCTGATCTGTGTGATGGACTGGGCTACATCTGCAACTGCAATTTCTTGTGATCTTGGGCAGAGCTGTTCCCAAACCAAACTGTGATGCAACCTGACTGTGTTCATTCTAGGGTGCATCTGTGGAAGTTAGGGTTGCCAACTGTCCCGTATTAGCCGGGCCATCCCATATTTTGGGCTAAATTAGTTTGTCCCGCCATTGTCCCATATTAGTAGGGTTGCCAACTTCCTCACTCCCAAATAAGGGACAAAGGGTGACGTCACCGCCCTGCACCCCACGTGACCTCACCCAGCCAGCGGCCACGTGCTCCCGCACCACCAGCTGCCACGGGACGTCACCTTGTCCCGTATTTGGGAGTGAGGAAGTTGGCAACCCTATTAGTACGGGTGTCAGAGGTTATGGGAATGGGGCTAGGAAGGAGAGATAGATCAGCTATGATTGGATGACGGAGTGGTCTTGATGGGCCGAATGGCCAAATTCTGCCCCTATCACTTATGACCCTTATTTACAACCTGTTGCTGCAATAAAGCAATTTCACACTTGCAGCCTCTGCAGTGAAGGTTAACGAGAACTTCAGTTTCCTCCCACCCTCCAAAGACGTACAGGTTTGTAGGTTAATTGGCTTGGTGTAAATGTACATTGTCCGTAGTGTGTGTGTAGGATAGTGTTAGTGTGTGGATAGGGTTGCCAACTTCCTCACTCCCAAATACAGGACAAGATGATGTCACTGCCCCGCGCCCCATGTGACGCCACCCAGCCAGCGGCCATGTGCTCCCGCTCCACCAATGATGGCAGCCCAGGCCGGGAGGCGGGTTGCTACACAACCTCCGTTAGGTAAAGACACTCGGCCCCGCTCCCCGAACACACTCCGTTAACCTACAGTGTCTGGGCCTACAGCGCCCCCCGGGCCTACAGTGTCCGGGCTTACAGCGCCCCCTGGGCCTAATATGGGACAAGGGCCCAGGGGGCGCTGTAGGCCCGGATGCTGTAGGCCCCAACACTGTAGGCCCCAAAGCTGTAGGCACCAACAGTTTAGGTCACGACACTCTAGGTTTCTGACATTTTAACAGTCTAAGTCTGGAGGCCTGGGAGCCGCCTAACGGAGGTTGCATAGCAACGCGTCTCCCGGCCTGGGTGGCTGCCATTGGTGGAGCGGGAGCACATGGCCGCTGGCTGGGTGAGGTCACATGGGACGCGGGGCGGTGACGTCACCCTTTGTCCCTTATTTGGGAGTGAGGAAGTTGGCAACCATAGTAGAAGTTCACAAGAGTCATTGGAGTCTCAGTCTCTTTAAGAAGTAGAGGCTTTGGTACGCCATCTTGACTGTCACTTCAATATAGTAGAGCCACACTAGATCATGCCCCTAGTGTATGGAGTGGGGATGAGAAAGTGGGATAACAGAACTAATGTGAACGTATGATCGATGGTCGATGTGGACAGAGGTCCTAGGGTGACAGAAGAACTGAAGGAAATTCACATTAGGCAGTAAACGGTGTTGGGTAGACTGATGGGACTGAAAGCTGATAAATCCCCAGGGCCTGATGGTCTACATCCCAGGGTATATAAGGAAGTGGCTCTAGAAATCATGGACGCATTGGTGATCATTTTCCAATGTTCTATAGATTCAGGATCAATTCCCGTCGATTGGAGGGTAGCTAATTTTATCCCACTTTTTAAGAAAGGAGTGAGAGAGAAAACGGGAAATTATAGACCAGTTAGCCTGACATCAGTGGTGGGAAAGATGCTGGAGTCAATTATAAAAGAAGAAATTGCGGAACATTTGGATAGCAGTAACAGGATCGTTACGAGTCAGCATGGATTTACGAAGGGGAAATCATGCTTGACTAATCTTCTGGAATTTTTTGAGGATGTAACTGGGAAAATGGACAAGGGAGAGCCAGTGGCTGTAGTGTACCTGGACTTTCAGAAAGCCTGTGATAAGGTCCCACATAGGAGATTAGTGGGCAAAATTAGAGCACATGGTATTGGGGGTAGGGTACTGACATGCATAGAAAATTGGTTAGCAGACAGGAAACAAAGAGTAGGGATTAACGGGTCCCTTTCAGAATGGCAGGCAGTGACTAGTGGGGTACCGCAAGGCTCGGTGCTGGGACTGCAGCTATTTACAATATACATTAATGACTTAGATGAAGGGATTAAAAGTAACATTGGCAAATTTGCAGATGACACAAAGCTGCGTGGCAGGATGCTATGAGGATGCAGGATGACTTGGACAGGTTGTGTGAGTGGACAGATGCATGCCAGATGCAGTTTAATGTGGATAAATGTGAGGTTTTCCACTTTGGTGGTAAGAACAGGAAGGCAGATTATTATCTGAATGGTGTCAAATTAAGAAAAGGGGAAGTACAATGAGATCTGGGTGTCCTTGTTCATCAGTCACTGAAAGTAAGCATGCAGGTACAGCAGGCAGTGAAAAAAGCTAATGGCATGTTGACCTTCATGACTAGAGGAGTTGAGTATAGAAGGAAAGAGGTCCTTCTGCAGTTGTACAGGGCACTAGTGAGACCACACCTGGAGTACTGTGTGCAGTTTTGGTCTCCAAATTTGAGGAAGGACATTCTTGCTATTGTGGGAGTGCAGCGTAGGTTCACTAGGTTAATTCCTGGAATGGAAGGACTGTGGTATGTTGAAAGACTGGAGCGACTGGGCTTGTATACACTGGAATTTAGAAGGATGAGTGGGGATCTTATTGAAACATATAAGATTATTAAGGGATTGGACACGCTAGTGGCAGGAAACATGTTCCCAATGTTGGGGGAGTCCAGAACCAGGGGCCACAGTTTAAGAAGAAGGGGTAGGCCATTTAGAACGGAGATGAGGAAAAACGTTTTCAGTCAGAGTTGTAAATCTGTGGAATTCTCTGCCTCAGAAGGCAGTGGAGGCCAATTCTGTGGATGCTTTCAAGAGAGAGTTAGATAGAGCTCAATGATAGCGGAGTCGGGGGTATGGGGAGAGGGCAGGAATGGGGTACTGATTGTGGATGATCAGCCACGAAGGGCCGAATGGCCTACTCCTGCACCTATTGTCTATTGCCTATTGACTATTGGACGGTGGGACGAAGGGCCTGTTTCCATGCTGTATTTCTAAAACTAAACTGAAAACAAAAACTAAACTAAGCTACACATAAATATTCTGTAAAGGCTTAGGTGTCTTTGTAAGGTCACCTTTGAAATGAATATCAGGACTCAGTTTTTTAAATTCTCCCAAACAGGAAATGAAATACGATTCCATCGTCGTGAGGGAGCATCACATTTCAAAATAATTCCTGCCCTTGTTAAAATCTTTGTTTTAACTCAAGTATCTGATCAACTTCAGCGGTAAAGCTTTCTGAATCAGCTATGCTCAATCTTACTTTGATTGTAAATTCAAGCCCCATTCACAGAAGGAAGCCTATTAGCACATTATTATTAAAAAGCCTCAAAGTGCTGAAGTAACTCAACGGGTCAGGCAACATAGAAACATAGAAAATAGGTGCAGGAGTAGGCCATTCGGCCCTTCGAGCCTGCACCGCCATTCAATATGATCATGGCTGATCATCCAGCTCAGTAACCTGTACCTGCCTTCTCTCCAAACCCCCTGATCCCTTTAGCAAAAAGGGCCACATCTAACTCCCTCTTAAATATAGCCAATGAACTGGCCTCAACTACCTTCTGTGGCAGAGAATTCCACAGACTCACCACTCTCTGTGTGAAGAAATGTTTTCTCATCTCGGTCCTAAAAGACTTCCCCCTTATCCTTAAACTGTGACCCCTGGTTCTGGACTCCCCCAACATCGGGAACAATCTTCCCGCATCTAGCCTCTCCAACCCCTTAAGAATTTTATATGTTTCTATAAGATCCCCCCTTAGTCTTCTAAATTCCAGCGAGTACAAGCCTAGTCTATCCAGTCTTTCTTCATATGAAAGTCCCGCCATCCCAGGGATCAATCTAGTGAACCTTCTCTGTACTCCCTCTAAGGCAAGAACGTCTTTCCTCAGATTAGGAGACCAAAACTGCACACAATACTCCAGGTGCGGTCTCACCAAGGCCCTGTACAACTGCAGCAGAACCTCCCTGCTCCTAAACTCAAATCCTCTTGCTATGAATGCCAACATACCATTCGCTTTCTTCACTGCCTGCTGCACCTGCACGCTTGCTTTCAATGACTGGTGCACCATGACACCCAGGTCACGTTGCATCTCCCCTTCTCCTAATCGTTCACCATTCAGGTAATACTCTGCTTTCCTGTTCTTGCCGTCAAAGTGGATAACCTCACATTTATCCACATTATATTGCACCTGCCATGCATTTGCCCACTCGCCTAATCTATCCAAGTCACTCTGCAGCCTCCTAGCATCCTCCTCGCAGCTAACACTGCCACCCAGCTTCGTGTCATCTGCAAACTTAGAGATGTTGCATTCAATTCCCTCGTCCAAATCATTAATATACACCGTAAATAACTGGGGTCCCAGCACTGAGCCTTGCGGTACCCCACTAGTCACTGCCTGCCATTCCGAAAAGGACCCGTTTCTTCCTACTCTTTGCTTCCTGTCCGCCAACCAATTTTCTATCCACCTCAACACTGAACCCTCAATACCGTGTGCTTTAAGTTTGTACACCAATCTCCTATGTGGGACCTTGTTGAAGGCCTTCTGTAAGTCCAGATATAACACATTTCTGGAGAAAAAGGATAGATGACATTTCAACATCAAGACCCTTCTTCAGGCAAGAACCGACCCGAAACATCACCCATCTTTTTTCTCCAGGGATGCTGCGTGACCCGTTGAGTTACTCCAGCACTTTGTTTCTTTTTTTGTAAACCAACATCTGCAGTTCCTTAGTGTAAGAAAATAACTGCAGATGCTGGTACAAATCGAAGGTATTTATTTCACAAAATGCTGGAGTAACGCAGCAGGGACGAGTGGACCAGGGAGTTACGGAGGGAACAGTCTCTGCGGAACACAAAAAGGGGAGGAGATGGGAAGATGTGGCCAGTAGTGGGATCCCGTTGGAGGTGACGGAAATGTTGGAGGATGATTTGTTGGATACGTTGGCTGATGGGGTGGAAGGTGAGAACGAGGGGGATTCCGTCCTTGTTACGAATGGGGGGAGGGGGAGCAAGAGCGGAGCTGCGGGATGTAGAAGAGACCCTAGTGAGAGCCTCATCTATAATGGAAGAGGGGAAGCCCCCGTTTCCTGAAGAATGAGGACATCTGCAGCTCCTTGCTTCTTCAATTCCCCGACCCAAAATGTCACCTATCCATGATCTCCAGGGACGCTGTCTGACCCGCTGTGTTACTCCAGCACTGAGTGTCTTTTTTTGTAAACTAGCATCTGCAGTTCCTTGCTTCTTCATGGTCCCGGCCTGAAACGCCACCTATCCATGTTTTCCAGGCATGCCGCATGACTTGTTGAGTTACTCCAGCATTTTGTGTCTTTTTTTTGTAAACCAACATCTGCACTTCCTTGTTTCTATGTTAGCACATTACTGTTGTTGACATTTGAGCATGATAGGCTAAACCAAGGTACCAATTGACTGTTCCACATCTGCCAAAAACCTATTGAGTCCAACTGTAGAACCTACATCCAATGCTTTAGTTCGACAAAGATTCAATAAACACACTCTAAGACATGGCAATGACCACAAATGGAACAGCATAGTGCAGGAACATGTTACCTGCCGAACATGAAGCCAGGTAAAACTAATCTCCTCTGACTACATGTGATCCATATTCCAAATCATGGTATAAACAATATAGAAATTTGACACCTTATTAACTGATATTTGCAGGAGATATCTCATCAGTTGATGTGTTCATTATTAACATTTTAACATACAGCAAAATATAACATAATATTATTAATGTCTTTAACATTATAAGTAGGGCTGCTGATCAATTAAACATAATTCATTGAGATTAAACTTGCAATTATAAATAAATTGTGCTGTTAATCATACTGTGCAACAATAATGAAATATCAATATTTTTGAACAGTGCAAAATGAAATTGCTTTGTATTTGAGAGGAAGAAAAAGTTGGGGCAGCTTACAACCCAGCAGTATGAATATTGCTTTATATAATTTCAAGTAAACCTTGCATTTCCTCTCTCTCCATCCCTCCACCACCCGAGTCATCCTTCGTTATCACCTGCTCCACAGCCAACAATGGACCATTGTGTGCTCCTTGGTCATCGGTGCCAGCTCTGATTTGTTCTGTACCTTTGTATACCTGTAGTTTCCCTCTCCCCTGACTCTCAGACTGAAGAAGGGTCTCAACCCGAAAAATCATCAATTCCTTTTCTCCAGAGATGCAGCCTGACCCGCTGAGTTACTCCAGCAAGTTGTGTCTATCTATGGAGGAGAGATGTTCAGGTGGGAATTCATTTTAGAAGTTGGGAGTGAAGGGAGAGGGGGGAAAGGGGGAGACAGGCGGGGGAGGGAGGGATCAGAGTGTGGAAGAGGTGAGGGGTATTGCAGGAAATCTGTTCTTTTCACACCTTACATGTTCTTTGTATCCTTCCATATCTCTCGTTTCCCTCTCCCTTGACTCAGTCTGAAGAAAGGTCTCAACCCGAAACGTCACCCATTCCTTCTCTCCAGAGATGCTACCTGTCCTGCTGAATCACTCCAGCAATTTGTGTCTATCTTCAAAGCAATAATGCACTTGGCCTATGAAAGAAAAAAATGATAATGTTAAACTTCGAATAAACTGAATGCTAATGTCAATGCTAAACATTTACCCCTGCATGCATGAGATTTATTACTTGAGTGAAATTCAGTTGCATCTGTGTGAAATGTTAATGTTTGTGGTATAAGATGAAATCCAAAGTTTACTAATCAGACATCCGGAGGTAATGGCTTGGGAAAACAAAATTATAATTTAAAGCAATTAACTCGGTGTGAATATGGAGAGATTTTATCAGACTTTCCATCATGGAAAGTACACAATCAGATCTGAAGCACCGGTTATATATTTTGTTTGGTTAGGGTATTTTTTCAAAAGCTGAATCTAAGACTTTTGAAAGATATAGTGCCGTTCTAACTGGAAAATGTGGTTTAATTGGCAGTATTCTTATCTCTGAGTCAGAAGGTATGATTGCAATTCTCCGGTATTTTGAGCAGAGAAATTTAGGTTGCCTCTGCAGAATATGCTGAACAGATGAAATTTGTAAAATAAATCTTTTGTTCATGTTAACTTCCTTGGCAAGGTTCATAAGTTCATAAGTTATAGGAGCAGAGTTAGGCCATTCAGTCCATTGAGGCTACTCTGCCATACAATCATGGCTGACCTATCTTTCCCTCTCAACCCCATTCTCCTGCCTTCTCCCCGTAACCCTTGACACCCGTACTAATCAAGAACCTGTCAATCTCCACTTTAAAAATATGCAATTGCTTGGCCTCTACAGCCATCTGTGGCAATGAATTCCACAGATTCACCACCCTCTGACTAAATAAATTCTTCCTCATCTCCTTTCTAAAGGCACTTCCTTTTATTCTGAGGCTGTGCTCTCTGGTCCCTCTAGTGGATTCACTCTATCCAGGCCTTTCACTATCCACCCTCATCCTTCGAAACTCCAGCGAGTACAGGCCAAGAGTCACCAAAAAGTCATCCTATATTAATCGTTCCATCAGCCGAGAAAGTTGTTGGCTGCAACCTTCCTCCCATTGATGAACTGTACACTGCAAGGGCCAGGAAGTGAGTGGGTAAGATCATCTCTGAACCCTTTCACCCCGGCCACAAACTCTTTGACTATCTGAGTATCAAAGCCGCCACAGCCAGACATAAAAACAGCTTCTTCCCACGAGCAGTAGCTCTACTCAACAGCCAAAGGTCTGTAGCCTCTTTTTACTCTGGTACTTTATTTTCACATGTTTAAATTATAATGTTTTATTTTTTAATTGTCTGCTGTATATCGTGTTTTTACCATGTGTGAGCAAAGCACCAAGGCAAATTCCTTGCATATGTACACACTTGGCCAATAACATTTTATTCTCATTCTGAATCTGATTCTGATATTAATCATAGGTCAACGTTTATTGCCCATCCCCATGTGCCTTTAGGGAGATGCTGGTGAGCCACCTCCTTCAAGCTCAGCGGACTCCTGTGGAGGTATTCCCTCAACCCAGCGATAGTGATTGAACAACAATATATTTCTGAGCTAGAATGGTGTGTGAATTGGAGGAAAACCTTCAGGGGGCAGTGTTCACATGTGCCTGCTTCCTTGTCCTTCTTTGGGGTAGAGGTTGAGGGTTCAGAGATGATGTTGTGGTAGCCAGGGTGAAACGCCTTGGGGGTGTTTTGCAGATGGCGCGTCATCAGCCTTGTAGAGCTGGGCATGCAGAGAATGAATGTTTCGGGTAGTAGACAGAGTGCTACTCCTGCTGTTGCTTTGTCCTAGATGGTGTTGAGCTTCTTGGATGTTGTTGGAGATGCATGCACGCAATAAGTGGAGAGTGTTCCTTCGCAAAACCGGTGTACACTTTGCAGATGCATGCAAAGTGTGTCAGGAAGTCATCACTTATTACAAGATACATACAGTATTCAGCAGTATTGTTGCACCATTTTACCACAATGCAATTGAGGCACTAATACGCTTTGAGCTGTATCATGCAGGAAAATGATTAACAGGTCCTCCCCAGATTACAACCGAACAGTCGTTAAGTCAGAAATGTGGCCATCTCGCAATATTTTTTAATAAAAACAAATGGCAACCAAGGACATGTAGTTAACTCAACCATTCTGACATCTCTGCAGGATGCAATATTGTTGCCGGTCCAACATGTACTCACCGCCCTACGATCGAAGGGATATACAGTATAGGAGGGCTCACCTCAAAGAGGTAGTCAATATCATGAAAGTCCCACCTCACCCTGGCTATGCTCTCATTTCACTTCTACCATCGAGACAGGGTGCAAAAGTCGGAAACCATGACCACCAAGTTCAAGAATAGCTTCTTCCCAACAATCATGAGGCCTTGAACACGACACAACACTAACCTTTACTATGATCAGTCTTTGATTGCACTAAGTACTTCAGGTTTCTCGCACTAGTATTGTGTTTATTAATTTACTAAAGTTTTTGGTTATTATATCTTATAATACAATATGGGTCAGAGCATTGAGTAGAAGAGTCAGGAAGTCATAATGCAGCTTTAAAGGACTTTGGATAGTCCGTATTTTGGAGTATTGCATACATTTCTGGTCACCTCATTTCAAGAAGGATGTGGAGGCTTTAGAGAGCGTGCAGAGGAAGTTTACCAGAAGTATGTCTGAATTAGAGGGTATTATCTAATGGGAGAGGTTTGACCGACATGGATTGCTTTCTCTGGAATGCTGGAGATTGCGGGGAGACTTGATAGCAGCTTATAAAATTATGAGAGGCATAGGTAGGATAGACAGACAGTACCTTTTTCCCCAGGATGGAAAAATCAAATATTAGAGGGTATAGCTTTATGGTGAGAGGGGCAAAGTTTAAAAGGAGATCTGCAGGGTAAGTTTTTAACACAGAGGGTTATGAATGTTGACCATCCCAAAGCTGACAGTGAAGACAAAGATAGCAGTCTACAACGCCTTTGTCAACAGCACGCTGCTGTACGGCAGTGAGACATGGACTACATATGCCAGACTGGAGAGAAGACTCAACACCTTCCACCATAGAAGCATCCGCAGTATCCTGGGTATATCCTGGCAAGACAGAGTGTCCAACGCCGAGATTCTGTCTTGTCTGCAGCGGCAGAAACGCGGGCACGCAGAAAGGAGCGCGGCAACTTCAACAGACCAGAGACCACACACAAATGTGACCTTTGCGACAGAGACTGTCTCTCCCGCATTGGTCTCTTCAGCCACAAGCGACACTGCTCTAGCCGAGGCGTGGAGCAAGCAGCCAACTAGGATGCATCACCCATGGTCAGCCATGACCGAGGGGGGCCTAAGAAGAAGAAGGAGGGGAATGGATTACGTGCAGGCAGAAAATAATTGGTCGTGGCATCATGTTTGATGTATTCTCGTGCTGTACTATTCTATGTTTTATTATTGGTGTGTATTGGATTTGTAGGCCTGTAATGCTGCACGATACACTGCAAGTTAGAATGCCATCGTTCCATTGCCAGTATATATGATATTAAACACTCTAGATCACTTGTGTGGTCGGTCACACAGCAGAAGATGCCTGCTCCCTACAGCAGTCGGCAAATCCATCCCCACCGGTCTCCCAAATGCCCAGTCATACGTATGGATAAGGGCATTCATAAGCAGGGAATAGTTGATAGTTTAGTTGGTGTAGGAAGGAACTGCAGATGCTGGTTTACACCGAAGATAGTCACAAAATGCTGGAATAACTCAGTGGGTCAGGCAGCATCTCAGAGATTCTTCACTGCTCAGTTCCTCCAACATTTTGTGTCTGATAGTCTTGTTCTTCTTCTTCTTGCGTTTGAGGCAGCGGAAGTTATGTAACGCCCTCCAGGCGCTGTCGACAAAGGTGGCGATCCCGTGGGTGTGGCTCTCGGTGTAGGCGGCCAGGGTATAACCAGGGATCTTCAGATGGGAGCTGTCACTTTCGTGAGTCTCTTGGAGCAGGATTGCAGTGACTTTGTGGGTCTGTAGCAGATGTTCAATGATGGCGGTCTTCGCCTTGGTGAGGCCTTCCGCGTTCAGCTGCAGCAGGGTGATGCCATCCGGTTCGACATCCGTAGGTGCCCGCCCTAAGAAGGGCGCATGCTCCGGGTTGGCGCCAAGCTGCTGCGACTGAGGTTGCATTTGGGCTGCAAGCTGTTGTTGTTTGTTCGTTGTCATTTCCGCTTATTTCTGCTTCTGCTTCTGCTGTCTCTGTTTGTGGTCGTTCGCCTGACCGAGGTCAGTTGACAGGGCTCACCGCGAGGAGGTCAACAACATGACCTGGTAGTTTAGTTTACTGTCAGGTGTACCGAGGTACAGTGCAAAGCTTTTTTGTTGCGTGCTATTCAGTCAGCGAAAAGATTATACATGATTATACATGATGCAATCAAGCCACCTACATTGTGTGTATAGATGTATTTTAATCATGCAGATTATTTAATTGGAGCCACTGACACTTTCCCATTGTCTGCTATTGTTTGTATTATAATGGGTAATTGTAAGGCTGACAGTGAACAAGATGTAGGGATGGGATAATGCAGGAAAAATATGTTTGCTTCACCAATCATTTAACTGACTAGTCTCGGATTCATATGATATTTAAATGTTAAACTATGGATGCCAAATTTAGATCATTGACATCTAAACAACAGTAAAAAATAAATAAGGACACAGATTGCAATGTTATCCGTTTGAATAAAATGGTTTATATTTTACACTGATAGAAATCTCAGTACATTAATACCAGTAGAAATTGTGGCTATACTTTTTAATGTAAGAGATTTGCAACTTATTCACATGATTAAAATGGTGACATTGTTAGTGTCGATAACTCTAATGATATTAATGTTTTAGCAACCCTTTAATGCAAATGAAGTGATTAGCAGGGTTTTAATAAATTGTGAATCGCATAATGTTCACATTAAATGTTCTGATACTGGTAAATAGAGAATCACAGCGTCGTGCAGCACGCAAACAGGCCCTTCGGCCCAACTTGCCCATTTTAGAAACAGCATTGACCATAATAATGGAAAGGACATAAAATGTCGCGAAAATATGCTCACGCTCACATTGGGACACTCCTTAAACAGAGGGAGTGACTGCCTGGAATGCACTGCCAGAAGTGGGGGTGGAGGCAGGGAGGAAAGTGCCACGTAATGGCTTAGATAATATAGGTACACGGATTTGCAGGGAATAGAGGGATGTGGATCATGTGCAGGCAGATGAGATTAGTTTATCATGGCATCATGTTTGATACATAGAAACATAGAAAATAGGTGCTGGAGTAGGCCATTCGGCCCTTCGAGCCTTTACCGCCATTCAATATGATCATGGCTGATCATCCAGCTCAGTAACCTGTACCTGCCTTCTCTCCATACCCCCTGATCCCTTTAGCCACAAGGGCCACATCTAACTCCCTCTTAAATATAGCCAATGAACTGGCCTCAACTACCTTCTGTGGCAGAGAATTCTACAGAGTCACCACTCTCTGTGTGAAGAAATGTTTTCTCATCTCGGTCCTAAAAGACTTCCCCCTTATCCTTAAGCTGTGACCCCTGGTTCTGGACTTCCCCAACATCGGGAACAATCTTCCCGCATCTAGCCTCTCCAACCCCTTAAGAATTTTATATGTTTCAATAAGATCCCCCCTCAGTCTTCTAAATTCCAGCGAGTATAAGCCTAGTCTATCCAGTCTTTTTTCATATGAAAGTCCTGCCATCCCAGGGATCAATCTGGTGAACCTTCTCTGTACTCCCTCTAAAGCTAGAATGTCTTTCCTCAGATTAGGAGACCAAAACTGTACACAATACTCCAGGTGCGGTCTCACCAAGGCCCTGTACAACTGCAGCAGAACCTCCCTGCTCCTATACTCAAATCCTCTTGCTATGAATGCTAACATACCATTCGCTTTCTTCACTGCCTGCTGCACCTGCACGCTTGCTTTCAATGACTGGTGCACCATGACACCCAGGTCACGTTGCATCTCCCCTTTTCCTAATTGGCCACCATTCAGGTAATACTCTGCTTTCCTGTTCTTGCCGCTAAAGTGGATAACCTCACATTTATCCAACATTGTGGGGCTGAAGGACCTGTTCCTGTGCTGCGCTGTTTCACGTTCTCTGTAACGGATATGGTGCTGGCCATATTGGGTACACCTGCACCGCCATATTGGTGGTGGCCTTGTACAGAAACAGACTGGCACAGCGTAGCTGAAATATCTCAGAGAATCATAGAGTCATTCAGCGTTGAAACAGGCCCATCGACCCAACTTGCCCACACCGGCCAACATGTCCCATCTACACCAGTCCCACCTACCTGCGTTTGGCCCATATCCCTCTAAACTTGTGCTATCCGTGAACCTGTCTAATTGTTTCTTCAATGCAGCAAAAGTCGCATAATTCTCGATTGTTTCCTCATGCGTTTCCCCAGTTCCTATTCCAATAACCTTTCAAATACGTTTATCCTTGTGCTTGGTGCATCAGTTTTAGGGATAATTAAACATTATAAACCACTTTAATCTTGTCATTACTACAACCTGTTATAATTTCTTGGATTCTGTTCACAAGCTGAAGGTGTTCTGATCTGACTATTTGTACATTGCTATAATTATAAATTTTAAATGCTAAATAATAGACACTTAATTGGTCCCCCCCCCCATGGGCATAGACACACTGTGGTTGCAATCAAATCAACAATTTTACTTGTCAAAGACAAACAGATTGTTACATTAAAAAAATGAGAAATTAATCAAAGCAATTAATAGAAATTAGCCATTGCAGCAAGATGGTGATTTGAATTCTCAGAAACATTTTTTTGTCAATGTTTTTTCCATAGTGTCCATTTCCTGGGACATTTAAACAATTGAGTTACAAGTTAAATTAATGTTAAGGTGCAGTGTGTCTGTTTAGAAAACTGGGTTAACACCGTGCCATTAGGGGCAGCATGGTGGCGCAGCGGTAGAGTTACTGCCTTGCAATGCCAGAGACCCGGGTTCGATCTGGACTACAGGTGCTGTCTGTACGGAGTTTGTACGTTCTCCCCGTGACCGCGTGTGTTTTCCCTGGGTGCTCCGGTTTCGTCCCACACTCCAAAGATGTATAGGTTTGAAGGTTAATTGGCTTCGGTAAAATATGTAAATTGCACTTAGTGTGTGTAGGATCGTGCTAGTGTACGGGGATCGCTGGTCGGCATGGACTTGGTGGGCCAAAGGGCCTGTTTCCATGTTGCATCTCAAAACTAAACTAAACTAAACTAAACCTTTTTAAATGTCACAGTCCCTGGTATAAACCTTAAGGTAATGTTGCATGACTCATGTCCCAAGTCTGCCGCTAGACATTTTGAATCTTGATTCGAAGCTGACACGTGGCGTTGCTGGTAGTGTTGCGGCCCCACAACGCCAGAGACCAAGGTTCGATTCTGGCCTCAGGTGCTGTTTGCGTGAAGTTTGCATGTTCTCCCTGTGACCGTGTGGGTTTTCTCTGGGTGTTCCTGTTTCCTCTCACATCCCAAAGACGTGTAGGGTCTGTAGGTTAGTTGGCCTCTACAAATTGTCCCAAGTGTGCAGGGAGTGAGTGCGAAAGTGGGATGAGATACAACTAGTGTGAACGGGTGATTTGACAGTTGGCGTGGACTCAGTGGGCCGAAGCATCTATTTCCATGCTGTATCTCTCCAGCGCTCCAAATACAACTGCAAAAGTTTTGTTTAGTCTATTAAGATATTTAATGCAAATATTGTTGGGGTTGAAGAAAAGACTGGCGGCATGTGTTTACATATTTTAATTATAAGTATATTTAATGCTTGATAAATGATCTTAAAATATTTGTATTTATCTTTCGAGTATTAGGCAATGCAGAAAATTCAATCTGTTGGAAGGCAAGACAATGGGTTTATTGATAGATTGATTGAAGGATAATCCCTCCAGCCCAACGAGTCTATGCTGATCATCGATATCCCGTTCACATTAGTTCTGTTATTCCACTTTGACATTCCCTCCCCACACACAGGGCAATTTACAGATGCCAATTAAACTACACACCTGCATGTTTTGGGGATATGAGAGGACGCCAGAGCATCCCGAAGAGCCCCACGCAGTCACATGGAGAACGTGCAAACTCCACACAGACAGCACCTGAGATCAGGATCAAACTGAGTGGCACCTCTACCAGTCGCACCTCTGCGCTTAATCTGGATTTGGTAGCAACAAACTCAATCTAAAAATATGTACATTGTCAGGTAATTTAACTCATTGTTAGTGCTCTCTAGTTAGATTGCAATGGTAACTTCTTCATAAAGAACCGTTCGGCCTTCCCCGCCTCTCTGTAAGCTTGCTGTTAGGGAGTAGAGAGACATAGTTAAAGACATATATAATAATAATAATAATAATAATAAACATTTATTTTTTATAGCGCTTTTCCAAATGCTCAAAGACGCTTTACAAAAACAGTCAAGACATAAAAACAGACAAACTATCCTGACGGAGAAGCGGCGAACAAATAGCGCCAGCGTCCTCTCACGTCAGGGTCTGGCAGTAGACAATAAAGAACACAAGACACACAATTACAATTTTTAACACAAACAGCCATCACAGTGATTGCTCCAGGCATACCCTCATTCTGATGGAAGGCAAAGAAAAGTCTTATCTCCTCCTCATTCTTCTCCCGTGGTGCCAAGAGGCGATCGAGGCTCCCGACTTTTGAAGCCCCCACCGGGCGATGGAAAGTCCCAGGGCCGAGCCGAGCAGGCCGATGAAGGTCCCCACCGGGCGATGGAAAGTGCCACGGCCAGGCCACGCAGGGCGATGAAGGGCCTGCGAGCGGGTCAATCAAACCTCGCGCTTCGGGGTGGTCGAAGCTGCTACGGCTGGAGCTCCCGAAAGCCAGTCACCAGCCAGGGACCTGCGAACTCCCGATGTTGCGGTCTGCAGGGCCCACGGCCGAAGCCTCCGAGATGGTAAGTCCAGGCCCTGCGACCGGAGTCTTCAAGGTCGATCCCAGCTGGAGGCCGCCGACTCCACGGGGTTAGGCCGTAGCACGAACGGAGACACAACACGGTAAAGGTCGCATCTCCGTTGAGGAGGAGATTAGAAAAAAAGGTTTCCCCCCCCTCCCCCACATATACAGAGTTAAAAATAAATCAAAAGAAACATTTAAACGATAACAAAGACAAAAACAAAAAAAAGACAGAGAGACTGCCGGTGAGCCACAGCTGCAGAACACAGCCACGCCCCCTGTTCAAATCTATTGCTGTAAGGCAGAACCAGCCATCCACTGGGTACAAAGTGCTGGAGTAACTCAGCAGGTCAGGCAGCATCTCTGGAGAACATGGAGTGACAAGTGACATTTCGTGTCGAGACCCAACTGAATATCTAAATCTGTATTATGGCAGCTCAATCTTTTATTGATACCTACAAGCTGTAATGGACAAAGATATCACAGTATCTATTGGAATAGATAGACAGCAGGTGTGATGTTACACAGGGGTCATGAATCCGAGAAGCTAACCACAGTATTTGTGCAGACTGTGTACATGTATATTGATAACCTTCAATACTGCGGCAGAACAATGTGATCACCAGGAGGCAGGTTGACATGCCTTCATCAGTGGAGGCACAAGAGGCTGCAGATGCTGTCATCTGAGCCTGAAATGCCACCCACCTCCAAAGCTGCCGCCTGACCTGCTGAGTTCCTCCAGAATAATGTAAGGAGAGTGATTTCCCAGCTGGCACCAAAGGGAACAGCGGCAATCATGACTAGCTGGTGGGCTCAGTGCTGTGTGCAGTCTTCGTTAGAGCTAAGAAGAGGTGACAGTGCATGGCTATCCTGCAGATGGATTGTGCAATCGAGAGGTTATCAGATGGGTAGACCCTGATAACAGTACCTCACAGCGTCTGACAACAAGCCATTTGCAGGAACAACTGAAAATCTTACCACTCTCATTTCCTCTAAAGGCTTTTTTTTAAATAGTTTTTTTTAGTTTAGTTTAGAGATACAGCATAGAAACAGACCCTCTGGCCCACCGAGTCCACGCCAACCAACCAATCTCATACATTAATAATATCCTACACACACTAGGGACAATTTTCAATTTTTACCGAAGCCAATTAACCTACAAACCTGTATGTGCTTGGAGTGTGGGAGGAAACCAGAGCACTCGGGGGAAACCCCCACATGGTCATGGAGAGAACGTACAAACTCCATACACACAGCACCGGTAGCCAGGATCGAACCCAGGTCTCTGGTGCAGTAAGACAGCAACTCCACCACTGTGCCGCCCATAATCATAGCTTTTCTAAGATAACTTTGTTGTTTACTCTGGATCCACATTGCAAGATCATTCAATAATATTCACGGCATGTTTGGGTATAAATACCTTAGTGAGTAACTGCTGTTCCAGGTGTAGACTGTTCACATATAGTAGGAAACTGATTTGACCTATATTACTATCTGGTCATTTACCCACAATTAGTCGTTCAATGCTTAGAACTGGATATCTTTCTTTTGTTATCCTTAATAGCCAAAAAATGAATAATTTTATTTCCTTCTACTCATGAAATGGTAAAACTGTGGGCGTACAGCAATACACTCCACAGCTACATTTATCTATATTTAGCCCAGTTTAATTTAGAGATACACCAAACAGGCCCTTCGGCCCACCGAGTCCGTGCTGACCAACGATCACCTGTTCACACTAGTACTATCCTGCACATTAGGGAAATTGTTACGGAAACCGATTAACCTACAAACCTGTACGTCTTTGGAGTGTGGGCGGAAACTGGAGCACCCGGAGTAAACCCACGCAGTCACAGGGAGAACGTATAAACTCCGTACAGATAGCACCCGTAGTCATTATCGAACCCGGGTTTCTGACACTGTAAGGCAGCAACTCTAGTGCTGCGCCACTGTGCTGCCCTATTACTAGTATTTACTTGACGGGCGTGGACACGTTGGGTGCAAACCTCTCCTGCGGGCCCGGAAATCCTCACCCAAGTGATTCGAAACTCTCCTGTGGGCCCGGCAACCTTCTGTGAAAACCCCTCCTGCAGGCGCGGCAACCCCCGTTGGGTACAAGCCTCTCCTGTGGGCCCGGCAACCCACCCCCAACTGACGGTCCATGGACCCGTTGGCAGCCGGGGAGTGTCCCCGGGGACGTGGACGGGCGAGGGGGGACAGGAAAGTGGTAAGGGAGCCACTCTCCTCGGCCCCGGGCAACCATCGCGATGGCCGTGGATCCATTGGGTAGAAACCTCTCCTGCAGCGTCAGCTTGGCGGTCATGGCCATCTTGTTTGACCCTCTGCCGCCACGCTGCACCACGGGAGGAAGGTCAGGCGCGGAGCATGCCGAACGGGTGCCGGTCCTTCCGGCTGGGGGGGGCGGATTACACTTATTAAAGTTTCAGCTCGACGGCAGCTCGATGGATCAGCACCCCACCCGTCATTGGCTGCCACTCCCATCACTCTGGTGGGTCCCGCCCCCGGCGGCTATTGTGCCCCCCACCCCCCCAATTGGCTGCCACTCCCGTCACTCGGGCGAGTCCCATTGTGACGTTGAACACAGCTGACAGCCAGGATAAATGGAAAAGTGATTTTTAAACTTTAAAATGTCAATAACTTAAAAAATAATACACCAATTTGAATGAAACTTCCTCCAGCCCACCCCAGGAGAATGGTGAGTAAGGTGGGCCTAAAATTGTCGCACTATCGTGCGCCATTTCGGCTGTGTTTCGGGATCAATCAAACTGACAAACCAACAAACTAACAAGATGAGAGTTTTAGTAATATACTAGAACAAGTGTGCCCGTTCAAAGCGGGCCCGTTGGGCCCGTCCCCACACCCCCCATTCTCTCCTCCCCCAGCCCCACTCTTACTCTCCAAGTGTGCCCGTTGGGCCCGTCCTCCTGATCTGTGTATGTCAAGTGACCACTACAACCAGATGTGCAGCACTTTGGTCAACATGGGTTGTTTTAAAATGTGCTATACAAATATAATTGACTTGACTTGACTTGACTTGACTTGCAATGGAAACTTTCGAAACAATGTAGCCGTCACAAGCTGAAAACTAAATCCTTTTCTGGAAACTTTTCGAAACAATGTAGCCGTCACAAGCTGAAAACTAAATCTGCACCGCAGCGCCCCCCTGAAAAAGGGGGGGGGGGCAGCGCTTTAAAACCTCTGTAACTTAAAAAACACGCGACCAAATTAAATGAAAATATCACGGCCGAGCGAGCGCGAGATTGGCGATTGAGGCGGTGCGAAAACCGTCGCGCTACGGTCCGCCGTCTTGCTGCAATCGCTGTTACGAATATATCAGGCCAAACCACAAAAAAATATATACACAAGATCTGAGTTTTAGTATTATACTAGAACAAGTGTGCCCGTTCAAAGCGGGCCTGTTGGGCCCGTCCCCACACCCCCCATTCTCTCAAGATTCAAGATTCAAGATTCAAGATTCAAGATAGCTTTATTTGTCATCCAATATTGGACGAAATTCAGTCACCCACAGTCCAACAACAAAAGCATTAAATAAGCATTAAAATTACACAACCCCAAAAAACTCCCAAAACACAGTCCAACAATAAAAGCATTAAATAGGCATTCAAATTACACAACCCCAAAACCCCCAAAACACAGCCCAACAATAAAAGCATTAAATATGCATTCAAATTACACAACCCCAAAACCCCCAAAAACACAGTCCAACAATAAAAGCATTAAATAGGCATTCAAATTACCCAACCCCAAAAACACACAAAAAAAGAAACATCCATCAAAGAAACATCCATCACAGTGAGTCTCCTCCAGTCCTCTCTCTCCTCACTGTGATGGAAGGCCACAATGTCTTTCCCTTCTCCTGCTGTCCTCGCCCGCAGTCAGGTTGTTGTGGTTGCAGGCCGCGCCGGACGGTCCACAGCGGGCCAAGCCCAAGGCGCGTCGCGTCGCAGCCGCTCCCGCAGCCTCCGAAGACGGCCGGCTCCGCCGATGATAAGTCCGATCCGGGGCGGGCGAACACGCTGCTGCTGCCGCTGTTGTTGCACGTCGGGGCGGTCGTGGCTCCCGACATTGAAGCCCCCGCCCAGCAGAGAAATATCCCGCGGCCATCTTAGGCCGCGCCGGACGGTGAAATGTCCGCGCCCCAAGCCCCGCGATCCGGGGTGGGCGAACCCGCTGCCGCTGCCGGAGCTCCCGATGTCGGCATCCACGCGGCCCGAGCCCAAGGCGAGTCGCAGCCGCAGCCGCAGCCGCTCCCGCAGCCTCCGAAGACGGCCGGCTCCGGTGATGGTAAGTCCGATCCGCGGGCTCTGCGAACCAGAGCCCTGGAGGCCGACAGCTCCAGGAGTTGGGCCGATGGTAGGCCGCAGCAGGAACGGAGACACGGCCCAGAAAACAAAGGTCGGGTCTCCGTTCGGAAGGGACATCTATTTACATCTATTTACAATGTTACAGTTCCCCCCCTCCCCCCCACATACACACACAGTACACAAACACAAAAACACCACATCACAACTACAATTCAGACAAAAAAAACAACAAAAACACAAAGACAAATGGACCGCAGGTGAGCCGCAGCTGCTAGGGCAGCGCCGCCATAGGGCAGCGCAGCTCCTCCCCCAGCCCCACTCTTACTCTCCAAGTGTGCCCGTTGGGCCCGTCCTCCTGATCTGTGTATGTCAAGTGACCACTATAACCCTCTTTTTTTTTTTTTTTCCTAATCAGATGTGCAGCACTTTGGTCAACATGGGTTGTTTTTAAATGTGCTATACAAATATAATTGACTTGACTTGACTTGACTTGCAATAACAAAACAATCAGTGCTTTTCTGGAAACTTTTCGAAACAATGTAGCCGTCACAAGCTGAAAACTAAATCCTTTTCTGGAAACTTTTCGAAACAATGTAGCCGTCACAAGCTGAAAACTAAATCTGCACCGCAGCGCCCCCCTGAAAAAGGGGGGGGGCAACGCTTTAAAACCTCTGTAACTTAAAAAACACGCGTCCAAATTAAATGAAAATATCACGGCCGAGCGAGCGCGAGATTGGCGATTGAGGCGGTGCGAAAACCGTCGCGCTACGGTCCGCCGTCTTGCTGCAATCGCTGTTACGAATATATCAGGCCAAACCACAAAAAAATATATACACAAGATCTGAGTTTTAGTATTATACTAGAACAAGTGTGCCCGTTCAAAGCGGGCCCGTAGGGCCCGTCCCCACACCCCCCATTCTCTCCTCCCCCAGCCCCACTCTTACTTTCCCCACACTCTCCCCTTTGGCCCGTCCTCTTAGGGTTTGTATCTGGGGGGGGGGAGGGAGTGAAGGGGGGAGGAGCGACGGAGAGGGAAGTTTGGGGGAGGGAGGTGTGGAGGGATCGAGGGGGAGGGAGTGGTGGAGAGAGGGAGGTGTTGAGGATGGAGGGGGGGGAGGGAGGGAGGGTGATGAGAGATGGGGTGGTATTTGTGGAGGGGGGAGGGAGGGAGGGGGGGGGGAGAGAGTGGGGGGGAGGGGAGGAGGGAGTGATGGGGGAGAGGGGAGGGATATGGACCTCCCCTTTTCCCAGTACCCCTCTTTCCCCCACCACCAAGTCCCCTCCGCACGACCCCTGTTGTCCCATTCCCCATTATCAGCCCCCCCCCCCCCCCATCTTCTCTCCCCCAGACACACTCTTAGCATCAGTTAAAGGCCCGGGGGGGGGGGGGGGGGGGGTGCGGGGGATCGGATCAGTGAAAAGTCCGTGGGGGGGGGGGTGCGGGAGATAGCATCATTCAAAGGCCCGGGGGGGTGGGATAGCGGGGAGATGTTCTCCCTGGTGTGGGAGAGAGGAGAGAAGCAAGTGGAGAGAGGAGAGGGGAGCCGGTGATCGCGGGCTGGCGCCGCTAACGGCGCCCATTTTTTTGGTGCGTGAGGAGATGCCGCGCATGCGTGATGAGCACAGAGTGAGGAGATTCCGCGCATGCGTACTGACCGCAGCCGCACCGCAGCGCCCCCTAAAGGATCATCAATTATTCATGAAGGGGGGGGGGGGGGGGGACGCTTTACAACCTCTGTAACTTAAAAAATACACGACCGAATTAAATAAAAAGATCATTTTCCAGCAGCTGTCAGCGTGGCGATTAAGGCGGTGCAGAAATCGTGGCGCTACAGTTGACCGTTTTGCCGAAATCAGCGAAACCGCAGATACATACATATCATATATTCACGAGATCTGAGTTTTAGTAGTATACTAGAACAAGTGTGCCCGTTCAAAGCGGGCCCGTTGGGCCCGTCCCCACACCCCCCATTCTCTCCTCCCCCAGCCCCACTCTTACTCTCCAAGTGTGCCCGTTGGGCCCGTCCTCCTGATCTGTGTATGTCAAGTGACCACTATAACCTTCTTTTTTTTCTTTTTTCCTAATCAGATGTGCAGCACTTTGGTCAACATGGGTTGTTTTTAAATGTGCTATACAAATATAATTGACTTGACTTGACTTGACTTGACTTGCAATAACAAAACAATCAGTGCTTTTCTGGAAGCTTTTCGAAACAATGTAGCCGTCACAAGCTGAAACTAAATCCTTTTCTGGAAACTTTTCGAAACAAATGTAGCCGTCACAAGCCACAAGCTGAAAACTAAATCTGCACCGCAGCGCCCCCCTGAAAAAGGGGGGGGGCAGCGCTTTAAATGAAAATATCACGGCCGAGCGAGCGCGAGATTGGCGATTGAGGCGGTGTGAAAACCGTCGCGCTACGGTCCGCCGTTTTGCTGCAATCGCTGTTACGAATATATCAGGCCAAACCACAAAAAAAAATATACACAAGATCTGAGTTTTAGTATTAGATAGATAGATAGATAGATAGATAGATAGATAGATAGATAGATAGATAGATAGATAGATAGATAGATAGATAGATAGATAGATAGATAGATAGATAGATAGATATTACTAATCAGAATACAGTTGATAAAAAGAAAATTATGAATCTCATAATTCTTCAAACATGGAGAAACTCCAGCAAAATGGCCAGAAAAGTCTCATGAAACATAGTTTTTCAAGAATTCTTTTTGAGAATTTGCAAATTGCCTTTTGATACGATACAATACGATAGAACTTTATTTATCGCAGGAGGTTGATGTGCCAACAGTCATGAAACACATGATACATGAAACATGAAATTAAAGTGACGAGTGAAAGGATTGGGGATGAGCAAAGATTGGGTGGGGGGAGGGGAGTCAGTCTACCCCAAAACAGAAGGGGGAGGAGTTGTATGGTTTGATAGCCACAGGGAAGAAGGATCTCCTAAGCCATTCTGTACGGCATCATGGTGGAACCAGTCGGTTGCTGAAGGTACTCCTCAGGTTGACCAGTGTGTCATGGAGGGGGTGAGCTGTATTGTCCAGGATGCTCTGCAGTTTGAGGAGCATCCTCCCCTCCAAGACCACCTCCCATGAATCCAACTCCACCCCCCAGGATGGAGCCAGCCTTCCTGGGGGGTGCAATTAGATTCATGGGAGGTGGTCTTGGAGAGGAGGATGCTCCTCAAACTGCGGAGCATCTTGGACAATACAACTCACCTCCATTTCCATCCTTAATTTCAGTTTTAAGAACGTGCCAACCTGAAGCATCACCTATCAATTCCCTCCACAGATGTTGCCTGAACTCTGAGTTCCTCCAGCACTTTGTGTTTTGCTCAGGATTCTAGCACCTGCAGTCTCTTGTGCTCCACCTTTTGAACAGCAATTGCATTCAGGTGACGACACGCAGTGCTGGAGTAACTCAGCGGGTCAGGGAGCATCTCTGGAGAACATGGATAGGTGACGTCTCGGATCGGGACCCTTCTTCAGACTGATTGTAGAGGAGGGGAGGAATCTGGAAGAGAGGAGGAGGTACAGGTGAGTGAGGTTTTGGGTAGGCAGATGGTTGGACAAATGCATGAGATGAAAGGACGGAAGGGGTGGGACAAAAGGATTGAAGAGTTGGGAATTGTAAACCACAGTCTCCAGTTCCTTGTTTCTACTAATTGCCATCAGGTATTGGTTCAACGGAAACATAGCATTTGGCATATGAGATGTTAATAATAATAATAATAATAATAATGCATTACATTTATATAGCGCTTTTCTAAACACTCAAAGACGCTTTACAGGGTTTACTAAAACATAGAAAAGAAAAGAAATAGATAAATAAGTAAACGAACAGAAAAGGAAAAAGAAGGTGAGATGACGGTCAGTGGTTGAAGGCAGTGCTGAACAGTGATGTTTTGAATGTGGTGAGTGAGGAGGAGTCTCTGACGATTTGGGGTAGTGAGTTCCAGAGTGTGGGAGCAGCGATGGAGAAAGCCCTGTCCCCCCAGGATGGCGTGTCAGGATGTAACAGTACAATTCTTAAATAAATTTTCAATCATTTAACCAAACATTGGAACATAAAAATCTGATTAAGATGGTAGATAACATCTGAAATAAAATTTTAGAAAAAGGGTCTCAGCAGTAGAGTTGCTGCCTTACAGCGCCAGAGACCCGGGTCCGATCCTTACTACGGGTGCTGTCTGCACGGAGTTTGCATGTTCTCCCTGTGACCGCGTGTGAGAAGGTCAGTAATGGATGAGCCCTTCATATTACTCACCTCACTTCCTCCGAAGGAATGTAATTTCCATTTAGCGCCTCTTCGCATTATTGTCGTGAGTTGGACTATAATAACGTAGAATATAATATTGTATTCTTCAGAATAAAGGGGCATAGCTTTAGGAAGGAGATGAGGAGGAATTTCTTTAGTCAGAGGTTGATGAATCTGTGGAATCCAAGTCATTGGGTATTTTATAAGGGCAGATTGATAGATTCTTGTTTAGTAAGGGTGTCAAAGGTTATGGGGAGATGGCAGGAGAATGGGTTGAGAGGGAAAGATAGATCAGTCATGTTTGAATGGCAGTGTAGGCTCATCGGGCCGAATGGCCTAATTCTTCTCCTTAATCTGTGCCCCACACTTCTAGGGCAGAATACTCATGTACTTCAGTGCACGTCATTGTACCAGTTGGAAAAGCCCATTGTTGCTAAGAGCTACTTCTTTCACTTGCTTTGGTATTGGATTTTAATGATCAGTGCTTTCTGTTAATTCGGCTGCTTAAAATGCGACAAGTGGTTTTGAAATTTCCAGGAAAATCTAATGCTTAGATTCCAGGCACACATTTGTAACGTAGCAACGTGCTTCTGGATTTTAAAGCTTTGCAATTGGCTTGGTATGAATGTAAATTGTCCCTAGCGTGTGTAAGATAGTGTTAGTGTGCGGGGATCACTGGTCGGCGTGGAATCGGTGGGCCGAAGGGCCTGTTTCCGCACTGTATCGCCAAACTCTAAAGTAAAGGTTAAAATCATTCGATTTCCTTAATATCCAAAAGTTTGTCAATCTTTGACTTTAACATAATTATTTGGTGATTTATTGCCCAAGTACATCCCAGGTCCTCTGAACACATTATTCCTTCTGTTGCCATTTAAAAAATAACTGTTCTACTTTTTATACCACAGTGGATGGCATCACATTTTAATCCATTTATCCTATCCAGCAAGTCAATGCCCATTCACCTAGACGCATAGAACTGCAGATGCTGGTTTACAACAAAAAAAACCACACTAAGTTCTGGAGTAACTCAATGGGTCAGGCAGCCACTCAGGAAGAAATCAATTTTCTCCAGCAATGCCGCCTGACCCGTTGTGTTACTCCAGCACTTTGTGCCCATTCACCTAGTCTTTAGAAATGCTTTTTAGGCTTCTTTCCAACCTTATCACAACTCACACTCTCACCCAGCTTGGTATCCAAATCATGAACATGGATCACAAATAGCCAGGTGCCCAGTAGCAACCTCCAGTAATGCATGAGTTACAGCCTCCCATTCTATAAATGACCTGTTCACTCCTATACTTCGATTTTATACTGATCAATAATTGTTCAGTCCAAGTCAGTATATTCTGCATTGTACTGGTGGCACAGTGGTGCAGTGGCAGCTAGTGCAAAAACAGGCCCTTTGGTCCATTGAGTCCGCACTGATCAGCAATCTTCGCACATTAACACCACCCTACACACACCAAGGACAATTTGCATTTGCACCAAGCCAATTAACCTACAAACCTGTACATCTTTGGAGTGTGGGAGGAAACCGAAGATCTCAAAGAAAACCCACGCGGTCATGGGGAGAACGTACAAACTCCTTACAGACAGCACGCGTGGTCAGGATCGAGCCCGGGTCTCTGGCGCTGTAAGGTAGTAGATCTACCGCTAGGCCACTGTGCCGCCCATAATTTGGGATTGTTGCACCAGTCCAAACATGAGCAATATGAAGGATCTTTGAAGCGACAAAGCAGAAACAATGATTTACGAAGGGCTGGCTATTGTAGGGTGGAAACAAAGCATTGCCAGAGGCTGCTGTGACTCACTTTCTGATTCAAGCCTTTTGGTGTCAACTGCAAAATGGGGGATGAATGAGAATCACAAACAGATGCACCAGTCATTGCATTGCAGTGCTGACTGCATGTCAAAATGCTTTGTCTAGGAAGGAACTGCAGATGCTGGTTTAAACCGAATATAGACACAAAGTGCTCGAGTAACTCAACGGGTCAGACAGCATCTCTGGATGAAAGGAATAAGTGATGTTTCGGGTCACGACCCTTCTTCAGACTGAGAGTCAGGAGAAAGGGAAGCGAGAGAAATAGATGGTGATATAGAGTGATATAGAACAATATTGCATATCTTTCATTCATTTGTTCCATATCTCTCCATACCACTGTCTACTTTCAGATCCTTCATTTCCCTTTCCCCTGACTCAGTCTGAAGAAGGGTCTCGACCCAAAATGTCACCTATTCCTTTTCTCCAGAGATGTTGCCTGACCCATTGAGTTACTCCAGCATTTTGTGGCAAAATGCTTTTTTGTTAGCAAATTGCTTGGAGACATTTTAAGGTTGTAAATACAATTTATTGTGTTACTTTTTTTCATCTCCGCTTTCCTTTAGGCAAACAGGGAAGAAACACGCATTGTACTCAATTTGTCTGCAATAATATTTATGCTACTGACAAGGTGATGTGAAAGTAATTTCCATACGTGAAACAAAAAATCTTGATTATTTTATGTATACAAAATTCTTGCCTGAAATTATTAGAGCTTTGAGTACAGAAAACAAACTTTATGGCCAATTAAGTTCCACTCACACTAATGAGGTAAATGACAATTTCATCAGTTTTAGTTATGTTGTTTTAAAGACAAATATTGTGTGGGAGAGTTCTTTTGCTCTTTCTTGGTTAGTGAAATGGGATCTGTTGTGAATACCCAAGGGGACTCCACTGCATAAAACTACATTTTCTAACCTTCCGTACAAATAATTTTGCTTCATAAGGAGACTGAAGATTTTTTTTCCCTTAGATGCACTCTTAACCGTTTCAAATTATTGTCCATTTAATGATTCTGTGAGGCTTATCATTAAAAGTCAATATCCTAATCACTAGCACTATCCTAATCAGTAGGGACAATTTACAATTTTGCAGACCAGTACGTTTTGGGTGTGTGGGAGGAAACCAGCGCACCAGGAGAAAACCCATGTGGTCACAGGGAGAACGTACAAACTCCATACAGACAGCACCCATAGGCAGGATGGAACCCGGGTCTCTGGCACTGTGAGGCAGCAACTCTATTTCAGTCCCACTATGCCCCCCTCAAATTCTGAAGTCAAAATCTCTTTGCCCGTGTATGGCGTCTAGAGGTGCTCTTGGTAATCAGGGTGGATGTATTATAACCATGGACTGAATAGTTGCTGCATAATTTCCTCCACTTTGTTTTCTTGTCCTTCAGAAATAAAAGGCTTCAACTTTTTTTGATTACTTTGCTTGTCGGCTTCAATGTTCTGCACCTCCAAGCAAATTTTTGACTTATGGGTTAGCACAATGGAGCAGTGGGTAGGGCTGCTACTCACAGCTCCAGACCCCCGGATTCAATCTGGACCTTGGACGCTGTCTGTGTGGAGTTTGTGCGTTCTCCCTGTGAACGCGTGGGTTTCCTCCAGGTGCTCCGGTTTCCTCCCGCATCCCAAAGATGCACGGGTTGGTGGGTTAATTGGCTGCTGTAAATTGCACTGAGTGAGTGGTAGAATCACGGGAAAATTGACAGGAATGTGGAGAGAATAAAATGGGATTAGGTTAAGATTAGTGTAAATCGGTGGTTGATGGTTGGCATGGACTCGGTGGGCCGAAGGGCCTGTTTCCATGCTTTATCTCTCTATGACCCTATATCACATTTTTTAGCTTACCAAGTAGATCTCTTATCATTCTTCCTATTTTCTGTTTCTGACATTTACTAAATTATTTTACCGTGGTACCAACTTGTTTTCACCTCCATGAACTTAAACTGTTGCAAGCTGATGCCAAGCGGGATGTTCTCAAATTCCCTCACGCAATCCTTACAAATGACATCCGTAAATATTTCCCTATCTGTTCTTCAGTGACCTTGTTGAAAATAACATCATGTTTATCTAGCATGGCAAATGACCCCAAAATCCACGCTGGCTCTCTCTGATTCTTCTATCATAACTGGATCAGAGAATTTGGTGTAACAAAATGTGAACAAATGTTAGTCCATACAAACACAAAAAATAGAATGGATTATTCTACACCTCACATCTGCTCATTGGTTCAATAAGATCAAAGGGCGGTGGTGCAGCGGTAGTGTTGCTGCCTTACAGCGCCAGAGAACCGGGTTCAATCCTGACTCCGTGTGCTGTCTGTACGGAGTTTGTACGTTCTCCCTGTGACCTCATAGGTTTTCCCCGGGTGCTCTGGTTTCCTCCCACATTCCAAAGACGTGCATGTTTGTAGGTTAAATGGGTTCTGTAAAATTTGCCCCTAACGTGTAAGATAGAGCTAGTGAATGGGTGATTGGTGGTCGGCATGGACTCTGTGGGCTGAAGGGCCTGTTTCCACGTTGTATCTCTAAACTAAACTAAACTAAACTAAACTAAACTAAACTAAACTAAACTAAACTAATCTAAACTAAACCAAATTAAACTAAACTTAACTAAACATGAATTGCTGTTCTTTTAGTTTAGCTCCTGCCACCTAGTAATTTTTAAAAAAGTGCTATCTAGTTGAGCGGCACTGTGACACAGCGGTAGAACCCGTGTTCGATCCTGACCACGCGTGCTGTTTGCACGGGGTATGTATGTTCTCCCCGTGACCTGTGTGGGTTTTCTCTGGGTTCTCCAGTTTCCTCCCACACTCGAAAGACGTACAGGTTTGTAGGTTAAATGGCTTGGTAAAATTGTAATTTGTCACTAGTGTGTGTGGGATAGTGTTAATGTGTAGGGATCGCTGGTTGGCGCGGACTCAGTGGGCCGAAGGGCCTGTTTACATGCTGTATCTTTAAACTAAATTAAAGTAAACAAACCTAAACTCCTGAGTTGGTGTTCTTTTTGTTTAGGTTCTACAACCTAGTAATTAAAAATATATATAATGCGACCTAGTTATTTCCTTGATTGCTGCAAGAAGTCAGTAATAATGTTGTTCGTAGACTGGATGCATAAGGAGGTAGAGAATTTAACTCCAGTTAAAGCTGATCTGTACAACCATACTTTTTGTCTGAAGTCCTAAAAGGCACAATGCTTCTTGCTTGTTGTGTGCGGGCTGCAGTTCTATACTTGAACCTAACATTGTCCTACATTTTCCTGTGAGAAGCCAGGAATGACTGCTATTGTTGTTCAGCTGTTTCAAGATCACACTGTGGGAGCAATAACCTGCCACTTCTCACGAAAGATTCACTTCCCGTCTGTACATAAAAACCTATGCCAGGGGATGGAAGATGCAAATGGTAGAAACTCGTGTCAGCAGAATATGAGAAATAAGATCACTTAAACAGCTGTGAGACACATATGCCCCCAAAATCTTTTCAACTTAAAAATAAGTTGAAAAGATATTTGCAACATATTTTAATGGAACAGTTGGAATCTTTGTCATTGGCCTTTCATTTTACAATCTTTGCATTTGTTTTAGTGCCTGCTTTCCTGCAATGGGTTAACTTTTAAATGATGCTTTTAATTCTTTTCACACTTACTTTGCTGTTGAACTTTTTTAGTTAGGGTGTGCTACATCCTAACTACTCTCCCACTAGTGGAAACATCCTCTCCACATCCACCCTATCCAGGCCTTTCACTATTCGTTAAGTTTCAATGAGGTCCCCCCTCATCCTTCTAAACTCTTGTGAGTATAGGCCCAGTGCCTTCAAAAGCTGTTTAGTTTTTTTTTGGTTCGTAAGCCGTGGTTTGCTGCAAGAAATCTGCTCAAGAGATGAAGATTATTTTCAAGGAGTGATGGAAATGGCATTTGCACATTGAAGGCCAAAACACAGGAAACAAATGAGTCAAGCATCCAGCTTTGATGAAGAGGAACTTCTCTCCAGCTGAGACAGTCTACGAGTAAAGGCTCAGTGTGATGAGATGATTTGTTTTTGATATTCAAACAAGGGATGTGGCCTCCGTAGACTGAGCCAGCAATAAATTGCCCATCCATTGTTGCCCTTGAGACAGTGGTGGTATGCTGCCTTCTTCATAAGATCATAAGTTCTAGGAGTAGAATTAGGCCATTCAGCCCATCAAGTCCACTCTGCCATTCAATCATGGCTGATCCTCACCCCATTCTCCTGCCTTCACCCCATAACCCCTGACACCCTTGCTAATCAAGAATCTGTCAATCTCTGCCTTAAAAATATCCATTGACTTGGGCTCCGCAGCTGTCTGTGGCAATGAATTCCACAGATTCACCACAGTCTGACTTAAGAAATTTCTTCTCGTCTCCTTTTTAAAGGGGCGGCCTTTTATTCTGAGGCTGTGGCCTCTGGTCCTAGACTCGCCCACTAGTGGAAACATCCTCTCCACATCCACCCTATCCAGGCCTTTCACTATTCGTTAAGTTTCAATGAGGTCCTCCCTCATCCTTCTAAACTCCTGTGAGTATAGGCCCAGTGCCTTCAAACGCTCACCATATGTTAACCATGGCAGTCCCTGAGATGTGGTTTGCATCCACACCCATCAGACCTCTTCTGCTGCTTAACTGAGGGAATAACTCATCGAGTGCTGATGAACAGAGCCTTGGTGATGTTGCACACCCTAACTACACTCACAGCCCTTTTTTTAATCAATAAATTATGTGGCCAGTGTCTGAGCTGGTGGTTTGATTGTGAAGTTGTTTAAAGGCGGCCTTCACCACCATGGGGTCTTTAGAGGCCTTCTGTGGATGCTGGTTGCTGCTGGGCTCGAGTACATCGTGAATACGGCTGACAATGGTCAATGGCTTCTTTATGGTCGCTCATACCACGTACAGTGAAATACATCTTTTGCCTACAGTTCAGCAAGACTACACCAGTACATAAGCACAATTACCCCATTCAGTGCAGTATGCACAGAACCCCACTGAGCAAGGGGCGCCCTTTTACAGTCCCGGCTACAGCTGGCCAAAAAGGCCTGTCGCTGCCGTCGCCCCCATTCCGGTCATCCCGCAAACCATCGTTCCTCTCCACGTCTGGCCCTCTTCAGCCCTTGCTCCCCCGGGGGGGGGGGGGGGTACAGAAGTAACAGAGGTTTGATTAAGAATATGAATGAATATGAATATGAATGGCCTTTATTGTCATCCAAAAACATGTTGTTGGACGAGATTACGTTACCCACAGTCAACAATGAGAAGCAATAAAAGACAGCAATAAAGCACACAATCACAAAAACCAACATAAAACAAAAAACATCCATCACAGTGAGTCTCCTCCAGTCACCTCCTCACTGTGATGGAAGGCCAGAATGTCCTCTCTCTTCCCTGCCGTATTTGGGACCCCGTACTTTGTGAACCGTGAATGTGTAATAAAAGCTTCTTCTTAAGGAAAGAAAAAGGATAAGCAGGTCATAAATGAGAATGGTGCGAAGGTAAAAAAAACAAAAAACGTCACTTATTAAGCGATGGAGAAGGTGCCTGAAGCTTAATGGCCTATTCCAGCTTTCATTTCTTCTGTTCTTATTCCGGAACAGTGACTTTGCATCATTGATTGTGAAATAGTTCAGCGCATTCTCAGGCTATGACAAATATCATGTAAAGATTCCTTCCTTCGCTCTTCCTTTAATAAAAAAACATGACTTGAGGGATCCTTTCTTATTCTGTGCTACAATTCCAAGGCTACTTTCGCGTTAACAGAAAACTATTGGAGGATTTCTACGTGTCAGGCAGCATCTGTGGAGGCAAGAAGATGGTTGTGAGCTTGCATTGAGCTTGAGAGCATGGAGGAAAGATAGCCAGCATTAAGAGGCACAGTAGCGCAGTGGTAGAGTTGCTACCTCACAATGCCACACACCCGGGTTCGATCCTGACCTTGGGTGCTGGCTGTGCGGAGTTTGTACGTTTTCCCTGTGACCGCATGGGTTTTCTCCGGGTGCTCCGGTTTCCTCCCACATCCCAAAGACGTGCAGGTTTGTAGGTTAATTGACTTCAGTAAATTGCTCCAAGTCCGTTGAATGCAAAATGGATAACATAGAACTAGTGTTAAGGGTGATCTTCGGTCAACGTGGATTTGGTGGGCCAAAGGGCCTGTTTCAACGCTGTATGTCTAAACTAAACTAAAGAGGAGGGAGGGAGGTGTGATACAGAGGCTTGTTGGTGGGAGGTGGAACCAAGTGATGGTGGGAAGGGGGGAGGGGAGGTGGCAAGTAGGTGGAAGGTAGAAACTGAGGCTGGAAGGTGATAGATGAAACCAGGTAAGAGAGAGATGATGGGAGGTTGTGATTACTTTGGCACTTCTGTATCTCTGAAATAAGGATGCTATTTGTAGACTGCAGCTCTGCTTTCAATACTGTCATGCCCACCAAGCACACCTTCAAACTCCACCAGCTTGGCCTCAGCTCGTCACGATGCAACTGGATCCTGAATGTCCTGTCGGAGCGTCCTCAGGCGGTGAGACTGGGCCCCCATCTGGCCTCCACTACCACGCTGAGTACTGGCACACTACAGGGTTGTGTACTGAACCCCATCCTCTACTCCCTCTTCACACACGACTGTGTTACCGCATTCACCACCAACACCATCGTCAAATTTGCGGATGACACAACGGTGATCGGGCTGATCTCCAACGGCGATGAATCAGCCTAGAGAGCGGAGGTGCAGAACCTGGCGTGCTGGTGCTCAGAGAACAACCTGTCCCTAAATAGAGCTAAGACCAAGGAGCTAATCATCTAAGGTCACAGGATGATGAGTACTCTCCAGTCTTCATCAACGGGGACAGGGTGGAGAGAGTGTCCAGCTTCAGGTTTCTGGGCACACACATTTCAGAGGACCTCAGGTGGTCCACTAACACCGCTGCACTGGTCAAGAAAGCACAGCAACGGCTGTTTTTCCTGAGGACGGTGAAAAAAGCTGGTCTGCCCCGACGGATGCTGGTGACTTTCTACCGCTGCACCACAGAGAGCATCCTAACATACTGCATCTCTGTGTGGTATCTCAGCCGCACAGCAGCGGATAGGAGAGCTCTTCAGCGGGTCGGCTCCAGAGCACAGAAGATCACTGGGGTACAGCTCCCAGCCCTGGAGGACATCTACAGCACACGATGCCTCAGAAAAGCCACCAGCATCTGTAAGGACTCCACACACCCATGCCACCGTCTGTTTGAACTCCTTCTATCTGGCAGACGTTATAGGGCTTTCTACGCTGCACTTCCAGACTGAGAAATAGCTTTTTCCCTAGAGCTACAGCTGCACTGAATCAGTCTGCTGAGTGACCCCCATAATACCTATATGTACTTTTACCTTATTTTTAATTTTTATTTTTACCTTATTCATTTATTTTTATAGCATCGATACGGAGGTTGCAATCTTAATCCCGTTGTACTTGTACAATGACAATAAAGATATTTCATTTATTTCATTTTCATTTCATAAGGCTACTCTTCTTGCTCAGCAGTGCAAGAGGAAGACAGGGGGACTTCCAAGATTACCTTCAACATCCTATTTCCCCAAGCTGCTTAATTCTGCTCCTATGTTTTATGAACTTACATGGGGGTTGAGAGGGAATGATAGACCAGCCATCATTCAATGGCGGAGCAGACTCGATGAGCTTTCGACAACATACCCTGATGGATATCTCGCAGTGCCTGGAGGTTAACAAGTTTCAGGCAGACTTTCACTGAGGGCGTCTTTCAGTGAGTTGAAGATCTTCCAGCAGCACTTGATAACCTTATCTGGGAACAGCCCGTAAATCAGAAAGTCCTCCATTACAGAATTGTTTCGGATGACATTACATTACAGTTGTACGAGGTGTTGAGGAGGCTGCATTTAAAGTATTGTTTTTGGTCACCCGTCCATTGAACTGGGAAGAGTGCAGAGAATATTTACAAGGATGTTGTCAGGACTCGAAATCCAGAACTATAGGCAAGCTAGTACTTTATTTCTTGGAGCACAGGAGGCTGAGGTGTGGATTTTGTAAAGGTGTATAAAATCAAGAGGGGAATAGATAGGGTGAACGCAAACCCTATCACTTTTTCCTAGGGTAAGGGAATCAAGAACCGGAGGGCATAGCTTTAAGGCGATAGGGGAAAGATTTAATAGGAGCTTGAGGGACACCATTTTCACACAGTTGGTGGTGTGTATATGGAACGAGCTGCCAGAGGTAGTTGAGGCAGGTACTATAACATGATTTACAAGACATTTGCCCAGATATGTGGGTAGGAAAGGTTTTGAGAGATATAGGCCAAACACAGGACTAACTTAGATGAGGTACCTTAATTGGCATGAACATGGAGATAGATACAAATAGCTGGAGTAACTCAGCGTGACAGGCAGCATCTCTGGAGAGAAAGAATGGGTGACGTTTCGGGTCGAGACCCTTCTTCAGATGAATGTTGGGCCGAAGGGCCTGTTTCCGTGCTGTATGACTCTATGATTCCATGAGTCTACAATGAGCAATGCATGGCACCGGCTGTCAACAACTTTGTTATTAAAGACAGCTCTCTTCACCCAATGTCAACATCACTTCCATAGTTTGATGATTTTGATGCCGTTATAAATGCAGGGACTTTGCAAGTGTATGGTGTGTTGAGGGAGTGAGTGTTTGTAGTCAGCTACAAGCCTGGAGTACAAAAATATTGGCTGCTCGTAGCTTTTTTTTTGTGTTCTTCTCCTGGAACAACCTTCAGAATAAATATTAATTTAACTTCAAGCAATTAAATGTGGAAATGAAATATTCAGCGAAGTAAAGAACATTTTAATGTGTGATGTGTGAATTAAACAGTTGATTATTCAAAACAGTTGGGGCTGATTCAATTAAAATGCAAATACAGTAATTACACCACAATGTCTTGTTTTGTTATTGACTGGAAATTGAGATGGCCGTGAGATTAGCTCTTGGTTAAGTTACCAACACGTTAAAAGGTCAGCAAAAAGCAAATGTACTTGTTCATTGATGCATTCCTTGTTCCTGCAATAGAAGGTTGTAATCCATGGTGTCCTCATTCATACCGCATCCTATCTCTGAAATGTCACTTAACTTTGTTGGACTTGGTTGGAAATGTGGCAGCAAATCCGTGCCATTATTAACACAGGGAGGGGGTGGTTAGGTGGTAGTAGAGAAGCAGATGAGGTGCAGGGAGATTTGAACAGTAGCAAATGATTCTGAGCTAAATCGGAAACCCGAACTCACCAGCTGTAAAACATCCATGAATCATTTCATTAGTTTAGTTTAGTTTAGTTTAGAGATACAGCAGGGAAGCAGGCACATCGGCCCACTCCGCCCGCACCGACCAGCGATCTCCGCACTTTAACACTATCCTACACACACTACGGACAATTTTACACTTAAACCAAGCCAATTAACCTACAAACCCGAGTGTCTTTAGAGTGTGGGAGGAAACCGAAAATCTCGGAGAAAACCCACCGGGAGAATGAACTGACAGCACCCATAGTCGTGATTGAACCCGGGTCTCCGGTGCTGCAAGCGCTGTAAGGCAGCAACTCTACCGCCGCCCACAAAAAAACACAAGCGCTTCATCTGATTAAATCTCCAGGGTGATTTGTCTCCGTGTTTCTGACTGCAGATGAAAGGATCAGGGCTGCAGTAATATAATTATGGACAACTAATCCCAGGCACTGCTTCCTGCAAAAATCCATATGAAAGCAGGATACAGCTGACTCCCACTGATTGGCTTTTGTGCCCACTTAGAAACGTATTGGTGAACGGACACAAGAATTAAAAACATTTTCAAAGACAGTATATAGAAACGGTACGCAGAATAAAGTTGGGACAGGCAGTATGTCTGGATAGAAGGAATGGGTGATTTTTTGACCCGAAATGTCAGTCTCAAGAAGGGAGTATAAGAAAATAACTGCAGATGCTGGTACAAATCGAAGGTATTTATTCACAAAATGCTGGAGTAACTCAGCAGGTCAGGCAGCATCTCGGGAGAGAAGGAACGGGTGACGTTTCGGGTCGAGACCCTTCTTCAGACTGATATCAGGGGGGCGGGACAAAGGAAGGATATAGGTGGAGACAGGGAGATAGAGGGAGATCTGGGAAGGGGGAGGGGAAGAGAGGGACAGAGGAACCTCGAAATGTCACCCATTCCTTCTATCCAGTGATGCTGCCTGTCCCACTAAGTTACTCCAGCATTTTATGTCTATCTTCAGTGTGAACCAGCATTTGCAGTTCCTTTCTACATCTATATACTAAAAATCTTGTTCGTTTGTTTGTTTGTTTGTTCCTGAACTACAGCCAAAATGGTACACGATAGTGCGACAAGTTTAGGCCCACCTGACTCACCGTCGTCCCTTTGGTGCTAATGGAAGAAGTTTCATTGAAATGGGTGTTATATTTTTTAAGTTATTCACATTTTAAAGTTTAAATCTGTCTCCTAGGGAGGGAGGGGGGAGGGAGGGAGGGAGTGGGGTGGAGGGAGGGGGGGAGGATAAGGGGGGGTTGAGGGGGATGGAGTGGGGGGGAGGGGCAGGGGGGAGGGAGGGAGGGGGATGGAGGGAGGGAGTGGGGTGGAGGGATGGGGGAAGGGTGTGAGGGGGAGGATAGGGGGGTTGAGGGGGATGGAGTGGGGGAGGGGAAGGGGGAGGGAGGGTGGGGAGGGAGGAGGGAGGGGGGAGGGATGGGGGAGGGAGGGGGGAGGGGGAGGGAGGGGGGAAGGGGAGAGGGGAGGGGGGAGAGAGGGTGCTGCACCAATGCAGATGTTTGTGCCCACCCGGTGTAGTATAGAATAAAGTTGTTCAGTCCGCTATACATAATTTTATTCAGAGTTTTCTGGATTTGTTAAAGCAGTGACACTTTCCACTTCCATTCTTGTTAAATAACACTGTTGGCATGAGGGGTAAAATCATATTTTAAGACTTTTCTAATCATATTCTAACTCACCCCCATTTCTCCCCCTTCCCCTCACTTTCCACCTATATTCCATTATCTGGTTTCACAGTTCTCACCTCTTCTCTTTTTATCTCGCATCTTTTGGCTTTTCATACCTAGCCTTTGTCCAACCATCTACCTATAAACCCACCCACCCTCTCATTTGTATTTACCTATCACTCGCCAGGTTTTGTCCTGTTTCTCCTCTCTTCCAGCTTTCTCCCCCACCCCCACCACACTCAGTCTGAAGAAGGGGGTCAACCTGAAACATCATCTATCTATGTTCTCCAGAGAAGCTGCCTGACCTGCCGAGTTACTCCAGCACTTTGTGTTTTGACTAGACGTCATAGTCTTAGAATTAAACAACATTCTTTTAGGAAGGAGGTGAGGAAAAAACTATTTAGTCAGTGGTGAATCCATGGAATTCTTTGCCACAGGCTGTGGAGGCCATCAGTGGATATTTTTAAGGCAGAGATAGATAGATTCCTGATTAGTATTGGTGTCAGAGGTTATGAGAAGGCAGGAGCATGGGGTTAGGAGGGAGGGATAGATCAGCCATGATTGAATGGCGGAGTAGACTTAATGGGCTGAATGGCCTAATTCTACTCCTATCACTTATGACGTTATGAACTTATCACTTATCACTTAAGGGATTGGACACGTTAGAGGCAGGAAACATGTTCCCAATGTTGGGGGAGTCCAGAACTAGGGGCCACAGTTTAAGAATAAGGGGTGGGCTATTTAGAACGGGGATCAGGAAAAACTTTTTCAGTCAGAAAGTTGTAAATCCGTGGAATTCTCTGCCTCAGAGGCAGTGGCCAATTCTCTGGATGCTTTCAAGAGAGAGCTAGATAGAGCTCTTAAAGATAGCGGAGTCAGGGGGTATGTGGAGAAGGCAGGAACTGGGTACCGATTGTGAATGATCAGCCATGATCACATTGAATAGCGGTGCTGACTCGAAGGGCCGAATGGCTTCCTCCTGCACCTATTGTCTATTGTCTATTGACCTTATGACCTTCTGAAACTTTGCCTGTCTATGTTTTCTTGTGATGAAGCTTAACCCACTGAGATGCTCCTGCACTTTATACCTTTTGTTTTCACTAAGTAACTTATTGGAAGACTGGGAGAATATAGATAGCACACATGAGGCACTTACTATTCAGATTCACCCATTCTCACTCACTGTCATCTCCTAGACTTTGAGAGGCCTGGGAAACATTTGGTCACACTGCCTGCTTACAATACTTGAAACACCAGACCACTTTCTGTGATCAAATTGGCCACCCAGCCTTCATTACACCTCCATTAAAACCAGAAGTTGGTAGTTTTGGTTCCTGTTGCAGTTTTGTTCCATTATGACCCTTGCCAGCTCTCCCACACATCTGTTTTTGGGTGTCAACATTCAGACCCTTAATCCGCTTCACATCTTCACTGCGTTCGATCTGCTGAATGTTTACAGCATTTTTGTTACGTTGTTTTGAATTTGACTGAATATTTTTAAAGTGTAGAGAGGAACTGCTGGCGCAGGTTTAAAACGAAGACAGACACAAAAAGCTGGAGTAACTCAGCGGGTCAGGCAGCATCTCTGGAGAAAAGGAATAGGTGACATTTCGGGTCGAGACTATCCAGTGACAACTCGTCGTACTAGTTTCACTGTCGCCCTGTTGAGTTTCACTGTCTGTATAACTCGTTGTCACCTTCCCCACTGCCAACAATGGACCATTATTGGCTCCACCTTTCCTTGATCATCATTGCTTCTTGCATGACTTTCATTCATTTGTCCTATGTACCTCCTATATCTCTCGTTTCCCTTTCCCCAGACTCAGTCTGAAGCAGGGCCTCGGCCCGAACTGTCACCTATCCCTTTTCTCCAGAGATATAAGAAAATAACTGCAGATGCTGGTACAAATCGAAAGTATTTATTCACAAAGTGCTGGAGTAACTCAGCAGGTCAGGCAGCATCTCGGGAGAGAAGGAATGGGTGACGTTTCGGGTCGAGACCCTTCTTCAGACTGATGTCAGGGGGGGGCGGGACAAAGGTGGAGACAGGAAGATAGAGGGAGATCTGGGAAGGAGGAGGGGAAAGAGAGGGACAGAGGAACTATCTAAAGTTGGATAAGTCGATGTTCATACCACTGGGCTGCAAACTGCCCAGGCGAAATATGAGGTGCTGTTCCTCCAATTTCCGGTGGGCCTCACTATGGCACTGGAGGAGGCCCATGACAGAAAGGTCAGACTGGGAATGGGAGGGGTAGTTGAAGTGCTCGGCCACCGGGAGATCAGTTTGGTTAATGCAGACCAAGCGCAGGTGTCCAGCGAAGCGATCGCCGAGCCTGCGCTTGGTTTCACCGATGTAAATAAGATACTGCCTGACCCGCTGAGTTACTCCAGCTTTTTGTGTCTGACTTCTGAATATTTTTAATGTTCGACTGCTCAATTTTAGTTTTGCAGGTTGCCGTGAGAAGGTCGGAACGTTCCATTTAGCAAGCACATACCACTTGCAAAAACAGGGATAAAAATTGTGGGTTGCAAAATGTTAGTGTGTTCCACCTCAAGGCCAGATGTAAGTTCAAACTGACCTGAAATGGATGCTGCTTGACATAAGTAGACTCTCAGAGTGACTAACAGAAACTAAACCCTTTTCCGAGGCTGTCAGTGAGTCGTGTCAGTTGCCGTCCACGGTAATGCATTAATTACTGATCGAGCACATAAACATTTCCAGAACCTAAATAGTTGATCAAAATACTCATCTAATAATTGTGCATCAATTTTATAGGTAGTGATGCTCTGCCAATGGTTTTGGCCCTGCATTTAATGGGAGAAAGTTGCAAAACCATATAATTGGTAAATGTTCCCCACATAACCATAAAGAGGAAGAGATAGATAGATTCTTGATTATTGCAGGTGTCAGAGGTTATAGGGGTATAAGGCAGGAGAATGGGGTTAGGAGGGAGAGATAGTTCAGCCATGATTGAATGGCGGAGTAGATTGATGGGCCAAATGGCCTAATTCGACTCCTATCACTTATGACCTTGTGACCTTAAGAGCACTGTTTCACAAACTATGGAGCCCCGACCATCGATCTCCCATTCACACTTGTGCTATGTAATCCCACTTTTGCATCCTACACACTAGGGGCAATTTACAGAAGCCAATTAACCTACAAACCTGCACGTCTTTGGGATGTGGGAGGACACTTGAGTGCCCAGAGAAAACCCACAAGATTACAGGGAGCATGTACAAACAGACAGCACCCGTGGTCTGGATCGAACCTGGGTCTCTGGCACTGTGAGGCAGCAGCTCTACTGCTGCACCACCGTCCCAAAGTGATGAGTGCTGTCGGGTGATAACATGGTGCTGGTTCCGAGGAGCAATCCATGCACATGTGGGCAATATATAAACAGCACGCTGCCTCATTAAATCTGATGAATCAGAATGTTGGCATGTTCAAATGGGGAGGCTGCTGCTGAACCAAATAACGGTATTCTCCAACTTCATGTAACCCCCTCTCTCTGTCCCTCCTCCACCCTCGTTGTCGCACTAGTTTTACTGTCATCCTGTTGATAACCCGTTATCACTTTCCCCAGCCAACAATGGACCATTAAGGGCCCCACCTTTCCTTGATTGTCGTTGCTTTTTGCATATCTTTCATTCATTTGTTCTATGCACTTTTTATATCTCTCGTTTCCATCTCCCCCGAACCTCAGTGTGAAGTAGGGTCTCAACCCAAAATGTCACCCGTTCCTTGTCTCCGGAGATGCTGCCTGACCCGCTGAGTTACTCCAGAATTCTGTGTCTGTCTTACTGGAGTAATGCTTGTCAGGGTAGATGATAGGATTGGTGTTACTCTGTTTAATGTTGCACAACATCGCCATCAAGAGGACAACAATCATCAGCAGCCTGTGTTAACCAGTTCCTGGCCCTCCAGGAACAACCCACCCGACTACTTAGTAAAATCCCCAACACCACGAACAGTTCCTCATCTTACCATCTCTCACCATTTTGGCTGCGTGCCTTGCATGAAATAAAACTAAATTTGGGGAGACTCACTGGTGCAGCTGGTAGAGCTGCTGCCTCACAACGCCAGAGACCCCAGATTGAACCTGAGGTGCGGAGTTTGCACGTTCTCCCAGTGGCCACGTGGGTTTCCTTTGGGTGCTCCGGTTTTCCCCCGCATTCCAAGGGCGTGCGGGTTTGTAGGTTAATTGGCATCTGCAAATTTCCCCTTGGTGTGTGTGCGAAAGTAGGATAACGTAGAACTAGTGTGAACGGGTGATCGATGGTCAGCGGGGACTTGATGGGCTGAAGGGCCAGTTTCATTGCTATGTCTTTCAATCAACCTAAACTACCACAAAACAAACATTGTAAACTAAATATGTTGTTGAGGTTATGCCAGAATGTATAAATCCATTTATCTAATCACTTCGAAGATAGACACAAAAAGCTGGAGTAACTCAGCGGGACAGGCAGTATCTCTGGAGAGAAGGAATGCGTGATGTTTTGGGTCTCTTCAGACCTGTCTCTACCCGAAATGTCACCCATTCCTTCTCTCGAGAGATGCTGCCTGTCCCGCTGAGTTACTCCAGCTTTTTGTGTCTGTCTTTGGTTTAAACCAACATCTGCAGTTCCTTCCTACACATTTTATCTAATCACTTCTGTAGATTCCCTTACCTACTATGTACGTTTGCCTCTTCTCCCCATTTGACACAAAGTCACATCAAAGGTTTCTGCAAAAGGTAAGAAATCGTGGCCTTGGGCATAATATTTTAGCACGGATAGAAGACTGGCTAGAGTAATGAAAATGAGTCAGTAAAAATGAGTCATATTTAGGTTGGCAAGTTGTAACCAGTGTGATGCCACAGGAAACAGTTTTACGGCCTGAACTATTTCAAATGTAAGTTACTAACTGAATGTATTGTAGCTCAACTTGCTGAAGATACAAATGGGAGAGCAAGTTACGAGGGGGCACACAGTCCTTGCAAAAGGATTATAGAGGGCTAGTAGAGAGGGTGGAGAATGGCAGATTAGATGGAATATAAAGTGGGAAAATGCGAGGCCATCCATTTTGACTCTAGACTTTAAAAAATGTTAAACTTTTGTGATACAGCGTGGGAACAGGCCCTTCAGCCCATCGAGTCCATGCCGAGCAGTGATCACCCCACACACTAGTACCTTGTATCCTACATGCTAGTGACAATTTACACTTTTCAGAAGCCAATTAACCTACAGACCTGTGGGTATGTTTTTGGAGTGTGGGTGGAAACCTGAACACTGAAACCTAAACCCACGCCATCTCAGGAAGAACATACAAACTCCATACAGACAGCACCCGTAGTCAGGTTTGAACCCGGGTCTCTGGCGCTGTAAGGCAGCAACTCTATTACTGCACCACCATGTTGTGGGGTGAATAGAAAATAACAGGATATATGGTTTAAATCGAAGGAAGTCCAAAGAATTGCCCCAGCCCTGGCCTTGGGTTATGTATTATGTTACATTTATATTTATATAAATATTCCAGAATATAGCGTGCAATTCTGGTCCCCCCCCCCCCCCCCCCTTTACAGGAAAGATGTGGAGGTTTTAGAAAGGATGCAGAGGTTTACCAGAATGCTGCCTTGATTAAAGGGTTTCAGCTACAGGGAGAGGTTGAATAGACTTGGATTGTTTTCCCTGGGGCGCAGAGGTTGAGAGAAGACTTGACAGAGGTATATAAGATTATGAGAAACATAGATGGGGTAGACAGTCAGAACCTTTATGCCAGGTTGGAAATGTCCAACACTAAAGGGCATAGCTATAAGGTGAGAGGGGGAAAGTTTAATGGAGTAGCGAACGGCACGTTTTTTACAGAGATTGGTGGGGGCAATGGAACTCATTGGCAGATACGATAGTGTTGATTATGAGGCTTTTGGATCGGCACATGGAAGCGCAGGGAATAGAGAGATATGGATAAATTCATGTCAAAGAAGCAGAATTAGGCCATTCGGCCAATTTAGTTGACTCCGCCATGCAATCATGGCTGATCTATCTTTCTCTCTCAAACCCATTCTCCTGCCTTCTCCCCATAACCTATTAACATGTACAGGCAGATGAGATCAGTTTAATGTCACATCATTGGGCACAAACATTGTCGGCTGAAGGGCCCGTTCCAGTGTTTTCTAAAACTAAAAAGGATTTTTAGATTATATCAGATAATTGCTGCAAATACTTTTAAAAAAGATAATTAATAATAGCACGTCATTTTCAGTCAGCATATTTAACCAAAATTAATCTTCATATATGGACAACAAATATTCTACGTAGAAGGTAGAAACAATTACAATGATATTTATATAAAAAGCAGAAATGTACGTTTCGGATACCAGCACAAAAGACTTCCGTTAAAACAATTCCTCTATGCCAGGAAGTAACTGCTCAGGAACATTTACTTCACTTCAGCCGACAGCACCAGGCTTTTCCCAGGTTTCGCAGAATAGGGTGGCGCAGCGGTAGAGTTGCTGCCTCACAGCGCCAGAGACCCGGGTTCACTCCTGACTGCAGGTGCTGTCTGTATGGAGTTTGTGCTTTCTCCCTGCAGCCAAGTGAATTTTCTCTGAGCGCTTCAGTTTCCTCCCACACTCCAAAGATGTACAGGTTTGTCGGTTAATGAGCTTCTGGAAATTGTTCCCAGTATGTAGGATAGTGTTAGTGTATGGGGTGATCGTTGGTCGGCATGGACTCAATGGGCCGAAGGGCCTGTTTCCACACTGTATCACTAAAGTAAGTAACAACATATGTACAAAAGCAAAATGCTGGAATCCTGAAATAAGAATAGCGAATGGTGAAAATATTCAGCAAGTAAGGATTGCACCTCAGCCAAGAGAATCAGAGTTAATGATTCAGGACTTCTTCGGCACTGGAAAACAGTAACAGAGCAACAGGTAAGAAGCATGGAAGTTGAGCGGCATAGGGAAGTGAGAACAGGGAGGCATGCAGTTTCGGAGCTCAGCATTCTAGTCAGCAACTCATGTTCGAAAAGTGGAATTTGGCCGTTTGGCCCATCAAGTCTACTCCACCATTCAATCACGGCTGATCTATCTCTCCCTCTCAACCCCATTTTCCTGCCTTCTTCCCATACCCCCTGACACCCTTACCAATCAAAAATCTATCAATCTCCACCTTAAAAATATCCATTGACTTGACATCCACAGCCATCTATGGCAATGAATTCCAGATTCACCACGCTCAGACTAAAGACATTCTTCCTCATCTCCTTTCTAAAGGTACGTCGTTTTATTCTAAGGTTGCGGCCTCTGGTCCGAGACTCTCCCACTAGTGGAAACATCCTCACCACATTTACTCTATCCAGGCCTTTCACTATTTGGTAGGTTTCAATGAGGTCCCCCCTCATCCTTCTAAACGTCTGTCACTCTCCATTGACATGCAAGGCTGGTCATGGATTCATCGCTGGTAAGAAACTTGGTGGGTCTTACATTTCCAGTGCAGAATATGGGCCCAAATCCTTCCATACTCGCAACAAGCACCCAGTTACAAAGGCACAAAGTACTGGACTATTTCAGCGGGTTAGGCAACATCTCTGGAGAACATTGGTAGGTGACGGTTCAGGTCAGGACCCTTTTTCAGACCAGTCAGCTGCTTGGCCAATAAATGTTTCCAGCATCTTTTCTGTTCTTATTTCAGATTTCAGAGCTAGATAGAGATGCATTCAAGAGAGAGCTAGATAGAGCTCTTAAGGATAGCGGAGTCAGAGGGTATGGGGAGAAGGCAGGAACGGGGTACTGAGAATGATCAGCCATGATCACATTGAATGGCGGTGCTGGCTCGAAGGGCCGAATGGCCTCCTCCTGCACCTATTATCTATTGTCTATTGTCTATTTTCAGCACCTGAAGTTGGTTGATTCCGAAGAGGTGGTTGGGATTGTATAGTAGTCTCATTAAAGAGAGTATAGTCCCAAAGTACTGGTGTAACTCAGCGGGTCTGGCAGAATCCCTGAAGAACATGGATAGGTGATGTTTCGGGTCAGGGCCCTTCTTCAGATTGCCATTTACAAAGTCACAATGGTTTTAAATTCGCATTCAATAATTTCAAATAGCAAAATTATGTTTAGACAACAACATTGTTTTAGTCTGAAGCAAAATAATAGTACTCTGTGACAGCACGGTGGCGCAGCGGTAGAGCTGCTGCCTTACAGCACCAGAAACCTGGGTTTGATCCTGACTATGGGCGCTGTCTGTACAGAGTTTGTACGTTCTTTCTGCGACCAAGTGGGTTTTCGCCGAGATCTTCGGTTTCCTCCCATGCTTCAAAGACGTGCAGGTTTGCAGGTTCATTGGCTTCGTATAAATGTAACTTGTCCCCAGTGTGTGTAGGATAATGTTAGTGTACGGGGATCGGCACGGACTCAGTGGGTCAAAGGGCCTGTTTCCGCGCTGTATCTCTAAACTGAACTAAATTTTGGGATCCATATGTTGGGAATAGGCTTTTCAAGAGCTTTATCCAGGTAGCAAATGGAGGTGCTGTTTGTTTAATGCCAAGAAAGAGCACTTCAAACCTGCCTCTTCACAATCTGAAAACAAATGTATGATAACCTTTTGCTGGTCGGACATAGACAGCAAATTCTAACAGCATGAAAAACAATCCGGCAGCTGTTTGGCACAGATGGAGGTCAGATTGGTTTGAGGACTAGCTGACACAAAACCACTTTGTGATTTTTGTAAAATCATTGAACAAATGCATGTGAGATGTAGTTAACATGCTCACTGACCTTTTGTGCGTGGCCTTCCTAAGTGTTAGTTATCTCCTACTCTTTTTTTTCAGCTAATGCATTTCACTGGCCCTGTGGGCTAATTGTTTCTCTTGTCCTGGCCAATCTACTGATCTCGTACATGGTGTAGCTATATTATGTGAATTTAAACCTTGCTCAATCCACAATATGGATTTGCATTGAAAAAGCAACTCAGTTTTAATATTTCACATGAAAATAATCACGCAATGCATCAAATCAGCTCCTCACAAGATTTAGAACTGATATTGTGAATAGATAGAAGACATGAATGTGATTATATCTAATTACACCCACATACATTTGCTTTATCATGTAACAGTTCCTGTTCAATGCATGAGTGTCGTGTAGTCTGCAGTAATGTATTGAATCTACTTTTTTTTCTTCTTTTAGTGATTGTGTCAATGTCAATGATTTGAAAGAGCATTGTTATGAATGTGCATATTGTGGTTGCAATTTTAAGAGAAAAAGAGTAGCAAAGTCAAATGTGGGTCCCTTGAAGTCAGACACGGGTGAAATTATTATGGGTGACAAGGAAATGGCAGAAGAGTTGAACAGGTACTTCGGAACTGTCTTCACTAAGGAAGACACAAACAATCTCCCAGATGTATTGGAGGACAGAGGATCTAGGGGGGTAGAGGAACTGAAAGAAATGTTCATTAGGCGAGAAATAGTATTGGGTAGACTAATGGGACTGAAGGATGATAAATCCCCTGGGCCTGATGGTCTGCATCCCAGGGTCCTCGGGGAGTGGCTCTAGAAATAGTGGAAGCATTGGTGATCATTTTCCAATGTTCAATAGATTCAGGATCAGATCCTGTGGATTGAAGGATAGCTAATGTTATCCCACTTTTCAAGAAAGGAGCGAGAGAAAACGGGGAATTATAGACCAGTTAGCCTGACTTCGGTGGTGGGAAAGATGCTGGAGTAAATTATTAAAGAGATAATAACGGTGCATTTGGATAGCAGTAAAGGGATAAGTCCAAGTCAGCATGAATTTATGAAAGGAAAATCATGCTTGACTAATCTGGATTTTTTTGAGGATGTGACAAGTAAAATGGATGAAGAGGAGTCAGTGGATGTAGTGTATCTAGACTTTCAGAAAGCCTTTGATAAGGTCCCGCACGGGAGATTGGTGACTAAAATTAGAGCACATGGTATTGGGGGTAGGGTGTTGACATGGATAGAAAATTGGTTGGAAGACAGGAAGCAAAGAGTAGGAGTAAACGGGTCCTTTTCAGAATGGCAGGCAGTGGCGAGTGGAGTGTCGCAAGGCTCGGTGTTGGGGCCGCAACTGTTTACCATATATATTAATGATTTGGAAGAGGGAATTAGAAGCAACACTAGCAAGTTTGCAGATGACACAAAGCAGGGTGGCAGTGTAAACTGTGAAGAGGATGTTAGGAGGTTCAGGGTGACCTGAACAGCTTGAGTGAGTGGGCAGATGCAGTATAATATAAATAAATGTGAGGTTATCCACTTTGGCGGCAAAAACAAGGAAGCAGATTATTATCTCAATGGAGTTAGGTTAGGTAAGGGAGGTGCAGCGAGACCTGGGTGTCCTTGTACACCAGTCACTGAAAGTTGGTGTGCAGGTACAGCAGGCAGTGAAGAAAGCTAATGGAATGTTGGCCTTCATAACAAGAGGATTTCAATATAGGAGTAAAAAAGTTCTTCTGCAGTTGTATAGGGCCCTGGTAAGACCACATCTAGAGTATTGTGTACAGTTTTGGTCTCTTAATTTGAGGAAGGACATCCTTGTAATTGAGGCAGTGCAGCTTAGGTTCACGAGATTGATCCCTGGGATGGCGGGACTGACGTATGAGGAAAGATTGAAAAGACTGGGTTGGTATTCACTGGAGTTTAGAAGGATGAGAGGAGATCTTATAGAAACATATAAAATTATAAAAGGACTGGACAAGCTAGATGCAAGAAAAATGTTCCCAATGTTGGGCGAGTCCAGAAGCAGAGGCCACAGTCTTAGAATAAAGGGGAGGCCATTTAAAACTGAGATGAGAAAAACTTTTTCACCCAGAGAGTTGTGAATTTGTGGAATTCTCTGCCACAGAGGGCAGTGGAAGCCAAATCACTGGATGGATTTAAGAGAGAGTTAGATAGAGCTCTAGGGGCTAGTGGAATCAAGGGATATGGGGGGAAGGCAGGCACGGGTTATTGATTGGGGATGATCAGCCATGATCACAATGAATGGCGGTGCTGATTCGAAGGGCCGAATGGCCTCCTCCTGCACCTATTTTCATGTTTCTATATTTCTATATTTCTAATTTCCATTTTCTGCAGTCCAGAGTAACATTCTATTTGCTAAGTAGAAAATATGCCTACAGATTCACCTAAATCCTTTTTTCACCAATCTGTACAACTAATAGTTTTCCAAAGTTCTTGTCAGCACAGGAGCATGTGCCTTTAAATGGTTAAATTTATCCTCACCGCACGGCCTTGAGAAAGCTGCTTTAATTTTTTGCTAACAAACTGACTTCCCTCAGACTAATTTCTGCTTAGTCCTCAGTGATGTCTGAAACAGGAAGCTGTGATTTAATTGCGATAAAAGTTCAATTGGCCCCAATATGGACAAAGGGATAACTCGATGGAATTAACCATGCTGGTTGCTTTTGAGGTCAGCCTTGTTTGCCTGCTAACTGTGAGGCAGCAAAGTGGCACAGCTGGTAGAGCTGCTGCCTCATAGCGCCAGAGACCCGGGTTCGATCTTTGACCTTGGATGCTGTGTGGAGTTTGCATGTTCTCCCTGTGACTGTGTGGGTTTCATCCAGGTGCTCCAGTTTCCTCCCATATCCCAAACACATTGCCTCTATAAAATTGGCCCCAGTGTGTTGGGAGTAAATGCGAAAGTTGGATAACATAGAACTAGTGTGAACAGGTAATCGATGGTCGGTGTGGACTCGGTGGGCCGTAGGGCCTGTTTCCATGCTGCATCTTGAAACTAACCTAAACTAAATTAATTCACATGAAAATCTTTGCTAGATTCAATTTGCCTCTTCCCTTAGGCCTCCAAGTCTCCCTCTGCCAAAACTCATCCATCAGTAGCAAAGCTGCAACTTGAATTTTAAACTTAGTTTGCGACGATGACCTAATTTATTTGAGACCCATCTTCTAAAATGTTCAGATCAACAAAGCACCAGAGAGAATGCTTCCTGAGTCCAGCTGATTCTGATAATTCAGTGCTATCTTATTTCAGACTGATTGTCTTTCAGAAATGTCATGATGTTTTGGTTAATATTATGTGTGCTGCTAAATGTCAGTACAACATTTTGAGAACAAAATTACCATGAAATAGGAACATTCAGAAAGAGGAGTAATACCAATTTAAATATTACAATGAACTTGTGTTACAAACTGAAGCTGTCATGAAACGAAACAAAAAATCTGGAGGTGTATATTAAGTGTAACGATAAGATGCCGACCCCAAGTTATTGCTCTGAGAAATAGCTTTTACTTTTGGTACTTTCTATGCAGGTTTTGTCCAGCTTTGCCTTAGCATCAGGTGTGTTTCTGCAACATTTGAACCAAGGGGACCTTTCAGGAGTTGGCTGTAACACGTCAATGTGATATTCAATAGTCTGTTCAGCACAAGAGAAAAATCCATTAAAAGGCAATTTTCTGCAGCTGGAGTTAGGTAAGCAATTGGCTGGATTTAAAAATCTCATTTCTTTTGTTTGCAATTGCAGTCTGTTTATTTTACAACCTGCTCTTTTAACAAGTCATTCTTTTCAAAATGTCCATCATCTTCAAATGTGATTATTTGCCACCTTCTTCCACAGAGCTCTGCTAATGAAAGTGCAGCCAATGAATGAAGACGAGGTTAATAGAGCTGTACAGCTTAACTTTAATAAGATCTGTTGTCTACACTGCTACGGCTTGTAAATTTAAACTGCTCTTGTGCTTGGCTGTGATTGTATTCACATACTGTGTTTCAATAAATCAGCCTGGCTTTCACAGTTGTTTAATCTTTATTTTAAAACTCTATTTGTCACTCAGTATACACTGCAGTATACCTACTAATTTGGACGGGGCGCAATGGTTCGAAGCAATGAATCTTCTTGGAAATGAATCCCCAAAAAATGAGGGGGATAGGTAAATGTCTAAAATCTGCCCATTAGCTTTCCCCACAAAAACGACTAAAACGTCTGAATTATTGTTAGCGTGTACAACACCAGGAGTCAGATACTGTCTGGTACTCGAAGGCATCTCACCCAATTTTGTCCATGTGCAGACACATCACAGGGCATCTTTCCTACAAGGGTCCTTAAAGGATTCTGTGTATTCCCACAAATACAGCACAAATTATGGGCCACCTGGGCAAAGGCTTCAGGAGGAGAAGGAAAGGGTCAGGTCAGTTGTAAACACAGATACTGGTTTACAAAAAACAAAGACACAAAGTATTGGAGCAACTCAATGGATCAGGCAATATCTCTGAAGGTGGTGGATAGGCGATGTTTCAGGTTGGGACTTTTCTGATTGAGGATAAGGTTACCTCGATTTAAATCAATGCCCTCGAGTCCTTGACATTTCCACCCTGACAAAAAAGTTCTGATTGCTTATCTATGCCTCACGCAATTTTAAATACTTCCATCAGGTCTCCCCTCAACCTCCAGCAAGGCAGGAAATGACGGCACAGTGGCACAGCGGTATAGTTGCTGCCTTACAGTGCCAGAGACCCGGTTTCGATCCTGACTACGGGTGCTGTCTGAATGGAGTTTGTACGTTCTCCCCGTGACTGTATGGGATTTCTCCAGGTGTCCTAACTTCCTCCCACTCTCCTCACCCATCACACACCCACCCAGATGCTTCTGGATGGAAGGATCAAGGATGGGACTGTCAGCAGCGCCCGCATCGCGCGCTGGACCCTCCTCCTGTCACAGATGAATCTAAAGATTGAAGGTCTGTGCGAGCCAAAGCTCGCGGCAAATTTAGTATATCCCGGAACGACCCATCGGTGTTCCGTGGAGGGGGTCTGGGACGTCGACATAGGTTTACGGGCTGAGATCCATCCCACAGGCCGGGAGATCTATGTGGACGGCTCCAGTACGGTGTCAGCTGGCGAACGACTCACGGGATGTGGAATTTATGACCCCAAGGCAGGCATTGCCTTGGCAATTAAGCTCCCCAGTCTCACGAGCGCGCAGCAGGCCGAGCTGTCCGCAGTGGCGTACGTTGTCACCCACCCAGAGAGGTTCCCAACCCCGTACACGATCTGCTCGGACAGTATGTTTACCTGCAATTCGTGTACCGAGTACCTGGCCATCTGGTCCCGTCGCGGATACACTTCCTCAGACGGGAGGCCTTTAACTGTTAAACCCCTGCTAGAGCAGATTTTGGCCGCAGTAGGGGAGAAAGGGGAGGTTTTTATACATAAGGTGAAGGCCCATTCCACCACAGAGCCCCGGTGGGAGGACAACAAGCAGGCGGATGCCCTGGCTAAGGAGGGCGCCCGCAGTGGCATCTTCTGGGACCCCTATGGGCACAGGCAGATAGCAGCGATCCAGGGTAAGGAGGGTAACGTCGGGACCCCAAAGGTCACATTGCCTCTGGACCTGAGGACCGTCCAAGCTCAGGATCCTGCTTTAAAAGCCGTCCTCAGAGCTGTTAGTGAGGGCGAGCAGGTAGAGGGTCTCTACGGTAAGGCGACCCTCTCCGTAAAAGAAGGCATGCTCTTCCATGCCGAACAGTGGGTTGTGCCACAGCAGCACAGGAGGGAGTTCCTCCAGCTGGCACATGAGGGTCCAGGGGCAGGGCACCCCGGACCGGAGGTTACGTGGCAGCGGGTAGAGCAGGCGGGATGGTGGCCGGGGCTTAGGGACGAGGTCCGTGAGTTCTGTGCCAGCTGCCTCGTCTGTGCTGCCAATAACCCAGACCCCCAGAAAAGGAAAGCGCCCATGGGACACGTCAGGAGGGTGGAGGGACCATGGCAGTCGATCCAGATCGACTACGTCGGGCCCTTGCCCACCACCCAGGGAGGCTATAAGTACTGCCTCGTCCTTATTGACGTGTTCACAAAGTGGGTGGAGGCTTTCCCCTGTAAAGCAGCTACGGCACTGGGTACTGCTAGGATCCTGGTCCGGGAGGTGTTCTCACGGTGGGGGCTCCCTCGTTTTGTGGAGTCCGACCAAGGGAGTCATTTCACCGGACAGGTAATGCAGAACACCCTCATGCTCCTGGGCATTGAGGGGAAGAGGCACGTAGCCCACAATCCCCAGTCATCAGGGATTGTGGAGCGCATGAACCGGACATTGAAAGAAAGGTTGAGGAAGGAGGCTATGGGCTCGCCCCAAAAATGGGCGGAGGTCCTGCCCCTAGTCCTCATGGGGATCAGGGCCAGCCAGTCTAAGAGCACGGGATATTCCCCGTACGAGCTGATGACTGGCAGGGTTATGCGCACTCCCACCCATGTTCTGGCCCCGGTGCTCACGGAGGGTCAGCTCGAAGAGGTTAAGAGGGACAGGTTTGTCCAGAACCTCTTCGAGCATCTGAAGCAGGTCCACGGGCAGGCGGCTGGGAACATGGGAAGGCAGCACCTGGGCAACAAGCTGTTGCTGGAGCCGCGCAAGCTGCAGGAGTGGGAGGTAGGAGAACTGGTAATGGTTCGGAACTACGCTAGGGTAGGTAGTTTCAAACCACTCTACACGGGGCCCTACAGCATTGTAGATAAAGCCAGCCCCATGGTCTACGCCGTGAAGATGCCCCGGCGGATTAAGTGGTTTCATATCAACCAATGTAAATTGTACAGGCCGGGAGCACAGGGGTCAACCACAGGGGCCAGCCCTGTGAGTGGGGACTCACAGCCAAGGATGAGGCAGGTCACGCAGACAGGCAAGGTTGCCTGCGTGAGGGGGGAGGACATTCTCCAGGAATGGAGGGTCTCGCGTTTTGGGTGGGATTCAGACGAGGAAGAGCCCGATCAGCTCGACCAGGAGCTGGATCCCATTACGGAGGAGGAGGAGTCGGAGGGGGACGACAGTAACGTCCCCGACTCAAGCACCAGGAAGGCGGGGGTAGCGGGCGGAGGCTCACCACCTGTAGGTACAGGCAGGGTGAGGCCGGATGCCGCGGGTATACCCAGCACCAAGGGGGCAGAGCTGGATGAGGAGGGGCCAGGGTCGGCAGCTGCGGGGGGTACCGGAGCTGCGGCACGGCAGGAACCGGTCCTCAGCCAGGCTGTCCAGGGGGCAGTGCCTAACGTGACCCTCCGAGGGTCCAGCAGGGAACCCCAACGTAGAAAGTTTTGGCCAGAGGTCAATCACGCCCCAAGGTACGGGAGCCAAGTGAGGAGGAGGGAGCTAATGTTTCAGAGGAGGTTTAGCCCCCGACAGGCAGCGACAGGCTGTGGAGGATCAAAGGTGGGAGACAGCGTGGTGCAGCCGCAGGAGACGACCCGCTGCAGCCCTGACAGGGATTAGCTGAGCCGCCCGGGGAAGGCGGCGCTGTATTATATTTTAGAATAGATAAGGATTAGGTAATATAGATAAGGATAAGTATTTTAGATAAGTTTGTGGGGATAATTTTAGATAGAGTTGATGCGTCCAGGATGTGTGGGTGTGGGGTGCAGGCTGGGGGTCAAGAGACCCGCCCGCAGGGGCATTAACAAAGCCAAGCGCTCCCCAAGAGGCTGGCTATACCATATTTTTATCCGTTTTCTGGAGTGGAAGGAGGCACTCGTATGGTGGATCGTTGCCACGGCGATCGGATGTGGGTGGGCCTATCGGGGCCGCACCAAGGACATCATCGTCTACGGCTGCTCCGGGGACACGGCTCCCATCGCGACCGATGGGACTGGAAGGAGAGAAGTGGAGGAGACCGCAGTTCACTTCCATGAAGGCCGGTGACCGGGGTGGCTGGGATCGAACTCTTCAGAGTATTCCAGCACCTCAGGCTTTGCTTATCGGGACACTTCGTTATTGTGCCCGAGAGTTAAGATCGTCGCCCAAAGGGTAAGCTCCACCGTTGGCAAAAGGATCTGCCTGGTATGCACGGGGAAGGTCCCCGCGAGCAGGCGGTGGTGGCTGAGGAAAACGAGCCGGACAATGGCCAACTCCACTGTTGAGTGGGAGAGACTTGACAACGACACTCACCGGACTATTTCTGGGACTAAAGAACAGTTGAGTGTGTGTTGGGACAAATGGTGGGAACCGGATGAGGAGATCTATATGTGTATGTGGGGTTCGAGGTATCGCTGACGTGCGGGTGGGCGAGCAGGACCCAGCCGCAAGCTGCTAGGAGGACGTGCCCCCTCCGCACCGAGTGAACTGTGTTTTGCATTGTCCTTTTTCAAAATTGTATAAAGAATGATTGTGTTGAAGGAATGTAAAAAAATGTATCGTTTTGCTGTTGTGTTGTTTTCATGTCCTACATTAAAGCTGACACCAGTAGGAGGATGGCGGAGGCATCGGCCTGGGACAAGGTGTAGGTGTATATGTCTGACATGAAAATGTACATACTTGTTGTAGATCAGTGCATGTTCCTTTAACATAGTGACCTCACCACTACTAACCACTCCCCATGGTCTCTTGTATAATTGTAGCTTCCCCACCTCCAGCTCGCTCTCTAGTTCCAGTGATGACCACGGACAGCTAGGGCATAATGTGTGTAGTGCAATTAATAAACCTATTCAGTAAAAGACTCTGCGTACGAGGGACATCCTTTTACATGGTGTCAGAGCGGTAGACTTGCGTCTCCTGTTGATCGGTTTTATTTTATTATTTGTTCCTCCCAGTTGTGTCCCCTCCTTCCACTTTGCCATGGCTCCCTCGTGTCGTCGTCCGGACACGCTCGTTTTTGATGGGGACATAGTGCACCGCTGGACTGTCTTCCAGCGGGACTACGAACACTATATCGCGATTGCCCATCCTGATGCAAATCCTGCGGTACAGGCTCACCTGCTCCTCAACCTGGCTGGTCCGGAGGCAATGGAACGCTATGCTTCGTTCGATTTCGTCCCTCCGGAGGACCGCAACGACCCGGCATGTCTCATGGCCAAGTTCACTGCCCTGTGTGATATACCCACCAATAACATTATTGAGCGTTTTAACTTTTTCACGCGTCGTCAGACTCCAGGGGAGCACGTTGACGCCTTCATTGCTTATTTGAGGCATATGGCTCGGCGGTGCCGCCTTGAAACGATCACACCCGACGAGATGATCAGGGACGTCCTGGTCAACGGTCTCCTAAACTCCAAGCTGCGTGACGAGCTCCTGATGAAGCCTGACCTGTCGCTAAAGGACGCCGTACATGCCGCACGCATGGCCTCTGCTGTTGCCTCAGTATCTCGGCCGGCGTCCCATGACATAAATTTCACCGGCCGCCGGCGGCTAAATGCCCCGCCGGCCAGGGTCGCCCCCTCCGCGCCCACTACGGTCACCCCTCGCCGATGCCCAAACTGCAACTTCTCGTCACACCAGTTTAACGTTTGCCCAGCGCAGGGCAAAACTTGTAATTCCTGCGGGAAACTGAACCACTTTTCTGCAGCTTGTCGTTCTCGTGGGAGACCTGTCCCTGCTCCTAGAAGGAGTCTAAACAATCTTGCGAACAGTGATAGCGCAACCGGTTCCCAGTACCAACACGAGGAACTCCCCGATCCAGATACAGTGTTTTCGCTTTTGGGTGCACCTGCGTTGATAACGGATCCTTCCGTGCATGTTACTGTCAATGGACACTCCTTCCCTGCGAAGGTCGATACTGGTGCTTTTGCAAATGTTATGTCTGTTGGCCTCTTCGAGCAGATAAGCTCGGGGGAGAGGGTTACTCCTGACGACTCCCGCCTTCATGCCTATGGGGGAGGTGTTCTGGTTGCCGTGGGGAAGGCAACGGTTATCTGTACTGTTCTGGAGACCTCTCGGCCCCTCACGTTCCTCCTGCTAGCATCTGACAACGTCACCCTGCTGGGCGCCCGTGCATGCCAGGACTTTGGCTTGGTTTCATTCCACCGCGACATCCACCTGGTGCAGGCCCCCATGGACCCCCTGATCGAGTATCCCGACCGATTTGATGACGTCCTGGGGAAGCTGCCCTGTGCCTACAAGATCGTTGTTGACCCGGGGGTCAACCCGGTGGTTAGACCGGCCCACCGTGTGTCTTTTGCCATGAAGGGCCGCGTGGAGTCCACACTACGTGGCATGGTGGACATGGGCATCCTCAAGGAGGTGAGTGCCCCCACCCAGTGGGTCTCCACCATGGTGGTCGCTGCCAAGAAAGATGCGAGCGAGATCAGGATCTGCATCAACCCAAAAGACCTGAACCTGGCTATCAAACGCCCGCACTACCCCATGCGGACGGTGGAGGACGTCGCGGCACAGGTCGGTCCAGCCACAGTTTTCTCGGTCCTAGATGCCAAGAGCTCCTTTTGGCAGATCCCTTTGGATGCACGTTCCTCCTTCCTGACCACCTTCAGCACACCTTTTGGCAGGTTCCGTTTCCTCCGCATGCCTTTTGGGATCAACTCAGCAAGCGAGGTTTTCCAGCGTACAATGGAGCAGCTGTTTGCCGGGTTGCCGTGCGCCATCATTGTGGATGACATCCTGGTGTACGGGAGGGACGTCGCTGAGCACGACCGACACCTCCGCCAAGTCCTGGACAGGGCTCGTGAGATCAATCTCAAACTTAATCAACGGAAGTGTCGATTCCGCGTTGAGGAAGTCACCTACGTTGGCCATGTTTTCACGGCGGGGGGCCTGAAGCCAGACCCCGAGAAGACGGCGGCGATCACCGAAATGCCCGCTCCCACTGACGTGCCCGGCCTGCAGCGCTTTCTGGGCATGGTCAACTACTTAGGCAAGTTCATACCCGACCTCAGCGAACTGAGTGCCCCCCTGAGGGAGCTGGCCAAGAAGGACTATGCCTGGGTCTGGCTCCCGCACCACCAGTCGACCTTCGTGGCCCTGAAGTCCAGACTCGCACGGACCCCCACTTTGCAGTTTTTCGACCTGAACAGGCCAATCGTCCTCACCTGCGATGCATCTCGGTTCGGCCTTGGTGCTGCCTGCCTGCAGCTCTATGACGACCGGCAGCTGCCCGTCTCCTATGCCTCTCGCACAATGACCCCTGCTGAACAGCGCTACGCCCAGATTGAAAAGGAGCTCCTTGCCGTGGTATTCGCGTGCTCCAAATTCAAAGACTACGTTCTGGGCAACACCTTCACCATCGAAACTGACCACCAACCGCTGGTCTCTATTTTGAACAAGCCCATCCACGCAGCCTCGTCCCGTTTGCAGCGAATGATGCTGCAGCTTCAGCGCTTTACCTTCGATATCGTGTACCGCAAGGGCAAGGAGATGTTCGTGGCAGACACTTTGTCCCGTGCCCCACTACCTTCCATTTCCCGCCATCCGTACGAATCGGCTGACCTGATGGTGTTGAACGTCAACATCGTTCCATCTTGGCAGATGCAGTCCCTGGTCACACACACTGCCGCTGATCCTGCCCTGCAACAGCTTGAGAGCGTCATCCGCCGTGGCTGGCCTGACCGACGGTCTTCCCTGCCGGCTGGTGCCGTGCCCTACTTCCTGGTTCGGGATGAACTGGTGCTGCACGAGGGCGTGGTGGTGAAGGGTCACAAGGTCGTGGTGCCGGCCGCGCTGCGAGATCACTACTTTCAGACTGCCCACAACGGACACCCCGGGGTGGAGGCCACTTTATCCCAGGCCCAAGCACAATTTTACTGGCCTGGCATGGTTCAGGACATCCGGGACAGGGTCTCCGCCTGCGCTGCCTGCAACCGCCTACTACCTCATCAGCAGCGCCAGCCTCTCCTGCAGCAGCCGGCTCCCGAGTTGCCGTGGATGGCTGTTGCCGCCGACATTTTCGAGTGGCGTGGCAAACACTACCTGGTCCTGGTGGACTCCTACTCCAGCTGGTTCGAGGTGGACCTGCTGCCGTCCCTCACGTCTGCTGCCGTCATCGGGAAGCTTCGCCGCCACTTCTCTACCTTTGGTTCCCCGGTATCTCTCCAGTCCGACAACGGCAGCCAGTTTACCAGCGCGGAGTTTGCCGCTTTCGCCACCCTGTGGAACTTTCGCCACATCACCAGCAGCCCCGAGTACCCACAAAGCAATGGACTTGCAGAGCGCGCTGTCCGCAGCGCGAAGGAACTGATGGAACGTTGTCGGCTTGCCAGTTCTGACTTGTACCTTGCCCTCCTCAACCTCCGCAACATCTCCCGGGACCCCGCGCTCGGTTCCCCTGCCCAGCGCCTCATGTCCCGCACCACTAGACCCCCCATCCCCGTCTCCCAGCAATCCCTGAAACCAACGGCTCGCAGCCCTGCCGCTGTCAAGGAGCGCATCATCGAAAAGCAAGTCATTCAGAAGCGCTCCTTTGACAAATCGTCCCGTCCCCTTCCCCCTCTGTTCGCTGGCCAGGTTGTCCGGATGGAGTCCGCCTCGGGTCACCACCGGCTGGCCGTGGTCGTCGGCAATGCTGACTCTCCACGGTCGTACCTGGTTAATTACGAGGGCACCGTGTACCGTCGTACCCGCCAGCACCTGATGCTGGTCAACGAGCCTGCACCGCCTCCCGCGGTCCCGTATTCACCTCCCGTCCAGTCCCCGGTGCCTGATGTGCCTCCTGCTCCCGTCCATCCTCGCATGCCCCAACCTTCGCCGTCTCGGCTGTCTGTGCCCGGCTCGCCCCAGCCCACTTCCCCTCCTTCGCCTGCGCGTTTGCGGGTATCGCCGCCCCGTTCTCCTCCTTCCCCTGGTTCCCCTGCCTCGGTACCCGCACCCGTCCCTGCTCTTCCTTCGACCGAAGGGGATGGGGGGTTGCGCACCCGCTCTGGGCGACTGGTCAAGCCGCCTGTCCGGTACGGTGGGTACGAGTAGTCTGTGTTGTGCTGCATTCTATCTGCTCCCTGCTTATAGTTTAAGTCTAGCGTATGAGCCGTGGTCGCTCTTGTTTCCAAGAGGAAGGATGTAGATCAGTGCATGTTCCTTTAACATAGTGACCTCACCACTACTAACCACTCCCCATGGTCTCTTGTATAATTGTAGCTTCCCCACCTCCAGCTCGCTCTCTAGTTCCAGTGATGACCACGGACAGCTAGGGCATAATGTGTGTAGTGCAATTAATAAACCTATTCAGTAAAAGACTCTGCGTACGAGGGACATCCTTTTACACTTGTAATATAGTTTTGCCCGGGACACGGGCAGTAAAGGTCCGCCTAAAAGATGGGGACTGTACGTTCGCAATGAAACACTAGTTTAGTTAAAACCTCAGGGGTCTGGATGTGGAGAATCGGGAAAACATTGCTCAACCACATTATTTAATTGATTCGATAAGCTGGGGTTATGCAAATCAACAGGAGGGACTGTAAGATTTGAGAAGTTTTCCCTCATTCTGAAATCAACACCAAACCAAAGAGCTGCAGTTTGGACATTTTAAACGGGAGACTGGGGCTGATAGCGGAGAAAGGCTGTGGTCAGTTTACCAAGGGATGTCACAATCTGTGGGTCCTAAAATGGCCGCAGGACCTCGTGACCAGCCATAAAAGTAAAAACCTTACAGCCCAGTCTCTAGGTTTCTGCAAAGCCACGGCCAGAACAATGGATGGGTATTGGCTATGCAGAAACCTGCGAAACCAGGTCGAAGTCCAGACACTGCGGCGCTGACATCAGCATACTCACAATGCCCCAAGCCGACCTACACAGTTAATCTCGTTAAGGGGGCACAATAGCCCATAGAAAACTACCTGGTAGGTGATGGGAAACCAGTTAAACCCATCACCTCGCAACGAAATACCAATTAACACCGTCTGGCCATCCCCGGTACCCCCCGGACATAAGCGCAGATCAGAGAGAAAACTCAATACATATCTTTTAAACAAAGAGATCCCGAGATCTGGCGGGAGATAGGACGGGCCAGAATAGTATAACTGGCCACGACTTTTGGGTTTTAAACTCATGCAAGAAAGAAGTCAAACGGATGCAGGAGAAAGAAAAGACAGGCAAGAAGAAGCGAAGTGCAAGAGAGAGGAACCGGCACGCAACTCGAGAAGAAATACTGCAAGAAAACCTGCAAGGAACGCAAGAAACGGAAGGAAGAAACTCAGGGGACAAGCACGACCCTCACGGAAAGCAGCGGAGAAGCAGCACGAACAGCCAGTAACCCCAGTAATAGCCCCATGGTGAGCATGTACCCCGATCCTGCATATCCTGGACATAGTTTAGTGTAGAGGAGAGGGTGGTTTGAATAAACGTGGGTGTGTAAAGGAATATGTGTTGGTCAATTTTGCGATGTGTCGTACGTTCCCCATCTTACAGTCGTGTATATGTCTTGTAGAACTGTGCGTTTTAGAATTCAGAGTAAAAGGTATTCATGTATATGTCTTGTAGAACTGTGCGTTTTATGATTCATAGTCAAAAGTATTCATGTAATTCGGTATGTGTCTTATAGATATGTCTTATAGAACTGTATAAGTATTCATGGACAATAGTCCCAAGCGCTCAATAAAAGCCTTTTCCATTTAAACCCTGGTCTTCAAATCTGGTCTGGTTGAGTTTTGTTCTGCACTATAAACGCTCCTGCATCTAAGTCCAGTGTCTAGAACCGTAGGGGGTGAGTGGTTCGAACCACTCACGGGGAACCAGTGTGCGCGGCCTGGTCAAGGGATCAGAGCAAGGCACGGGGACCTTAGGTCGGGCGAAAGCTCGGCGCAGAAACCCCTTACACCCTAGATAACCCTTCCACCAACCCTAGGGATAAGGACCACAGTCAGTCGCCAACATAACAACGATTGGGAGTACCTGCACGATTAAAAGACAAACCTGCAGGATTAAAAGACAGTAGAAAGCCCCATCCAAAACCCAGATCATTACTGACTAACCTGGCCGTGCAAATATCCGCAAAACGTTAATTGTATCTCTGAAATCAGAGACTGCCAGACCCGCTGGGTTAGTCCTTTGTGTTTTTTTTGTAAACCTGCAGTTCCTTGTGTCAACATTAATTGTATAACTGCAGCAATAGCATCCTAACAGAAAGTTATGTTTTGCCATTGAATCCCCCGAGGAAAATAAACATTTCTAATCTTGAGCGGTGACTATTTTCCTTGAAGAATGTTACTATGATTAGAATATTGAATTGCCACTAAACTGTCAAAGTTTTATAGGATTTTATGAGGTTCACTTGTGTCCTTCAGAAAGTTCCTCTCTTTACCAGGTCTGGCCTTCATATGATTCCCAGCCCATCAATGTATTGATTCTTAGCTGCCGTCCCACTTCAGAGGCAATTAGAGATATATAATAAACACTGGTGTTATCAGTGACGCCAACACCCCATGAAAAAATAAATAAAGTAAAATTGCATGTTTGTCTTTTACATTTGTGTTGACATCTTGTATATTTTTCAGTTACCCATAGCTGAGTCTTAAAGATTTAAGTTGATAGTGTTTTCACTTCTGGTGACTTGGGGAAAAAATAGATTAAAAAATATATATTCTTGATTGGTGCAGGTGTCAGGGGTTATGAGGAGAAGGTAGGAGAATGGGGTTAAGAGGGAAAGATAGATCAGCCATGATTGAATGGTAGAGTAGACCCGATGGGCCAAATGGCTTAATTCTTATGAACCTATGACAAAAAAGATCTAGACTGACATTCCTGATGGAGAAGTGGATATCTGGAGGAATGATCCTTCAAACGAAATGTTAAATCAAGGCCCTATCCGCACTCTTGGTGAAGGCCATACAACTTATTGAGGTGAATGGAAATGCACCAGTCAGTCAATGGGGCTTCATGCTGGTGTGGCAATGGAGGTCTGTCTGTAAGTGGGTATTCTTTAAAAATGCATTTTTTCATTGTAGAGCACATCCTCAGCATTGAAAGATTAAAATCTTTTGTTTTTTGATCTGTCTCTCTTGCTTTAGCTGTTTTGGATTTTGGCAAGCAAATCACAACCTATAAATTATTAAATGAAGTATTTATGAGGCTTGAAAATCTTTTCTTTGATTGTAGTTTTCTGTGAAAGAAATGTACTATTATTTGTAAGAAGTGACATCTCAATTTCATTTACATTTTATTTCACTATTTATGGGTTTCTAGAGTGGTTACAAATCCTAATGTTGGGATTCAAAATACAAAGAATTGTTTGAATAATCACTTTAGATGTTCTTTCATAAAAAAAAGATTGTTAATGGAAGCAATTGCCCATGTACAGACTCATTTCCTTATTCACTGTAATGGAAAAGCCGTAGTTTGTAATATAGAAGACAGATTGTTTTCCATTAGGCAGTCCCTCAGGAATCAGAATGTCAAGCTTCCAGTCTGGTTCAGTGGCTTCAGAGGTAAATGTGCAATGTGCAGAATCCGACCAGGCGGGCGTGTCATTTTTCCTTCTCCCCTCTCCCGTTGGGCAGAAGATACAAAAGCTCAAGATATTTTCAGAAGGGTCTCGACCCAAAACGCCACCCATTCCTTCTCTCCAGAGATGCTACCTGTCCCGCTGAGTTACTCCAGCTTTTTGTGTCTATCTTCGGTTTAAACCAGCATCTGTAGTTCCTTCTGATACAAAAGCTTGAAAGCATGTACCACCAGATTCAAGAACATGATAAAAAGGGTGGTACGGCCGGCAGAGCAGCTGCTTCACAATGGCAGAGACCCGGGTTCGATCCTGACCTTGGAGTTTGCACCTTCTTCTTTGTGAGCATGTGGGTTTTCTCCCACATCTCAAAGACATGTATGTTTGTAGGTTAATTGACCTCTGTAAATTGTTCCTAGTGTGTAGGATGCGGATGCAAAAGTGGAATAACATAGAACGCGTGAACAGGTGATCAATGGTCAGTATGCATTCGGTAGATCTAAGGGCCTGTTTCCATGCTGTATTACTAAACTAAATAGCTTCTTTCTCACTATTATCATGCTCTTGAATGGACTTCTCATATGCCAAAGATGAATTCCTGATCTCACAATCTACCTTGTTGTGTCTCTGTCTTGCACTTTTAAAAAATCTGCATTTCCTTCGTAGCTGCATATTTTGCATTTCTTTATCTCTCGTGCTCGACCTCAATGTACTTACTTATGCAATTGAAATGCCAGGTCAGCACACAAGCAATGTTTTGTACTCAATCATGGCAATGTCAGCCACTCTCTGTCATCTCCCGCGTTCTTGGGAATGTATTAATCCTATTAGTCACGGGTAGCCTGTTAACAGACAGCAATTCCAAAGATTTGTGGTGCAAAAATAAATGGAGCTTCAGGATGAGTAAAATCAATGCTACAATCAGGCCATTGGTACGATGCCTTGATTAACTGCATAATAGTGCTCGCAAGAGAAGGTCATGTAGTTTGCTTATCCGCCAAGAGATGGCAGTGCAAACGTGCAGGAAAAAGCAGACTGGCCAAAGAAAAGCAGTCTGAAGAGGGCCGTGATCTGAAACGTCATCTATCCATGTTCTCCAGAGATGCTGCCTGAGTTACTCCAACACTTTGTCTTTTTTTGGCCAACAATGTTGTACAGCTGCGAGAGTTTATTGTCTCAGTGCTACGTGTTTGATTTTTTTTCCTCCTGAAATAAATTTCACTTGCAACCATTCAGTGACAAAAAAAAACAAACATTTCTGGTGGTAATGGCACACATTTCCAATGCACTTTTGGGAGCCTTGGCCATAGAAAAGCACAGCATAAGAACAGGCCCTTCAATTCATAATGTTTGTGGCAAACCTAATGCCAAGATAAACTAATCTGCTTGCAATGATGTGTATCCCTCCATTCCCTGCATGAAGCCTCTCAAACACAATGATCGTGTCTGCCTCCATCACCACCCCTTGGCTGTGCGCTGTAGAGATAACTAGACAGAGGAGCATCTGTGTTTGGACACTGTGTAGGAAGGAACTGCAGATGCTGATTTACAACTGCGTTACCCCAGCATTTTGTGTCTGTGTTTGGACACTCTTGAATACGAGATTTTCTCACACAGTACAGGAGTAGGCCCATAGTTTTGGTTCCTTTAACTAATAAGATTTGAGGCAGTCCGAAAGGGGATTAACAGGGCCAAAACTGAGTATTGTCCTACATTTTTTTAGCACTTTTAATTGTCAGGACTAATACAGGCAAAGAAGATTAGTGTAGATATATATCCCCTCACTGGCATGGACAAGATGGACCAAAATGGCTCTCATCTGTGTTGCTGATTCCACATACGCATTGACAATGAGTAAAAATGCAATTTCCATTTTATTACAATGTGAAGCAGTTGCAAACAAAGGTAACAATGTTTATATTCTGTGTTTTATTGACATAGCATGTAGAGACATATCCTTTAAATATTAGATCAAAACACGAAGTGCTGGAGGAACTCAGCGGCATCTGTGGAGGGATTGGACAGACAACGCTTGGGACGCAACCCTTCTTCTGATCAAGCTTGAGCCTTCTGCAGTTTCTTGTGTCTTCATTATACTGCTCCACTGCGAAATCTCCTCAAAATGTCTGGAAAGAAGTTCTCAATGGTGCCTTATTGTCATCATATGTGAAACGCAAATGCACAGTGAAATTATGTTCTTACAAACAGTCTAGTAGAGTGTCACTGTACTACCCCCAATTAGCAATTGTACAGAAATAGTCTACCGAGCCAGCGTGCGAGAGGCGCCATGTTTGGCACCATTTTTCATGTTCAGTCCACGCTTGTTATTGTGAGCAGTGCCCGATTCAGGCAAGTTTTGGTTAGAGAATAGACAATAGGTGCAGGAGGAGGCCATTCGGCCCTTCAAGCCAGCACCGCCATTCAATGTGATCATGGCTGATCATTCTCAATCAGTACCCCGTTCCTGCCTTCTCCCCATACCCCCTGACTCCGCTATCCTTAAGAGCTCTATCTAGCTCTCTCTGGAATGCATTCAGAGAATTAGCCTCCACTGCCTTCTGAGGCAGAGAATTCCACAGATTCACAACTCTCTGACTGAAAAAGTTTTTCCTCATCTCAGTTCTAAATGGCCTACCCCTTATTCTTAAACTGTGGCCCCTTGTTCTGGACTCCCCCAACATTGGGAACATGTTTCCTGGCTCTAACGTGTCCAACCCCTTAATAATCTTATACGTTTCGATAAGATCTCCTCTCATCCTTCTAAATTCCAGTGTATACAAGCCTAGTCGCTCCAGTCTTTCAACATATGACAGTCTGTTGTAGGAAAGATGTTGAGCCGGAAAGGTGTTAAGCAGAAAAGATTTACAAGGATGTTGCAATGACTCGAAGGCCTGAGCGACAGGGAGAGGTTGAGCAGGCTAGGACTTTATTCCTTGGTGTAATGGCAGTTTCTATACCTTCTCAAAGTCCAACTTCGATAGCCATTACTGCTCGGGGATGGAATGGAGGTATAGCTTACGCACACATCGCACTCTGAGATAACAAAAAATAAATCTTACAAACGCTGTTTCTTGATTAATTGGTCTTTATTAAAGTAACACAAATCAAAAGAGTAATTCATAACTTTTCGTTCTTATCAACTGTTTCTTCTTCAAACAATACAGTAAGAATCATGTAGTCGTTACCGTGTGGTCTTCGTGAGTATGGCTGGCGTGAGTGTGGTAGTCGTGAGTGTTGCAGTCGTGAGTGTTGCAGTCGTGAGTGTGGCAAAAAACTGTATTCTCTCCATCCTCCGAGACTAAACTGACCCACAATCTCTGTCGCTATGCTAGTCTCCTCCCATGTGGACACTCCCCATTATGTATCAAATCACACCCACAAGCATGCAAAAAAGACAGAAACTAGAAATATTAAACATAGTCGTAATACAATGACAGTAACTAAATTAAGCATAAATGGCTCCTACACTTGGAGCGCATGAGGATGAGGGGTGATCTTATAGAGGTGTATTAGATCATGAGAGGAATAGATAGGGTAAATGTAGAGTCTTTTACCCTAAGTAGGGGAATCGAGAACATAGGTTTAAGATGAGTGGGAAAAGATTTAATAGGAACTTGAGGGGTAACTTTTTTACACAAAAGGTAGTTGGTCAAACGGTTGGAGGAGGTAGTTGAGGCAGGTACTATCACAACATTTAAGAAACATTTAGACAAGTACATGGATAGGATAGGTTTAGAGCATCTGCATTTCCTCCCTACACATATGTTTAGAGGGATATGGGCCAAATGCAGGCAGGTCCAACTAGTGTAGATGGGGCATGTTGGTTGGCATGGACTAGTTTGGCCGAAGGGCCTGTTTCCACGCTGTATGACTCAATGACAGTGTGCTGGAGGAACTCATCAGGTCTAGGGATGACAGTCTGAATAGTCAATTTTATTTGTCACATACACATAAATGTGCAGTGAAATGAAAGATTACCCACAGTCCAACAATAAGAGCAATAAAAATAAGCAATAACACACACAATCATAAACCAACACCAAACAAAAAGAAACATCTGTTGTGAGTCTCCTCCAGTCACCTCCTCACTGTGGTGGAAGGCCAGAATGTCTTAACTTGGATGTTTAGGATCTTATTCACAAAATGCTGGAGTAACTCAGCAGGTCAGGCAGCATCTCGGGAGAGAAGGAATGGGTGACGTTTCGGGTCGAGACCCTTCTTAAGATTCAGTTAGGATCTTAACTTGGATCTTAAATAGGACGTTTTGGGTTGGGACCCTTCTTCAGACTGGGTACTGTCGGCATTTTGCACTAATGTCTGCTTTCATTTAGACAATATTTAAGTGTTGAGATTCCAGAATGTGAAGCTGGAGTGGCCAAGTCTTTTTTTGTTAGAAGTTTCAAATATAAACTTTAATGCTAATTTTAAAAAAACAACCCAAATTAAAAACTGTGCATGAACTCTACATTGTTGGTGTTGACTGTCTGAGCTGGCTCGTTGAGCACACGACAAGGTCTGCAGTCCAGTTCCAACGAGGCACTGATTGCTGTCAGAGTGGGCAGCTGCAGCAGCCACATCACTTCCGCCACTCAGTGGTGGTGGCGGCAGGATGCCAGCGCATGCGTACTCCGCCGCCAGCAGCAGCTGCTGCTGCTGCTGCTGCTGCTGCTGCTGCTGTTTCTGCTGTTTTAAGGTTTACCTGCGGGCTTTTAAAACCTGCCGCGGCTGAAAGCGACATGAACCCGTGGCTGACAATTTATCCCACCGCCCCCATACCCTCGAAAGACTTTAATCACCTCGCCGGCCGCAGCGCTCCGTGCTGCGACACACTCCTCCCTCCCGCCGGCCGCCATCCGCCATGACACCTGGCGCCGGAAGTGGCGGCGACTTCCTGTCCGCGGCGGTGCACGGGCCGGGTGGAGCGGCGGTGGCGGTGGTGGTGGTTGCGGAGCCGGGGCACGGGCAGCGGCGCAGACAGGTACCGGCAGCTCAGCGGACCCCACCTCCTCCTCTCCCCTCCCTGGGCGCACGGCAACCGCAGACAGCGCCGCCTCGCTCGGTCTGTAATCGCCCTGACAGGCGGCCAGGCCAGGGGCCACGTCGTCTCTTTCACTGCACGTCTAACAGCTGGGCCTCCGCTCCACTCTTCCCCGATCCCCTCCCCCCCACACTCCCTCTCCCCCACACTCCCTCCCCCCACACTCACTCCCCCCCCACACTCACTCCCCCCCACACTCACTCCCCCCCACACTCACTCCCCCCCACACTCTCTCCCCCCCCCACTCTCTCCCCCCCCCACTCTCTCCCCCCCCCACTCTCTCCCCCCCCCACTCTCTCCCCCCCCCACTCTCTCCCCCCCCCACTCTCTCCCCCCCCACTCTCTCCCCCCCCACTCTCTCCCCCCCCACTCTCTCCCCCCCCACTCTCTCCCCCCCCACTCTCTCCCCCCCCACTCTCTCCCCCCCCCACTCTCTCCCCCCCCCACTCTCTCCCCCCCCCACTCTCTCCCCCCCCCACTCTCTCCCCCCCCCACTCTCTCCCCCCCCCACTCTCTCTCCCCCCCCACTCTCTCTCCCCCCCCACTCTCTCCCCCCCCACTCTCTTCCCCCCCCACTCTCTTCCCCCCCCACTCTCTCCCCCCCCCACTCTCTCCCCCCCCACTCTCTTCCCCCCCCCCACTCTCTTCCCCCCCCACTCTCTTCCCCCCCCACTCTCTTCCCCCCCCACTCTCTCCCCCCCCCACACTCCCTCCCCCCACACTCACTCCCCCCCACACTCACTCCCCCCCACACTCACTCCCCCCCACACTCACTCCCCCCACACTCACTCCCCCCCCACATCACTCCCCCCCACACTCACTCCCCCCCACACTCACTCCCCCCCACACTCACTCCCCCCCACACTCACTCCCCCCCACACTCACTCCCCCCCACACTCACTCCCCCCCACACTCACTCCCCCCCACACTCACTCCCCCCCACACTCACTCCCCCCCACACTCACTCCCCCCCACACTCACTCCCCCCCACACTCACTCCCCCCCACACTCACTCCCCCCCACACTCACTCCCCCCCACACTCACTCCCCCCCCCCACTCTCTCCCCCCCCCCCCACTCTCTCCCCCCCCCACTCTCTCCCCCCCCCCACCCTCTCCCCCCCCCCACCCTCTCCCCCCCCCACCCTCTCCCCCCCCCCACCCTCTCCCCCCCCCCACTCTCTCCCCCCCCCCACTCTCTCCCCCCCCCACTCTCTCCCCCCCCACTCTCTCTCCCCCCCACTCTCTCTCCCCCCCACTCTCTCTCCCCCCCACTCTCTCTCCCCCCCCACTCCTCCCCCCCCCCCACTCTCCCCCCCCCCCCCCCCCACTCTCCCCCCCCCCCCACTCTCTCCCCCCCCCCACTCTCTCCCCCCCCCACTCTCTCCCCCCCCCACTCTCTCCCCCCCCCACTCTCTCTCCCCCCCACTCTCTCTCCCCCCCCACTCTCTCTCCCCCCCCCACTCTCTCTCCCCCCCCCACTCTCTCTCCCCCCCCCACTCTCTCTCCCCCCCCCACTCTCTCTCCCCCCCCCACTCTCTCTCCCCCCCCCACTCTCTCTCCCCCCCCCACTCTCTCTCCCCCCCCCACTCTCTCTCCCCCCCCCACTCTCTCTCCCCCCCCCACTCTCTCTCCCCCCCCACTCTCTCTCCCCCCCCCACTCTCTCTCCCCCCCCCACTCTCTCTCCCCCCCCCACTCTCTCTCCCCCCCCCACTCTCTCTCCCCCCCCCACTCTCTCTCCCCCCCCCACTCTCTCTCCCCCCCCCACTCTCTCTCCCCCCCCCACTCTCTCTCCCCCCCCACTCTCTCTCCCCCCCCCACTCTCTCTCCCCCCCCCCCACTCTCTCTCCCCCCCCACTCTCTCCCCCCCCACTCTCTCCCCCCCCCACTCTCTCCCCCCCCCACTCTCTCCCCCCCCCACTCTCTCCCCCCCCCACTCTCTCCCCCCCCCACTCTCTCCCCCCCCACTCTCTCCCCCCCCACTCTCTCCCCCCCCACTCTCTCCCCCCCCACTCTCTCCCCCCCCACTCTCTCCCCCCCCACTCTCTCCCCCCCCACTCTCTCCCCCCCCACTCTCTCCCCCCCCACTCTCTCCCCCCCCACTCTCTCCCCCCCCACTCTCTCCCCCCCCACTCTCTCCCCCCCCACTCTCTCCCCCCCCACTCTCTTCTCTCCCCCCCCTCTCTCTCCCCCCCCCACTCTCTCTCCCCCCCCACTCTCTCTCCCCCCCCCACTCTCTCTCCCCCCCCCCACTCTCTCTCCCCCCCCCCACTCTCTCTCCCCCCCCACCTCTCTCTCCCCCCACCTCTCTCTCCCCCCCACCTCTCTCTCCCCCCCCCACCTCTCTCTCCCCCCCCCACCTCTCTCTCCCCCCCCACCTCTCTCTCCCCCCCCACCTCTCTCTCCCCCCCACACTCTCTCCCCCCCCCACTCTCTCTCCCCCCCACTCTCTCTCCCCCCCACTCTCTCTCCCCCCCACTCTCTCTCCCCCCCACTCTCTCCCCCCCCCACTCTCTCCCCCCCCCACTCTCTCCCCCCCCCACTCTCTCCCCCCCCCCACTCTCTCCCCCCCCCCACTCTCTCTCCCCCCCCACTCTCTCTCTCCCACCCCACACTCTCTCCCCCCACTCCCCCTCCCCACCCTCTATCCCCACCCCCCTCACCCTCTATCCCCACCCCCCCCCCCACCCTCTATCCCCACCCCCCGCACCCACCCTCTATCCCCCCCCACACACACACACACACACATCCCCCCCAGCTGGCATCCTGAGCCAGGACAGCTCATCCTTACTGCATTCACTGGAGCCTTTCGACTGAAACTCTTAAGTCTATATTCGCGTGATGGCATGTTTTTGTTTTAGGCCAGGGAACTTGCCAATGTATGTGTTCACTGGCCTGTTTGAAGACATTTATTTGTAAACCCATCAGATTTCTCAGACTCCAGAAAGGCAGTGTTATTTGTGGTTTAAAATGTTTGATGCTGAGAACAAAATTGTGGTTATGTCATGTCTTTCTATTTTTAAACTGTTTCTGTTGCCAAAACCAGTTTGGAGTAGAATGTAAATTTGGATTGACTTCTATCAGTGCCGAAGTGAAGACACAACCGGCTACAGATGCTAGATTTTTGAGCAAAACACATTGTCGGAAGAATTCCACACCTGAGCAGTCAGGACCCTTCTTCAGACCTGAGATGTCACCTGTCCATTCCCTCCCTGTTTGCTGCCTGAACCGCTGAGTTCCTGTAGTGTTTTGTTTCTAACTATGATGCTTATGCAGAAATTAGCTGGAAGTTTGAAATAATTTTCTCACTTCCATTCACTTGAGGTGAAGTGTATCTAAATGTGATATGTTATTGTATTTGTTGTAGCATTATGCAATTTTGAAAGATAAAATGCTGTTTTGATTTCTTAATTTCACTCTCAGTCTTGCATTGAACTTGAAACTAAGTTCAATGGAACAAGGTTAATGACTGTTAACATGATTCAGGTGTAGGAAAATAACTGCAGATGCTGGTACAAATTGAAGGTATCACAAAATGCCGGAGTAACTCAGCGGGTCAGGCAGCATCTCTGGAGAGAAGGAATGGGTGACGTTTCGGGTCGAGACCCTTCTTAGACATCAGTCAGAAGAAGGGTCTCGACCCGAAACGTCACCCACGCCTTCTCTCCGGAGATGCTGCCTGACCCACTGAGTTACTCCAGCATTTTGTGGGGTTGTCATAATTACAGCTTCACAGATGGGGGACTGAGTTTTGGGATTTGAGCAACATTGCATTCAGACCTGTGCTGGATATATGTCAGCTGGTGTGAGATATCTTGTGTAGAACACAAAGTATTGGATTACCCGGTCAGGCAGCATCTCTGGAGGACATGGATAGGCAATATTTTGGGCTGGGATCCTTCTTCAAGATTCCAGCATCTGCAGTCCCTTGTGTCTCCTGAGATTTCTTGGTGTTTACTTCTACTTCTCATGTATGTAATGACTACAAACGCAAATCAAGCGTGAATAATATGCTGACTTCTCTCGGATGGGATACCCTAGAGCTCCGCAGATTCCAGCATCCGCAGATTGCTGACTTATTGCAATTTACAAGGAGATTCACAAAATCACGCCATCAAATCTCCCATCATCCCAGAGCACTAACTGCCATGAAACGAGACAAAATACACTACATCATCAACTCGCTAAAATTCAATAAACTTTGCTACCAATATTTATCCAAGGACGATAAGGGAATGGAATATGTTACCACCGAACACACGTGCTGCTCCCGATGTTCAGTCATTTAAAAAGGGGATTGAGCAATGCGATCTCAACTTGGTCAAAAAGGCCCATTTCAAAATTTAATCGCTACTCTACTCACTCTGACCTGTGCAAGATAACCACTTCTGAGGTGTTTGCGCAGTAATCAACCAGAACCATGGCGGTGTGATCGTAAAACAATAGAGCTCACTCTCACTCTACACATTTAATTGGAAGTTTTGAGATGCAAGAGACGCTGATGCTGGAATCAGGAGCTAAATGGAAAACTTGCATGAATAGATTTAGTCCAAGCCACAGCTCCTTGAGCTGAATTGCTATGGATCAGACTGGCTCAAATATCTCAATTTTGAAATATTTGATGCTTCCGTCAGACCTGAAAAACAATCTGAATTAGTTCCAGCTGTTCTTTTGTGATCAAGTTAAGACGTTCAGACTATCATAAGATCAGAAGTTAGGATGTTTGCTGATTGCATGCTATTCATTCCACTCTGAACTCCGTAGCCAATGAAATAGCCCATGCTTGCATAGAGCAAAAATGATACAACATTCAGGTATGGGTTGATCAGTCATAAATAATGTCTGCCCACAGAAATTCCAGGCAGTGGCCATCTCCCATAAGTGACTGCTCCAACCATTTACACTTAATGTCATTGCCATTGTTGAGCTGCCCACCATCAACGTCATGTGCACCATGATTGACCACGGACTCAACTGGACACAAATACTCTGGCCTGAGGCCTGGTATACTATGGTCACTGATTTGTCTTTGGCACCCCAAAGCCTTCTACAAAGCATGTTATAAACATCGTGGAATATTCTCTGCTTGCCTGGATAAGTGGTGGCTCCATCAACACCATCTAGGTCAAAGCAGCCCACTTGATCAGGCTTCCCCATTCACCACCCCAAACATTCATTCCTTTCACTCTACTGCAAAAGAGTGCTTGCATCTGCAAAATGCATTGTGTTGACTTGTTTAGGGCACCCTGATGGCATCATCAAGACCGCCACCAAGACCTGGACAAAGGCTGCAGGGCCCACTGGTCCCCCATTCCACATTGTGCCATCTTGTCTTGAAAAGAGGCAATGAATTCCCCCTTCATGCCCAAGATGCCCAACATGACAGCGCTGAATGAGAACCTTTACCACAAAGAGAGCTGCAGTTCAAAAACAGAGTTTACACTCCAAGAGCAATTAAGGACGGGTGATAAATACCGCCCTTGCCAATGATGCCCAGATCACATGAAAATGACTACCCAATCTCCAATTTATTGGCTGAAGCAGTGTTGTTAAATAATGTTTCATGTTCGTTTACATCGGCAATTTATTGTTGTTTGCATCGTCCTGGACAAGATATTTCTCGGTTTTGAATGATCAAAAATAATCTGTTAATTGATTTTATTCCCCTTTGAGAAGTTGTTGGAGATATTTTAGGTAATTTTCTTTTACCATTTTTCTTACAGTAAATATTTACGATGGCCGAGTTCAATAATTTCAACACAGATTTCTTCCAATCAAGTTATAGCATTGACGACCAAGGGCAAGCGTCTGATTACAATGCTGCAGGAGATCCGCACCAGAACAGGTGAGTGCGTGAGGGGCAGGAAGCTCCAAGCTCCCCAAGAATCTTGTCATTTAGGGCAGCCAGTGCCGCTGCTGGTGGAACTGCTTCCTCCAGGTTCGATGGGCTTGTATACACTGGAATCTAGAAGGATGAGAGGGGATCTTATTGAAACATATACGATTATTAAGGGATTGGACATGCTAGAGGCAGGAAACATGATCCCATTGTTGGGGGAGTCCAGAACCACAGTTTAAGAATAAGGGGTAGGACATTTAGAACGGAGATGAGGAAAAACGTTTTCACTCATAGAGTTGTAAATCTGTGGAATTCTCTGCCTCAGAAGGCAGTGGAGGCCAATTCTCTGGATACTTTCAAAAGAGAGTTAGAAAGAGCTCTTAACGATAGCGGAGTCAGGGGGTACGGGGAGGGGGCAGGAGCGGGGTACTGATTGTGGATGATCAGCCATGATCACATTGAATGGCGGTGCTGGCTCGATGGGCCGAATGGCCTACCCCTGCACCTATTGTCTATTGGTCCTACTCTCTTGTGCTGTCATGTCATGTGGAGTTTGCACGTTCACCCTGTGACCATGTGTATTTCCTCCAGTTGCTTCATTTTTCTCCCACGTCCCAAAGACATGTTGGTTTGAAGGTTACCTCTGTAAATTGCCCCCTGTGTGTAGGTGAATGGATGAGAAAGTGGGATGAACTAGAAGGAATGGGTGATCGATGTGGACTGGGTGGACAAAAGGAACTGTTTCCGTGCTGTATGTCATTTATTAGTACAGGCGAGGAGGTTTGGGTCTCTTGTTGATCTTTTAGTTCAAAAGTCAACAGGGCTAGAAAATATCTCTGCTACTGGAGAAAAAAATCACAAACTACTCATGCAAAGAAAACATTTAAAGGCATTTGAACAAGGTAATCCTGTTGGAGAAATGAAATGTTTGGTTCTGAAAATAATAGAATGATACAGTGTGGAAATGTGCGGCCACATTTGTCACCACATTTTGTGTGCTGTCACACATTATGGTACTGACTAAGTTACAAAAGTTCACCGAGCATTCCTATCTTCCCAAAGGACCCGTTAATTCCTACTCTTTGCTTCCTGTCTGCCAACCAGTACTCTATCCATGTTAATACCCTACCCCCAATACCATGTGCTCTAATTTTGCACATTAATCTCTTGTGTGGGACCTTATCAAAGGGTTTTTGAAAGTCCCGATACACCACATCCACTGGCTCTCCCTTATCCATTCTACTTGTTACGTCCTCAAAATATTCCAGAAGATTAGTCAAGCATGATTTCCCCTTCATAAATCAATGCTGACATTGACCGATCCTGTCACTGCCTTCCAAATGCGCTGCTATTATATCTCGGGAAGGGTCTCGAGAAGGATCTCGACCCGAAATGTCACCCATTCCTTCTCTCCTGAGATGCTGCCTGACCCGCTGAGTTACTCCAGCAAAACCGGAGATCCCGTAGAAGATCCATGCAGGTTTGGGGAGAACGTACAAACTCCATACAGACAACACCTGTAGTCAGGATTGCACCCGGGTCTCTGGGCGCTGTAAGGCAGCATCTCTATCGCTGCGCCACTGGTGTTGAGGAGGAATGCAGAATATGAATTGTCTAATAAGGAAAGGAGACTTTGTTTTATTCCATCATGGGAAGAATCAAGGGAAGTGCCCAAGATCAGCTTGATCAGTACATTGGACAGAAACCGATGAGCATAACCAGGAAATCTAACGTTTTTATTGTTCTTTGTATGCAGGCAATATGACAGTAACACACAGCAAGCTGGGTATTTTCAACCACCAGGGCCACAACAACCGTACACAGGACAGATCTTCCAGCCAACGCCAACCTTCACACCAAGCTCTTCACAGTCAGTGTACAGTAACAGCTTTGAAGATGAAGCTCCATTATTGGAAGGTAAAATCGCAGCTCTGGCAATATTTTGGGGCATACTTTGAATGTAACATGTGGTCATAAGATCATAAGCGATAGGTGTGGAATTAGGCCATTCAGCCCATCAAGTCTACTCCGCCATTCAATCATGGCTGATCTACCTCTTCCCTCTACACCCGTACAAATCAAGAATCTCTGCCTTAAATATATCCACTGACTTGGCCTCCACAGCCTTCGGTGGCAAAGAATTCCACAGATTCACCACCTTCTGACTAAAGAAATTCCTTCTCATTTCCTTCTTAAAAGAACGCTCTTTAATTCTGAGGCTATGACCTCTAGCCCTAGACTCTCCTACTGGTGGAAACATCCTCTCCATTTCCGCTCTATCCAAGCCTTTCACCATTCTGGATGTTTCAATGAGGTCCCCCCTTATTCTTCTAAACTCAGGCGAGTACAGGCCCAGTGCCAACAAACGCTCATTATAGGTCTACTTAGAATTCTGTTGTTAAGATTCCCAACTCTTTAAACAGTGTATTTGTATTTCAGATGTTCTAGTTGCTTTTATTTAAGATATCAGCTGTGTTTCTCGCATTCGAATCTCAATTAAGTCTTGGGAATAATGAATCAAGGAGAAAATGTGAAGCATGTCATAGACCTGCCGATGTCTGTTTAGAGGCAGAAAAGTGCTGTAAAAAGTTAATCATCCAAATCGCTCCTGAAATTATTCTTTACCTTTCCACTTTTAATTTCTGGAGATGTACAGCTTTGTTTTAAAAGGCAACCATTGCCCACTCTCAATTAATTGATAAGAAAGGAATTGGATCCATTAGTCAACAGTCTAGAGTCAAGAGTGTTTTATTGTCATACTGGACCAAGTGGACCCATTGGAACCAAACCTCTCCTGCATTGGTGCAGCACCCTCTCCTCCAGAACAATGAAACAGAACAATGAAATTCTTAATTGCAACAGCTTAACAGGATTTGTAAACATAGTGTGTAGGAAGGAACTGCAATTGCAGGTGCAGGTTTACACCACAGATAGACACAGAATCTTGGAGTAACAGCAAGACTGGCAGCATCTCTGGAGGGAAGGAATGGGTGACGTTTCAGGTCGAGACCCTTCTTTAGACAGTCCTGCTGAGGTACTTCAGCATTTTGTGTCTATCTTCTGTAAACATAGTGCTCAATAGTCAATTCAGTAAATAAAATAATCCAATATAGTCCAAAATACAATCACAGCCCAAAGTTCCTTGTGCAACCAATCAGTTCATAGTTTAGTTGGAGTTCGTAGTGCTCAATAGCCTGATGGTCCTTGGGAAGAAGCTATTCCTGAATCTGGATGCCATGTTTTTTAGACTCCTATACCTTCTTCCCGATGTCTTTGTCATTGTGTCCAGGTCCACTTCCAATTAATTGCAGAACCTAAATAATGCGCCAGTCCAAAACAGTTGTTATGCTACTGCCAGGCATCAAACCTGTTGCCTTTCAGCCTCTATGGGCCTGCAATATTATAGATATTACGATTACTACTGTCTATTTAATTTTCTATAATGTTCAGTAAAAAGAAATCCTGAATATCGGATGTCAGGGGTTGAGGGGAGAAGGCAGGAGAATGGGGTTAGGAGGGATTGATAGATCAACCATGATCGATTGACGGAGTAGACTTGATGGGCCAAATGTTCCTATCACTTATGAACATATCAAATTATGTAAACGCTCGCGTTTTATAGGTAAATAAAATGCATTGAATTGTAACTCTACAGACATAATATTCAGAACAAAAATAGAGCAAGGAAATCAAAATATGAAATATTTCTATTCAAAACTTCATTTTACAAAATATATACCTTTATTGAAATAGTAGTCAAATTATTTGGCAACTTTATTGGGTCGATGAAGCTGATTTGCTTTTAATTTTCCTCTTCAATTTTATTTAACTTTTTAGAACTGGGTATAAACTTTGATCACATCTGGCAGAAGACACTGACTGTCCTCCATCCGCTCAAAGTGGCAGACGGGTCCATTATGAATGAGACTGATTTGGCTGGACCCATGGTGTTCTGTTTGGCATTTGGAGCTACATTATTACTGGTATGTAATGCCTAGTATTTTGCAGATGACACCAATTTAACATTGCATTGATTTGCACCCGAATAAGTGAAGAGCGGTTTTTCCGGCATCCATTATTGGATGAATAGAAATGCACCACAGTTAGATAAGTGTGCATTGTCTTTGGTGCTTGACACATTCCAAAGAGACTAGACCTTTCTTTGTGCATTGAATAAGACTGAGCCACTCTGATAGCAACCTATTTGATGTGTTCACAATCCGAAGTTGTTTGTGTCACTGCTATGCCAGCCATTCAACATCATTCCATCTCTGGTCTTGTCTCCCCTTGCTGCTGAAAATATAGTTACCTCAAGATTCTCCTATTGTAATGATACATTGGCTGTGTAGTCTTACACAAACCCAAACAGCCACAACTTACTCAACTATGTTCTGGGCCCCATTTTACTCGGCTGGTTGACCAAACTTGGTTCCCTATTTGTACCACATTGATTTTGACAATGACATCTTTTGCTTTCAAATCTTCGCATGGTCTTGCTCTTCCCAATTTCTGTAGCCACTTCTACAGTTGGCATTTTTATGATGCTCCTCATTCGCACTGTTCCTCTGTACCTTTTGTCTTCTTGTTTGCCTTCTCTCTCCACAGAGTAAGCTTATTTGGGTTTTTTTCCCCCCAGTCGTTTTTTCTTGTTTTCTTTGTGGCAGAGTTGCAAATCTTGTTTGATCTCATTCCTGTGACATGCAATGAGATGTCTTCCTATGTTAAAGGTAGAAGTTAAGTGGAAGTTGGTGTTTATACCACTGTAATCTTGTTCAATGCTTAGTTGCATTAATAGAAATCGTTGGTAAATTGTATAGATTCCATGCTTTAACAAACCTAGTCTAAAAACATTAAAGAATATACCCAATATGGTGTATATTGCGAGATGGAGGTTAAAAGTGGCGTATTAATCTAAATAAGTTTATTTTGAATTCTGAGGCTAACTAACCAAGTGTTACTGATTGGCATGTAGTGACCCTTGTTTAAACACGACTTGTCAACATCAGTTCTTTGGTACTAAATGACATAGTATTGTCTGGAATCTTTTAAAGGAAATATTTTAATGCAATAGCAGCAAATATCAGGCATATTTTAAATAGAATTGAAAATACTTTAGAGGAATGTAACGGGCAGAGGTTTTTGTGACAACATTGTTCAGGAAATGTTATTGGAATTGATAATTCCGGCAAATATTTTTTAAGAGGAAAAGATGAAGCATTGGCAATATGAGCAAAGATAGTGTTGGAAGAACTCAGCGGGTCGGGCAGCATCTGTGGAGGAAAATGGACAAGTGATGTTTCGGTTCAAGACCCTTCTTTAGACTGATTGAAGAGGGGAGGGGGGAAATAAGAGAGAGAAAGCGGGAAAAAAAGAGGTGGGACAAAGCAAGGCAAGTTATAGGTGAGAAGATGGGGATGATTGGCAGATTAGTGGAGATGGTGACAAAAGCTGGAGATGAGATGGAGACAAAAGGGTATTAAATAAGGAATGAAGAGTGAAATGTCAAGCTGAAGGGGCGATACAGGTGGAAGGGGGAGGGGTTCAGGTGGAAGAGGGTGGGGTTCAGGTGGAAGGGGGAGGGAGGGGTTCAGGTGGAAGGGGAGGGGTTCAGGTGGAAGGGGAAGGGGTTCAGGTGGAAGAGGGAGGGGTTCAGGTGGAAGGGGAGGGAGGGGTTCAGGTGGAAGAGGGAGGGGTTCAGGTGGAAGGGGAGGGAGGGGTTCAGGTGGAAGAGGAGGGAGGGGTTCAGGTGGAAGGGGAAGGAGGGGTTCAGGTGGAAGGGGAGGGAGGGGTTCAGGTGGAAGGGGAGGGAGGGGTTCAGGTGGAAGGGGAGGGAGGGGTTCAGGTGGAAGGGGAGGGAGGGGTTCAGGTGGAAGGGGAGGGAGGGGTTCAGGTGGAAGGGGAGGGAGGGGTTCAGGTGGAAGGGGAGGGAGGGGTTCAGGTGGAAGGGGAGGGAGGGGTTCAGGTGGAAGGGGAGGGAGGGGTTCAGGTGGAAGGGGAGGGAGGGGTTCAGGTGGAAGGGGAGGGAGGGGTTCAGGTGGAAGAGGGAGGGAGGGAGGGGTACAGGTGGAAGAGGGAGGGGCTCAGGTGGAAGGAGAGGGAGGGGTTCAGGTGGAAGGGGAGGGAAGGGTTCAGGTGGAAGAGGGAGGGGTTCAGGTGGAAGAGGAAGGGGTTCAGGTGGAAGAGGGAGGGAGGGTTCAGGTGGAAGAGGGAGGGGTTCAGGTGGAAGGGGGAGGGGTTCAGGTGGAAGAGGGAGGGGTACAGGTGGAAGAGGGAGGGGTACAGGTGGAAGAGGGAGGGGTACAGGTGGAAGAGGGAGGGGTACAGGTGGAAGAGGGAGGGGTACAGGTGGAAGAGGGAGGGAGGGGCTCAGGTGGAAGAGGGAGGGGTTCAGGTGGAAGGGGGAGGGGTTCAGATGGAAGGGGGGGGTTCAGGTGGAAGAGGCAGGGGTACAGGTGGAAGAGGGAGGGGTACAGGTGGAAGAGGGAGGGAGGGAGGGGCTCAGGTGGAAGAGGGAGGGGTTCAGGTGGAAGAGGGAGGGGTTCAGATGGAAGGGGGAGGGGTTCAGGCGGAAGAGGGAGGGGTTCAGGCGGAAGAGGGAGGGGTTCAGGCGGAAGGGGTTCAGGTGGAAGGGGTTCAGGTGGAAGAGGGAGGGAGGGGTTCAGGTGGAAGGGGAGGGGTTCAGGTGGAAGGGGAGGGGTTCAGGTGGAAGAGGGAGGGAGGGAGGGGTTCAGGGGGAAGGGGGAGGGGTTCAGGTGGAAGAGGGAGGAAGGGTTCAGGTGGAAGGGGAGGGGTTCAGGTGGAAGAGGGAGGGAGGGGTTCAGGTGGAAGGGGAGGGGTTCAGGTGGAAGAGGGAGGGGTTCAGGTGGAAGAGGGAGGGGTTCAGGTGAAAGAGGGAGGGGTTCAGGTGGAAGGGGAGGGGTTCAGATGGAAGGGGAGGGGTTCAGGTGGAAGAGGGAGGGAGGGGTTCAGGTGGAGGGGGAGGGGTTCATGTGGAAGAGGGAGAGGTAACAGGTGGAAGGGGGGGTTCAGGTGGAAGAGGGAGGGAGGGGTTCAGGTGGAAGGGGGAGGGGTTCAGGTGGAAGAGGGAGGGAGGGGTTCAGGTGGAAGGGGGAGGGGTACAGGTGGAAGAGGGAGGGGTTCAGGTGGAAGGGGGAGGGGGGTTACAGGTGGAAGGGGGAGGGGGGTTACAGGTGGAAGAGGGAGGGAGGTTACAGGTGGAAGAGGGAGGGGTTCAGGTGGAAGGGGAGGGAAGGGTTCAGGTGGAAGAGGGAGGGGTTCAGGTGGAAGAGGAAGGGGTTCAGGTGGAAGAGGGAGGGAGGGTTCAGGTGGAAGAGGGAGGGGTTCAGGTGGAAGGGGGAGGGGTTCAGGTGGAAGAGGGAGGGGTACAGGTGGAAGAGGGAGGGGTACAGGTGGAAGAGGGAGGGGTACAGGTGGAAGAGGGAGGGGTACAGGTGGAAGAGGGAGGGGTACAGGTGGAAGAGGGAGGGAGGGGCTCAGGTGGAAGAGGGAGGGGTTCAGGTGGAAGGGGGAGGGGTTCAGATGGAAGGGGGGGTTCAGGTGGAAGAGGCAGGGGTACAGGTGGAAGAGGGAGGGGTACAGGTGGAAGAGGGAGGGAGGGAGGGAGGGGCTCAGGTGGAAGAGGGAGGGGTTCAGGTGGAAGAGGGAGGGGTTCAGATGGAAGGGGGAGGGGTTCAGGCGGAAGAGGGAGGGGTTCAGGCGGAAGGGGTTCAGGTGGAAGGGGTTCAGGTGGAAGAGGGAGGGAGGGGTTCAGGTGGAAGGGGAGGGGTTCAGGTGGAAGGGGAGGGGTTCAGGTGGAAGAGGGAGGGAGGGGTTCAGGGGGAAGGGGGAGGGGTTCAGGTGGAAGAGGGAGGGAGGGGTTCAGGTGGAAGGGGAGGGGTTCAGGTGGAAGAGGGAGGGAGGGGTTCAGGTGGAAGGGGAGGGGTTCAGGTGGAAGAGGGAGGGGTTCAGGTGGAAGAGGGAGGGGTTCAGGTGGAAGAGGGAGGGGTTCAGGTGAAAGAGGGAGGGAGGGGTTCAGGTGAAAGAGGGAGGGGTTCAGGTGGAAGGGGAGGGGTTCAGATGGAAGGGGAGGGGTTCAGATGGAAGGGGAGGGGTTCAGGTGGAAGAGGGAGGGAGGGGTTCAGGTGGAGGGGGAGGGGTTCATGTGGAAGAGGGAGAGGTAACAGGTGGAAGGGGGGGTTCAGGTGGAAGAGGGAGGGAGGGGTTCAGGTGGAAGGGGGAGGGGTTCAGATGGAAGGGGAGGGAGGGGTTCAGGTGGAAGAGGGAGGGAGGGGTTCAGGTGGAAGGGGGAGGGGTACAGGTGGAAGAGGGAGGGGTACAGATGGAAGAGGGAGGGGTACAGGTGGAAGAGGGAGGGGTACAGGTGGAAGAGGGAGGGGTTCAGGTGGAAGGGGGAGGGGGGTTACAGGTGGAAGGGGAGGGGGGTTACAGGTGGAAGAGGGAGGGAGGTTACAGGTGGAAGAGGGAGGGGTTCAGGTGGAAGAGGGAGGGGTTCAGGTGGAAGAGGGAGGGAGGGGTTCAGGTGGAAGAGGGAGGGGTACTGGTGGAAGAGGGAGGGGTACTGGTGGAAGAGGGATACAGGTGGAAGGGGGAGGGGTTCAGGTGGAAGAGGGAGGGGGTACAGGTGGAAGAGGGAGGGGTAACAGGTGGAAGAGGGAGGGGTACAGGTGGAAGAGGGATACAGGTGGAAGGGGGAGGGGTGGTACAGGTGGAAGGGGAGGGAGGGGTACAGGTGGAAGGGGGAGGGAGGGGTACAAGTGGAAGGGGGAAGGGCACATGCAGAAGGGGTAGGGAGGGGTACAGGTGGAAGGGGGAGGGAGGGATACAGGTGGAGGAGGGAGGGAGTGATACAGGTGGAAGAAGGTGAGGGAGGGAGGGGTACAGGTGGAAGAGGGTGAGGGAGGGAAGGAAGGCATGCAGGAAGTAGGTATTTATGAAATGTTCAAATACTGATTTTTTTTGTATAAAATGTTACACTATTGTTTATATTGTCTCAAATTAACGTAGCATTTTTCTTTGTGGTGTTATCAGATAGATTTCTCTATCTGAGAATCTTTATTTTTCATTCTAGGTTGGAAAGATCCAGTTTGGCTATGTGTATGGTATCAGTGCTATTGGGTGTCTTGGTATGTACTGTCTTTTGAACCTGATGAGTATGACCGGTGTCTCCTTTGGATGTGTGGCCAGCGTCCTCGGCTACTGTCTTCTTCCCATGATTATCCTGTCAGGTTTTGCTGTGATTTGCTCCTTGCAGTAAGTACTCATTCTGATTGAAGTGTGGACATTTTAATGCAAATTTCCAAAGATCATGTTCCACGATCATTGATTAAATAGGTTTTGGTGCCAGCTTAAATTAGTCTGAGAAGCATTCTTAAATTAGTCTGAGAAGCATTCTTAAATTAGTCTGAGGAACCAAGTCCTATTTTAGTTTTATTGTGATTGCTAATGCTGGTTCAAAAAAATGTATTTGTTCCTTCAAGTGGATAGTTCTGTTCTATAATAGTGTGCATAGAAACATAGAAAATAGGTGCAGGAGTTGGCCATTCGGCCCTTCGAGCCTGCACCGCCATTCAATATGATCATGGCTGATCATCCAGCTCAGTAACCTGTACCTGCCTTCTCTCCATACCCCCTGATCCCTTTAGCCACAAGGGCCACATCTAACTCCCTCTTAAATATAGCCAATGAACTGGCCTCAACTATCTTCTGTGGCAGAGAATTCCACAGACTCACCACTCTGTGTGAAGAAATGTTTTCTCATCTCGGTCCTAAAAGACTTCCCCCTTATCCTTAAACTGTGACCCCTGGTTCTGGACTTCCCCAACATCGGGAACAATCTTCCCGCATCTAGCCTCTCCAACCCCTTAAGAATTTTATATGTTTCTATAAGATCCCCCCCTCAGTCATCTAAATTCCAGCGACTATAAGCCTAGTCGATCCAGTCTTTCTTCATATGAAAGTCCTGCCATCCCAGGGATCAATCTGGTGAACCTTCTCTGTACTCCCTCTAAGGCTATAATATATCCTTTACTTATATGCACATTTAATGATAAGTCATTGTGTGCAAAACATAACTGCTTGAGGTGGTGTGAACTGAGTAAATACTTTTGTATTTGCATTACTGTATGTTATGTTCCTCAGTTACATATATTAGCAACTTCTGGATTGAGTTGGCCATGAAGGTCATAAGTGGTAAGCGCAGAATTAGGCCATTCGGCCCATCAAGTCTACTCTGCCATTCAATCATGGCTGATCTATGCCCCCTAACCCCATTCTCCTGTCTTCTCCCCATAGCCCATGACACCCGTACTAATCAAGATATCTATCTATCGCTGTCTTAAAAAAATCCGTTGACGGCCTCTACAGCCTTTTGTGGCAGAGAATTCCACAGATTCACCAGCCTCTGGCTAAAGAAATTTCTCCTCGTCTTCCTAAAGGAATGTCCTTTAATTCTGAGGCTATGACATCTAGTCCTAGACTCTCCCACTAGTGGAAACATCCTCTCCACATCCACTCTATCCAAGCCTTTCACTGTTCGGTACGTTTCATTTAGGTCTCCCCTCATTCTTCTAAACTCCAGTGAGTATAGGTCCAGTGCCGTCAAATGGTCATCATATGTTAACCACTCTGGAGTGCCCAGGATCATTCGTGTAAACCTCCTCTGGACACTCTCCAGAGCCTTCCTCAAAATTCCTCAGAATACTCCAAATGTGGCCTGACCAGCTCCTTATAGAGCCTCAGCATTACATCCCTGTTTTGTATACTAGCCCTCTTGAAATAAATGCTAGCATCGTGTTTGCCTTCTTTACTACCGATTCGACTTGCAGATTAACTTTTTGGAAATCCCCTTTGCACCTCTGATTTGTGGATTTTCACCCCATTTAGAAAGTAGTCTAGGCCTCTATTCCTGAAAGTAGAAAAGCTTTTACAGAAGCACAAAATAAAGTCTCCCACAAATTTTCATGCATTTAAAAAAAAAAGTGGTCGAAAAGACTTTGTTTGGGTGGTCCTTTGGGATAGACTAAATGCTATCCCCCCCCCCCGTTTACTAGTTATGTTTGCCATTTAATCAGGTGCAGGTTAAACACAGATTAACATTATAAATCTCATTAGGAAGAGCTGGGAAACCATGCCTGTTTCCCAATTACGTGGCTTCCAGTTGTGTCTCCCACAAACAGTGCAGCTTGATCTTGTGCATGAAAGGAAAAAGCCTGACTGTATCTACTTGGCCGCTTTTGCCCCGACATAAAATATAGTTCAGGAGTTGTCTGAGTTGTGTACATGTGGCGAGCTGGCACTAAATGACAGGCACACAGAATTCAAGTGGGGCCTGACCCGCTGAGTTACTCCAGCATTTTGTGTCTATCTTTAGTATATGCCAGCATCTGCAGTTCAATCCTACACATCAAGTGCGATTTTGTTGACACACAGCCAACTGTTAATGTGATGGTGCTCCAGTGAGAACCAGACTAGAAAGAAGTGTATTAGATTATTCATAAAAAATCATAATTATATACCACTTTTAATCTGAGTTGAATGGCAGGAATCTTAGCATCTCTGTGCCAAACGTCTGGTCAACAGTGCGGAGTTTTCCTCGTGTCGAAAGTGTATTCAGTGGCACAAACCAGGTGGCATAGATGGACTGATATTAAATGCAAACTAATGTTGACCTGCTGCAGCAATGAACTGGGCACGGTGTATAAAGGGTGGTTGATCTGACTGTCAAATTTGTACACTATATACTAGGAGGCTTGAGTAATTTATGAATTTTGATTAATAACTTGTGAGAGTCAGCTTTGAGTTTATGCCTCTGGTTTAAAACAAGAAATTCATGAGGCATTTCAGTTAAGATTTTAATGTAATTAAAAGGAACTGCAAATGCTGGTCTATATCACAGACTCGAAGGGTCCTGAACCGAAGCTTCACATGTCCATTTTCTCCAGAGGTACTGCCTGACCTGCTGAGCTACGCCAGCGTTTAGTGTCTTATCTTTTTCAGAAGTCGCACCAGACCTATTACCATTTCTTTGGGTCTTAACTAATTTTTATTAAAGTGCAAAATGAAAGGCGTTGGTGCTCCTGTGTGCAATGACTGTACTGCCATCTGCTGGATTTAGACTGGATGGCATAACTTGCCTGACTGATTTGAATTCTTCCAAGTTTATAGATACGGCGTGCAACAGGCCCTTCTGCCCACTGGGTCCATGCCGACCAGTAATCCCCGCACACATACAGTATCCTTCATGCACTAGGGCCAATTTACAATTATACCAAGCCAATGAACCTACAAATCTGTGGTCTTTGGAGTGTGGGAGGAAACCCATGCAGGTCATGGGGAGAACGTGCGTGCAATCTCCCTACCGTCTCAGGATCATGGCAAGAAAATTAACATATTACTTGGAAATACATGTTTAGTGTTCTTAATAAGAATGTTGTCTGATTCAGAAAGGTATTTTAAAAATAAATGACATGAAATCCTAATATTGATATTTTCTTTTTTTTTCTTCTTCAGAGGTATGCTGGGCATAATCATTGCTGCCCTCATTATTGGCTGGTGCAGTTTGTCAGCTTCTAAAATCTTTATCTCTGCCTTGGCCATGGAAGGGCAACAGTTACTGGTCGCATATCCTTGTGCCTTATTGTATGGAGTTTTTGCTCTTATTTCGGTTTTCTAAAGGTCTGTGAGAATGGAATGTGTCTCCACGTTCTGAACTCGGAACAGAGTCCCCGGCGTACAATTGGATTAAAGACTGACTTCCCGCCACCAATAATAATTGTGACTCTTCTGATTCCTACGATTTTGGGGAGTAACTGAAACAACACGTTCTTAAATTTCTGCTTTTATTGCCGCATTAAGAAGTTCCATTTCAGAGGTGGAAGATGCAATGTGTACAGGTTGGAATTCGAAACTCCATCATTTTTGATGGTTTTGCTCATCGGCATTACATTGAAAGGCTTTGCCTCTGCCTTGTACTGCACTTCCACCATTATGCAGGAAGGAATTGTTCAAGTATGATGTTTCTGTGAGCTGGATGTAGGGACCACCAGAAAGTATTTCTTCAAGAAGATGTAAATAGACCATTATGCATTTATCTGCAGAAAGAGTTCAGTGCAATGTTGGGAAAAGAAAATCCATATTTAATTCAAATTCAAAATTCTGTAATGTCTCTTGCAATCTCTGGACCAAAATGCTTTTTCATTCAGGAGTCAATTTAATACTGGGGTGGAAGGAGCTTCAAAATGTGTTGCACGGCTCTATAACGTGTCAGTTCAAGAGAAGGTCCCACTCCAACATAGCAATTTCATTTCTTGCTATGCAGCATTAATTGTTTAGTTTGCAAAATAGTTAGAATTTGACAAGTGTTTACTTTGCCCAAGGGAAAAGTAATAATCTAATTCCAGCTCCATTATAAATTTCTTTTTTTTTAGTTTGTCTGTTTTTTCCTATTCATATTCCTTTCCTCACCATGACATTTGTAATAAATTGGTTAATCTCTGGTTCAATATGCCTTTTTGGTTTTCCTTTTGCAAATGACAACAATTACAAAGGCATTTAGATAGGAACGGTTGAGAGTGATATTGGTCAAACGCGGGCAGGTGGGACTGGTGTTGGTGGCATACACCTTGGTTGGCATAGGCATGTTGGACCAAAGGGCCTATTCAGTGCTCTATGACTCAATGTAAATGAATAAAACACCACAGTCAACTCTCTTACGTATCAATAAAAAACAAACTCCCAAGGTGTTAGTTGTTTTTGGTTAAAGGAGGAGGAGAGATATATTAAAATTGATGACTGCGGTCATTTTTACAGCTGTTGGCAATGCAGGTCTTGCAGATTCTAATTAGGATAATTGCTCTCAGAATAACTTTGGTGGATATAACCTTCTGAGAGCCTGCTCCCCATCCTGCAGCTGTCAAGTGTATCTTATGAAGAAGGAGATTGCTCCACTGCTCAATACGAATGTGGCTGATCTGGGTGTGACCGTAACTCTGCATTTCTGCTGCCCATAGCAGGCAACACGGCAGAGTTGCTGCCTTACAGCGCCAGAGACTACGGGTGCTGTCTGTACGGAGCAAATACGTTCTTCCCGTGACTGCGTGGGTTTTCTCTGGGTGCTCCGGTTTCCTCCCACGTGCCAAAGGCATATGGGTTAATTGGCTTTGGTAAAGATTGAGGCTCTGATCAGTAAAAAAGGAGCATGGATCAGGTACAAGCAGGTGGGATCAAGTGTGTTCCTGGAGGAATATAGAGGATTGAGAAGCATGCTTAAGAAGGAAATCGGAACTAAAAGGTGGCATTCGACAGCTCTGGCAGATAAATTTATGGAGAATCCAATGATATTTCATGTCTATTAAAGGGAAAAGATTGATTGCATAGTTGCCATGGGCATGTTAGGTCAAAAGGCCTGTTTCTACTCTATGACTAGGGTAGACTTCACTTTGAAGTTGAAGATGTCCACAAAAACTCCAACCAGTTGGTCTGCACAGGTTATAAGAACTCGACCTGGTGTGACAATAGACAATAGGTGCAGGAGTAGGCCATTCGGCCCTTCGAGCCAGCACCGCCATTCAATGTGATCATAGCTGATCATTCTCAATCAGTACCCCGTTCCTGCCTTCTCCCCACACCTCCTGACTCCACTATCCTTAAGAGCTCTATCTAGCTCTCTCTTAAATGCAGTCAGAGAATTGGCCTCCACTGCCTTCTGAGGCATCTGTCCAGATGCTTTTCGAGGGTTCGCCCTCCTGAAGGATCTTCTGATGTCGGCCCCTGTGACTGTAATACCATCGGGTACACCAGTGTTCTCCCCATCAAAGTGTGTAATATGCATTGAGCTTGTGTGGAAGTGATGTTTCGCTGTCGCTTGAGATGCACCCTGATTTCGCCCTGTAGGAAGTGATGGCGTGCAAGCCCTGCCACAGTTGCCGACCATCCGCCTCATCCACCAGCTTAGAGCAAAAGTCCCTTTCAGCCTTTGATAGCATGATCAGGGCCTTATCAGTCTGAAGAAGGGTATCAACCCGAAACGTCACCCATTTCTTCTCTCCAGAGATGCTGCCTGCCTCTCTGAGCTACTCCAACATTTTGTGTTTATCAGGGTCATATTTGGACGACTTGTATGTCTCTGTGTTGCCAGATTTGAACGCTCACGATTTGGTCCTCGGGAGATTTGTGGACCTCCTGGTTCATCCAATGCTTCTGGTTGATGAATAATCAGATGGTTTTCATGGGAAAACACTCCTCCACATATTTCCTAACGAGATCGGTAACAACGATGGCGTATTGATTCGGGTCCATTGCCGAGCCTTAAACATCGCCCAGTCTGCCAACGCTAAGTAGTCCCGGAGTCGTTCCTCTGCCTCCCCATACCACCTCTGTGCAGGCCTCACCGCTGAGGATACGCAATTCATTCCCTGCCTACAGGCAGGAAGAAGGAGATGTGTGGAACAAATGGTTCACACAGAAGGTGGGGGGCAGGTAACTGGAACAAGCTGCCAAGGGTGATGGTGGAGGCAGATGGCATTTAAGTGGCTTTTGGATAGGCACATTGATATGCAAGCAATGGTGAGATATGGATTACATGCAGGCAGATAAGAGGTGGTCTTGTCATTATGTTTGGCATAGACATTATGGGCTGAATGGACTGTCCCGGTGCTGTCCTGTTCTTTGTCCATGTTCCTGTCCACACATAACCCCTGTGCTTACTGACCTATGTTGGCCTCCATCATACTGTTGGCTTGATTTTAAAATGTATCATATTGGCTTTCAAGCTCTTCCCACTGCCTCAACCCACTGATGTGTTCATCTAATTCAGTCCTCTTGATCATTCCTGAATTCAATTGCTCCACCGTTAGCTTTCAGTAGCTAAGATACTGAGGTTTGGAATTCCATTCCTGAACCTTTCGACCTCTCAACCTCTACCTTCTCTTAAAACCACCAAAGAGCTGACTTTTCTGACCTCATCTAATATCTTCTTATGTCATTTGGAGACAAGTCGGTAGCAGTTTTATGGTGTCTTGAAATGTTTTAACGTGATAAGAAAGTTATGTAAGGTTTTCGTTATAAAATCACATTAAAGATGACAGTGGTATGAAGAAAAATCATTTGAGTGGCACCGTGAGACCAATAAATAAATGGATTTAAATAACTAAAGTTTAAAAAAATTTTTTTTTACAATGCCAGCTTTCAGTAAAATGCAAGCTTTCAAGAGCAGTTTACTGTAACTTCAGCTTAATGTGCAGTCTGTTTGCATGATATTAGTGAGAAGTCTTTGCAAGTAGCCACTAATACAATTTTCTAAAGATTACTGCTTGCTGGTAATAGGAAAAAAGAGACACAAATGGATTGTGTGTCTGTGTGTGCCAGGGGTCAGGTGGATGTTGGAGAGAAAGACCAGTCCTTTTTATCAAAATAAGCAGTTGGATCCTAGGAGGGAGAAAATGGGAGGAATGAAATGAGCAACTCAGTGGGAGGGAGAATGTGGATGATGTGTGGTAAAGGTGGTGGGTATGAAGTGAAAGGGAGCATCAGGTCTCAGCGACAGATTTGTAGGTGGGTTCCATGCAGGTAACTATCAACAAGAATGGTAGACAATAAACACACGCATACACATATATACACATACATACACATATACATATATACAGGTATATACACACACACAAACACATATATGTATATATATTTTGTGAATATCTGATGAAAGCCTTCTTGACTATCCTATCTACTTATGATGCCACTTTCAAGGAACTATGTACCTGCATTCCTGGATCCCTCTACTCCACAATACTCCCCAGGGCCCTACCATTTACTGCAAAGGTTCTCGCCTGGTTTGATTTCCCAAAACGCAACACATCATGATTATCTGCGTTGAACTCCATTAACCGTCCCTCAGCTGATCAAGATCTGTTGTAATTTTTGGTAGCCATCTTTACTGTCTACAATACCACTTGCTTTTTTGGCTTCGTTGAGAAAGTAACATGAGGTGCAGGGGAAATTTAACAATAACATGACTTAATTGAGATTTAAATGGGGCGGCATAGTGGTGCACCTGGAAGAATTGCTGTCTTACAGCACCAGAGAGACCCGCATTTGATCCTGACCACAGGTGCTGTTTGTACGCTCTCCCTGTGATCGCGTGGGTTTTCCCTGGGTGCTCGCCGTGGTTCCCACCCACACTCCAAATACATATAGGTTTGTAGGTTCATTGGCTTGGTTTGATTGTTAATTGTCCCTAGTATGTGTATGGGATAGTGTTAATGTGTGGGGATTGCTGGTCGGCGGGGAATCGTTGAGCCGAAGGGTGTGTTTCCACGCTGTATCTCTAAACTAAACTAAAAGTAAAAGGTGAAGGATGATGGTTCCCCATTTCTGGAATCCCCAGTTTGTCTTGAAGATATTAATACAAAATTAACCTCAGCGTTTGGTGATCAATTGCTGTATGCCTCTCCATCCATCTACAGTCCATGCACCCTGTCCACCAACAACCATCTCTCTGCCTTCTCTGCATAGCTCTTTAGACTTTGCTCTGCATTTATCATTCTGTCTAATTCTATCACACGTCAAAATCTGATTGCTGGTGCTTTTGTTTCCAACAAAATGCATGATGGACACTAATTGTGGACTTCTTTGCTTTTAAAAATCCAACATTTTTTTTGCTTGCTTTAAAGTGAAATTGACTGAAGAAAAATGCTATTTCTATGTGCGTTTGATCCTTTAGATGGGAGTGTTTATTGCCAATACTGTATTTGCCAGTGAATCGGAGGTGCCTTGGGGCATACGAAGCTGGATTGATTGGAGAATCGTCCGTAAATATTCACTTTGTTTAATTAAAACCGTGTTACTAAGCACAGAGGACATATTTTTTTATCTAAATAAGGTTTTAATAAAAGTCTTCCAGCTTATTCTCAGGTAGTTTGACAATTACATTGATTTTTTTGAAGTGGGGGGGGGGGAGAAATATTCCTTTGTTTTTATTTTGCTTGATAAATGTTGTTGAGTCACGGTGGGCACCTGCCTTTAACTTAGAAACACACTGATCTGTTGAGTCATAGAGTCATATAGCATGGAAACAGGCCCTTAGGCCCAACTTGCCCATGCCAACCAACATGCCTCATCTACACTAGTCCCACCTGCCCGCGCTTGGCCCATATCCCTCTAAATCTGTCCTATCCATGTACCTGTCCAAATATCTCTTAAACGTTATGATAGTACCTGCCTCAACTACCTCCTGCGGCAGCTCGTTCCATACACCCACCACCCTTTGTGTAGAAAATGACCCCTCAGGTTTCTATCAAATATTTCCATCCCTCACCTTAAACCTATGTCCTCAGTTCCTGATTCCCCTTCCTTGGCCAAAAGACTGTGCATTTACCTGATCTATTCCTCTCATGATATTGTACACCTCCACAAGATCACCCCTCATTCTCTTGCGCTCCAAGGAATAAGGTCCTTGGGTTTATGCAACGGGTCAAAACCAAGCCTAGCTGCTGAGGGAATAACTGGCACAGATTTGTTGATTTGGTTGGTTCAAACCATGAATGCAAAAGAAATAACAATTGTTGAGAAAGATTTTGGCTAGTAGTGTGGGCCACTGGTGGCCCAGCCTAGCAGGGCGTGATCTACAACTGCCTCAAACTTGGCTTTGTATAGTCCCACCCACCTGAGCACCTTTCTACAGGCTTGTCATAGCACCAGATGGCTGGTGGGCTTTCCTGGGCCAACAGATTGTTAAATCGCGTCAGAATGAAACATTTACCATTCAGTCTGCTTGGTAAAAATAAGTGGCTCCAGATGCCAGCTCTTTGCTTTGCAGCTGGAAGTGATCTCCAAATGTTAACAGTGGCTCTTTGATGTTGATTTCCCCCATGGAGATCAGGCAGGTAGTGGTACGAATTCGCCACGGGTCTGTTTGCTGTGCTGTTGGGAGTGTGTTCAAGTTAGCCTCAGCTGCTGAAACCGCGGCCACCAGTGGAGCAGTTTAAAGTCGCAGAAATATTTCTATCCGTGGCATAAACAAAATAGCTAGAAGCACCTTCCAGAGTAGTTTAACTGGAGATCTGCATTGCATCAGAAAATGCTTTAGTTTAGAGATACAGCACAGAAGCAGGCTCTTCGGCCCACCGAGTCCACACCGGCCATCGATCCCCGCACATTAACACACACAAGGGACAATTTACACTTATACCAAGCCAATTAACTTACAAACCTGTACGTCTTTGGAATGTGGGAGGAAACCGAAGATCTCGGAGAAAACCCCTGCAGTCTAAGGGGCTATTTTAGCGACGGAGGAGAAGAGAAAATGGAATGCCAATGTTAGCTCAGAGAGTTTTATCTGAGGTCGCACATAAGTTGCTGAAGGCAGATGGGCAGGTTTAGCAGATGATTAAAAGGATCAATATTATCTGAGCCATTATTATGAGAGAATTTGTACCCAAGAGTAAGGAGGTCTTACTACAATTGATGAGCTGCACTTGGAGTGCTGTGTCCAGATTTGGTTTCCTCGCCTAAGAAAGATGTGTTTGGTACAGATGGCAATGTGTGCAGGTTCATCAGTCCAGTTCCAGGAATATAGACACAAAAAGCTGGAGTAACTTAACTGGTCAGGCAGCATTTTGTGTCTATCTTCGGTTTAAACCAGCATCAGCAGTTCCTTCCCTCACAGTTCCAGATGCAGAGAGATCGAGTGGACCTCATCTGTGTTCTCCAGAGTTGAGAAGATATGTCATTGAAACAAACAAAATTCATAAAGGTCTTGAGGAGTCAGATGAAGGGAGAATGTTTCTGCTAGCTGAAGCCTCTAGTCCTCGGACCAGAGGCACAGATGAGAATAGGGGTTAGGCCAGTTAGGATGAGATAAAGTGGTGAACCTTTGGAATCCTCTACACCAGAATGCTGTGGAGACTCAGGCATTGTAACCACTTAGTTTAGTATAGAGATACAGCGTGGAAACAGGCCCTTCAGCCCACCGAGTGCAAGCCGACCAACGATCAACCAATTAGTTAGCGATCTTGTTGTGCAAAGCTCCTTGGGCAACAGTGACCATAATATGGTGGAATTCTGCATTAGGATGCAGTGACACAGTTAATTCAGGGTCCTGAACTTAAAGAAAGGAGACTTTGAAGGTATGTAATGGGAATTGGCTAGGATAGACTGGCAAATTATACTTAAAGGGTTGATGGTGGAGATGCAATGGCAAAGATTTAAAGGCCGCATGGATGAACTCCAAAATTGTTCATCCCTGTCTGGCGAAAAAATAAAACGGGGAAGGTGGCTCAACCGTGGCTAACGAGGGAAATCAAGGATAGTGTTAAATCCAAGGAAGAGGCATACAAATTGACCAGAGGAAGCAGCAAACCGGAGGACTTATACTAATCTTCACTAACTCCAAGCTTTCTTTCATGCCCTTTTTTCCCCCCCACTTAATTAACCCCTTTGTCCTCTGTTGATTAAGTGGGGGGGAAAAGGGCATGAAAGAAAGCTTGGGGTTAGTGAAGATTAGTGAAGACAAATGTAGATTCCTTACAGTCAGAGATAGGTGAATTTATATTGGGGACAAGGAAATGGCAGAACAGTTAAACGTACTTTGGTTCTGTCTTGGTGATCATTTTCCAATGTTCTCTCGACTGGATCAGTTCCTGTGGACTGGAGGGCAGCCAATGTAACCCCACTTTTTAAGAAAGGAGGGAGAGAGAAAACAGGGAATTATAGACCAGTTAGCCTGACACCTGTAGTGGGGAAGATGCTTGTCGATTATTAAAGATGTTATAGCAGCGCATTTGGGATGCAGTGACAGGATTGGTCAATGTCAGCATGGACTTATGAAGGGGAAATCATGCTTGACTAATCTTCTGGAATTTTTTGAGGATGTTACAAATAGAATGGATAAGGGAGAGCCAGTGGATGTGGTGTATCTGGACTTTCAAAAAGCCTTTGACAAGGGCCCACACAAGAGATTAGTGGGCAGAATTAGAGCAGATGGTATTTGGGGTAGGGTATTGACATGGATAGAGAACTGGTTGGCAGACAGGAAGCAAAGAGTAGGAATTAACGGGTCCTTTTCAGAATGGCAGGCAGTGACTAGTGGGGTGCCGCAAGGCTCAGTGCTGGGACCCCAGTTATTTACAATATATATTAGCGATTTAGACGAGGGAATTAAATGTGTCATCTCCAAGTTTGAGGATGACACAAAACTGTGGCAGTGTGAGCTGCGAGAAGAATGCTATGAGGCTGCAGGGTGACTTGGAAAGGTTGGGTGAGTGGGCAGATGCATGGCAGATGCAATATAATGTGGATAAATGTGAGATTATTTACTTTGGTGGCAAGAACAGGAAGGCAGATTATTATCTGAATGGTGTCAGATTAGGAAAAGAGGAGGTACAACGAGACCTGGGTGTGCTTGAACATCAGTCACTGAAAGTAAGCATGCAGGTACAGCAGGCAGTGCAGAAAGCTAATGGCATGTTGGCATTCATTGCGAGAGGATTTGCGTTTAGGAGCAAGGAGGTCCTACTGCAGTTGTACAGGCCCCTGGAGAGACCACACTTGGAGTATTGTGTGCAATTTTGGTCTCCTAATTTGAGGAAGGACATTATTGCTATTGAGAGAGTGCAGCGTAGGTTCACCAGGTTAATTCCCGGGATGGCAGGACTGACATATGATGAAAGCATGGGTCGACTGGGCTTGTATTCACTGGGATTCAGAAGGATGAGAGGAGATGTTATAGAAACATATAAAGTCATTAATGAATTGGACAGGCTAGATGCAGGAAAAATGTTCCCGATGTTGAGGGAGTCCGGAACCGGGGTCACAGTTTAAGAATAAGGGGTAGGCCATTTAGGACTGAGATGAGGAAAAACCTTTTCACCCAGAGAGTTGTGAATCTGTGGAATTCTCTGCCACAGAAGGCAATGGAGGCCAATTCACTGGATGTTTTCAAGAGCTGAGTTAGATTTAGCTCTTAGGGCTAAAGGAATCAAGGGATATGGGGGAAAAAGCAGGAACGGGGTACTGATTTTAAATGACCAACCATGATCATATTGAATAACGGTGCTGCTCGAAGGGCCGAATGGCCTACTCCTGCACCTATTTTACCATGTTTCTGTTTCTAACCAGCCACTAGTTCCATCCTACACACTGGGGACAATTTACAGAAGCCAATTAACCTACAAACCTGCATGTCTTTGGAATTTGGGAGGAAACTGGAGCACCCAGAGAAGCCCCATGAGGTCACAGGGAGAACAAATAAACTCTGCACAGACACCATCCGTAGTCAGAATCGAACTGGCAGTGTGAGGCAGCAACTCTATTGCTGTGCCACTGTGCTGCTCTTAAACAGATTGATTGATTTGTGGAGACTGCAGGGAATCCCAAAGAAATGTGGATTTGTAGGTAAATAGACTTTGGCGGATTGCCCCTAGCGTATAAGAAGTGAATGCAAATGTGGGATAACATAGAGCTTGTGTAAATGGGTGATCGGCGGCCGGCATGGACTCGGTGGGCCAAAGGGTCTGTTTCCATCCAATGATCTAATCAATGGATACAGGGATGGTGCTGGAAAATGGGGCACGGATAGATGATCAGCCATATTGAGTAAGGATGTCAGGTGTTCTTGAGACAAGGCAGGAGAATGGGGATGGGAGAGAAATATGGATCAGCCATGATTGAATGGCGGAGTAGACTTGATGGGCCGAATGGCCTAATTGTGCTCCTATCACTTATGAACGTAGGAAAGATAGATCAGCCATGATTGAATGGCGGACTAGACCTGATGGGCCGAATGGCCTAATTCTGCTTTTAGAACCTATGAACTTATGTTGTTAATAGGTAGCAGTGTAGGCTTAAACAGCTGTATGGCATCTTCCTGCTCCTATTCTGAGGTGCTTAAATTTTGTTAAGCCTTTGTTAGCGGAGTGAAATAATCTGGAGTTGAAAGGAACCCAGAAACAATAGTCACAATGCCAGCAGCATCTACATCGAGCTTTAATTCTTCTGGTCCTAAGATTCACAAATGGGTTTAAATGAGATTTGGCCAGCGTCTCCATGAGACAGTGGTGGCTGGATGTTCCATTGTGAGCTCCGCAGTAACATTTTAAAAGGATCCCTGGCAGACGAATGCAAGCACCATTTCAATGCATTTAAATTACATTGATTAATGGTTTTGGAGCAACCAGCAGATGTCCTGATTATATTTGCAAATGATTCCCTGAAACATAGTTATTTAAAACTTGCGTTTGAACGAATCTCCATAGCCACAAGGGGGTGTTCCAGGTGTTACCAGCAGATGGACGTGAAACTGGGTTGATCTCATAAATAGTAATGTGGCAAGGGTGTGGCAATGGATCAGGCACAGAGACGGTAATAAAGCCATCAGATGAAGGGGCGAGACTGTAAAGAAGGGAAGGTGAGATTGCTGTGAGAGCTAAACGGGGTAGTTTAGTGAAGGGGAAATGAGGCTACAATGAGAGTGTAGTGATCAATGAATGAAGGCCAATTCTCTGAATGCTTTCAAGAGAGAACAAGATAGAGCTTTTAAGGATAGCAGAGTCAGGGGGTATGGGGAGAAGGCAGGAACGGGGTACTGATTGAGAATGATCAGCCATGATCACATTGAATGGCGGAGCTGGCTTGAAGGGCCGAATGGCCTCCTCCTGCACCTATTGTCTATTATCTATTAAAGTAACAGAGGATGATACTGTGAGATTGTCATAAGGTGTAATGACTGTATAATGAGGCCAAAGGTTACAGGTCTGAAGAAGGATTCCGGCCCGATATGCCATCCATTCCTTTTCTCGAGAGCTGCTGCCTGACCCGCTGGGTTACTCCAGCTGTTTGTGTCTCCCAGTTCAGTTTAGCTTATTGTTAATAGACAATAGACAATAGACAATAGGTGCAGGAGTAGGCCATTCAGCCCTTCGAGCCAGCACCGCCATTCAATGCGATCATGGCTGATCACTATCAATCAGTACCCCGTTCCTGCCTTCTCCCCATACCCCCTCACTCCGCTATCCTTAAGAGCTCTATCCAGCTCTCTCTTGAAAGCATCCAACGAACTGGCCTCCACTGCCTTCTGAGGCAGAGAATTCCACACCTTCACCACCCTCTGACTGTGAAGCTTTTGTGTGAAGCTTTTGTTGCGCGCTAACCAGCCAGCGGTAAGACAGTACATGATTACAATCGAGCCATTCACAGTGTACAGATACATGATAAGGGAATAACGTTTAGTGCAAGGTAAAGACAGTCAAGTCTACCAAAGGTAACAGGATTGGTTTTAAAGACGGAATGCCATCAAAATAAATGGATCATTCCTACATATTATATTCCTATATGCCTTATTTTAGGTGACTTATATGAATGTTCCCCTCTCCTCTTGCTCCATTAAAAGGTTAAACACTTTCACAGTGCACACCGATGTATCCCTCTTGGGATCACAATGTTTCTAGCCAAGATTCAGCCTATCCGGCTGATGTCATCTGATGTCATCTGTTGCCGGCCTGATTGTCCTGCTCTTTTCTTGCTCCCAGTTCCTCCCCCCTACAATCAGTCTGAAGAAGGGTCCCGACCCGAAACGTCACCTCGCCACTTTCTCCAGAGATGCTGCCTGACCCACTGAGTTACTCCAGGATTTTGTGTGTCTATCTTTGGTGTAAACCAGGGTCTGCAATTCATTCCTGTTACATTTAATCATTCCTATATGCTGATTTGGAGAAAGGATCATTATTGAAGGCATCATGATTTTTACACTGAGTTTTTATTTCCTGAATTATTATTACTTATTCAAAGTTTGAAATATTTGTATTTTTTTTCCACTAAACCGTTCGTGATTGGACACTGTCAATTGTGTCAGGGCACATTGATGCTTTGAAGAGAATAGTTGTAAATAAATATAGTTATGAACTTGTTGTAAAGAGTTGTAAAGAGTTGTAAAGAGTTCTAAAAATAATGTAAAAATAGTTGTAAAAAGAGTCTGAAGAAGAGTCTTGGTGCAAGAACCTATCCACGTTCTCCAGAGATATGTAGGAAGGAACTACAGATACTGGTTTATACTGAAGATAGACGCAAAATGATGGAGTAACTCACCGGGTCAGGCAGCATCTCTGAAGAAAAAGAATAGGTGACTTTTCGGGTCGGAACCCTTCTTCAGATTGAAAGTAGTGATGGGAATAAACTGGGGGTGAGGAAAGGCCAGAACATGTCAGGGCCGGCAACAGGTGACCTCAGGAAAAGTGAAGCTCATAATGGCCCATTGTTGGCCGGGGAAGGCGTGATAACAGGATAGATACAAGGATGCGATCAGTGGAACTGGTGGGATGACTACGCTGGGGGAGGGTGGGAGAAAGGAGAGTGGATAGAACGCAGGAGTTACTTAAAATGAGAGAAATCAACGTTCATACCGCTGGGTTGTAAGCTCCCAAGTAAAATATGAGGTGTTATCATATCATCATATATCATATCATATATATACAGCCGGAAACAGGCCTTTTCGGCCCTCCAAGTCCGTGCCGCCCAGCGATCCCCGCACATTAACACTATCCTACACTCACTAGGGACAATTTTTACATTTACCCAGCCAATTAACCTACATACCTGTACGTCTTTGGAGTGTGGGAGGAAACCGAAGATCTCGGAGTAAACCCACGCAGGTCACGGGGAGAACGTACAAACTCCTTACAGTGCAGCACCCGTAGTCAGGATCGAACCTGAGTCTTCGGCGCTGCATTCGCTGTAAAGCAGCAACTCTACCGCTGCGCTACCGTGCCGCCCTTGTTGTTCCCCCAATTTGTGTGGGACCTCATTCTGACAGTGGAGGAGGCCCAGGACAGATAGGTCAGCATGGGAATGGGAAGGGGAATTACAATGTTTGACAACCGGGAGATCGCCTACAGATATTATCCAGAGATGCTGTCTGACCTATGCTGAGTTACTCCAGCACTTTGTGTCCTTGTTGTAAATAATATTAGTTGACCATATTAGTTATCATCTGCTGCTTATTTAAGGCAGTGAGCTTACAGTATATCTCTACCATCCTATATGTAAGTAGATGTGTCTCAGCTTTTCTTCTAAATGACTACTCCAGGGATGAAGTCATAGATTCTGCATTCAGGTGGCCAACAGCTCAGGGAATAAAGTACGATACGATACGATAGAACTTTATTTATCCCAGGATGGAAATTGATCTGCCAATAGTCATAAACACAAAATACGTGAAACATGAAATTAAAGTGAGGAGTGGAAAGGATTGGGGATGTGCAAAGATTGGGAAGGGGGGGGGGGGGGGGGAGGGAGGGAGGGGAGTTAGTCTTAGTCTACCCCACGATAGAAGAAAAGGTCTTGTAAATGTAAAAGGTCTTGTGTTGTTACTTTACTTTCCGAGAAGGAAATGCCAACTTTAACAAAGCTCTTTGCTCCCTTTCATTTTGTTTCGTTTCAAGGCTGAAGATAAATATGTTGTTCTGATTTGCCCAAGAATAAGAGAAGTCCCTTAGCTCAGCACCAGAGCTTTTCACATTCTTTCCCGGCGTGGTATAGTTTTGGTAGATCTTACACTCTTCACACAACGGAATGTTATTGCCTTAGCGACATTGCTGCCAAGTGTTGTCATTATGTACACACTCCTACCCTAATAAATAGCTTATTTGTTTGATGTTCACTTTTATATCTGGATTTTTAAAAAAAAGATGTGTGAGATTTATTAGTATGATCAAAACCACGCCACTCACTAAGTCTGCCTTTTGCTGGGTAAAGTGGTGGGTGGGGTGATGGATTAGTACTTTGGAGTAGAAACGCTTCCAATAAAAATCTCATTGAAATTCACTCCTTGAAGTTTGCTCATCCAGAATTTCAGAGTTTCTCTTCTGAGGTATACTTCATGTGCGTTCTCCCTTGACTTTTGGGTAATTAGAATTCAATTTATGGAGCATTTAGAAAACAGCGGCATACCAACTTGAATTCCAATCCTAAATGATTTTTTTTAAATGGCTTCTATAATTATCGTTCATTTCCCCCCCCTTAAATCTTAATTGCAGGGTCTACCATGCTATCAACTGGGAGGCTTAGAAGGATGATGGGATGCTTTTGCTGAGACTCGGGACTGACACTTCACAGTTTTCACGGCTGTGATAAAAAGGATTCGAGACTTACATTTTTATCTCTCGCTTGTCAGATGACTCTATTTGAAATCTATATAATTTGCATAGAAAGTGTACTTACTTCAGACTATACGTATTCCTCTTTAGATCAGCAGTTCGCTTAAGAAAGAAAAGCAGAAGGAGTTTATTTTGGGCTGAGTCCAATGTAAATTAGGCTCAGTCACACCTGAGAAAATTGACATGGCATTTATCCAGCGACAGTCTAATAAATGTATCCAAAAACCCCCTCCGACTGGCATGATTCAACGGTCACACTTCAGATCCATCAGTGCATCATGAATAATCTTATGTGAAATGTTTGCACTTGATTGGATATATTTCATATCACTAAACAAAGCAAAGTACAATGGAAAGAATGTGACTACTTTAGCTGGCGGAAAAAGGCTGGAAATGTCCAACCATGCTGCTCAGAATGAAAACATTCAAGCTCAAAACGTTATTGATCAATTTGCATTTACTTGTTGGTAAAACATTTTGAGTTTCTTGGCCTCAGTTTCCATTGAATTAATTTTAGATTTTAGATTTAGAGGCATAGCGTGGAAACAGGCCCATCGGCCCACCGAGTTCACGCCGGCCAGTAATCTCCCATACACTAGTTCTATTCTACATATTAGGGACAGTTTACAGAAACCAATTAACCTATAAACCTGCGTGTCTTTGGGATGTGGGAGGCAGAGAAAACCGACGTGGTTACAAGGGGAACGTGCAAACTCTGTACAGACAGCACCTGTGGTCAGGATCGAACCCGGGTCTCTGGCACTGAAAGGCAGCAACTTTATTGTTGTGCCACTGTGCAGCCCAGTAAATGTGCTGTAAATGTATTCCACTGAAAATAAAAGTTTGTTACATAATATGAACACAGATCTGAAAGAAAATGTTTCAACAAAACATAATTTAATGCGCTGGAATATTTCCAACATGTTTGAATGGAAATCTTGAGCTTTGATTTCACACACCATCTCAAATTAGCCTGACTTCCCTGTCAGTGGAAGATATCAAATAGAGAAACAATCTGTAGCCTGCAAAATGCAGCTAGTTACTTGATCTCCTGTGGCATACAGAGCTTTGGGGCTGGGGGGAGGGGTATTTACCCATTATTAATATTGGTTTATTGTCGTGATGTATACCGAGATACAGGGAAAAGCTTTTGTTTGTGTGCTATCCGATTAACTCAGATGATACTATACACGGACACAATCAAGCCATACACAAGTATGTGTTGGAAAGAACTGCAGATGCTGATATAAATTGAAGGTAGACACAAAATGCTGGAGTATCTCAGCGGGTCAGGCAGCATCTCTGGAGGGAAGGAATGGGTAATGTTTCGGGTCGAGACCCTTCTTCAGACTCATGTTAGGAGAGTGCGCAGTACAGAGATAAAATGTAGTCGGAGACAGTAAGACTGGTATAACAGATTCACAAGTTATAGGAGTAGAATTAGGCCATTCGGCCCATCGAGTCTACTCCGCCATTCAATCATGGCTGATCTCTGCCTCCTAATCCCATTTTCCTACCTTCTCCCCATAACAGCTTGACACCCGTTCTAATCAAAAATGTGTCTATCTCTACCTTAAAAATATCCACTGACTTGGCAAAGGTAGTGCAAAGAAAAGAATACCTGAATGCAGAACATGGATTTGCAGCACTGGAGCTTTACAGTTCCAGAGAAAACGTCCAATGTCTGCAATAAGGTAGGTTGGAAGATCTGGGCTGCACCTTAGCTTTTGGGAGGACTGTTCAGTAGTCTGATAACAGAGTGTAAGAAACTGTTGTGTAGGAAGGAACTACAGATGCTGGTTTATACCGAAGATAGAAACAGAATGCTGGAGTAACTCAGCGGTACAGGCAGCATCTCTGGATAGGAATGGGTGACGTTTCGTGTGAGACCGCACCTGGAGTACTGTGTGCAGTTTTGGTCTCCAAATTTGAGGAAGGATATTCTTGCTATGGAGGGCGTGCAGCGTAGGTTCACTAGGTTAATTCCCGGAATGGCGGGACTGTCGTATGTTGAAAGGCTGGAGCGATTGGGCTTGTATACACTGGAATTTAGAAGGATGAGGGGAGATCTTATTGAAACATATAAGATAATTAGGGGATTGGACACATTAGAGGCAGGAAGCATGTTCCCAATGTTGGGGGAGTCCAGAACAAGGGGCCACAGTTTAAGAATAAGGGGTAGGCCATTTAGAACGGAGATGAGGAAGAACTTTTTCAGTCAGAGAGTGGTGAAGGTGTGGAATTCTCTGCCTCAGAAGGCAGTGGAGGCCAGTTCGTTGGATGCTTTCAAGAGAGAGCTGGATAGAGCTCTTAAGGATAGCGGAGTGAGGTGGTATGGGGAGAAGGCAGGAACGGGGTACTGATTGAGAGTGATCAGCCATGATCGCATTGAATGGCGGTGCTGGCTCGAAGGGCTGAATGGCCTACTCCTGCACCTATTGTCTATTGTCTATTGTCTATTCAGACAATTCCTGAGTCCGGTGATACATCTTTCACATGTTTGTATCTTCTGCCAATGGTAGCTCAGCGGTAGAGTTGCTACTTTACAGTGCCAGGGACCCGGGTTCGATCCTGTCTAGAGGTGCTGTCTGCATGGAGTTTGCACGTTCTCCCGGTGGCCCTGCGTGTTTTCTCCAGGAGCTCTGATTTTCCTCCCACATTCCAAACACATGCAGGTTGGTAGGTTAATTGCCTTCTGTAAATTGTTACTACGACACGACACGATACGATAAACTTTATTCATCCCCGGGAGGAAATTGGTTTGCCGACAGTCAACACACAAGGTACTCAAAAATTTGAAATTAAAAGTGAAAACAAAAAGAAAAAGACAAGCCACTGTTGGCTGGCTGTCGTGTGCAGAGCGCCTTCACCGGAACAGACAAACAAACAAACACAGACTTATCCCCTGGGCAGAGGATTCTAAACTAGAGTGCCCCTCCCCCCCTCCCCCACGCCGCGTCCCCCTTTGTTCTCCCACCGTCCCTCACAGCGGTCCCCCCACGTCGGGTCCCCATTGTCTTCCCCTCCCCCCCTCACGCTCATCGACTGCGAGGCCCCACCGCCACCGAGGCTCCCGTTGCCGCCAAGGCATCCGCTGTCGCCGGCGAGGCTCCCATCACTGCCACCGCTGAGGCTCCTTCAGCCCAGCCAGGCAGGCTTCACCGCAGTCCCCTGGGAGGCCTGTGGGGTGAGTCGGGCCTACCGGGGGGCGTTCCGGTCTTCGTTCGTTGGCGGTGCGGTTCTTCGGCGGGTGGACCGGGCCCGCGCAGCTCCCCGGGACACTCCCGCCACAGAGCTCCTACTTACTGGTCGACGGACAGGTCAATGGCCTGATATGCAGGATAGAGCTGGTGTGTGGATGATCGTTGGTCAGCTTGTTCCCTCACTGTATCTCCAAAACTAAAACTAAGAACAGAAGGAAAATGTTTTGAGAAAAGGCGAAAGGGTAAATTCATCAACTCTGGGTCAGTCAGTTGAACCTCGATGCTTGCAATGGTTGTCCAACTCCTGATTCTCGTGCAGTGCTCTGAAGGCAATGTAAGTCCCAATGATGGCTCCCTATCGTATGTTTGAGCTCCTAGGCCTTTAGAATTCATAATGCCTGCTGTTGTCAGCTCAGGCAGATGAAATGCAGCCCATTTTGGGGGTTAGAGCCCATCCATTACAGTGACGTACTTTTCTAGCATCATCCTGAAATGACATTTCTTGAAACAAACAAATGAATTTATTTCCACCTTTGCTCCATTGATGGTTCTGGCCTTACACTGCAGCTTCAGTTGTGGCACATCTCAACGAGCATTCCTACAGCAAGTGAAGTCTCCTTCAACTTTGCCCCTTACTGAAGTCTGCTGGACGATAGGATCATCAGCTGAAAGACCTTCTCACTAATATTCCAGCAGATATCCCTTCTCTGCCACCCCTTTTCTCACCGAAGATAGGCACAAAATGCTGGACTAACTCGGCAGGACTGGCAGCATCTCTCCGGGTGTCATTTTGGGTCGGGACCCTTCTTCAGACAGTCTTCCTGCACTCTGAAGAAGGGTCTCGCCCCGAAACATCACCCATTCCTTCTCCCCAGAGATGCTGCCTTTCCCGCTGAGTTACTCCAGTATTTTGTGTCTATCTTCAGTGTGATCCAGCATCTGCAGTTCCTACACACTGTGCTTTTTCCCATTCTCCTTACCTTAACGTAAACCATCATTGCCCACCAGTCTGTAACGACAAGTTTCGGCTAAACAAAATGCACCTAACTGTGGCTGTTGGAAATCTGAAGTAAAAACAGATAATACTGAGAATACTCAGAAGGCAGCACCTTTGTTGAGAGCTGCAAACTTTCATGCCCACCTTCTGAAAGTTGTGACGTTACAGAGAGTGGTGAGTCTGTGGAATTCTCTGCCACAGAAGGTAGTTGAGGCCAGTTCATTGGCTATATTTAAGAGGGAGTTAAATGTGGCCCTTGTGGCTAAAGGGATCAGGGGGTATGGAGAGAAGGCAGGTACAGGTTACTGAGCTGGATGATCAGCCATGATCATATTGAATGGCGGTGCAGGCTCGAAGGGCCGAATGGCCTACTCCTGCACCTAGTTTCTATGTTTCTCTGTTTCTATGTAACGTTCACTCCATTTGCCTTTCTTTGATGCCGCCTAATTTGCAGCATTTCCAGGATTCGGCTGAAATAAATGTTTTGAATTCAGCTTCTGTACCTCATCAAGCTCCAAGGATATCCAAGTAGGGAATTACACGATCCAAACTGCTGGTTTATATATTAATTGTATGACCTGGCGAGCTGCCTGTGGCCATATGGCTGGTGCACTGCTGCGAGAAGATTGTACTCAGGTCTTTTGAAACTTTGTCGGCGCCAGAAACGTGGCGACTCTTTGTGTACTGCCAATAGACCACAGACAATAGACAATAGGTGCAGGAGTAGGCCATTCGGGCCTTTGAGCCAGCATCGCCATTCACTGTGATCATGGCTGATCATGCACAATCAGTACTCCGCTCCTGCCTTCTCCCCTTACCCCCTGACTCCGCTATCTTTAAGAGCTCTATCTAGCTCTCTCTTGAATGCATTCAGAGAATTGGCCTCCACTGCCTTCTGAGGCAGAGAATTCCACAGATTTACAGCTCTCTGACTGAAAACGTCACCTGCCTAGGTGAAGTCTACTGTATGATTTTACAGAAACAAAGAATCTCACTATACCAATGCCCGTGACAATAAAGAATCATTGAATCATTGAATTGAATAAAATTAACAAAAGAGTTGTGCCAGAATTTAAGTCCATAAGAACATAAGGAAAAAATGGGTTATTATATAAATTGACAGATTCTAAAGCTACAGTTACAGAAATTTACGGAAATCAGTGGTGATGCTGGTTTTATCTTTTTCTTTTATTTCAGTTATTAAGTTATTAAGAGAGAGTCAGATTTAGCTCTTAGGGCTAAAGGAATCAAGGGATATGGGGTAAAAGCAGGAACGAGGTACTGATTTTAGATGATTAGCCATGATCATATTGAATGGCGGTGCTGGCTCGAAGGGCCAAATGGCCCACTCCTGCACATAGACCTAACATAGAAACATAGACCTATTTTTCTATGTCTCTATTCTTCCTGATAGGAGTATATCAAATCATGAATGGCATCGATAGGGTAGACAGTCAAAGATTTTGTCCCAGGGCGGGAATGTGAAATCCTATGTGAAATCTTCACCTGAGGTTTAAGGTGAGAGGCAAAGTTTAAAAGTGATATGCAGGGCATGTTTTTTTAAAACCGAGAGTGTTGGGGGCCTGGAACACACTGCCAGGGGTGGTGATGACTGAGACAGCTACCTTTAGAGTCTTTTAACCCACATTTAAGATAGCACATGGAGGGATATGGACCATGTGCAGGCAGAGGGGATTAGTTTAGACAATAGACAATATAGACAATAGACAATAGGTGCAGGAGTAGGCCATTCGGCCCTTCGAGCCAGCACCACCATTCAATGTGATCATGGCTGATCATTCTCAATCAGTACCCCGTTCCTGCCTTCTCCCCATACCACCTGACTCCGCTATCCTTAAGAGCTCTATCCAGCTCTCTCTTGAATGTATTCAGAGAATTGGCCTCCACTGCCCTCTGAGGCAGAGAATTCCACAGATTCACAACTCTCTGACTGAAAAAGTTTTTCCTCATCTCTGTTCTAAATAGCCTACCCCTTACTCTTAAACTGTGGCCCCTGGTTCTGGACTCCCCCAACATTGGGAACATGTTTCCTGCCTCTAATGTGTCCAACCCCTTAATAATCTTATACGTTTCGATAAGATCCCCTCTCATTCTTCTAGATTCCAGTGTATACAAGCCTAGTCGCTCCAGTCTTTCAACATATGACAGTCCCGCCATTCCGGGAATTAACCTAGTAAACCTACGCTGCACTCCCTCATTAAACCAGGCATTATGTTCAGCGTGGACATTGTGGATCTGCAAGAAGGAACGGAACTGCAGATGCTGGTTTATAACCATATAACCATATAACAATTACAGCACGGAAACAGGCCAGTTTGGCCCTTCTAGTCCATGCCGAACACTTTCTCCGACCTAGTCCCATCTACCTGCTCTCAGACCTTAACCCTCCAATCCCTTCCCATCCATATACCTATCTAATTTACTCTTAAATAATAAAATCGAGCCTGCCTCCACCACTTCCACCGGAAGCTCATTCCATACAGCCACCACCCTCTGAGTAAAAAAGTTACCCCTCATGTTACCCCTAAACTTTTGTCCCTTAATTCTGAAGCTATGTCCCCTTGTTTGAATCTTCCCCACTCTCAAAGGGAAAAGCTTACCCACGTCAACTCTGTCCGTCCCTCTTAAAATTTAAAAAACCTCTATCAAGTCCCCCCTTAACCTTCTGCGCTCCAAAGAATAAAGACCCAACCTGTTCAATCTCTCTCTGTAGCTTAATCTCTCTTTACCCCGAAGAGAGGCACAAAGTGCTTGAGTAACTCAGCGGGTCAGGCAGCACCCAGTTACTCCAGCATGTTTTGTCTATCTGCACTGTTCCTTGCTCTGAAATTGTCATTTCCTGATCCAAACAGCCACTGAAATATGAAATAGCTTCGAGAGATGCATGCTCTCTGAAAGGAAAAGGATTGAATTCTGTGGATTATTTTACGCAATTGAATTAACTGCGATAACCATTAGTTATAAATGTGCTTTTTTTTGTTGTTTAGGATATGGTTTAATTTTTTTTTTCTCGAGAAGGAAAAATGTCAATCCTATATCGTTTAACATATTTAATCGTTCTATTTTTAGCCGCCGTGTGTGATTACTAGTGTAGGAAGGCGCTGCCTGAATGATTTTTGGATCCAATTACGCACTTCTAGTTTTCCAGTATTTAACTCGCTCTGATGATATTTGCTCCCAATATCAGTAGCAATCCAGTTCCTCGCTGCTCACACCCATTAACGTGGCGATCGAAGCTCGTTTCCGATCAATGGGACCATTTGTGTCGGCCGTGGTCCAAACTTTGACTTCATGCGCGACCATGGTATTTGGATACAAGATACCTCTCGTCGTGTTTCTGAATCGTCCAACTGCTTGGCGTAGACTGGTATTATCAGCCTTTATTGATCGCCGGGTCACCTCGCCCGCACATTTACAGCTTTATCCCATCATTTATTCCACCTGTACTAAAATACATCTCGCAGCATCTTAATGGATTTGATCCACAGGAGCCAGAGGAGGGGAGGGTGGGGGGGGGGGGGTGAAGGCCAGACCGTGGTTCTGACGGAGGGCATTTGATGCACAATGATAACTGTGGTCGTGGTGGAGAAATCTCAGTGGAATCCAGCAAGATGGAGACGGGGAGGGGTGGGGTGGGTGGCAGGCGGAGTCTCTGAAAGTGTCCAAGTCCAAAAGTGGCCAGAGATGCCGAAGCCAAGAACGAGCACAGAGAGGGAGGGAGGGAGAGGGAGGGAGAGAGAGAGAGGGAGGGAGAGAGGGTGTTTTTATTTTGCCTGTGAACCTGATTCATCCCGAGCCCACAAGTTATAAAAGTGAATCTCGACAGGAGGCGGTGTGAGTTCTTGGGGAGATGATGTAAGACTCGCTTCCCAGCAGCTTTCTCTCTCTCTCTTTCTCTCTCTCTCTCTCTCTCTCTCTCTCTCTTTCTCTCTCTCTCTCTCTCTCTCTGTGCCTCTCTGAGATGTGACACAGGGAGGTTAGATCAACGAGGCCGGCGGCGGGCTAGGAACAGCCCGGGAGAAAGCAGCTCCTAGCGCGGAGGTTACCCGAGCCTCCAGCGTCGCCCCAGCGGACCCCAGCCCTCGGGTGGGGAAGGGAGAGCGGGGCTCGCAGCGAGCCCGCGGCAACCGGCAGGGAGTGAGTGGAGGGGAGGAGGGGAGAGCAGAGGAGAGGAGAGGAGAGGAGGGGAGAGGAGGAGAGGAGGGGAGAGGAGGGGAGAGGAGGGGAGAGGAGAGGAGAGGAGAGGAGGAGAGGAGAGGAGGGGTGGGGAGGGGAGGAGAGGAGGGGAGAGGAGGGGTGGAGAGGAGAGGAGGAGGGGAGGGGTGGGGAGGAGAGGAGAGGAGGGGAGGGGAGGGGAGGGGAGGGGAGGGGAGGAGAGGAGGGGAGGGAGGGGAGGAGAGGAGGGAGGGAGGAGAGAGGAGGGGAGGGGAAGAGAGGAGAGAGGAGGGGAGAAGAGGAGGGGAGGGGAGAGGAGGGGTGGGGAGAACCCGGCCACTTGGGCCGTTGCAGGGAGCAGAGAGCAGGGGTGTGGACCAGCTGGCTGGCGGGGAGGGAGGGCTGGTGGAGATGGCTGTGAATGCCAACTGTAGGGCAGTGGCCGTGTCAACCCAGGAGAGCGGCGGCGAGGCTCTGCCCGAGGTGGTGGAGTTGAACGTGGGAGGTCAGGTCTACTTCACCAGGCTGTCCACACTGACCAACCTGCCCAACTCGGTCCTGGGCAGGATGTTTGGGCACAAGAGGAACTCGGGCGGCCCCGACCTGGCCCGGGACAACCGAGGGCGCTTCTTCATCGACAGGGACGGCTTCTTGTTCCGATACATCCTGGATTACCTGCGGGACCGCTCGGTGGTGCTGCCCGACCTGTTCCCGGAGAAGATGCGCTTGAGGCGGGAGGCTGAGTTCTTCCAGCTGCCGGACCTGGTGAGGATGCTGAGCCCTGAAGAGAGGCAGAGCCCCAGCCCAGGCCTGGAGGATCCATCACACAGTGACCAGGACGAGGTGTCTCAGGGTAGTGACCTCCCCCGGCCAGTCAGCCAGACGGCAGAGCGCCGGGCCGGCTTCATCACCCTGGGCTACCGGGGCTCCTGTGTGTTGGGACGGGACATCATGCAGGGAGATGCCCGGCTCTTCAGGCGGGTCCCCCGCATCCTCACCTGTGGGCGCGTCGGGCTCCTCAAGGAGGTGTTTGGGGACAACGTCAACCAAAGCAGGGACCCAGACCGGACCCCGGACAGGTACACGTCCCGCTTCTACCTCCGCTACCGCCAACTGGAGAGAGCCTTCGACACACTGGCCGAGGCTGGCTTCACTCTGCTCGGCACCAATTCCTCCCTCACCGGCTCGGCGTGCGGGCAGGCGGCCGACGACAGGGCGTGGAGCAGCTACACGGAGTACCTCTTCTACCGTGAGTACAACGGTGCCCGCACCCTGACACCTGGCGCCCAGCACAGCCCCCACACACCCAGCCCCCCCCCGCACCCAGCACACCCTCCACACACCCACCCAGCCCGCACCCACCCCGCACAGTACTCCACACACACCTGGCGCCCAGCACAGCCCCCACACACCCAGCCCCCCCCGCACCCAGCACACCCTCCACACACCCACCCAGCCCGCACCCACCCCGCACAGTACTCCACACACACCTGGCGCCCAGCACAGCCCCCACACACCCAGCACCCCCCGCACCCAGCACACCCTCCACACACCCACCCAGCCCGCACCCACCCCGCACAGTACTCCACACACACCTGGCGCCCAGCACAGCCCCCACACACCCAGCACCCCCCGCACCCAGCACACCCTCCACACACCCACCCAGCCCGCACCCACCCCGCACAGTACTCCACACACACCTGGCGCCCAGCACAGCCTCCACACACCCAGCCCACACCCAGCTCGCACACACCCACCCAGCCCGCACCCAGCCCCCACACACCCAGCCCACACAGTACTACACACACTCCCCACACAGTACTCCACACACACCCAGCCCGCACCCTTACACGTGGCGCCCAGCACAGCCCCCACACACCCAGCCCCCACGCACCCAGCACAGCCTCCACACACCCACCCAGCCCGCACCCACCCCGCACAGTACTCCACACACACCTGGCGCCCAGCACAGCCTCCACACACCCAGCCCGCACTGGTCTCCACACCCACCCAGCAACACCTTGCCATTCACACCCACCGCTCAATGGGGGATCTACACCACCCCACCCCCATCCCCAACACATCCACTCCACTGCCAACATCCACTCCCCAGACACCCCTCCCCAACACACCCTCCAAACCTACCACCCACTCCCCAGACACCCCTCCCATCCCCAACACACCCTCAAACCAACACCCACTCCCCAGACACCCCTCCCATCCCCAACACACCCTCAAACAAACACCCACTCCCCAGACACCCCTCCCATCCCCAACACACCCTCAAACCGACCACCCATCCTCCAGACACCACCCATCCCAAAAATAACCCCCAACCCAATATCCACCTCCTAGACACCACCCCCAACACATCCCCAAACCCATCACCCATCCTCCACATACCCCATCCACCCATCCCCAACATCCCCCCCAACCCCATCACCCATCCTCCACACACCACGCCTCCCATCCCCAACACAGCCCGTCCAGACCTAACATCCGTTCTCGAGGCACCCCCTCTAATTATTCCCACTACATCCTGACCAGACCCACCATCCACCACCGAGATACCCCAGCCACTCGCCCGCACCACATCCCACCCAAACCCAATATCCATCCCCGAGACACCCCATCCACTCGGCCGCACCACATCCCACCCAAACTCACCATCAATTCCCCAAAATATCCTGTCCACTCTCGCCACCCATTACCTAGACACCTCCTTCATCGATCCCCAACACGTCCAATCCACACCACCCATTCCCAATCCAGCCCCTCAATCCACGCCACCACCCCCACCCCCACCCCCATCTCGTCCACATCCAGATCCATCCCCCACATCGCCCCTCTCACCATCACCACACCCACCCCCATCTCAAACACATCTCGCTACACCCCCACCCCCCCCACACACTCACCTCCCAACACCCACCACCCAACACGAGTACACTCCTTCTCCGACCACGGTTCACCATTGACCGAGTTGAGCCGACACGATGGACCACGTTTCGATTAACAAATCCAACATTGAACAAACCATTATGCCCGGAAGCAACGTTCAAACGTTCCCCTCCCTCCCTCCCTCCCTCCCTCCCTCCTCCCGCGCCGACTGTGTACACAAACCCCTCTGGACGGCAGAGAAGAGTTAAGCACAAACTTCTCTGTCGTCCATTTCGAGCAACTCTAAAGACACGTTGTAATTTTGCTATAGTATTTAATGGCGAACGGGGCTAGTACGGATGTCAGGTGGACAGCAAATGACGGCCGAATGGCAGTTCTTTGACGGAGCCGATAATGCACAGAGTTAAAGGACAGATTGTGCCGGACTTTGCCTGTGTCCAAGGCGTGCACATGTTGGTTCTGTCATGCTTTCAAGCGCCAAGAACGGGCACCATTTACAGGGCAAGATGACGTTAAAAAAACGAGGCAGCCAAAAAACCAAACTAGTCAGAAATGTCTGTCCCCGCCGTTCCTGCAGCTTGCGAGTGGCTCAGTTCTTTACCCTTTCGTGCGCCGGCACCGAGTCAGTGAAGAAAGCCAATTGGCATGTTGGCCTTCATTGCGAGAGGATTTGAGTTTAGGAGCAAGGAGGTCCTACTGCAGTTGTACACGGTCCCATTGAGACCGCACCTGGAGTATTGTGTGCAATTTTGGTCTCCAAATTTGAGGAAGGACATTATTGCCATTGAAGGAGTGCTGTGTAGGTTCAACAGGTTAATTCCTGGGAAGGCGGGACTGACGTATGATGAAAGAATGGGTCGACTGGGCTTGTATTGGCTAGAATTTTGAAGGATGAGAGGGGATCTTAGAGAAACATATTCTTAGAGGATTGGACAGGCTAGATGCAGGAAAAATGTTCACGATGTTGGGGGAGTCCAGAACCAGGGGTCACAGTTTAAGAATACGGGGTAGCCCATTTAGGACTGAGATGAGGAAAAACGTTTTTACCCTGAGAGTTGTGAATCTGTGGAATTCTCTGCCACAGAAGGCAGTGGTGGCCAATTCGCTGGATGTTTTCAAGGGAGAGTTAGATTTAGCTCTTAGGGCTCAAGGAATCAAGGGCTATGGGGAAAAAGCCGGAAAAGGGTACTGATTTTGGATGATCAGCCATGATCATGTTGAATGGCGGTGCTGGCTGGAAGGGCCGAATGGCCTACTCCTGCACCTATTTTCTATGTTTCTATGAGTCACACTGTCGAACGGCAGCGAGTGTAAGTGGAGGCACTGATACACAGTATTAACTTCCTAAATTGGCGCACGGTTTGCCATTCTGACTACTAGATTTTATGCTGCCTGCCTTGATTTAGACAATAGACAATAGACAATAAGTGCAGGAGGAGGCCATTCGGCCCTTCAATGTGATCATGGCTGATCATTCTCAATCAGTACCGCGTTCCTGCCTTCTTCCCATACCCCTGACTCCGCTATCCTTAAGAGCTCTATCTAGCTCTCTCTTGAATGCATTCAGAGAATTGGCCTCCACTGCCTTCTGAGGCAGAGAATTCCACAGATTCTCAACTCTGACTGAAAAGGTTTTCCTCATCTCAGTTATAAATGGCCTACCCCTTATTCTTAAACTGTGGCCCCTGGGGAGGGGGGGGGGGGGGGTGGTATTGTCTGATCCACACAATAAGGCAAGAATATATCTAACCGCTGCTTTGAAATACCAGCAACTCGTATAAAACCAGGTTTTACCTCCCGTCTGTGTGCTTCCAACGTCGGGGATTCAACCGTGTTCACCCAGTACAGCCGCAAGGAGCAGTGACGAACTGTGTCTTCTCCTGACAAAAGTTTTGTGTAGTATTAGCCGAGTACCTGCACAACTCTTCATGCGATTTCCCTTGGACAAGTGAGTTTATTGCAATGTGATATTCTCTTACCATCAGTGCGAAATAGGCAGCTCAGAGGGCAGAAACTGGTCAACGTTGTCTTATCAGGCGGCATTTTCGCTACAAAAATACATGTAAATGTTGAAATGTTACATTATATCTCCAGTAAAATCAGTGGTCGTCAGTGCTTTCGATCCAAAATGCCAGGGGCTTGGACGCTGAGAGTGGCACACACTATCTTTCGAGCTTTTGCCAAAACATACTCATATAATATCGTCGCGAAGTCACACAATAATGTCGCGCCTGCCACAGTGTTACTTGAAAATATTTCCTTCTGGCTGAATTAACTCGTTGTGAAACGCAATGGCGGTCATTCAGTTCAAGTGCAGATCACTAAAACATTGCCCAGGAGCTCTTTGTAACGAGTGGAATTTCCTAACGTGATAGGTCTTGGTCGAAATTAACAAGGAGGAGGTCGTTTAAGTATTCAGCGAATTCAATTAAACTCTTTAACGGTAACTCTTTTTTTAAGCCCACGACCTGACTATTCTGTTTTTTTTGTCCAATCCACAGATCAGTTCAGTTTAGTTTAGTTCATGTGTACGTGTACCGAGGTGCAGTGAAAGGCTTTTGTTGCGCGCCATCCAGCCTGCGGAAGGACAATACACGATTACAATCGAGCCATTTACAGTGTATCGATACATGATAAGGGAAATTAAGCAACACTGGACCGTTTTGTAAACTTGAGATGATCCAACATGCATGCACAAGGTGCCCATGACCAATCGACTCCCATTTACGATCACCCTTGATCTTAATTCCAACTCCATTAAGCAATGTCTTGATTTTAACATTTCCATTTTTTGTTTTTCAATCCTTCTACGGGCCAGATCTCTTTGTCTTTTCAAATCAACCCATGCTTACAATTTTCCGAACTATTTACATCGCTACAATTTTGGTCTCTTGGTCATTTCCAAATTGGTATGGGTTTGCTGTATTATTGTCTGGTATGCAGATATATGGTCATAAGGTATAGGAGTAGAATTGGGCCATTCGGCCCATCTGGTATACTCCACCATTCAATGATGGCTGATCTATCTCTCCCTCCTAACCCCATTCTCCTGCCTTCTCCCCATACCCTCTGACACCTGTACTAATGAAGAATATATCTATCTCTGCCTTAAAAAATACCCACTGACTTGGCTTTCATAGCCTTCTGTGGCAAAGAATTCCACAGATTCACCACCCTCTGACTAAAGAAATTTCTCCTCATCTCCTTCCTAAAAGAACAGTGAAAGACATTGTTGTGCATGCTACCCACACAAACCATTCCTATACCTGTACAAATGAGAAAATAAACAGAGTGCAAAATGTAGTGTTATAGGCACAGAGAAAATGCAGATTAAAAAAATATAAGGCTCACTCTGAGGTAAATTGGAAGTTGCCAGGACTCGAGGGCCTAAGCTATAGGGAGAGGTTGGACATGCTAGGACTTTATTCCTTGGAGCGCAGGAGGGTGAGGGGTGATATTATAGAGCTATACAAAATCATGAGAGGAATGAAGCACAGAGTCCCTTGCCCAGAGTAGAGGAATCGAGAACCAGAGGACATAACTTTAAGGGGAAAGATTCAATAGGGACCTGAGGGGTGAGTTGTTCCACACAAAGGTAGGCGAGCCTATGGAACAAGCTGCTGGAGGAACGAGTTGAGACAGGTACTATTGCAGGGGTGGCCAAACTTGCTTAATGTAAGAGCCACTATTGCAATGTTTTAGAAACATTTAGTCAGGTACATGGATAAGACAAGTTTAGAGGGATATGGGCCAAATATAGGCAGGTGGGATTAGTGTAGATGGGACGTGTTGGTCGGTGTGGGCAATTTAGTCCGAAGGGTCTGTTCCCACGCTATATGAATCTATGACTCTATCAGGAATTTATCTTATCATATGTGAAGTCTGTTCAAAAGTCTAATAACAGAGAAGAAACTGTTCTTGAATCTGATGGTACATGGTTTCAACCTTTCGTATCTTCTCCCTGATGGGAGAGGGGAGAAGAGAGAATGGCTGGGGTGTAAGTGGTCCTTGATGATGTTGGCTGCTTTCATGAGGCAGCGTGAGACATAGATGGTATCTATGAGAGAGAAGCTTGTATGTATGATGGACCAGGTTGTGTTTACAACTCTCTGCAATATCTTCCAGTCTTGGGGTAGAGCAGTTGCCATACTAGGCTGCAATGCATCAGAGAAGACGCTTTAGTGGAGCATTTGTGGAAAATGGTAATAATAATTGGAGACGTGCTGAATTTGTTTAGGCTTCTGATGGGGTAGGGGTGTGGTGTGCTTTCTTGGCTGCAGCATCATTGCGGTTAGACCAGATTAATTATTGGTGATATTTACAAATATGATTGCTTCAGCAACAGTGGCCCATTCAAATCTCAAACCTGTGTCTTCCGTTCCCTAAATCTCATTACCTTGCTGTCTCTCATTCTTCCAAAAACAAGTAACTTGCAACCTACCGTGGTGGTGGCCCGGTGGTGCAGCGGTAGAGTTGCTGCCTTACAGCACCAGAGACCCGGGTTCGATCCCGACTGTGGGTGCTGTCTGTACGGAGTTAGTACATTCTTCACGTGACCTTGTGGGTTTTCGCCGAGATCTTTGGTTTCCTCCCACACTCTAAAGACATACAGGTTTGTAAATTAATTGGCATGGTATGAAGGTAAAATTGTCCCAAGTGTGTGTGGGGTGGTGTTAATGTGCAGGAATCACTGGTCAGTGCGAACTCGGTGGGCCGAAGGGCCCAATCCACACTGTATCTCTAAACTAAACTAAACTAAACTAACAATAGCAATTGAGGAGATGGAAAAGCTATACAGGAGACAGAAAAGCCGGAAATCTCCAGGACCGGACAATGTTTCCCTCTCTACCCTCAAGCTCTGTGCCGAACAACTGGCACCAGTCTACACAGACGTTTTCAATCAGTCGTTGCAAACTTGCACTGTCCCTGCCTGCTTCAAAGTCTCCACTATTGTTTCCATACCCAAAAAGCCAAGGATCACTAGTCTTAATGACTACAGGCCTGTCGCACTGACCTCTGTAATCATGAAGACACTTGAAAGACTTGTGCTGGCCCGCCCACCTGAAAAATATCATAAACTCCCTGGTGGACTCCCTGCAGTTTGCATACCAGGCAAATAGATCAGCGGATGACGCAGTCAACCTAAGCTTGTACTTCATCCTCCAGCACCCAGACCGCCAGGGGACCTATGCCAGGATTTTGTTTGTGGATTTTAGCTCTGCGATTTTGTTTAGGCGACTGCCATAGTCGTAGCAGGTCGCCGAAAAACCGGCGACTGGACCCCCCCTACGGCAACGAGTACGACATGCTACGACAACCTACCGCCTAGTCGACGTCAAGTTAAGGCAAGCTACCGACAACTGGCGACCCAATCGTCGCGAGTCGGACGTCCACCTACGACCGCACCTACGACAACCTACCACCACAGAGGCGACAGCCTACGACAACCGAAGTCAACCTGCGTCCACCCGCGACAAGCTACGACCCTAAAGACTGAAGACAACTGATGACAATTCACGTTTCACCCAGTTTCCCTATGGTAGACAATAGACAATAAGTGCAGGAGGAGGCCATTCGGCCCTTCGAGCCAGCACCGCCATTCAATGTGAGCATGGCTGATCATTCTCAATCAGTACCCCGTTCCTGCCTTCTCCCCATACCCCCTGATTCCGCTATCCTTCAGAGCTCTATCCTGCTCTCTCTTGAATGCATTCAGAGAATTGGCCTCCACTGCCTTCTGAGGCAGAGAATTCCACAGATTCACAACTCTCTGACTGAAAAAGTTTTTCCTCATCTCAGTTCTAAATGGCCTACCCCTTATTCTTAAACTGTGGCCCCTTGTTCTGGACTCCCCCAACATTGGGAACATGTTTCCTGCCTCTAACGTGTCCAACCCCTTAATAGGGTTTCCAATCATTCTGCATCATGACTATTTGAAAGGGATACCATGAGAAACTGAAATACAATAACTTCATACATCAATTTTCCGTCAAAATGTCAAGAATTTCCATTATTGATATTCAAACAAACAATTAAAAAAAAAAAGTTGCTAAGAACATACAACAAAAATATTGTAATAAATTTCAATAAACCTCAAACTTCAAACTTTAAAATTCAAACTTTAAACAGAATACAAGTGCAAAAACATACAAAACCTGCACTGATGGGTGATCAGATCAAGCCCACACATGGAATTCACCGGTCAGCACTGGCGTCAGCCTACGTCATCTGGCGACAACCTACGACAGCACCTACGTCAGGAGACGTCAAGCTACGCTCATTGGCGTCAAACCCACTGTCGCCAAAATTTTTTCACCATTCTGAAAATCCAGCGGCGACCAGAAAGATGCTACGGCTCTTTGGAGACGACTCATGACCATCCAGGTGACACCCCGGCGACCGTGTGGTGACAGCCTAGTCACCTGTAGTTGCCTAAAAAATCGCCTAAGTTGGACAGGCCCTTAAGTGTGCATTTTTCCCCATCAGTGGTAAGATCCATTAAGAACAATCTAAAGTTATTTTCTTTGCGTTGCAACTGAAAACCCTGGTCTGGATGTTCACTGATGTTCACCAAACTCACCTTTTGCCTACTCACAAAACCACTTTAACTTGGAGCAGGATCTTGACTGCAGACTTCTGCAGGTAAGAGGGTTCCCAGGTGATTAGGAATGCCCAGTGTCATGGAGGAACTTTCCAATTATAAGTACAAGCCTCTCCTCTGGAATAGTCTGAACTCAACAATTTATTGATCAATGGTGAGAACATTGTGTACAAAATCATGAAAGGAATAGATCGGGTAAGCACACAGTCTTTTGCCCAGAGATAGGGGAATCGAAAACCAGAGGACATATGTTTAAGGTGAGGGGGGAAAGATTTAATAGGAACCTGATAGGTAACTTTTTCACATAAAGGGTGGTGGGTGTATGGAACGAGCTGCCGGAGGAGTTAGCTGCAGGTACTATCGCAATATTTAAGAAACATTTAGACAGGTACATGGATAAGACAGGTTTAGAGGGATATAGGCCAAACGCAGGCAGGTGGGATTAGTGTAAATGGGACATGTTAGTCGGTGTGGGCAAGTTGGGTCGAAGGGCCTGTTTCCACGTTGTATAACTCTTTGATTCTATGACTCGATGTCTCTAAATTGATGATGGTTAGCAGTTACCAGTTCCATGCTGTGAGACTCTATGATTCTATGACTCTACGAGAACATGTGCTTCTATATTTCCTTGGCAAAGATTATACTGGCAGGCTTCATGATTGTTAATCGAATGCATTGTTCTAATCTCAATAATTGAAACCAGTAACAAAATGTGCATTAGCTTAATTGACAAGATATATTCATTATCTTGTGAGGTGCTGTTTCCAAGGACTGATGTGGTGCTATTTCCAAGGGTTAAGGATGGATCTGCTCTTCAATTTGTTTCACCAGTTTGATAAGACAGTAATCCAGTATTGCTTGAACATTTGCATCAGTATTCAAGGTGAATTCATTGATTTTTTGCGTGACTCACTTATTGTAAACATGAATTAGTAGGAACCGTATTACATTAGAGTTTAGTTTAGGGACACAGCACGGAAACAGGCCCTTCGGCCCAACAGGTCCGCACTGACCAGTGACCCCGTACACTAACACTATCCTACACACACTAGGGACAATTTACAATTTTTACCAAAGCCAATTCATCTACAAACCTGTAGGAATGAACTGCAGATGCTGGTTTACACCGAAGATAGATACAAAATGCTGGAATAACTCAGCGGGCTAGGCAGCATCTCTGGAGAGAAGGAATGGGTCTGAAGAAGGGTCTCGATCCAAAATGCACCCATTCCTTCTCTGTAGAGATGATGCTGAGTTATTCGACAAACCTTTCTGTCTTTGCAGTGTGGGAGGAAACTGGAGCACCTGGAGAAAGCCCACACGGTGGTGGGGAGAACATACAAACTCTGTACAGACAGCACCCATAGTCAGGATTAAACCTGAGTCTCTGGTGTGGTAAGGCAGCAACTCTACCGCTGTGCTACCTTGCTGCCCTTAAGCAAATACGAGTTAAGCAAAGGTGTTCACAAGATCATAAATGATAGGAGCAGAATTAGGCCATTTGGCCCATCAAGTCTACTCTGCCATTCAATCATGGCTGATCTATCTCTCTCTTCTAACCCCATTCTCCTGCCTTCTCCCCATAACCTTTGATACCCGTACTAATCAAGAATCTATCCATCTCTGCCTTCAATATATCCACTGACTTTGCCTCAACAGCCTTCTGTGGCTAAGAATTCCACAGATTCACCACCCTCCGACTAAAGAAATTCCTCCTCATCTCCTTCCTAAAAGAACGCCCTTTAATTCTGAGGCTATGACCTGTAGTCCTAGACCCTCCCACTCGTGGAAACATCCTCGCCACATCCACTCTATCAAAGCCTTTCACTATCCTGTACGTTTCAATGAGGCCCCCCCCCCCCCCACTCATTCTTCGAAACTCCAGCGAATACAGTCGCAGTGCCGTCAAACGCTCATCATATGTTCTAAGCAAATACGATTTAAGCAGAAAGCCAATTCATTCATAGTGGAAAGATCACTGTGCACAACGGGAGCGTGGGTTAAGAGACAAGCCGGGTGGTGGGCGAGAAAACTGAGCAAATCGTTAGGTAATGCATCAGCAATTGAATGGCAGCGCTCATTTTGCAACGCTGTGCTAAATTGTTAAGGGAGCTGTTGATCTACTGTTCCTCCTGAGTCAACATTTATCTGCAGTGATAATTGCATTTCTCTCGTATGAAGAAGGAAATTGTGGATTAAGACACAAGTTGTGGAATGGCATGATAAATTTAGATTTGATGAGGTTTCCAGTGGGACAATGTAGGCAGGTTATAAAACAACATTGACCAAAGCCTCTGTTTGCCTTCCATGCCAAACACGATGAACAGTATAATTATGATCCATGGGAGACCACTGGATGGGATAAAGTTTCCTTTGTTATATTATGTTACCTTTCAGTGCAATATTTCATTTTGAATTTTTTATGGCTATCTGTCTATTCTTGCATTTTATGCCCAAATAAATATTCTGGAGCAGTTAAATATTCCAATCTGCAATAGCTTACTTGATGTTTCCCTCTTTTGCTACAGATACAAGTCTAAACCTCTTGGGTAGTGTGTATCAGGGCTTTGTCTGTTCACATTATGATAAACCATACACAAATATGGCTTTGGAAACAAGTATTTAGTGAACAAAAGTCAGTCATGAACTTTCAATATATTTTACACTGTCGTGAACAGCTCATATGTGTATTGTGTTACAGTTCGCCTTAGTACTATATTCATGCTTTACTATACAATTACATTTCTGTGGATAGACGCAAAATGCCGGAGTAACCTAGCGGGTCAGGCAGCTTCTCTGGAGAAAAGGAATAGGTGACATTTTGGTCCTTTTCATACCTCTAGTTTCCCTCTCCCCTGACTCTCAGTCTGAAGAAGGGTTCCGACCCGAAACATCAAATGTTCCTTTTCTCCAGAGATGTTGCCTGACCCGCCTAGTTACCCCAGCATACGGTGTAGATCTTTGGGGTAAACCCTTCTTCAGACTGAAAGATAGAGAAGGCCAGACCAAAACAGTGCCGGCAACAGATGACCCCAGGAAGGGTGGAGTCCACAATGGCCCATTGTTGGCTGGGGCAGATGTGCTAACGACAGGGATACAAGGATGCCAACAGTGGAACTAGTAGGATGACTAGGGTGGAGTCCACAATGGCCCATTGTTGGCTGGGGCAGATGTGCTAACGACAGGGATACAAGGATGCGAACAGTGGCACTAGTAGGATGACTAGGGTGGAGGAGGGGGAGAGAGACGGGGGGTGGGAGGTGGAGAATAGCAGGTGTTACTTGAAATGAGCAAAATCAACGTTCATACCGCTGGGTTGTAAGCTGCCCAAGCAAAATATGAGTGTTTATCTTCAATATATGCCAGTATCTGCAGTCCCTTCCTACACATGGTATCTGCGGTCTGTATTAGCACCTTATTTACGAAAACGTAGAGTGAGGAGCTATTTAATACTTCCATTATTATTTATTCTAAGAAGCATTTATTTTTTTCATTTTCATACCCTGAGTTATTATTATAACTGGGACATAATATCTTTTATTCGCTGTCAGCGAGTGAACAAATTTTCAACTCACAGAATGAATTCCTTCAAGGCTTTACAAACCATTAATTAACTTAACCAAATCTTGCCTTTTTTTCGAAGGAATGACAAAAGAGGCCTGGGGGTTTAATTTTGCTAGCTAGCAACAACTTCTCACTTGGCCCACTGAATAAATGCTGAGTTCTGATGCATCTCAGACCCAAGGTGGATATGTAGTGGAGTTTCCTCAGCGATCTCCCATTGAAACAGAGAATGGATATGGCGGCGGAGGGCGTGTGTGACCGTGCAGGGATGGAAGATCAGGGGGGAAGATCGAGACTCAGGATGCCAATGGAGACATGGGAGAGGGATCCCAGAGAGGTGACCCCCAACTTGCTGCTCCATTAGATTGCCCCTCTCCATGTGTCCAAGATCCTTCTTACTGTTAGTAAGATCCGCAGGAGCTCTCGCTGTGTAGCTTATTTGGTTCTTCTCGGCTGGTGAAAATGATGGGCCTTTATTCATTTGCGATAAAGGTGATCCCATTAGACTATTAAATTAGGATTCAATGATGCAATGAGACTTTATTGTCACACGTGACAATGAAATCCCTTTCTTTTGCATACAGCGTAGAAAGTGCGCAAAGAGTCGCCTCCTATCTGGCGCCAACAAAGTCACAAAAGTACTCATTAGAGTCCCGTTGGTCCCTCTTTATTCTCGGCGCCCCTTCCCCCCCCCACCCCAGATAGGTCCCTCCTTCCTCTTCCCCCCCCCCCCCCTCGCCCCTCCCCCCTCCATACTTCTTTGTTTGTGGTGGTCCCACCGTCAGGTCCCCCTTTGTTCTTGGTCTGAAGAAGGGTCTCGACCCGAAACGTCAACCATTCCTTCTCTCCAGAGATGCTGCCTGTCCTGCTGAGTTACTCCAGCATTTTGTGTCTCCCCTCTCTGTTCTTGGTGCCCCACACCCACCCGCGCTCTCGCCTGGGATCTCTTTGTCCTTGGCGGCCTGACTGCCTCTCCGGAATCGTATGGAGCATAAAGATATTGAATTAGCAATAATGAACTGATGATATATGTCTTAATCAGGATGGTGGAGGACAGAATAGGAACCCTGGAAGAGATGGCATTCCCATTTACATTGCTGCTCCTGTCCATGGTGTTGGATGTTACCTGCAGAAAGGTAGCTCATTCCATAACCATTCTAGTGTGCTCTTTCCCAATTAGCAATCTCGCCAATTGTGCCTCACGCTGCCTCGGCAAGGCCAGCAGGATAATCACAGGATAGTCGCACCCTGGCCTCTCCCACTTCTCCCCTCTCCCATCAGGCAAAAGTTATAGAAGTGTGAACACACACACCACCAGATTCAGGGACAGTTTTTTTCCCAGCTGTTATCAGGCAACTGAATCATCCTTCCACAACCAGAGACCAGTGCTGAACTACTATCCACCTCTTTGATGATCCTTGGACTATCCTTGATCGGACATTGCTGGCTTTATCTTGCAATAAACGTAATTCCTTTATCATGTATCTATACACTGTAAATGAATCGATTGTAATCATTGTCTTTCCGCTGACTGGTTAGCACGCAACAAACGCTTTTCACTGTACCTCGGTGCACGTGACAATAAACCAAATTGACACTCAAACCGTGCCCCTTTCTACCTATATCCCATCCTCTGGCTTCACAATGAACTAAACTGAACTGATCTCCAGGACTAAAATGGTCAGGAAACTATTGCAACTTCCCAATCTAGTAAGAGCCATTAGGCACATCAATCTCAGAAAATGGAAGATGAATCTAACTCATTACCAATGGAAATGTAATGTCTCTTTGAGATTAGCTAATGTAGCTAGGGTGGCATAATGGTTCGACAGGAAATGTTGCAATCCTGAACTCTGGCGCCGTCTGTGTGGAGTTTAGACGTTCTCCTTGTGACTGCCTGAGTTTCCTTTGTGCCCTAGTTTCCTCTCATATCCCTTAGATGGTTGGTAGGTTAATGGCTGTAAATTAGCCCGAGTGTGCAGGGGGTGGGGGAGGCAGGAAAGTCAGAATGGAACGAGTGGGGTGGTGAGAAAGAATAGGTTCCAGGGGAAATAATGAGTCAAGGAGATGCAAGGAACTGCAGATGCAGGAATCTTGAGCAGAAAAACACAAAGTGCTGGATCCTCCATACTGCACGAAGACATATCCCGAAAGGAGACGTTGCCTATACATTCCATCCACAGATACTGCCCGACCTGCTGAGTTACTCCAGCACTTTATGCTTTGCTGCAAATAGTGGCCATTGCTATCGACGTGATTGCTGAAGGAGCAGGCATAGAATTGATGGACTTAAAGTTTAGACCTAAGACTTAAGGCCTAAGTAAAAATGTGGGTCTAAGTTAGAAGCAGCATGGTGAGGGCCAGGGTTGTAGTTGGTGGGGAGATGGGGTGGAAGTTTGGACCTTCCAAGTAAGTGTGGCATTTTTATTGCTGATTAAATTGTTGTTCACGAGGCATCTCCTGTAGATTTAATTTTCCCTTTTTGGTTAATTATATGGTTGAATATGGTCATAATAGATTGTTGAAGGCGTTAGATTATTGTTAGTCGCTACTTGATAATCTTTAATTAACAAAATGGAACAGAGGGGCTCTGAATTATTAAACCTTAAAAAGGATGAGATGTCACCATTTGCTTTGCAAATGTCAAGTTAATAGTTGCATAAAACCTGAAATTTATTCAGTCATCCATTTAACCACATACTAAATGTTAGAATAATTATGCAATCCTTTATTTGGAAAATACGAACAAAATAACTCTTTAAAAAAAACCTGAAGCCAGCCCTGTAATTATATTGCAGATTAGGTGGAACACCATAATGCTTATTACAGTCTTCAAATAAATAAGGGTTGAAATTGAATTATCTAATGATTAATGGGGAGAAAATCAAGATTCATACCAATGCTTCACATAGCCATCTGTGTAGATATATTTTCAATACATATGTATTCACTGTTCATTAGTTCATTTTCATTTTCTAGTGTTTTGATGTGAGTTTTCACCATTTAGATCACATCAGATTTCTTACCCCTGCCATTTCTTGTACGAATCTTCATACTCTTTTTTAATAGCTGACAAATTATCGATCTGTCTTGCTCAGTAACTTAGCCTTCATCTTTTGGTTTTGGTTTATGATTGTTACGTGTACCGAGATATAGCGAAAGGCTTTGGTTTGCATGCTATCCAATCTAATCAAATCATACAATGCATGAGTACAATCAAGTCATACACAAGTGCAACACTTAGTGCAAGACCACAGTGCAGAGTTGAGTGTAATGGCATTGTTGCATTACAGTTACAGAGAAAGTCCAAATTCTGCAATGAGGTAGGTTGGTAGATTATAATCTTTCAAATACAGTTTGGTTTCCAATAACTAACCTGGTTTATTCACAAAATGCTGGAGTAACTCAGCAGGTCAGGCAGCATCTCGGGAGAGAAGGAATGGGTGACGTTTCGGGTCGAGACCCTTCTTCAGACTGAACTAACCTGGTTCCCCATTCCTTGTATAGGATCAGTAAGTGTGTCACAGAAACGTGAAAATAATGATACTTGTAGCCCAAAAGCTGCAGTTGCTTTGTTTTCAATTCTATTGTTGGCTTTTCTGCCGGTGCCGATGGAAGGATTGAAAACAGATGACTTTTTAAAAAAAGACAAGGCAAAATAAAATATGGTTATTATGAGTTTTGGTCACTGTTTTTGACTGGTGAATTGCAGGCCCGACTGAAAGAAGGAACCATGAATTAAGATGTTTGGCATCTGAGGCACAAGATATGTTGAAGAGAATTAACTCCTCGTTGCATTCCTAGATTTCATTCTTAAGGCTTCAAGATGGTTAAAAGCTGACTATTTTGAGTGAAATAATTTTTCTCCCATTACTCTGTCATAATGTGCTACACTCAAATTGTGCAACATTGTAAATCCAGTTAATTAAATGGGTGAACTTTCACAAGGAATTTATGCTACCTGCAGTCACATTTCTATAATTTCTATAATTTTGTAATTGTATGGTGACCTTTATAAGCAGGTGTATTTCATGTTTTTTTTTCTATTTCACTTCAGTAGTTTTTGAACAGGTAGGGCAATTGTTGTTGATGATCTTCGTATTGGTTGATTATTGTCATTTGTACTGAGATACAATGAAAAACTATCCAGTCATGTCATACTCTACATGTGCATGATCAGCCATGATCACAATGAATGTGCTGGCTCGAAGGGCCAAGTGGCCTCGTCCTGCACCTATTTTCTATGTTTCTATGGACAGTCAAGCCATGCTCAAGTACAATAGATCGTGCAAAAAGAAAAAGTATAAAGGGTGGAGGGATCAACTTAAGTTTCACTATGAGTGTAGAAAAATGTGAGGGAAATAGACAGGGTGAATTCACAATGTCTTTTACCCAGAATAGGGGAATCAAGAACTAGAGGAAATAAATTTAAGGTGGGAGGGGAAAGATTTATTAGGAACCTGAGGGGCAATTTTTTCACACAGAATGTGATGGGTATATGGAACGAGTTGCCAGAGGAGCTAGTTGAGGCAGGTATTATAACAACATTTTATAAGACATTTGACTGGGTAAATGGATAAGAAAAATTTAGGGGGGCATGAGCCAAATGTGGGCAGGTGGGACTGGTGTAGATGGGGCATCATGGTTGGCATGGGCAAGTTGGGCCAAAGAACCTGTTTCCATGCTGTTTGATTCCATGATTGAGTCAACTTGCTGAGTTTTATCAATTGATGTTTAAAAAAACTATTTCTACCCCTTTGGAGGGATCATGGTTGTGTGGACTTAAATATATTCTCCGTATATTGGCAATTACTTTGGTAATTACGAGCAACTTTCTGGGAATCAGGGGGTATGGGGAGAGGGCAGGAGTGGGGTACTGATTTAAGAATAAGGGGTAGGCCATTTAGAACGGAGATGAGGAAAAACTTTTTCAGTCAGAGAGCTGTAAATCTGTGGAATTCTCTGCCTCAGAAGGCAGTGGAGGCCAATTCTCTGGATGCTTTCAAGAGAGAGCTAGATAGAGCTCTTAAAGGTAGCGGAGTCAGGGGGTATGGGGAGAAGTCAGGAACGGGGTACTGATTGTGGATGATCAGCCATGATCACATTGAATGGCGGTGCTGGCTCAAAGGGCCGAATGGCCTACTCCTGCACCTATTGTCTATTGAAACTTGGAGTCAATGATGTGTTGGGACTGGAGGCAGTCACACTGTGACTGAAATAGTAAACAGAAAGCTTGGAGTTCAATCTGCAGGCATGATTTCAAACATCACCATGGCTTATGGGGAACGGAATTTCAATAAATTAAGATGATTAAATAACCTGCAATTCTTAAAAAAATCAAAATGGATTGTTATCAAAGATCGACACAAAGAGCTGGAGTAACTCAGTGGGTCAAACAGCATCAGTGGAGAAAAGGAATAGGTGATGTTTCGGGTCAAGATCCTTCTTCAGACTGAATTGTTCAGATTGTTATCAAAACAGATTTGATTCATTATAAGAAAATAACTGCAGATGCTGGTACAAATCGATTTATTCACAAAATGCTGGAGTAATTCAGCAGGTCAGGCACCATCTCGGGAGAGAAGGAATGGGTGACGTTTCGGGTCGAGACCCTTCTTCAGACTGATTCATTGATTCATTGATGTCCTTAAGGGAAGTAAATCTCTTGCCCACAATTGCTTCGGCCTTTGTGCATCTGCACAACCACAGTGGTTTAATCCTAATCTCCTATGAAAAAGTCTTGCAAGCTATTCAATTGCTTCACAATTGTTGTTGAAATACTGTAAGAATCAAACCAGATGGGCAGCTTGGCTTTGATTTAAGCACCAGATGTATATGGGCTCTGTCAACCTTCCAAAGTCTATGTCATGGCCATCTAGGGGCTAGTGTTTACGTTACTAGAGCGATCCCACAGAGTAATCAATGATAGTTTTACTCAAAGAATCATGCAGTTCTGGCAAAGACCAATACTGCTCCATTACAACTGAATCATCCTACCACAACGAGAGAACAGCCCTGAACTACTATCTGCCTCATTGCTGACCCTCGGACTCTCTCTTTGATCGGACTTTACTGACTTTACCTTGCACTAAACGTTATTCCCTTATCATGCATCCATACACTGTAAATGGCTCGATTGTAATCATGTATTGTCTTTCCGCCGACTGGTTAGCACACAACAAACACTTTTCACTGTACCTCGGTACACGTGACAATAAACAAAACTGAAACTACAACCTTGGATATGTCCTGTCCCATCACATCCACTGGAGATGGTGTTTGAAGAACGGTCTCGACCTGAAACGTCAACCGTTCCTTCTCTCCAGAGATGCTGCCTGTCCCGCTGAGTTACTCCAGGTTTTTGTGTCCATCTTTGGAGATGGTGATACTGTGGTTTACAGGGAATCGCTGTAGGGTCAGGGGATGTCCTCAACTTTGACTCGACCTAGTATCATGGTATGTCCAATAATAGCAAATCGCCATTGCCACCTCCTGTTCTCCCTCAGTTGTTGAATTTGTACACCTCTATGTCGGACAAAAGGTGACCCATGATGCAGATCTCTGCAGAACATGATATCATCCTTACCAATTCATGTGGCCCCTCTCATGCCAAATTCTGTACTTCTGTCTGGACAGGCAAATTGATCTTTTGATTGCAAACCCTTTTGTCGGCAGTCTTCAATCTTTTATTTCTCCATTCATACATCCAAACTTTCTCCCTTTCTGATTTAGGGGTTAAAGCTTTTCACTGTACCTCGGTACACGTGACAATAAACTAAATTAAATGGCTTATTCCTTGTTCTTTCACATTAAATTGGAAACTGGATTTTAACATGTTACATTCAACCTTCTGAAAGCCTCTTCGAAAGCTGTTCCTCCAGCTTCTTTAAAACATCTTCTTACTGCCCAAATGGCATCAGACTCAATCCCCCATTCCTTCATTTTTTTCTGTAAAGGTTGGTCACGGAATCTTTTTTTCTGCGGCCAACGCAGTAGCTTTGTTCACTGTTTAAGTGCTAAGTCAAGCAATCTAACATTTGATGAGTTCCTTCAGGACGATTCAAGAGTCAAGAGTGTTTTGTCATATGTCCCGAAATGGAAGAATGAAATTCTAGTGTGATAATAGACGATATGTACACACACACACGCACACACAAACACAACCACACACACACACACACACACACACACACACACACACATATATATATGTATGTGTACACACATATATATATGTATGTGTACACACATATATATGTAAGTGTACACACACATGTACATGTACATACACACACACACACATGTGTATATATATATATATATATATAAAACAGACAAATAAATAATCAATAATAATAATAATAATTAATTAATGGAAAGATACAGCATGGATACAGGCCCTTCAGTCAACTGAATCTATGCAACCGTTCACACTAGTTTCATGTTATCCCACTTTCGCACCCACTAGGGCCAATTTTTTTCATTTGCCAATTAACCTACAAACCTGCACGTCTTTTGATGTGGGTGAAAACCGGAGCACCCGGAGGAAGGTCACAGGGAGAACGTGCAAACTCCACACAGACAGCACCCGAGGTGAGGACTGAACATGGGTCCCTGGCGCTGTGAGGCAGCGACTTTACCAGCTCTACCTCACCTTGGAAGTTGGCTGTTATCAAAATGTGTGGCAGTAATATTTTACAGTATTGCTGTAAAAATTTCAATATTTTCTCAGCAATATTACAGCAGACTGAGGAAAGGAACAAAATGTTGATGTTGAGGCATTCTTTTAAAGAAAGAAGGTTATTTGTTAACAGATGTCTCATTATATTTGGAAGCAACCTTTCAGCTTTTTCAAATGAAATAAAACTGGCACCGTCCGCCTAAAAAGGAAGTCTATCTTGACATATTCTCTCACACAGGTTTAATCTTCTGCCAAATTCCTTAAAATCACTGGCACTGGTGTTGTAGTGAACTACTACAATACTGCAGGTCTTCATTGCCAGGATTCTTCTCCTTCATTTAAGAAACGTAGTGAAGAATGACACCAGGGTCTTAGTTTCTCCTTATTAGTTAAACTATTCAATGATTCGCGTAGCTGAAAGAATAGAATCGATCACCCATGAACTTATTGAACGGCCTTTATCCAATCCTACGTTGGAGCCAATAATTTCGGGAAAGCTCCCATTAGTACACAAGAGGTATGATTTGGATTTGGCCACGCCGATATCAACCTTTCCTTACGTTTGCTGCGAAAGTATATAGTTCCAATTGGATATCGCCCCAGTCCATTGCATCTATCTGCCTCCACTGGGGTAAAACTGAATGTTATCCGGCCCTGCACAAATGCGTGAGGAAGCCAAAAGCTATTTTTAGAATTCCAATCTTCTCCATGCCACGACCGTCTTATTAAATAATGGAACTGTAATGATTTTACAGCAGCTAGCTCACTCATTGTATATGTTAATGTCCGGGTCTCAGTAATGGTTGACTGTGTAGTTTGATAAATGTCACTGCAGTTCTGGAGGTTTATAGCGGCTAATTGGCTTCCCTGTGTTGCAGCCCGGCATGTGGTCTGTTCATTGAAGTGACCGCTCCTTGCCTCAAACAACTTAACCGATTGAACGATGCAGCGTGGAAACAGGCCCTCTGGCTCACTGAGTCCATGGCGACCATCAATTGCCCGTTCATACTCGTTCTATTTTACACACCAGGGACAATATATGGAAGCCAATTAGCTACAAACCTGCGTAGCTTTGGAAAGATGAAAGGAATCCGGAGCACCCGGAGAAAACCCGAGCGATCACGGGGAAAACGTGCAAATTCCATGCTCTATGCTTTACCACTTTCTCATTCATTTCCGACACGCAAGGGCCAATTAACCAACAAATCTGCACGTCTTTGGGATGTGGGATGAAAGCAGAGCAGCTGGAAAACAAACCACGCAATCATACTTTGGTTTGCTTTAGTTTAGAGAAACAGCATGAAAACAGGCCTCAGACCACTGTGTCCACGCTGACCATCGATCACCAATACACTACTCCTACCCTACACACTAGCGATAATTTACAGAGGCCAATTAACATACAAACCTGAGCATCTTTGGAATGTGGGAGGAAACCAGATCACCCACACAGTCACAGGGAGAACGGACAAACTCTGGAAAGACAGCACCAGTAGTCAGGATTGAACCTGAGACTTTGGTGCTGTTAGGCAGCAACTCCACCACTGCGCCACCGTGCCGTCCCACAGGGAGAACATGCGGGCACAAGACCCAAGGTCAGGATCGAACCCGGGCCTGTGGCGTTGTGGGGCAGCAGCTTCACCAAATGCGGCTCTCTGATGTCCTTACTGCCAGTAATCCATTCTTTTCATGCTTGCCTGGTAACTAGCAACTTAGTGGGCCCAATGTTGGTTAGGCTATGCAATGGGAAGATCTTTCCATTGATACTAAGAATGCCAGCGACCAGCCCTTGGACAACGCTGCCCCTTCCACTGTGGTCCTGGCATAACCCTCCACTGGGAGCCTGACCAGCAACTCAATGGTGTTTCCCAGCAGAACACAGTAAGGATTAGCTAAAGGCATCTCCCCCATTAGTGGCCTGCTGCTCTCATATAATGGCCATGACAGCCGGCGAAGCCCCACCCTTACCCCCCTCACTGCCTGCCCCCTCTACCTACCCCCTCCCCAGGGCTGGGAAGATGTGAAGAATCATTAAAAATGAACATTTGTTTTCATTGTTGAGAATCACAAACATTCAAAAGCATCTGGGAACTTTTAAAAATTGAAAGAAATATTGAAATAAATTAAAATACCAAAAATAAGTCCCACGCATGTAAAAACATTGAAATATGTTTTTACTGACTGAATCAGATAGAGTAAAATAGTCTATTTTGATTGAAAAGTGCAGCCTGCAAATGGGCCCTTCTGCCCACCGAGTCCATGCCGACCATCGATCAACCATTCACACTAGTTCTATGTTATGCCACTTTCACTAGGGGCAATTTACCAGAGGCCAATTCATCTACAAACCTAAATGGATGTGTGGGGAAACTGGAGCACCCGGAGAAAACCCATGTGGTCACATGGAGAGCGTGCAAACTCTGTACAGACAGCACCCTTAGTCAGTATCGAACCCGGGTCTCTGGCGCTGCAAGGCAGCAGCTCAACCTCTGCGCCACCGTGCCGCCCCATAATGATGAAATAGTTTCTTCCTACCTCCTATAAAAAGTCTTTTGATCATTCAAAGCAGCTCGATTCTGATTGTGCTTTATTTATCTGCCACATTTAGCCACTGTTTCTCTGAACAGTGAGGAATTTAATTGAAGAGAGAATAGGTGAGGAGAGGCTGATTGTCTCAACATGCATGAGATCCCATTGGAGTTGAGACTTGATATCCAGCTGGAGTTGGGAGTTTTTTCCGGGTAGATTTATCAGTGTAGCATAGTTGCTGAGAATCGCCAATATTTCTTGGCAAGTATTTCTTGGCACCCCACCGGCTGAAATCTCAATTAATACAGTTTCCTTGACAACAATGAAATAGCGTGACAACATTTAAGATCTTAGCATGCACAGATGGAGTCCACAGTTCAAGCAAGATCGCGACACGCTCGTGCATGCACAGTCATCTTTTAAAGTGCGTTTCCTTTAAAATCCAGCATTTTGTTTGGTAGAAAAGGTATCGGGGACGTTAACCAAAGCAGTGCGTAGGAAGGAACTGCAGATGCTGGTTTACACCAAAGATAGACACAAAACGCTGGAGTAACTCAGCAGGGCAGGCAGAATCACTGGAGGGAAGGAATGGGTGACGTTTCGGATTGGTGCTTGTTGGTGGGTTCAGGCGATGAGGCATTTCGCCAGACAAGCTGGGCAGTCTAGTCAGGGAACCATGCCTACCTTTGTTGAAAAATCAAAATAAACTTTATTCAGTGTAAAGAATATATACCAAACAGGACATTCTCGGAGGCCATGCATACATTCAACGCATCGCAAAGTAGTGTCTACACAACCCTTGCCACCCATGTTACCCCCTGGTGTGATGTCCCTTCCCTCGTTTGACGGGCGTCTCCACCACACTCTGCCCCCCCCCAATGTCCAGCAGCGGAAGGACCCTAGACTGTGGTCCTCCTCCACAGAGCCTTGGCGTTGGCTGCACCAAGCTTCAACGCGCCGCTCAGCACGTACTCCTACAGTCTGCAGCGGGCCAATCGGCAAGATTCCCTGTCAGGCTTCTCGCTCCGCTGGGAGGTCAACAAGGTTCGGGCCGACCAAAGAGCGTCTTTCACCGAGTTGATGACCTTCCAGCAGCACTTGACGCCCGTCTCTGAACGCGGCCCTGGGAACAGTCCGTAAATCACGCAGTCCTCTGCTACGGAGCTGTTTGGAATAAACCGTGACAAGGGACCCTTGCAAACCTCTCCAGACTCGCTCTGCAAATCCACACTCTGCGAGGAGGTGGGCAACCATCTCCTCTCCGCAGCAGCCGTCCCGAGGGCAGCGTGCGCTGGTAGGAACACTGCTGACCTGCTGAGTTCCCCCAGCACTTTGAGAGAAAAAAATGGCCTGTCCTGAAGAAGTGCTGTGCTGTGCGTATCTCGATGCCACAGTGAGGTTGGCGTGACGAAGCGGCAGTGATCACAGCATGCAGCTCTGATGTGATTTGTATAAAAGCCTGCGAACAGTGAAGAGATTGTCACTGAAGTCGTTCCCATTTTACGGTGCATTGAAAACTGAGACTGGCAAATGCTGTGTGCAAGGCATCAATGTCACAGTGCACATTGTCTAACTGACATCCCGTCGCTGATTTCAGGACAGCGCACTTCTGAGTGTTTAATGAATGATGAAAGTTTGACTCAAAAGCTCTGATTCCTGCTGACAGGGGAGGAAACATGTTACATGGGCTTGTGATGCCATTAGTTTACGAGTGACACTGGGAGTTATCAGCCTCACTTGACTGACGCGTGCATGAGTGAACGAAGAAGACTGCAAAAGGTTGTGAACACTGCCCAGTCCATCACGGGCTCTGACCTCCCCATCACCGAAGGGATTTACCGAGTTGCTGCCACATAAAGGCAGCCAGCATCATCGAAGACCCACACACTCGTTTCACCCCTGCCATCGGGCAGAAAGGCACAGGAACGCTCTCTCGTTGTCGATGGAATGGTTCAGTCGCCTGGTAACAGCCGGGAAGAAACTGCCACTGAATCTGGAGGTGTCCGTTTTCACATTTCTGCACCACTTTTGCCTGATGGGAGAGGGGAGAAGAAGAGGGTTTGGCCGGGCTGAGTCTCCTCCTTGATGATGCCCTTGGCCTTGCTGAGGCAGCGTGAAGTGTCAATGGAGTCAGTGAAAAGGAGATGCAATGGGAAGATCTTTCCATTGATACTAAGAATGCCAGCGACCTGCCCTTGGACAACGTTGCCCCTTCCATTGTGGTCCTGGCATAACCCACTGGGAGCCTGACCAGCAACTCAATGGTGTTTCCCAGCAGAACACAGTATGGATTAGCTAAAGGCCTCTCCCCCTGCTAGTGGCCTGCTGCTCTCACATAATGGCCATGACAGCCGGCGAAGCCCCACCCTTACCCCCTCACTGCCTGCCCTTTCTCCCTACCCCCTCCCCAGGGCTGGGAAGATGTGAAGAATCATTAAAAATGAACATTTGTTTTCGTTGTTGAGAATCACAAACATTCAAAAGCATCTGGGAACATTTAAAAATTGAAAGAAATATTGAAATAAATTAAAATACCAAAAATAAGTCCCACGCATTTAAATAACATTGAAATATGTTTTTACTGCCTGATGGGAGAGGGGAGAAGAGGGTTTGGCCGGGCTGAGTCTCTTCCTTGATGATGCCCCTGGCCTTGCTGAGGCAGCGTGAAGTGTCAATGGAGTCAGTGAAAAGGAGATAGACACAAAAATCTGGAGTAACTCAGCGGGACAGGGAGTTTCCCCCGATTGAAGGGAGGTTGGTTTGTGTGATGGTCTGGGCTACACCCACGATTCTCTGCAATTTCCTGCGGTCTTTGATAGAGCTGTTCCCAAACCATGCTGTGGTGCATGTTTGCAGAGTGTGCAAAGGGATATAGATGAGGTGAAATTGTTAGTTGGTCAAAGCACCTAGAAACACAAGTTACTTGTGCAGTTAATATATTCTTGATCAATCATAAACCTAATGACCTCAGCAACTAGCCAATACATGTTTCTTCGCCTTGCCAACATAAAGTGGATGTTTTGAGTGCACTCACTAAAAACCAAAAGCACATCGCCCTAAAATCAACAATGAGACACCAATTAAAAAATCTGTACTGTGACTTTGTCAGCATTTGCCAGTCTGGGCTGTCTTTGGAAGAAAATGGAAACTGCATCATTACTAGTTCCTGCACTGCAAGACTATGGCAGATACAGTATTAAGCAGGGAAGAAGCACAAAGTGCTGGAGTAACACAGTGGATCAGGCAACATCTCTAGAGGACATGGATAGGTGACGTTTTGGATTGGCTGAAGATTGCAGTTCTGCAGACTACAATCAGAGTGAAGAAGGGTCCCAACCCTAAACATCACCTAGTCATGTCCTCCAGTGATGCTGCCCGATCAGCTGAGTTACTCCAGCACTTTGTGTTTCCTTTTGTAAACCAGCATCTGCAGTTCCTTGTGCCTCCAATAAGAGCATGAGATCATAAGTGATAGGAGCAGAATTAGGCCATTCGGCCCATCAAGTCTACTCTGCCATTAAATCATGGCTGATCTATCTCTCCCTCCTAACCCCATTCTCCTGCCTTTTCCCCATAATCTCTGACACCTGTACTAATCAAGGATCTATCTATCTCTGCCTTAAAAATATCCACTGACTTGGCCTCCACAGCCTTATGTGGCAGAGTTCCACAGGTTCACCACCCTAAGAAGGGAAACATGAGATTATACACTTCAGTGGAAAGCAAACTGAAGCAGCAATCTGTTTGATTGGAGACAGACTACAGAATGGTACTGCGTAAAGAGATGTGTCATAAATGAAGTGTAGAAAGTTAGCATGTGGGTGTAGCAAGTAGTCTGAATGTTCGGCTATAGTGCGAAGGGATTTGAATACTAATGTAGAGAAGGCTTGCTGCAACTCGACTGAACTTTAATGAGACCATACTTTTACTTTACTTTAGAGTTACAGCATTGAAACAGGCCCTTCGGCCCACCGAGTCCGTACCGACCAGCGATCTCCCTGTAAACTAGCACGATCTGATACACAAGGGAAATTGACAATTTATGGAAATTGACAATCAAACTACAAACCTGCACATCTTTGGAATGTAGGAGGAAACTAGAATACCTGGAGAAAACCCAGGCCGTCACAGGGAGAACGTGCAAACTGTGTACAGACAGCACCCTTAGTCAGGATTGAACCCGGGTCTCTGGCGCTTTCAGGCAGCAACTCTACCGCTGTGCCACTGTGGTGCTCTACAAGACCACACTTGTACATGTAGTTTTGGTCTTGTAATTTAAGAAAGGGTATTCTTGGATTGGAGATGGTTCAAAGGAGACACAACACCTTGATTGTACTAGAATGTAGTAAAATGAAAGGCGATCTATCTGGAAAGCTGGAAATGTATATGCCAAGAGGATATTGCTCTTTGTTGGGGATTCTAGAAGTATGTGAGACAAAATGTGTAGGGAGGAACTGCAGATGCTGGTTTAAACGGAAGACAACACAAAAACTGGAGTAACTCAGCGGGTCAGGCAGCTTCCCATGAGAAAAGGAATAGTTGACGTTTCGAGTCGGGTCTGAAGCAGGGTCTCAATCTGAAACGTCACCTATTCCTTCTCTCCAGATATGCTGCCTGATCCGCTGACTTACTCCAGCATTTCGTGTCTGTCTAGAAGTTTAGATATTTTAGTTTCGAGATGCAGCGCGGAAACAGGCCCATTGGCTCACCGACTCCACACCGACCAGTGATTCCCGCACACTAACACTATCCTACACACACTAGGGAAAATTTACACTTATACCAAGCCAATTAATCTACAAACTTGTTACGTTTTTGGCGTGTGGGAGGAAATCGAAGATCTCGGAGAAAACCCACGCGGTCACGGGGAGAACGTACAAACTCCGTACAGACAGCACCCATAGTCGGGATTGAACCCGGGTCTCTGGCGCCACAGTGCTGCCCTAACTATGGGAGGTAGTTTGAGAATGAGGGGTTCAGCTATTTAGATTGAGACGATGGGGAGTTTCGCAACGAGATGTGAATCTTTGGAGTTTTCTTCTGCAGAGAGAGAGCTGTAAAAACTGAATCATTATAATGTTCAAGACTTAGATACGCAGATTTTTGAACTATCCAGTGAATCTGCTGGGAATGAAGGATTATGGGGATCAGGGAGGAAAGTGGAGTCGAGGCCAAGATAAGATCAGTCATTATCCTACTGAATGGTGGTGCAGACTCAAGGGGCCATCTATCCTACATCTGCTTATGCTTCTTGCGTTCAAAGACCCTTACTTCCAGTTGGACGTTGCTGATGCAGTTAATATTTTCTCATCATACGAGACATTCAAACTGGCAAAGGAGATCATGAGAAATGTGCAGAGAAAGCTCGGTATTACAGCCAGCTTCAGCAGCTGTTAAGCAAGGATAAGTGACACAGAGCCAACCGAACAAACCAGAACCCATTCACATTTTGAACATTTAAATAATGGGCAACCATTTTTTAGTATCAGCCCGTCAGTATGTTGAGCCATTCTGGTTGCTTTACAATTACATTTTGGAGTTTTTTTAAATGTATTCCTTTTCCACCAAGATGAACAACATATATAAGGAGTGGAATATTTTTGGTAATGATAGCTTTTATTACTTTGATAGGGATATATTTATGTGTCAGCATGCAAGTTCCATTGTAAAATCAGGAATTAACTGTGATCCGAAAGATGTCCAAAAACTTAGGGTTAGATTTTGATGTGTTATTGTGATGTGTGCCGAGGTACAGTGAAAAGCTTTGATTTACATGCTGTCTAATAAGATCAGATAATGCTCTGCATAAACACAATCAAGTCAAACAAGTACAACAGATAGAGCAAAGGGGAAGAAACAGAGTGCAGAATATATTCTCAGCATCTAGTTTAGTTTAGTTTAGTTCAGTTTAGAGGTACAGCACGGATACAGGCCCTTCGGCCCACCGAGTCCGCACCGACCAGTGATCCCTGCACATTAACACTATCCTACACGCACTAGGGACAATTTACATTTATAACTGTACGTCTTTGGAGTGTGGGAGGTAACCAAAAATCTCAGAGAAAACCCATGCGGACACGGGGAGAACGTACAAACTCCGTGCACACAGCATCCGTAGTTGGGATCGAACCCGGGTCTCTGGTGCTGTAAGCGTTGTAAGACAGCAACTCTACCGCTGCGCCATCGTGCCGCATAGTAGCACATGAGTTCCCTAGACAAAGTCCAATGTCTGCAATGGGTTAGAGGTGAGTTGGACAGTACCCTAGCTTATGGGAGGACCATTCAGAAGCCTGGTAACAGAGGGGAAGAAGTTGTTCCTGAGTCTGGTGGTGCGCGTTCAAGCTTCTCTACCCTTTGCCCGACAGGAGCAAGGAGAAGGAGGAATAGCCGGTTTGGGACCAGTCTTTGATTATGTTGGCTGCGTTTTTCCGAAACAGCCCGGAAAAAAACCCCACCAGCAAGCTTGAGATTTATGTCCTTGGCCTTTCCATTCAGCTTGGCATTTAAGCCACTGGTGAGATCTGCGATGTCTTTAGCTGTAGAAGTAGGACAGCACAGATAAATGGATGCAATCTTTATAAACAAATTTAAAATAGTAAATTACTGAAGCTCCAACCACTGTGGGAGAAATCATGCTGAACGCAATGATTATGCAGCCTGCTGTGAGTAAAACTGAGCTAGCAAGGCTCTGAACTTTTGTAAAATAAATGCCTATTCCTTGTTGCCAGATTTTGGAGCTTAAGAATTCTGTTTATATAATTAATCCTGTGTGTCCTACCCAGAAAATTATTATGAATTGTTTCTAGGTATGTTTCTCGTCATCTGACAAAATTAAATGCTTCCAACGATATAGTACGCAAAAAAAAGCTGATTACATCATGTAGCACATTGCATCAAGCTGGAAGAAGCAGATTGGGAAGAAAAAAGTTGGAGCCCAACATAATATTTCACGATAATGATCAGATGAAAATAAAACAGAAGGTTAACAAAGGACCTGCACGGCACACTTAATCAAATTTGAATGCAGTAATTGTCAGACACAGTTATTTAAATTGCATTTACTGTCTATGATTAAAATCTTTGGTCATACAGCACATAGGTGTATCAACCAGAACATATTTGTCTTGTGATTGGATTACACACGCTATGGTTTTTTAAAAATGCAGTGCATTCTAAAATTGATTTTTAACCAGAGTGAGTCACATTCATTATCATTTCCAGGTGAGATTGTGTTCTTTGTGAAATTGGACGTCAAGCCCTCCTTGCACATCTGAACTTGAGGGGCAGCGGTAGAGTTGCTGCCTTGCAGCGCCAGAGATCCGGGTTAGATCCTGTCTATGGGTGCTTGTCTGTACGGAGTTTGTACGTTCTTCCCGTGACATACATAGGTTTTCTCCGGTTTCCTCCCATACTCCGAAGACGTACAGGTTTGTAGGTTAATTGGCTTGGTAAAATTGTAAATTGTCCTTAGTTTGTGTAGGATTTAGATTTAGATTTAGAGATACAGAGCGGAAACAGGCCCTTCGGCCCACCGAGTCCGCGCCGCCCAGCGATCCCCGCACATTAACACTATCCTACACACACTAGGGACAATTTTTACATTTACCCAGTCAATTAACCTACATACCTGTACGTCTTTGGAGTGTGGAAGGAAACCGAAGATCTCGGAGAAAACCCACGCAGGTCACGGGGAGAACGTACAAACTCCGTACAGAAGGCGCCCGTAGTCAGGATCGAACCTGAGTCTCCGGCGCTGCATTCGCTGTAAGGCAGCAACTCTACCGCTGCGCCACCGTGCCGCTCTTCGCGGATAGCGTTGGTGTGAGGGGATCGCTGGTCAGCACGGACTTGGTGGGCCGAAAGGCACTGTTTCCGCGCTGTATCTCTAAACTAAAACTAAATTAAACTCGACACAGCATCTGTTGGGCATTAGTAGTATCTTCACATTATCAGCACCACATCTTTGACACTCTCCTGAGTGAAACTGGAGGGACTGGCCCTTGTGACTCAAAAAAGCCGAGCAACAAAAATCTCCAACAAGAAATGTTCTAAGCCATCAACTCTGGACGTTCAATGGCATCATCAACTGCATCACTAGTTGGAGATGACACAAAAGTAGGTGGAAGACCATGTTGTAATGAGGATATTGTTATTCTGCAATGGGACATAGATAGACAGTGATTGGGCAAAGACCTGGCAAATGAAGTTGAATGTGGTGCAGTGCAAGCGTGGTAAGAAGAATCAAAGGATTATTATTAAATGGAGAGTGACTGCACGTGTGTGAAGTATTGAGGGATCTACTGGTCTTTATCAGTCAGAGTTATGAGTACAGAAGTTGGGAGGTCATGCTGCAGTTATGTAAAATGCTGGTGAGGCCACCTTTAGAATATTGTGTTCAGTTTCGGTCCCATATTATAGGAAAGATGTTGTCAAGCCGGAAAGGATGCAGAGAAGATTAACGAGGATGTTGCCAGGACTTGAGGGCCTGAGCTACAGGGAGAGGTTGAGCAGGCTAGGACTTTATTCCTTGGAACGCAGGAGGATGAGGGGGTGATCTTATAGAGGTGTATAAAATCATGGGAGGAATAGATTAGGTAAACACACAGAGTCTTTTGCCCAGAGTAATGGAATCCAAAACCAAAGATTTAAAGTGAGGACCAGTTGATGATTAGATTCCTCATTAGATGAGGAAAAGCTGCTTCAAGAAGAAGAAATGCTTTTTCACCCAGGAGTTGTGAATCTGTGGAATTCTCTGCCGCAGAAGGCAGTGGAGGCCAATTCACTGGATGTTTTCAAGAGAGAGTTAGATTTAGTTCTAAGGCCTAATGGAATCAAGGGATATGGGGAAAGAAACCGGATCGGGGTTTGGATGATCAGCCATGATCATATTGAATGGCAGTGCTGGCTCGAAGGGCCAAATGGCCTACTCCTGCACCTATTTTCTATGTTTGTATGTTTCTATGTTATTTTCTAGTGTTGATGGGGTATGTTATTCGGCGGGGACAAATTGGGCTGAAGGGCCTGTTTCCATGTGACTCTATGACTCGATGTCTCTAAATCATTGAGGGTTAGCAGTTAAGAAGGCAAATGTATGAAAAAAGTCATTCTACCAATCTAGACAATGGGGCACCAGGTAGAGGTCAGATATTCTGGTGGAAGTCACAATCAGAGGTAGCTTGTTCAATATCACAAGGTCCATAATTTTGCTAAGAAAAGATTGTTAAAGTGGTTATCCCTGGGCAATATCAGCTTTGCTGCTTGACATGCTGAACTATAGAGTCATAGAATCATACAGCAAGGAAACAGACCCTTTGGCCCAACTTTCCCATGCCAAACAAGCTGGCCCATCTACATTAGTCCCACCTGCCCGTGTTTGGCCCAGATCCTTCTAAACCTTTCCTATCCATGCAGCTGTCAAAATGTCTTTTTAAGTTCTACCAGTTCGTCCAATGTTCTCACTTTTGTTCCAGATTACAGTATCTTTAGTCTGTTAGACTTTAGAGATCCAGCGTGGGAACAGGCCCTTTGGCCCACCGGATCCGCGCAGCCCAGCGATCACTGGTCTAGCACTATGCACTATAGACTAGCATTATCCTACACACTAGGGATCATTTACAATTTTCACCGAAGCCAATTAACCTCCAAACCTGAGGATCTTTGGAGTGAGGAGCACCCGGAGGAAACCCATGCGGTCGCAGGGAGAATGTATAAACTCCTTACAGACAGCTCCCATAGTCAGGATTGAACCTGGATCTCTGGCACTGTAAGGCCGCAACTCTACCGCTGCGCCACCGTGCCGCCCCACATCCGCAGTGTCTTTTCTGGACAAATTTAATGTCCTCCATTTTGAACATAAAGTTAACGGTTTCTCAGCATTTGGCAGAGAGAAATCCTGATCACTGCAGCACATTGGATGTAAAATTGCTCCCTGTATTCTTCCTAATGACCCAGATTTTGCTCTTTATTTCCCCATCAGAGAGATTGTTTCTCTTTTTCTACGACTGTCGGACGTTTGTTGGATCTCCCTTTCGCCTTTTAGAGATAAAGTAATCCAAAGGTGGTTTATGCAAGACGTCCTCACACTTTAATCCTCTCACTCTCAGCGCAACTCTTGTGAATCTGTATGTAACCTCTACAAGGTCAAAATAAGCATTATGAAGTATAGCAGACAGGATTGAATATGGCGCTGCATGGTTGGAGTGAGTGAAGCATGACTTCCTCCCTTTTATAATCACGCTCTCTTGAGATAAAGCAAGGCTGACACTCCATTAGGTTTCTTGATTGGTTTATTTTGTAAGCATCTGGTGGTCCCAAAGATGGTTTGTTTACTTGAACTCTCAATATTATTTGCATCTCTACCGTTCTCAGTTTCTCAATTGGGGTCACAGGGAGAACGTACGTACTCTTCACAGAGAGCTCCTGTAGTCGAGATTGAAGCTGGATCTCTGGTGCTGTGAGGTTGTAACTCTACCGCTGCTCCACATCGGCCTTGTCTTTTCTCCACAAATTTAATGACCCGCCATTTTGAACATAAAGTTGTAGGAAGGAACTGCAGCTGCTGTTCTCACCGAAGATATACACAAAAATGCTGGAGTGACTCAGAGGGACAGGCAGCATCTGAGTCTGAAGAAGGGTCACGACCCAAAACGTTACCCATTCCTTCAATCCAGAGTTGCTGCCTGCCCCGCAGAGTTACTCCAGCATTTTGTGTCTATGTTGAACATAAAGTTAACGGCTTCTCAACCTTTGGCAGAGAGAAATGCAAATTACTGTAGCACATTGGAAACAATAGACAATAGACAATAGACAATAGACAATAGGTGCAGGAGTAGGCCATTCAGCCCTTCGAGCCAGCACCGCCATTCAATGCGATCATGGCTGATCACTCTCAATCAGTACCCCGTTCCTGCCTTCTCCCCATACCCCCTCACTCCGCTATCCTTAAGAGCTCTATCCAGCTCTCTCTTGAAAGCATCCAACGAACTGGCCTCCACTGCCTTCTGAGGCAGAGAATTCCACACCTTCACCACTCTCTGACTGAAAAAGTTCTTCCTCATCTCCGTTCTAAATGGCCTACCCCTTATTCTTAAACTGTGGCCCCTTGTTCTGGACTCCCCCAACATTGGGAACATGTTTCCTGCCTCTAATGTGTCCAATCCCCTAATTATCTTATATGTTTCAATAAGATCCCCCCTCATTCTTCTAAATTCCAGTGTATACAAGCCCAATCGCTCCAGCCTTTCAACATACGACAGTCCCGCCATTCCGGGAATTAACCTAGTGAACCTACGCTGCACGCCCTCCATAGCAAGAATATCCTTCCTCAAATTTGGAGACCAAAACTGCACACAGTACTCCAGGTGCGGTCTCACCAGGGCCCGGTACAACTGTAGAAGGACCTCTTTGCTCCTATACTCAACTCCTCTTGTTACGAAGGCCAACATTCCATTGGCTTTCTTCACTGCCTGCTGTACCTGCATGCTTCCTTTCATTGACTGATGCACTAGGACACCCAGATCTCGTTGAACGCCCCCTCCTCCTAACTTGACACCATTCAGATAATAATCTGCCTTTCTATTCTTACTTCCAAAGTGAATAACCTCACACTTATCTACATTAAACTGCATCTGCCATGTATCCGCCCACTCACACAACCTGCCCAAGTCACCCTGCAGCCTTATTGCATCTTCCTCACAATTCACACTACCCCCCAGCTTAGTATCATCTGCAAATTTGCTAATGGTACTTTTAATCCCTTCGTCTAAGTCATTAATGTATATCGTAAATAGCTGGGGTCCCAGTACCGAACCTTGCGGTACCCCACTGGTCACTGCCTCCCATTCCGAAAGGGACCCATTTATCCCCACTCTTTGCTTTCTGTCTGTCAACCAATTTTCTATCCATGTCAGTACCCTACCCCCAATACCATGTGCCCTAATTTTGCCCACTAATCTCCTGTGTGGGACCTTGTCGAAGGCTTTCTGAAAGTCGAGGTACACCACATCCACTGACTCTCCCCTGTCAATTTTCCTAGTTACATCCTCAAAAAATTCCAGTAGATTTGTCAAGCATGATTTCCCCTTCGTAAATCCATGCTGACTCGGAATGATCCTGTTACTGCTATCCAAATGCTCAGCAATTTCGTCTTTTATAATTGACTCCAGCATCTTCCCCACCACTGATGTCAGACTAACTGGTCTATAATTACCCGTTTTCTCTCTCCTCCTTTCTTAAAAAGTGGGGTAACATTTGCTATCCTCCAATCCACAAATCTATAGAACATTGAAAAATGATCTCCAATGCTTCCACTATTTCTAGAGCCACCTCCTTAAGTACCCTGGGATGCAGACCATCAGGCCCCGGGGATTTATCAGCCTTCAGCCCCATCAGTCTACCCAAAACCATTTCCTGCCTAATGTGGATTTCCTTCAGTTCCTCCATCACCCTAGGTTCTCCGGCCCCTAGAACATTTGGGAGATTGTGTGTATCTTCCTCAGTGAAGACAGATCCAAAGTAACGGTTTAACTCGTCTGCCATTTCTTTGTTCCCCATAATAAATTCCCCTGTTTCTGTCTTCAAGGGACCCACATTTGCCTTGACTATTTTTTTCCTCTTCACGTACCTAAAAAAACTTTTGCTATCCTCCTTTATATTATTGGCTAGTTTACCCTCGTACCTCATCTTTTCCCCCCGTATTGCCTTTTTAGTTAACTTTTGTTGCTCTTTAAAAGAGTCCCAATCCTCTGTCTTCCCACTCTTCTTTGCTATGTTATACTTCCTCTCCTTATTTTTTATGCTGTCCCTGACTTCCCTTGTCAGCCACAGGTATCTCTTACTCCCCTTAGAGTCTTTCCGCCTCTTTGGAATAAATTGATCCTGCAACCTCTGCATTATTCCCAGGAATACCTGCCATTGCTGTTTTACCGTCTTCCCTGCTAGGGCCTCCTTCCAGTCAATTTTGGCCAGCTCCTGCCTCATGCCTCTGTAATCCCCTTTGCTATACTGTAATACCGACACTTCCGATTTTCCCTTCTGCCTTTCCATTTGCAGAGAAACCTTCACTGATAACACACAACTGGCAACGAGTTTGAGATGGGATGTGATGTGTGACATGTTGCAAACATTTAATTGTTCAGCACATAATGTTAATTGATTCTTGTTCTTTGTCCCGCTGCGATTTGGCTTATTCTTAGCTCCAGTTCTCTCCCCTCTACTTTCAGTCTGAAGGAGGGTCCCGACCCGAAACCTCACCCATCGTTTTGGGGTACCACAGAACCTAGACCCAATTATGTCAACTGCTACATGGTTTACAGGCTACCGAAGACATTCACAGAAAGCTGGAGTTAATCAGCGGGTCTGGCAGCATCTCTGGAGAAAAGGAATAGGTGACTTTTCGAGACGAGGCTCTTCTTCAGACTGAGAGTCGGGGGAAAGGGGAACGAGAGATATTAATGGTACTTAGGACAAATGAATGGAAGAAATGCAGATAGAATGATTTTTGATTAGTACAGGTGTCAGGTTATGGGGATAAGGCAGGAGAATGGGGTTAGGAGGGAGAGATAGATCAGCCATGATTGAATGGCGGAGTAGACTTGATGGGCCGAATGGCCTAATTCTACTCCTATCACTTATGACCTTATGACTTAAAGCAACGACGATCGAGGAAATGTGGAGCCCGCAATGGCCCATTGTTGGCTGTGGGGTAACGAGTTAAGACAGACAGTGAAACTCGACAGGACGATACCAACTGTTAAATGTAAGAGAAGTGAATGCAGCCGCAGATGATCACCCAGGGGAGATTGCACGTGAGACTGTGCACTGGAAATATTGCATGAGGCAGGGAAAATCATCAATGGTATGACAGTGGCTCCAAATGGACCTGTGGAATCGTTAAGTCTTAGAAATGTACAAATTGAACACAAGGGACTAATTTAGATGGTAGCTATGGATGGTTAGACTGAAGCTGGAGAGATGGGAAAGGGAGCTGGAGTGACATTCAAAGTGAAGAATCATCATTTGTTTCTGTGGTTTGAAATGTATAGGCAGATCACAATTACGTCTTTGTGTGGTCTATTCAACACTGGAATCATTAACATGGGACAGGATGCACCTTCTAACCCTGTCCTAAACCAGCCCATGGTGAGCGCAACCGTTTAGAGATTGTTTTGTTTTGTTTTGTTTAGAGATACAGAGCGGAAACAGGCCCTTCGACCCACTGAGTCCATGCCGACCAGCGATCACCCCGTACACTAGCGCTAATCTACATACTAGGGACAATTTACAATTTTTACCGAGGCTGATTAACCTAGAAACCTGTACGTCTTTGGAGTGTGGGAGGAAACCCATAGCAGCCGGGGAAAGCCCACGCAGGCACAGGGAGAACGTACAAACTTCGTACGGCAGCACCCGTAGTCAGGTTCAAACTTAGGTCTCTTCTTCAGACCAGTCTGAAGTAAGGTCTCAACCCGAAACCTCACCTATTCCTTTTCTCCAGAGATGCTGCCTGACCCGCTGCTTTACACCAGCATTTTGTGTCTATCTTTGTTGTAAACCAGCACCAGCAGTTCCTTCCTACACATTAAGTTTGAATGGAACTGATTTTGAAAACCAGCGTGACTTTTGAGTAGAACTTGCAGCTAGTTCATCAAGTACACACATCAGTTGGAGACTATTGGGCCAGGTTCTCCAGACAGAGATACAACAACTGAACATTGGCACATCCCAAAGGGTGATAGTCCATGACAAACAGGGATTATTTTTATTCTGTGAGATGTTTGCATTGCTTACAAGGTCAGTATTTAATCACATTCCTGATTGCCCTTGAGAAGGTGTGAGTAACTTGCTCTTTGAACAGCTGTAGCTCTTGAGCAGAAGCTGAACAGATGTGTGACTATAACATGCAGAAAACCTATCACTTGCCAGTCTCTGTACCACCTGTACCCATCTTCCAGCTTTCTCTCCCCTACTACAATCAGTCTGAAGAAGGGTCCCCACCCAAAATGTCACCTATCCATGTTCTTCAGGGATGCTGTCTGACCCGCTGAGTTTCTCCAGCGCCCTGCGCCTTTTTATTGTGAACCAGCATCTGCAGTTCCTTACATCGACATTTAAAAAATTACAGCTGCTTTCTGAGCTGATCACTGGAGCAAAGTTTAATGTTAAATTCTTTTAATAATTTCTTTGAAGAATTATTGATTTGACAATAACGTAGGTGGTATTTTAGATAGTGATGATAGTGCTGAAAGATTACAGCAAATCTTGATCATGATGAGTGGTTGAGGAATGGTTGATGGAATATAATACAGGGAAAGGTAGAGGTGTGGCATTTTGGGCTGTCTAACATGAGCAGGACCTAAACAGTGAACGTTAGAGCTCTGGGGAGCGTTGTAGAGTAGAGGAATCTAGGAGCGCTGGTACATAATTCCTTGAAAGTAGCATCACAGGTGGATAGGGTGGTCAAGAAGGCATTTGGCATATTGACCTTCATCAGTATTGAGTATAGAAGTTGGGATGTCATGGTACAGTTCTATCAGACATTGGCGAGGCCACATTTAGCGTATTGTGCTTATTTTTACTCACCACGTTACAGGAAAGACGTTGTCAAGCTTGAAAGGGCTCAGAGAAGATTTACCAGGATGTTGCCAGGACTCGAGGGACTGAGCTATCGGGAGAAGTTGAGCAGGCTAGGTCTTTATTCCTTGGATTGCAGGAGGATGAGGGGGTAATCTTATAGAGGTGTACAAAATCACGAGAGGAATAGGTCAAGTAGACGCACAGAGTCTATTGCCCAGAGTAGGAGATTTGAGAACCATAGCACATCGGTTTAACAATAGACAATAGACACTAGGTGCAAGAGTAGGCCATTCGGCCCTTCGAACCAGTACCACCATTCACCGTGATCATGGCTGATCTTTCACAATCAGTACTCCGTTCCTGCCTTCTCCCCATATCCCTTGACTCCGCTATCATGAAGATATCATTTAAGGTGAGGTGGTAAAGATTTAATAGGAACCCGAAGGGTTGCTTTTTTACACAAAGGGTGGTGTGTGTTTAGAACAAGTTGCCGGAGGAGATAGTTGAGGCAGGTACTATCACAGCCTTTAAGAAACGTGCCATCCCTCAGCCCCACTGCGCAACCGATCAAGTTCCTGCTGCAATTTTTGACAACCATCTTCGCTATCTACACTACCACCCACTTTAGTGCCATTTCAGTTAACTAGTTAAAGTGCAATATTCATCATAATTTAAGTTTCTCTCATAAACGTTGAAACATTTGTGTTAAAAACGAAAAGTTATATATAACTGATGACTCAGTGGCTCAGCTGGAAGAGCTGCTGCCTCACCTGTTGATACAAATTCCGTTTGTCTCTCTAATGCATCCAATCCCTACACACGAAGGGGAATTTACAGAGGCCAATTAACCTACAAACCCGCACATCTTTGGAGCGTGGGAGGAGAAAACCCGCGCAGGTCACGGGGAGAACGTAAAAGCTCCGTACAGACAGCACCCGTGGTCAGGATGAACCCGGGTCTCTGGCGCTGTAAGGCAGCAACTCTACCGCTTAAAGTTGGAGAGCTTGATTAAATAAAGTAGTACGACTTAAAAGGCAATAAAATAAATAAATCCTTCACTTGCAGTTAACCTTTGTTGAAGGATTAGCTTGCAAGTGGTGACTCCAGCTGCACTGTTCAGTCCCCTGGAACTCCCCAGACAACTCCAGGCACTTTAAAAAAATGTTTACAATAATCAGAGATGTATAAAAACACTGCCAGGAGGCTTAATTAATTTTTAATATATTAATAAATAAAATGAAAATAAAGAAACATTTTGAAATCCTCGAAGTTAATCAGAAGTTAAACCTAGAAGTTAATCAGAAGCATTGATATAAATAAATAAAATATAAATAAAATGTATAAACCAGTTTACTTTAGAGGTAGAGTGGGGAAGCAGGCCCTTTGTAAATCTGTGGAATTCTCTGCCCCAGAAGGCAGTGGAGACCAATTCTCAGAATGCATTCAAGAGAGAGCTAGATAGAGCTCTTAAGGATAGCGGAGTCAGGGGGGTATGGGGAGAAGGCAGGAACGGGGTACTGATTGAAAATGATCAGCCATGATCACATTGAATGGTGGTGCAGGCTCGAAGGGCCGAATGGCCTACTCCTGCACCTATTGTCTATAGTCTTTGGCCCACCCAAATCTCCGCCGACCAGCAATCACCCCTTCGCGAGCATTATCCTACAAACTAGGGACAATTTACAATTGACAGAAGCCAATTAACCAACAAACCTGTACATCTTTGGAGTGTGGGAGGAAACTGGAGCACCCGGGGAAAACCCATGCGGTCACAGGGAAAAGTACAAACTCCGTACAGACAGCACCCGTAGTCAGGATTGAACCCGGGTCTCTGGCGCTGCAAGGCAGCAACTCCACCGCAGCAACCCCACTCAAATGGATAGCGATTGTGCTACTTACACTGGCCCTCCCTGCCCCAAGAACTGAGGGGCCAGGTGTGAAGTGCATCTAGGTCCTCAGCAAATTTGCGCCTTGTCCAACTGTTGTGAATGCATGAAGGTCCACAATGGATCCACTGACTTGGTGAACCTGACCTGCCTCATTATGGCACCCATGATCCTGACCCAGGTTATATCATTGTGGTGAAGTCAAGAATTTTGAAACCCACTGTCTCACTGCACGGTGGCGCAACGGTAGAGTTGCTGCCTTACAGCGATTGCAGCGCCGGAGACCCGGGTTCAATCCCGACTACAGGTGCTTGTCTGTATGGAGTTTGTACGTTCTCCCCGTGACCATGTGGGTTTTCACCGAGATCTTCGGTTCCCTCCCACACTCCAAAGATGTACAGGTTTGTAGGTTAATTGGCTTGGTAAATGTAAAACAAATAAAATAATTGTCCCTAGTCTGTGTAGGATAGTGTTAATGTGCGGGGATCGCGGGTCGGCGAGGACCTGATGGGTGAAGGGCCTGTTTCCGCGCTGAATCTCTAAACTAAACTAAACTAAACTAAACTAATCTGCAGGGCATGACTTTAATCTGCAGGCCACAACTCCATTGTAACAGAATTCTTGTAAAACTGTATGGTCATGAGCTATGGTGCGACTCATCGTCCTGATGTGGGTTGATCGGCGTATTTCTATCATCTTGTCCTTGGATGCAGTTCAAAAAATTTGTCTCTCGTTCCATGAATCCTGGTGCAGTCTTAACATGCAGAAGGGGAATCGAGAACCAGAGGACGTAGGTTTAAGTTGAAGGGGGAAAGATTTAATAGGGTACCTAAGGAGGCAACCTTTTTTGCACAAAGGGTGGTGGGTATATGGAACAAGCTGCCAGAGAAGGTAGTTGAGACAGGTATTATCACAATGTTTAAAAGACATTTGGACAGGAACAGACCATCTCTGGTTTTATCATTATATCACAGACCATCTCTGCTTTTATCACTTCCGCTGTCTGCCCCCCATAGTCTGAAGAAGGGACTCGAACCAAAACATCACCTATTCCTTTTCTCCAGATATGCTGCCTGACCCACTGAGTTACTTCAGCAATTTGTGTCTAACTTTGGACAGGTACATGGATAGGACAGGTTTAGAGGGATATGGGGCAAACGCAGGCAGGTGGGACTAGTGTAGATGGGGCGTCTTGGTCAGTGTGGGCAAGTTGGGCCGAAGGGCCTGTTTCCACATTGTACGGCTCTATGACTCTTAAGTATACAGCTCACAGCCCAGTGAAACAAAGTTGGTCAACAACTGTTTGTAGGGAACCCACAACTTTAAATCACCATGGGAATCTCTGACCTATTTTTATCTTGGATTCGAACTGCAGATACAATCATTCATTTAATAATTTGTGAAATGTGCTGATGGCTTCGTGTTTTTGGGATGTTATCAGAGGTAGCTGTGAGAGTGCCAGAAGGTGTGAAGATTTATCTGGGTCCTGTCACATGCAATATTTCTTAAGATCTGATGTGATATGTCCTTCCAGAGTGTAATATTCAATTCATCTGCCAGATATAAAACACTTTGGAATAATGGCAAAAATAGCATTAATATTTTAGTATGACATTGAAAGTCATAAAGAAATTATATTTCTTTGGTGTGCAGCAAATTTATTTTGATGGTGGATTGAATATCATCAGTCTCACAGTCACTGACAATATTCATTTCTTTTTCATTTTTACAAGGCACACCATCTTTTGTATGGTCAATGAGATATTTAAAGAGACGTGAATGTCAATGCAATATTAATCTTCCTTCAGGGTTAGGTACGTCGCCTTATGGTCTTGAGTCAGATACTAAGGTGAACAATTTGAAGAAGTTAGTAGATTGAACGAAGCAATTGACCAGTAGCACGGTGGCACCGGTAGAGTTGATGCCTTACAGCGCTAGAGATCCAGGTTCGATTCTGACTACGGGTGTTGGCTGTATGGAGTTTGTACGTTCTCCATGTGACCGCGTGGGTTTTCTCCAGGTGCTCCGGTATTCTCCCACATTCCAAAGACATGCAGGTTTGTAGGTTAATTGGTTTTGGGAAAAACTGTCCCTAGTGTATGGAGGATAGTGTTAGTGTGCGGGGATCGCTGGTTGGCATGGACTCCCTGTGCTGAAGGGCCTGTTTCCGCACTGTTATTCTAAACTAGACTAAAAAAAGCCTAAACCGTGGGATAATGTGTAATGTACCAGGTCTGTGCCATGATATAATGATGGTCTGAAGGTGACTTTGAGAACGGGTTGAGTCTGTTTTCCCATGAAATGGGAAAGAAGTCTTAACGGAGTAAAAAGAACATATTAAAAAGTTTACAAATATATATTGTGCTCATTACTGTACTTCCTTATACTATCATATGAGTATTGAAAGAAAATCGAATTCTAAAACATTAAAACCCGCAGCAAAAGCTAAAGAATAAATAATTTATAAATATTAAGTTAATATATTCCGCACACATCCAGGGAAGATGTAACAGAAATTTGCTGTCTGATTTCTATAGTGCACTGAATATTTTAATGGACATGGTGACAGCGTGGCCAAACCTTTACACTTAATGCTGTCATTCCCTTTCGGCTGGCTGGCTTCCGTCTGACGGTCCTGGATAATTGGATGGATGCTCCTGGTCAATCAGTCACCCTCATAAAGGGGCATTTACCCATTTGCAGAGGCACAATGACCAACAGGATCATCAACAGAGCACAGGACACATTCCCGACAGACGGTAAATGCTCTCATGCTCTTTGGTGAAGTAATTGTTTGCTTAGAAACCAAGTCTACAAGTTGGGAGCCAAAATATAAATAAGTGCAGAGAGAGGATTGCAGAAGGAGAAATAATTGTCACATGAAATAATCTTGTAGTTGTAAATCACTGGATGGATTTAAGAGAGAGTTAGATAGAGCTCTCGGGGCTAGTGTGGGAGGAAACCGGAAATCCCAGAAAAAACCCATGCAGGTCACGGGGGAACGTACAAACTCCGTACAGACAGCACCTGTAGCGGGGACCGAACCCGTGTCTCTGGCAGCAACTCTACCGCTGTGCCACCTAAACAAAATCCCATTTAACAGCAAAAATTGGAAATCGAAAACAACAATGAAAAATACTGAAAATATTCAGCATGCAGGCACCCTAAACCAAATCAATGACTCAGTCTCCCTTCCTGCAGATGCGTCCTGACCTGTTGAGTGTTTCCAGTATTTTCTGCTTTTGTTCAATTTTGAAGTTGAAGTTTGAAGTTTAGTTGATTGTCACGTGTAGTAAATTGTAGTAGTTGATTGTCAGGTGCAGTAAAAAGCGTTTGTTGTGTGCAAATGAGAATGATCCCAGGAATGACAGGGTGAACATATCGTGAGCGTTTGATGGCGCTGGGCTTGTACCTGCTGGAGTTTAGGATGAGGGGTGACCTCATTGAAACTTACCAAACAGTGAAAGGCCTGGATAGAGTGGATGTGGAGAGGATGTTTCCACTAATGGGAGAGCATAGGACTAGAGGCCATCAGAATAAAAGGGCATACCTTTAGAATGGAGATGAGGATTTTCTTTATTTAAAGGGCAGTGAATTTGTGGAGTTCATTGCCTCAGATGGCTGCGGAGGCCAAGTCAATGGATAGTTTTTAAGGTGGAGATTGATAATATGATTGATTAGAAAATAGGTGAGGGAGTCGGCCATTCGGCCCTTCGAGCCAACACTGCCATTCAATATGATCATGGCTGATCAACCAAAATCAGTACCCTGTTCCTGCTTTCTCCCCATATCCCTTGATTCCGTTAGCCCTAAGAGGTATATCTTGACATCCTGACTCATACTCAATGTCCTGATCTATGAAAGCAAGCATATTAAATGCCTTCATTACCACTCTATCTACATGTGTTGATACTTTCAGGGAGTTATGGACTGAGACCCCAAGATCCCTCTGTACATCAATGAGTTACGGGTCATGCCATTAGTTGTATATCTTCCTCTTACATTCGACCTTGGACTAACTCCATCTGTCATGTCTCTGCCCATTTCTGTAGTTGATTTGTATCCTGCTGTATACTTTGACAGCCTTCCTCACAGTCCACGAGCCCAGCAATCTTGGTGTCATCCGCAAACCTCCCAACCAAGACCTCCTCCTTCTTAGCCTCATACTCTTGCATATTAGTATCAGCGAGTCATAAGACTCATAGAGATTAGTGCGGGTGTCAGGGGTTATAGGGGGAAGGCAGGAGAATGGGGTTGAGAGGGAAAGATAGATCAGCCATGATTGAATGGCGGAGCAGACATGATGGGCCGAATGGCCTAATTCCATTCCTATAACTTATGAACATGAACTAACCAGTCAGTGGAAAGGCAATTAATGATTACAATCGAGCCATCCAGTATACAGTTAATATTGTTTCTACTCTACCTTTAATGGCAGCTGTTTTTAAAATAACCCAGGGGGGAGGAACAGGCATGGGCCAGAGTGTTTAACCTCTGTGTAGCCTTAAGGAGAAAGACAGACAACTCTGCACTTCAACACATCACTTCATTGTTATTTTCAATTGATTTCAACACAGTTCAAGTCCTCTTGCTGCAAACTTGACGTGTTCAATATTTTTGAAGAACAGTAGAATTACAAATGTGTGAAAGGGACTGGAAAAGACTATCTAATGCATTAAGAGTCCCCATCCAGAAATAGTACAACTGCATACATTATTGATTTCCGCCTCCATTTGGATTAGATTCTGTTCCATCTAAGTCCTTGATTGCCACGGTGTATTGCTGAATATGTTTATGCATTTTGCAGTCTTTGTTATTGGTAGTTTGCTTGCCTCTTATTATTATTATTTCCCCAATTCCTCTTTGCCACAGAAGGTTGTGGAGGTCAAGTCCATGGATATTTTTAAGGCAGTGATAGATAGATTCTTGATTAGTACGGGTAGGAGAATAGTGTTGAGAGGGAAAGATAGATCAGCCATGATTGAATTGTGGAGTAAACTTGATGGGCCGAATGGCCTAATTCTGCTCTGATAACTTATGAACTTATGAACTTATATCTCTGCTAAAGAGGTTAGGTTAAATGATAGTCTGAAGAAAGATCCTGACTCTAAACGTCACCTATCCATGTTCTCCAGAGATGCTGCCCGACCCGCTGAGTTACTCCAGCACTTTGTGTCTTTTTTGGTAAACCAACATCTGCAGTTCCTTGTGTCTCCACTTCATGTTAAATATTACTCCTTGTTCACTGATTGCAGCTCATTTTTCCAGTTTGAATTCTCATCATTTGAAGTTGTATAATGATGTTGTGACCAGAATTCATATTGAAAGAAGGTAAATACTATTGTTCCCGGGTTTAGCTAAACATGATTTTGAATTGAGTATTTTGCGATTTAATAATGGGAACACCACAAAATACAACTTAGATCATATTAAGTTTTTAAATTGCCATGTATTCGTGATTTATAAGGTAGCATCTAATAATAATAATCAATTAAAGCAAATTCAACTTTGAATGCAAGTGCTAAAATATGGCAAAAAGTATTCTCCTTAGCAGTATCTCCTGGTTTAACCCTTTGTGGTAGTTTTCTCTTGAATTCCGTGCTGACAGGGTCCTTCATAGTTTAGTTGAGCTTATTTTAGTTTAGTTTAGTTTAGTTTATTGTCACGTGTCCTGAGGTACAGTGAAAAGCGTACCGGTTGCATGCTATCTAGTCAACGGAGAGACTATACATGATTACAATCAAGCTGTCCACAGTGTGTTAGATATATGATAAAGAGAATAATGTTTAGTGCAAGATAAAGTGCAGTAAAGGTCGATTAAAGATAGTCCGAAGGTCTCCAAAGAGGTAGGTGGTAAGTCAGGGCTACTCTCTAATTGGTAATAGGATGGTTCAGTTGCCTGATAACAACTGGGAAGAAACTATCCCTGAATCTGGAGATGTGCGTTTTCAATTTTCTGTATCTCTTGCCTGATAGAAACATAGAAACATAGAAAATAGGTGCAGGAGTAGGTCATTTGGCCCTTTGAGCCTGCACCGCCATTCAATATGATCATGGTTGATCATCCAGCTCAGTAACCTGTACCTGCCTTCTATCCATACCCCCTGATCCCTTTAGCCACAAGGGCCACATCTAACTCCCTCTTAAATATAGCCAATGAACTGGCCTCAACTACCTTCTGTGGCAGAGAATTCCACAGACTCACCCCTCTCTGTGTGAAGAAATGTTTTCTCATCTCGGTCCTAAAAGACTTCCCCCTTATCCTTAAGCTGTGACCCCTGATGGGAGAGGGGAGAAAATAAAGTGATTTCTCAATATCCTGCCACTTTCAAAGATGTAGTTCTGTCTTTATCCTTTTGAAAGTATTTCACCTCATGGTCTAGCTTGACTCTGGCGATAGGAATATTTCAGTTGATGAATGTGTCAGTCAGTATCCACAATCATTGACTGACAGTGTTTTCTGTGTCTGTGATGCATTAGGACATTTAGACATGAAGATTAGCTGATATTATTACTGCTGGGTTAACAAAAGATCCATAATCATTGGGAAATTGTGTGCAACGCTCATAATTACATTCGGCAAATGTGAATGAGCAGATCTCTGAAGCAGTCTAAGACTTTTAAATAATCGGTACTGTAATTATTTTAAGTAATACCAACAAGAAAAGGATTGAATTTAGCTATTAATGGATATGATCTAATAAATATGACACCAGACTTTCAGATTCTACTTCCGCTGGGTTTTATTGTCCTTTAAGTAAGTACGATTGATGCAAATTATTTAATTTAAAATGAAATTCCTTTATGTTCAGACAGTACAATGCAGAAGAGAGATTCAATGAATTATGTAATAATTTTTCTTTGTCTAGATTGAAAATTAAATTGCAGCCATTGAAACTCCCAGAAAATAGAAAATCAAAGTAAACTTTTTCACCAGCTTTCTTCCCTTTGTTCCCAAATTAAATCATGACCTGCTATTAATGCATGAAAGATATTGATATGTCGAAAGAGACTGCAATGACGTAGAAGATTTGTTCATTGTTCTCTTGTATATTTCCTTCCAACAGCAGGCACTAAATCATGTTGGAATATTGGTGACCATACATACAATTCTCAAGTGCCTGATATGCCAAAGTCAAAAGTTGTTTTCTTTATATTTACAGCCTAGAACTTCACAAAATGCAATCATTCACAGATTGCACTCGCATTGTGTTGCTCCCTTTAGAGACGTCTTTGGCAATCATCTGTCATGAGTGCCTTATTGCTGCTCTGTGGGTTTATCTGTTTTATTTCACAATACGGGCACGGTGGCGCAGCGGTAGAGTTGCTGCCTTACAGCGAATGCAGCGCCGGAGATCAGGATTCGATCCTGACTATGGGCGCCGTCTGTACGGAGTTTGTACGTTCTCCTTGTGACCTGCGTGGGTTTTCTCCGAGATCTTCGGTTTCCTCCCACACTCCAAAGACGTACAGGTATGTAGGTTAATTGACTGGGTAAATGTAAAAATTATCCCTAGTGTGTGTAGGATAATGTTAATGTGCGGGGATCGCTGGGCGGCGTGGACTCGGTGGGCCGAAGGGCCTGTTTCCGCGCTGTATCTCTAAATCTAAATCTAAAAAAATCTATGGATGCTGTCTGTGCGGAGTTTGTATGCTCTCCCCGTGACCTGCGAGGGTTTTCTCCGAGATCTTCGGTTTCCTCCCACACTCCAAAGATGTACAGGTTTGTAGCATAATCGACTTTGTAAATGAAAAAAATTGTTCCTAGTGTGTGTAGGATCGTGTTAATATGTGGGGATCACTGGTCGGTGTGGACCCGGTGGGCCGAAGGTCCTGTTTCCACGCTGTATCTCGAAACAAAGAACATTACTCCCGAGCGGACTGTTCTTCACTAGCCTTTACACTGTAAGGGAGCACTCTTCCAATACTCTCTCCTCAGGACCTCAGCCTTTCTTTAAGCAACAGAACCCCTCTGTTGCTGGAAGAGTGCAGCATAATCCTCATGAGCTCACTGCAGAGATGGTTGCTGGCGGGTTAGATGGCAGCTGCAAGAACGGCACGGTGGCGCAGCGGTAGAGTTGCTGCCTTACAGTGCCAGAGACCAGGGTTTGATCCTGACTACGGGTGCTGTCTGTACGGAGTTTGCACGTTCTCCACGTGACTGCGTGGGTTTTCACCGGTTGCTCCGGTTTCCCCCCGCACTCTTAAGACGTTCAAGTTTGCAGGTTAATTGGATTCGGTAAAGATTGTAAATTGTCCCCAGTGTGTAGGATAGTGCTAATTTATGGGGAAAATAGATTCTGGGTTCAGTCTAATGTAAAATGTGACAGTGTGTTAGAGGTGACAGGGCTGAACATTGATTATTAGCTCGGAAATGAAAATCTAATAAAGGATTGTCAACCTAAAACATTAGCCCTGTTTCGCTTCGCATGGAAGCAGCCTGATCTGTTGAAAATGTTTCAGGATTTTCTGTTTGTTTTAAACTTGCCAGCTTGCTCACCTTGCCTAAAGTCTTGCAGCAATATGTAGAATCACTATCCGTGACAGCTCAGCTACCAGATTCTCACTACGTGCACCAGGGTGGGAAATCTCTTGTTAAATCTGTTTATTACGTTATAGAAGTAACGACACTGGGAGAGCTGATCCTTTGTATACCAGCGTTAGCAAATGGAAGATTTATTTAGTTTAGTTGAGAGTTTCGGCGTGGAAACAGGCCCTTCAGCCCACCGGGTCCGCATTAACCAGCGATCCCTGCACATTAACACTATCCTACACACACTAGGGACAATTTACACTTATACCAAGTCAATTTACTTACAAACCTGCAAGTCTTTGGTGTGTGGGAGGAAACCGAAGATCTCGGAGAAAACCCACGCGGTCGCGGGGGGGACGTACAAACTCCGTACAGACAGCACCTGTAGTCAGTATTGAACCCGTGTCTCCGGCGCTGCAAGTGCTGTAAGGCAGCAACTCTACTGCTGCGCCACCGCGCCACCCCCTAGCCTGACATTTCCTTGAATCAAAATTGTTTTTTTGATAGGCTTCCAGAGGTCAGGGCCAATTCCTAGTAGGTTCTGCCAATGTTTAAGTAAAATAATGGTTGGTCTAACAGGATTACAATGAATCACCAGGACTTTAAGATAGTTTGAAAATATATCTAAATACATTCCTCATTGGTCCTAATAGAATTTAACTCCAATGGGATTTTGAATGCTGATGGCTTGGGATTTGACTTTCAAACCTTCATGAAGGATTATACATGGATAGGAAGGAAGTGCAGATGCTGGTTTACACTAAAGATAGACACAAAATGGTGGAGTAACTCAGCGTGTCAGGCAGCATCTCTGGAGAAAAGGAATTGTTGACGTTTTGGGTCGAGACCCTTCTTCAGATTCTGGATCTGAAGAAGGGCCTCGACCCGAAATGTTACCTATTACTTTTCTCCAGAGATGCTGTTTGACCCATTGAGTTACTCCAGCATTTTGTGTCTATCTGAAGGATTTTATACGGGGTGTATTAAAATATCATCCCTCAACTAAAACCAGGGCAACTCCACGGTGCAGTGCTCTTGCAATGAATGCTTTTACACACTGAAGTATTTCTACTCTATTAACACAACATTTCAAGCTGATGGCCTTTCATTGCCATATAGTGGCGTCAGGGCAGAAGCTCTGAAAGAGGCACCGAGAGAACCCTCTAACCCACCCGGCTTTATGTGGGCCTTTTAATGTCCGCTTGAAAAGCCAAATGAGGTCTGAGTTTGGCATTTCGCCCAGACGATGATGACTCTAACAGTGCAGAAGTCTCTGCTGCTTCGCTTAAACCCACATCCAACTGAGTTAGAAGTAAGGGGTGGCACGGGTGGCGCTGTGGTAGAATTGGTGCCTTGCAGCGCCAGAGACCCGGGTTCGATCCTGACTTCGGGTGCTGTCTGTACAGAGTTTGCACGTTCTCCCCGTGACCTGTGTGAGTTTTCTCTGTGTTCTCTAATTTCCTCACACACTCCAGCGACGTAGGTTAATTGGATTCGGTAAAGATTGTAAATTGTCCCTAGTGTTAAAGGATAGTGTTAGTGTGCGGGGATCGTTGTTTGGAGCGGACTTGGTGGGCCGAAGGGCCTGTTTCTATTCTGTATCTGTAAACTAAACTAGACTAAACTAATAGTCTTACCAGTGAATCAACTCTGACAGTAACAATAAAAAAATGTAAACTGGTAAAGAAAAATTAAATATTACTATTTAAGAGGCAAAACAGGATTATTCCAGGAGTACTATCAAAACACAACACACCAACAGGCCCTTTGAACCACAATGTCTTTGCTGAACATGAAGCTAAGACTAAGTCTTATTTGCCTGCACTTAATCCATATCCCACCATTCCCTGCATATCCATGTGTGCCTGTCCAAAAATCTCTTAAATGGCACTATTGTACCTGCTTCAAACACCACCCTGGCAGTGCGTACCAGGTACTCACAATCCTCTGTGTAGAAAAACCTACCCCATGCAGCTCCTTTAAACTCTGTCCCTCTTGCCTTAAAGCTATGAATTGGAAATGCGCTGTGAAACTATTAACCTCTTTAATTAACACTTACAATCTCCAAAGAAAGCCATTCTGACTTATGTCTCGTAGAAATAAGACTGTGTATTGAATTCAATTTTCTTCTCCATCTGCCCTGATTAACTCTGCCCTGCTTCCAGCCCTGAATGTGAGAGGCTTTTAAGTATTCATAGCACCAAGCATTTTAATTAGAGCTAAACTTTTATCATAATTACAGCAGAAGAATATTATACCAATCAACATACTCCAACTTCAGCAACACAGCTTTTTAATTTTCTTAGCTAGACGGGTAAGGCTGCATCTCTGGGGGAAACAGCTGGGGGAGGTTTCGGGTTGGGACCCTCTTTAGACTGGAGGTAGTGGGGTGGGAACTGGAGGTAAGAAAAGGCCAGAGTGAAGCAATGAGGGGGAGCAGTGAGAGAGGGACTCACAGAACTCCCGTCGGAGAGAGGAAGGGAACTTCTTAAGCGATTCGGCCCATCAAATCTACTCCACCATTCAGTCAAGGCTGATCTATCTTTCCTTCTCAACCCCATTCTCCTGCCTTCTTCCCATGACCCCTGACACCCTGACATATCGTGAGGAGATTTCGCAGTGGAGCAGACACAAATGTGTAGAAAGGAAATGCAAATGCTGGTATATACTGAAGATAGACATGTAGTGATGGAGTAACTTACTTGAGTTAGATACAGCATGGAAACAGGCCTTTGTCCATCGAGTCCATGCAGACCATCGATCAGCCATTCACACTGGTTCGCTTTTATCCCACCTTTGCATCCGCCATGTAATCCTAGCCGATCTCTGCCTCCTAATCCCATTTTCCTGCCTTCTCCCCAATTTGAATTTGAACCCTCTTCATTTTACACGTACTTTTCTCTCAATTCCACGCTAGGTGCAAACACCATACTCCAATTATTAAAGGTTATATTATCCAATTTTCTCAGTATTTTCAAGTGAAGGCAGGGTTTCCATTTATTTAACATAAAGCAACATTTCTGTACAGCATGGGTTGGTGGTTACAGAATCACGTAAAGGTAGGTCAGTGGGTTAAGGCTCCATTAAAATAGCAGGGAGAGGAATTTTAGACAATTCTTCAGACTTCAGAGATACAGCGTGGAAATAGACCCTTTGACCCAATGAGTCCGCACTGACCAGCGATCACCACGTACACAAGCCCTGTCCTACACACTAGGGGCAATTTTACAATTTTACTGAAGCCAATTAACTGTAAACCTGCCCATCTTTGGAATGTGGGAGAAAATCCACGCGGTCACAGAGAGAACGTACAAAATCCATACAGACAGCACTCGTAGTTAGAGAAATATAAGAAAATAACTGCAGATGCTGGTACAAATCGAAGGTATTTATTCACAAAATGCTGGAGTAACTCAGCAGATCAGGCAGCATCTCGGGAGAGAAGGAATGGGTGACGTTTCGAGTCGAGACCCTTCTTCAGACTGATGTCAGGGGGGGCGGGACAAAGGAAGGATGTAGGTGGATGTTGTAATATATAAGACAAGGGGGATGTTGTGATATTGCTGGGACTACTTTGTGTATCCAAGGACTACTTTGTATGCCTGTGTATATAAGTGATTGGGGTGATTTGGCGGTCACTCTGGATGCAGGTGGCCACGGAATAAACAGCCTGGAGTTGAGCTCCAGCAATGTAACCTTTTCTGCTCGGGCATGCTTCATTCCCTCCCTAGGCGAAACACCAAGCCGCTGCCACCATGTTGTACTTCGTGGTCCGGTACTTGTTGTACCTTTGTGGTGACTCTGGAAGGACCACGAGTACACGTGTATAAAAGGTTACATTGCTGGAGCTCAACTCCAGGCTGTTTATTCCGTGGCCACCTGCATCCAGAGTGACCGCCTAATCACCCCAATCACTTATATACACAGGCATACAAAGTAGTCCTTGGATACACAAAGTAGTCCCAGCAATATCACAACATCCCCCTTGTCTTATATATTACAACAGTGGAGACAGGAAGATAGAGGGAGATCTGGGAAGGAGGAGGGGAAGAGAGGGACCGAGGGACTATCTAAAGTTGGAGAAGTCGATGTTCATACCACTGGGCTGCAAACTGCCCAGGCGAAATATGAGGTGCTGTTCCTCCAATTTCCAGTGGGCCTGGCCCATGACAGAAAGGTCAGACTGGGAATGGGAGGGGGAGTTGAAGTGCTCGGCCACCGGGAGATCAGTTTGGTTAATGCGGACCGAGCGCAGATGTTCAGCGAAGCGATCGCCGAGCCTGCGCTTGGTTTCGCCAATGTAAATAAGTTGGCATCTAGAGCAGCGGATGCAATAGATGAGGTTGGAGGAGGTGCAGGTGAACCTTTGTCTCACCTGGTAAGACTGTTTGGGTCCTTGGATGGAGTTGAGGGGGGAGGCAAAGGGACAGGTGTTGCATCTAGTGCGGTTGCAGGGGAAAGTGCCGGGGATGGGGTGGTTTGGGTAGGAAGGGACGAGTGGACCTCATAGTTATCGTAGTTAATCGTAGTTAGGATTGACCCCGGGTCTCTGGTGTTGTAAGGCAGCAACTCTACCGCTGCGTAACTGTGCCGTCTAATATATCTAGTACGATTAATAATTGCTGCAGTGCAATGCAATACCATAGATCAGTAAAAGTGTGATCATCTGAAATCATAATTGCATTTCTCTGAATACTCTCTTGTTCAGTGGTGAGCACTTGTGGAGACAAGAGTTGGGGCTATACTGTGCTGCAGAAGCAGGAGAGTTACAGGGGAATTGTGAAACATTATACTTGACTATTTCCATTTTTACCTGAAATCCTAGCACTCATTTCAGGTCGGCCTAATTAAGGGCAATAGCTTCATCGAAGATAAAGTACATTCACACGAGGCTTAGCAGAACATTTCATCTGTTGTAACTGAAAATGAACACTGACACCAAGGATATTCCATAGATTAATGGAACTTAAAAGTTTGCAATTTTAGAACTGCTTTTGTGTTATTTTACATTGTTAGAGACAGGGCGACATGGTGGCACAGTGGTAGAGTCGTTGCTTTACAGCGCTTACAGTGCCAGACACTGTCTACGGGTGCTTGTCTGTACAGAGTTTGTGCATTCTCCCCATAACCCCTGACATCTTTACTAACCAGAAATCTGTAATCACCGCCTTTAAAATATCGAAGGTATCACAAAAAGCTGGAATAACTCAGCGGGTCAGGCAGCGTCTCAGGAGAGAAGGAATGGGTGACGTTTCGGGTCGTGACCCTTCTTCAGACTGATGTCAGGAGAGGGGGCAGGCAACGAAAGGATGTAGTTGGAGACAGGAAGACAGTGGGAGAACTGGGAAGGGGGAGGGGAAAGAGAGGGACAGAGGAGCTATCTAAAGTCAGAGAAATCTATTGACTTGGCCTCCACAGCCATCTGCGGCAATGAATTCCACAGATTCACCAAACTCTGTCTAAAAAAACTCCTTCTTGTCTCATTTCTAAAGGTGAAAGATAAACGTCATTGTTCCCAGCAGAAGATGGGCTTATATGCCATTTTGCCTCTTGGAGGACACTGAAACTCATATGTTTCGTCAGACTTTGCTGTTATTTAGATACACTGTGGAGCGTAATAGGTTTTCATAAGCAGAGTCCGGTCTATGCTAATCATAAGTTCACTGTCAACTTGCATTGTGAAATAATTACATACTCAGTATGCTTCCAGGATCTAATGACGATTCTGTGATAAATTACTTTTTGATTGTTCCAAACCTTTTCCTGTTGACATGATGTTTTATAATGATTCTGTTGATCTGCACACGAACCAGTGGCATTTTAAAATGGACAACAAAAGTTGAAGAATTGTCCAAATATTGAATTATTGCTGGAAATTGTCATTACGTAAGACACAAGAAGATGAAACAAGATGGGTGGCATGGCGACACAGCGGTAGAGTTGCAGCCCGACAGAGCCAGAGACCTGGGTTCCATCCTGACTACGGGTGCTGTCTGTACGGAGTTTGTACATTCTCCCTGTGACCACGTGGGTTTTCTCTGGGTAGACACAAAATGCTGGAGTAACTCAGCGGGTCAGGCAGCATCTCAGAAGGGAAGGAATGGGTGACGGTTCGGGTCGAGACCCTTCTTCAGTTTTTTTTCCCTGGTTTTCTCTGGGTGCTTCGGTTTCCTCCCACACTCGAAATAAGTACAGGTTTGTAGGCTAATTGGCTTGGTAAAATTGTAAATTCTCCCCAGTGTGTGCAGGAGAGTGTTGATGTGTGGGGATTGCTGGTCGGCACGGACTCGGAGGGTCGAAGGGCCTGTTTCCGCGCTGTATCTCTGAACGAAACTAAACAAAAAACTAACGAGTAGGCTGTTTTCACACTTCACAACCGCTGTGGTATTCAATAAAACCAATGACGGTCTTTTACTTGAGCGACACCTTTCTGTACTATCGAAGGTAGACAGAAAATGCTGGAGTAACTCAGCGGGTCAGGCAGCATCTCTGGAGAGAAGGAATGGGTGACGTTTCGGGTCGAGACCCTTCCTCAGACTGATGTCAGGGGAGGAGGCGGGACAAAGAAAGGATATAGTAGGAGACAGGAAGATTAGTGGGAGGAAGGGGGAGGGGATAGAGAGGGAAAGAGGAACAATCTGAAGTTAGAGAAGTCAATGTTCATACCGCTGGGGTGTAAACTGCCCAAGCGAAATATGAGATGCTGTTCCTCCAATTTGCACAATTTCCCCCTTCCCAGTTCTCCCACTAGTCTTCCTAGTCTTCCAGGATCGAACCCGGGTCCCTGGCGCTGTAAGGCAGCAACTCAACCATTGCACCACCGTATTGGTTGGCCGCCCTATTGATCTCTGACTTGAATGCACTGAGTGACTGAGACTCAGTGATTCTCATGGGCAGATAATTCCAAAGATTTGCTACGCTCTGGGTGAAGAAATCTCAACTCATATCTGTCTTGAATTGCCGACTCTGGTTCCTGTTTCTGGTCAACTCAGGCAGGAGATCTATTATCCTCGCTTCCACCCTTTCACGTCCCAGAAACGTTTTGTACTGTTACGTTTCAACGAGATCACTTCTTGTTCGTCTATAACCTAGAGAGTATTGGCCCTGTCAGCATAATCTTCGGTCAGAGGACAAACGTGCCTCCTACCCACGAATCAATCTGGTAAATCTTTGAACATGGAACATAGTACAGCACAGGATCGGGCCCTTCAGCCCACAATGTCCATGCTGAATGTGATACCAAGATAAGCTAATCTCCCCTGCCTGCATGCGTGACCCATATCCCTCCAATCCCTGCACATCTAAAACGCCTCTGAAATGCCACGATCAGATATCAGCCTTCACTGCTACTTTGGAAACAAAAAAGTTAAACACAGACTATATTTGAAGAAATGCTTTAGCAGAAATGTACACACAATGCAATTAAGATTCTAAGCCAAACGTTTGGAGTATACTAGTGGCTTTGAAGTGTTGTGTTAAATAGCAAGTAAGTAACTTTGATTAAACCTAAGCTAATTAAACCACATCTCAGCTGTCTTAACTTGATTTGAATGTGATTTTATACTTGACCTTCTAAAGTCTGATTAAAGTCTCTGAACCCTTTAATATTAATCCGGATTACATCTAGATCCTGAATAGAATTGCTGACTTTGATTTGGCAGGTCTTCCATTCTACTGATTACAAGTGTGATACCTTCATGTTGGCAAAAATTTAGAAACACTTCTTTATTCAAGTAGTGCCAAAACACTTCCCTGCAAAAAAAAAAGCTCGTGTTGTCAAGCCGGAGTGACATATGTCTGGTGATGAGAAAATAAAATAACATGTGGAAGCAGAGAAGTTCTAATGCTGGTTTCACAGCATCAGACAGTTTAGTTTAGTCTTCGAGATACAGCGTGGAAATGGGCCCTTTGGCCCACTGAGTCATCGCCGACCAACAATTCCCATCAGTCAGCGACCCTCAGTCTGAAGTCACGACCAGAAGAGTCGCCCATTCCTTCTCTCCAGAGATGCTGCCTGTGCTGCTGAATTACCTCCAGCATTTTGTGTCTATCTTCGGTGTAAACCAGCATCTGCAGTTCCTTGTGTAGGAAGGAACTGCAGATACTGGTTTAAACCAAAGAAAGACACAAAATGTTGGAGTAACTCAAATAAATGCAAATTGGAGGAACAGCATCTCATATTTCGCTTGGGCAGCTTACAGACCAATGGTATCAATATGGATTTCTCTCACTTCAGGTAGCCCCGGCATTCCCTCTCTCTCTCCATCCCTCCCCCACCCAAGTCACACTAGCTTCTCATTTCCACCCTACGAACAGCTAACAATGGCCTGTTTCCTTTATCATCGTTACTTTTTTGCATGTCTTTTATTCGTTGTTCTTTATCTCTCCACATCACCGTCTATATCTCTCGTTTCCCTTATCCCTAACCAGTCTGAAGAAGGGTCTCGACCCAAAACATCATCCATTTCTTCTCTCCAGAGATGCTGCCTGTCCCGCTGAGTTACTCCAGCTTTTTGTGTCTATCTGCATTTCTTTCCTACACATAGTCTTTTCTTTGACTGGATCATATGCTTTTCACTGTACCTCGCTAAATATGGCATTAATAACCTAAACTAAAACTAATTGGGGTGAACATTAACTCACCATTGTCAGCTCGGACCAACAGCAAAGGATATAATCATAGATGGCTCTTAAGAATGTGGCAGCATCGAAGTTATCAATGGACTGTGGTTACCCCTCCAAGCGCTACCCTGACCCCATCCATGCGCTAAAAGCATTGTCCCGTTGCTTTTACATCCAGCTGCAGAATTCTGCTGTGGGGTACAATCATCATTCCGCAGCTTAGCTACTGAAGGTGAAGTGACCTTGGTTCTGGAGTTGCAGCCACTGTAGGTTAAACAATTTCCAGTTAGTTCTGAAGATTAGTTCCACTCCCATGGGAAGATTGTTGTAATATTGCAGTGAGAAAGAACAAGGAAAAAATCTTGGAACAATGATACACACTGATATGACATTGGCTTTCTTTGAGATTGTCTCGGTTGTGAACAAATTTGTCAGGATGGTGGCTTGCCTGTCATCGGTAAGCAGATGTAAGACAGAGGGTGCTTGGTAGATACATCCCAAGCTACTGGCAACTCATTGTTCGCTGTGAGGGAGAAAAGGTTATGTTCAAAAGTTGCAGGTGCGGAATTAGGCCATTCGGCCCATTAAGTCTACTCTGCCATTCAGTCATGGCGGATCTATCTTTTATGCACCCAACCCCATTCTCCTGCCTGCTCCCCATAACCCCTGACACCCGTACTAATCCAGAATCTGACAATCTCAACCTTAAAAATCTCCATTCACTTAGCCTCCGCAACTGTCTGTGGCAATGAATTCCACAGATTCACCATCTTCTGAATAAAGAAATTCCTCCTCATCTCCTTTCTACAATTACATCCTTTTATTCCGAGGTTTTGGTCCTAGATTCTCCCACTAGTGGAAACATCCTCTCAACCTCTACCCTATCCAGGCCTTTCACTATTCAGTAAGTTTCAATGAGGTCCCCCCTCATCCTTCTAGACTCCAGCGAGTACAGGTCCATTGCCTTCAAACGCTTATCATATGTTAACGTAATCATTCCCGGGATCATTCTCGTAAACCTCCTCTGGACCGTCTCCAATGCCAACACTTCCTTAGATATGGGGCTCAAAACAGCACTACATCCCTGTTTTTGTATTCTAGCTCTCTCGAAATAACTGCTAGCATTACATTTGCCTTCCTTACTGTCGATAGTCTTACTCTGCTACTGAGTCTTACATTCAACTGAAAGGCCAGGATCCTTTATCAGTCTGCCCCTGCTACACAACACTGCCCCAAACATTAGCCAATTAAGCTATCAAGATGCAGGGAGGTGGGAGGGAACATGAACAGCCAGGGGTTACCCACGCAGTCACAGGGAGAACGGGCAAACGCCACACAGAATGCATCAGAGGTAAGGATCGGACTTGGGTTACTGGAGGTAAAAGACAGTAACTCCCCTGGCAAGACCTGACTGATCTACTATGTGGTACAACGCAACAGCAGGGGGGCACAGTTTATAGGGGATACAAGGAACTGCAGATGCTGCTTTACAAAAAAAATCACAAAGTGCAGGATTAACTCAGTGGGTCTGGCAATATCTCTGGAGAACATCTCTGGAGTTTATAGCTCAGAATACATCTGTTTAGTTCATTGTCAGGTGTACCGAGGTACAATGAAAAGCTTTGTTCCGTGCTATCCAGTCATCGAGCCATTTACAGTGTTCAGATCCATGATAAGCGAATAACGTTTTGTGCAAGGTAAAGCCAGTAAAGTCCGATCAGAAATAGTCCGAGGGTCACCAATGAGGCAGATAGTCATTCAGGACTGCTCTCTATTTGTGGTAAGATGGTTCATTTCCCTGATAACAGCTGGGAGGAAATTGTCCCTGAATCTGGAGCTGTGCGTTTTCACACTTCTATACCTTTTGCCCGATTGGAGAGGGGAGAAGAGGGAGTGGCCAGGGTGTGACTTGTCCTTGATTATGCTGCTGGCCTTGCCGAGGCAGCATGAGGCACTTTGCTTGCTTCGAGTCTACTACCTAATGGGAATAGAGTGCACTGAGTAATATGTAAAAAATGACCATGATATTAGAAAATTAAAGTCGTCCATTTTAAACAGTGACTCTCATCATTGCTTTACTCTCGTATGAAGTGTAACTGTATGCATTCCACTGGTACTGTGATCTCTTTGCACTAAAGGCCAGCAAACCATTTGCTTTATAAATTGCTTGCTCATACTTGCATGTTAATGTTTTGCATTTCATGAATCCACAGATAAAGACCATTTCCATTCACCAAAATAAATGTTCCAATATTTTCACCAGATATGAATATTCAACTTTTCTGTTCTTCCTTTCAAAAATGGGAAATCCCTTGTTTCCATCATATTTGCCACCCTCTGACTTACGCATTTGACCAGGCTCTATTCCTTCGTATTGGATGCTGGTTTACACTGAAGATAGACACAAAATGCTGGAGTAACTCAGCGGGTCAGGCTGCTTCTCTGGAGGAAAGGAATAGGTAACGTTTCGTGTCGAGACCCTTCTTCAGAGATGCTGCCTGACCCGCTGTGTTACTCCAGCATTTTGTGTCTATATTCCTTTGTAGGTTCTTCAAACCATCCACGTAATTTTCTTCACATAATTCTGTTTCATTAGCAAACCCAGTTATTTTGCTCTATGCACCGCGGGTGAAAATAAGGATATGAATTTTAAAGCTAAGGTTGTGTTTAACTGGGAGTCAGTACAGGTTCGGAGTCAGAAGGCCTTATCTTTGGGGTGGTATCTGTAGTGCATACCAATTGTACTGGCAACAATGCAAGCAAGCGAACTGAAGAATTCTTGCCGGCCAAATCCGGTCTATACAAAGAAATATATTCCACAAAGAAAGAACAATCTAAGTCACTGCAGAAAGATTAATAGAGGTTTAAAATGTAATGGCAATAGCAATTCAATTTTAAGGGCAAATATAAGACTGAACTGTAAAATTAAACTATTGGGGTCAAAGAATCTCTGATAATAATGTTGACTGATCACACCATTAGAAATTCAGCAGCGTACACTGGATGCTGAATATACCAGTCCTGTTCTACTGAGGTTAATGAGTAGATGTCTCAACTCCAGGACTATCAGGCTTTCATTCCATTCACTTTCTACGCTTTCTCTGCTGAGCTGAGGAGTCCATCAGTGAATAATGTTAAGGTTGCACAATAGACAATAGACAATAGACAATAGACAATAGGTGCAGGAGTAGGCCATTCAGCCCTTCGAGCCAGCACCGCCATTCAATGCGATCATGGCTGATCACTCTCAATCAGTACCCCGTTCCTGCTTTCTCCCCATACCCCCTCACTCCGCTATCCTTAAGAGCTCTATCCAGCTCTCTCTTGAAAGCATCCAACGAACTGGCCTCCACTGCCTTCTGAGGCAGAGAATTCCACACCTTCACCACTCTCTGACTGAAAAAGTTCTTCCTCATCTCCGTTCTAAATGGCCTACCCCTTATTCTTAAACTGTGGCCCCTTGTTCTGGACTCCCCCAACATTGGGAACATGTTTCCTGCCTCTACTGTGTCCAATCCCCTAATTATCTTATATGTTTCAATAAGATCCCCCCTCATCCTTCTAAATTCCAGTGTATACAAGCCTAATTGCTCCAGCCTTTCAACATACGACAGTCCCACCATTCTGGGAATTAACCTAGTGAACCTACGCTGCACGCCCTCAATAACAAGAATATCCTTCCTCAAGTTTGGAGGAACAGAGCACAACTAAAGAAACCCTCATGATTTCTGGGCATTCACACCCAAATGTATACTCTTAAATTTGATTCCCAATTTACTGCAGAGTAACCTCACGACTTCTATCAAAGCAAAATCTAGGCTCTTATTTCTAATGACACGTTAACCAGGGATATTCTGTGTGGAAGGGATATTTGTGAGTGGAAGGATAAATTATAAATAAATAAATTACATTTTATTTGTCATATGTAGGTTGGCACAGTGTCAACGGTACAATGAAATGTATTTTGACAAGACAACAGGTCACCTCAGCAGTAATATTCCAAGGATAAATAAGAATTAAAAAATGACATCAGTAAGGTAAAAAGACAATATTAAAAATAGGTGAAAAGACAATATTAAAAATAATCAACATATATGATTTGAAATGTGTTTATGAGTTCAAAAGATTCAGAATCTATCAAGTTTCATGTTAGTGGCACAGTATTTTTTATAATAATGTACCTTCAGTGGAAGGAGGTAAAGGTGTATGATATAGACATTAGTTTTAGTTTTTAGAGATACAGGCCCTTCGGCCCATTGAGTCCATGATAACTAATGATCACCCTTGAACCAGTTCTATCCTACACACCAGGGGCAATTTACAGAAGCCAATTAACCTACAAACCTGCACGTCTTTGGAATATGGGAGGAAACAGGAGCACCCGGAAGAAACCCATGCAATCACAGGGAGAATGTACAATCTCCATACAGACAGCACCCGTAGTCAGGATCGAACCTAGGTCTCAGGCACTGCAAGGCAGCAGCTCTACTGCTGCGCCACCGTGCCGCCCTGATGAATTGAATAAGTCTATTAGTATTTAAGCTAAACCTTCCTAAAAAGCACTCCAAAGTTGCTGGCACTGCTTATTAATTTTTTGTAATTATAAAACACATTGCAGGTGAGCATTGAGACACTGTTCATTCCACATAATTTCTTGTTTCGTCCGTGACTGAGTTAATTTTTCCAGTCAGATTGCGTTATATGATCTGACACCACCTGTTGGAGAGACAGGGAATGCAGGCTGTTTGAAGCCCATGTAACCAATACTGTGCAGCAGAAGTACAAACATGATTATTACTTTTTTGAATTATCTGTACTGAAATATATCTCTCCTGTGACTTGGGATCGGCATGACTAGTTCCTTCTGTTCATTTTGCTGGAAGTGGATTTCGTTCGGTCCCCTTATTCTAGGGCTGTGGTTCATCTTATGTCTTCATTCAGATCCAATCTAAACTTAATTCCATGTTTGGGGAATATTAAAATTCCCTATCTCCCAAACTCACCTTTTACATTGACCATCTACTTGACATCTTCCAAACCCGAGCTTCATCTTCCAAGAGGATATCTGTAATGTTTCCAAATACACAGGACGTGATGTAAGATAAACACTAAGAAAAAATTAACCACTGTATTATAATGCCATATTGCATAAACACCTTGAACCTCCTCACACCTGTTCACAAATCATAAGGGTAGAATTAGGTCATCCGGCCCATCGGGTTTACTTCGCCATTCAATCATTGCTGATCCTGACTACGGGTGCAGAGTTTGTACGTTCTCCCCGTGCCCGGGTGGGTTTTCTCCGAGGTCTGCAGGATTCTCCGAGACCTGTTTCTCTGAGACAGGTATGTAGGTAAATTGGCTTGATATGTGTGTAAATTGTCCCTGGTGTGTGTAGGATAGTGTTAATGTATGGGGATCGCTGGTCAGTGTGGACTCAGTGGGCCAAAGGGCCTGTTTCTGCGCTGTATGTCTTAACTAAACTAAACTAATCTATCTTTCTCTCTCAACCCCATGCTCCTGCTTTCTCCCCATGATCATTGAAACCCTGACTAATGACATATCTGTCAATATCTGCCTTAAAAATACCCAATGACTGCCTCCACAGCCATGTGTGGTAATGCATTCCACAGATACATGATCCTCTGACTTCCTCCTCACTTCCTTCCTTAAAGGTGCGTCCTCTTATTCTGAGGCTGTGCCTTCTGGTGTTAGACTCTCTCACGAGTGGAAACATCCTTTCCACATCCACTCTATCCAGGCCTTTCACTATTCAGTAGTTGCCAATGAAGTGCCCCCTCATCCTTCTAAACACCAGCGAGTACAGGCCCAGTGCCATCAACGCTCATCATATGTTAACCCACTCGTTCCTGGGATCGTTCTCGTAAACCTCCTCTGGTCCCTCTCCAGAGCCAGCACATCCTTCCTCAGATATGGGGCCCAAGCACAGAAGCTATGGTGTAGCAGAATGATTTCAGAAACAACTCCGCAAAATGAAATGGGTAATCTGTGTGTTGCGGATGTTGATTCGTGCGATGAGTGATTGGATGAGTGATTGGTCCCAGAAGGAACGGCACTGAAGATCCCAATCAGGGAGAGCTGATTGCATCTCATCTTAGTTTACCATAGTTTAGCTTAAAGCTACAGTGCAGAAACAGGCCCTTCAGCCCACCGAGTCCGTGCTGAAAAGTGACCCCCCGCACACTAACACTATCCTACACACACTCGGGAGAATTTACAATTTTACCAAGGCGATTAGCCTACAAGCCTGAACGCCTTCAGAGTGTGGGAGGATACTGGAGCACCCAGGGAAAGCTCATGCAAGTTACAGGGAGAACGTGCAAACTCCGTACAGACAGCATCTGTGGTCAGGATCGAACTCGGGTCTCTGGCGCTGTAAGGCAGCAACTCTACCGCTGCACCACTGTGTCGCCATAAATTTCCCGCACCAGAGACCAGTGTGCAGAGATCCAAAACAGCTTTGCTGAGATTACAGTCTCTTCCAGAGTGCAGGGACTAGACTCAACAAGTCCATGTTGCAGCATAGACTACAACATATGAATTCTTTGTAGGTGTTGTTTTATAGGTATTCCCCCAAAGGGCCATAGTAGATTACATTTCGTCAAGAGTCAAGTCAAGAGTGTCTTATTGTCATGTGTCCCACATAGAACAATGAAATTCTTACTTGCAGCAGCACAACAGAATATGTAAACATAGTGCACTGTAAACAATATAATAAACGAGAGAGAATTTAGTGGGCGGCACGGTGGCGCAGCGGTAGAGTTGCTGCCTTACAGCGAATGCAGCGCCGGAGACTCAGGTTCGATCCTGACTACGGGCGCCATCTGTACGGAGTTTGTACGTTCTCCCCGTGACCTGCGTGGGTTTTCTCCGAGATCTTCGGTTTCCTCCCACACTCCAAAGACGTACAGGTATGTAGGTTAATTGACTGGGTAAATGTAAAAATTGTCCCTAGTGGGTGTAGGATAGTGTTAATGTGCGGGGATCGCTGGGCGGCACGGACTCGGTGGGCCGAAGGGCCTGTTTCCGCGCTGTATCTCTAAATCTAAAAATCTACATCTAGAAATAAGAAGTTCAGTGTGTGTCCTTAACTGGTATTTAACTATAATCAGTGAAGTATCCAAGCTAATGATAAATAATCTTACCCTCAGACACTCCCTCGGTTCTTCAGTTCAGCAGATATTACTTCATTTGATATAATTTCCTATCAGAGCCGGGATCTCTTCTTTAAATTCCCAGATGTCTCTCACCTTCCTCTGTAAGCTACATATCAATAGCCACTGTAACATCATACTTCCATGTATTCATCAGAGCCCCCAGCACAGCTGCAGATCACTGGGTGATCTTATAGAGGTGTATAAAATCATTAGAGGAATAGATCGGGTAGTTGCACAGAGTCTCTTGCCCGGAGTAGGGGAATTGAGGACCAGAGGTTTAAGGTGAAGGGGAAAAGGTTTAATAGGAATCTGAGGAGTGACTTTATCGCACAAAGGGTGGTGGGTGTATGGAACAAGTTGCCAGAGAGGGTAGTTGAGGCTGGGACTATCGCAACGTTTAAGAAACAGTTAGACAGACACATGGATAGGACAGGTTTGGAGGGATATGGGCCAAATGCAGGCAGGTGGGACTTGTGTAGCTGGGACATGTTGGCCGGTGTGGGCAAGTTGGGCCGAAGGAGCTGTTTCCATATTGTATCACTCCATGACTCTATGACTATGCTCCTTGCATTTAGATATAAGTTATTTTAAGCAAAACTCAATCTAATCATTTTTGTCATTTTTCTCACATGTTTGTCCTGCCTGTCAAACCCTCTCATTAAATCTCTGCCTTTGATTTCCAGTTCTACTCTCCTCCCTTCTGAATCTTTGCTCAGCTTCCAACTCTCCCGTCAAGTGAAGTTCAACTCTCCCCCACAGGGGGACACAGGACTGTGGCCCTGGCTGGGCTGAGGTCCGAGCTTGTTTTCTCTGTAGATACAAAGAACTACAGATACTGGCACAAAGTGATAGGCACAAAGTGCTGGAATAACTCAGCGGGTCAGGCGCATGTCTGGAGAAAAAAGACGGGTGATGTTTTGTCCTGATCCGAAACGCCACCCATCCTTTCTCGCCAGAGATTGCCGCCTGACCCACTGAGTTACTCCAGCTCTCTTGTTTTGTCTGTGCCAGTCTCAATTTCCCTTTGGACAGGTGCCAGTGCCTCATGAGTCTAATCTGCTCCCTGCTGCAATGTTATGCCAGTGACACGTTCACATGTACTGCCTATGTCTTTCTCTACTCACTACTCACTTGGCAACAGGATTAATCCATAGATTACTACCCTTTCTTCGTCTTTTTGCTTCTTAATCCCTTTCCCAACTCCGTAAAACCTGCGTGCAGGATCTCAACCCTTTCCCTACCTACGCTGTTGGTACCAAAATGGAACATGGCCTCTGGCTGTTCACACTTCCCTTGAAATGGGGAAGCAAGGAGCTGCAGATGTCCACAAAAGTAGACACAGAGGGCTGGAGTAACGCAGCAGATCAGGTAGCATCTCAGGGGAACATGGTCACCTGTCCATGTTCCATGTTCTCCTGAGATGCTGCCTGAGCTGGATTTATGGTCACCAATCCATGTTCTGAGATACTGCCTGATCCGCTGAGCGAGATGTATGGTCATCTGTCCATGTTCCATGTTCTCCTGAGATGCTGCCTGAGCTGGATTTATGGTCACCAATCCATGTTCTGAGATGCTGCCTGATCCGCTGAGCTATTCCAACTCTCTGTCTTTACCCTTCCACTGAAGATTGTTCAACAGCAAAGCAGCATCTCCCTCCTGAAAACATGGAATCTCCTGCAACTGTTGCTCTGAGGACCTAACCCCCCCCGGGGCCTGCGCACCTGAGCTCCCACCATGTTATGATCGTGACTCTCACTCAACTCTCCAGGGGACACCTTCACCCACCTGCATTCAGACCTGGGGACTGGTTGGAAAGCAAGATGCCTCTCACGGAGTTACCTACCTGTTCTTTTTTTTATTACTCTGACACTGCCCTTGATTTTCTGTAACTTCTGCGCAACATGTCTGTGTAATTTTCTGTGTGAGGGCATAGAGGTCGAGCTACTGCCTCACAGCTCAGAGTCCCGGGTTCGATCCCGACTACGGGTGTTATCTGTGTGGGCTCTCCCCGTGACCTGCATGGGTTTTTTTCCCCGACATCTTCAGTTTCCTCCCACACTCCAATGACGTACAGGTTTGTAGCTTGATTGGCTTGGTATAAATGTTAAACAATTCTCCCTAGTGTGTGTAGGGTAGTGTGAATGTGTGGGGATCGCTGGTCGGCACGGACTCGGTGGAGCAAAAGGCCTGTTTCCGCACTGTATCTCTAAACCAAACTAAACACGTGCCCACTTCGCATTCTATAAAATCATGAGTGGAATAGATACACAGGGCAGGGGAATCATAAACAAGAGGACATATGTTTACGGGCAAGATTTAATACAAATCTGAGGGGCAATTTTTCACTTGGAGGGTGGTGGGTATATGGAACGAGCTGCCAAGGGAGGTACTTGATGATAACAGGTATGATAACAGCATTTAAAACAGACACAGTACATAGATAGGTAAGACTAAGAGGGATATGAGCCAAATGTGGGCAAATGGGATTAGGTTAGATGGACATCATGGCTGGCATGGACGAGTTGGGCTGAAGGGCCTGCTTCCATGCTGTGTGACTCTATGACTCTAGGACACAGGTCGAAAGTGCTCTGCCACACTCCTTTCTTCTTAGACGAGCTCATCTTGTACAAAGAACACACCTCGCTGTTGCCTCTAGCTCACCCGAGTCCCTAACTCACCAAAGTGTACACTCCTTAGACATTGCAATCAGTACATGTTATGTACTGTACCGAAACATAGAGAGCTGGTGGCTTCAGGAGAGCCTGGCTGGCATTTTGCCCACCGTTCATTATTCAGTTCCCAATACAGATGAGAGAAAGGCTTTCCCGAGAGAGAGAGAGAGCAGCCAAAGTCAAGATGATGACTGTTTAGCAGAACTCACACCATGCCAACTCATTAATGAAATCACGAGACATTGCGCCCAAGAGCCAGATGATCATCTTTGTTCTGGGTCCATCTTCTTGGAGACCCAAGAAAGTGCAGTGTTTCCCCGCAGCAAGGAAAAAATGAGTGGTGGGACTCAGTGGGTCGTAGGTGGGCACGGTGGCGCAGCGGTAGAGCTACTGCCTTACAATGCCAGAAACACGGGTTCAATCCTGACTACGGGTGCTGTTTGCATGGAGTTTGTACGTTCTCCCTTTGACAGATTCTTGATTAGTACGGGTGTCAGGGGTTATGGGGAGATGGCAGGAGAATGGGGTTGAGAGGGAAAGATAGCTAAGCCATGATTGAATGGCGGAGTAGACTTGGTGGGCCGAATGGCCTAATTCTGCTCTTATGACCTAATGAACTTAATGGTGCCAAGATGCAGGGATAGGTATCTCAATAGCCAGCACCATCTCTTCATGGAGATTTGAGCATGACTCTGAGTAGTTCACATTGCATCCAGTTTTGTGCCACATTTTCCTGAAATAGAGGTGGAAGTGTGCCAGGTGTAATGTGGATTATTATGGCTGATTACCCGGCCATATGTTCAGGCTGTTGGGGGTGTGTATGTGAGGCTTGTAGCCACACCAGATTTACTAGTTTAGTTTGGAGATACAGAGCGGAACCAGGCCCTTCGGCCCACAAGTCTGCGCTGACCGGCGAACACTATCCTACACGCGAGGGACAATTTACAATCTTTGCCGAAGCCAATTAACCTACAAACCTGCACGTCTTTGGAGTGTGGGAGGAAACCGGAGCACCCGGAGAAAACCCACGCCGTCGCAGGGAGAACGTACAAACTCCACACAGACAGCACCCGTAGTCAGGATTGAACCTGGGTGTCTTGCGCTGTAAGGCAGAACTCTACTGCTGCGCCACGCAGTGCCATCTAGTGTATGAAGGAGGTGAGTGCTGATTGCTAGAAATCGTTGCCAGATGTGTGCTGAGGTGTGGTGAATCGAGCATTGCCTGAGTCTTGTGGTGCAAAGGAGAGCATCTATCATTAGAACTTGCATCTGCTTCTCGGTGCTCTGGGTTTGACCACACAAAGTGCTGGAGTAATTCAAGGGTTCAGGCAGCATCTCTGGAGAACGTGGATGGGTGACGTTTCAGGTCGGGACCTTTCCTCCGAAGAAGACTCCAAACCCGAAACGTCACCTATCAATGTTCTCCGGAAATGCTGCCTGACCCGCTGTGCCACTCTAGTGCTTTGTCGTTTTTGTTAACCAACATTAAGGGCGGCGCAGTGCTGGTCTGGAGCAAGAAGCAAATTGGTGGTGGAACTCAGTGGGTCGAGGGAGGCACGGTGGCACAGCGGTAGAGTTGCTGCCTTACTGCGCCCGAGACCCGGGTTCGATCCTGACCACGCGCGCTGTCTGCACGGAGTTTGTACGTTCTCCCCGTGACCTGCGTGGGTTTTCTCCCATGCTCCAAAGATGTACAGGTTTGTCGGTTATTCCTAGTCTTAGAGGGAGTACAGAGAAGGTTCACCAGATTGATCCCTGGGATGGCAGGACTTTCATATGAAGAAAGACTGGATAGACTAGGCTTATACTCACTGGAATTTAGAAGACTGAGGGGGGATCTTATAGAAACATATAAAATTCTTAAGGGGTTGGAGAGGCTAGATGCAGGAAGATTGTTCTCGATGTTGGGGAAGTCCAGAACCAGGGGTCACAGCTTAAGGATAAGGGGGAAGTCTTTTAGGACCGAGATGAGAAAACATTTCTTCACACAGAGAGTGGTGAGTCTGTGGAATTCTCTGCCACAGAAGGTAGTTGAGGCCAGTTCATTGGCTATATTTAAGAGGGAGTTAGATGTGGCCCTTGTGGCTAAAGGGATCAGGGGGTATGGAGAGAAGGCAGATACAGGTTACTGAGCTGGATGATCAGCCATGATCATATTGAATGGCGGTGCAGGCTCGAAGGGCCGAATGGCCTACTCCTGCACCTATTTTCTATGTTTCTATGTTTCTATTCCTTTTCCTTTTCCTTTGCTTTTCTCCAGAGATGCTGCCTGACGTGCTGAGTTGCTCCAGCATTTTGTGTCTTTACAGGTCTGTAGGCTAGTTGGTTGCCCCCATCCCCTACGTATCTGGCCAATGTACAGTATGGCTGGAGGCAGCTTGTCCCGATATTCATGGGAATGAACAGACATTGCAAGATAGACTGTCCGCACTGAAATGGCACAGCTGATTGCATGTTGCTATCTTGCCTCAGGGATCATTGAATTTAACTTGCTTCATATTTTTACATTTGCTTTCAGAATCATATACTCATGCTTCAATAAACAGACCTTTTCTTTTCAAAGGTTTTAAGATTGTGAACACATTACGTAGGTCGGTCACGCTGGCGCAGCGGTAGAGTTGCTGCCTTACAGCGAATGCAGCGCCGGAGACCCGGGTTCGATCCCGACTACGGGTGCTGTCTGTACGGAGTTTGTACGTTCTCCCAGTGACCACGTGGGTTTTTCGCCGAGATCTTCGGTTTCCTCCCACACTCCAAAGACGTACAGGTTTGTAGGTTAATTGGCTTGGTAAATGTAAAAATTGGCCCTAGTGGGTGCAGGATAGTGTTAATGTGCGGGGATCGCTGGTCGGCGTGGACCCGGTGGGCCGAAGGGCCTGTTTCCGCGCTGTATCTCTAAACTAAACTAAAGAAAAACTAAATTACAACTGTGGTAATATCGACCATATGGTCAACTTCCATGCAGTATTATTGAGTCATAGTCACAGAAGACAGACACAAAATGCTGGAGTAACTCAGTGGGCCAAGCAGCGTCTCTGGAGAAAAGGAACAAGTAAGGTTTGGGGTGGGGACCCTTCTTCAGACTTTTATATCATAGTCATCAAGTCATTCAACACAGAAACAAGCCCTTCGGCTCAACTCATGCACGCTGACCAGGATGCCCCATCTAAGCTAGTCCCATTTGCCCACGTTTGGCCCATATCCCTCACAGGCAGATCTTCTGTTAACCAGTGGTTCATTTGGCCCTGGACTCGCTGGGAGATGAGTTCTTAGCTGATGAGTGAGTAACAGTCAGTTACTCTGTAGTGTATCGTGTAGAGTATATGTACAGTGTGCATGTATATATATATAAGACAATGGGGACCGGGCGTGGGGTGACCGCTGTGAGGGACAGTGGAAGAACAAAGGAGGACCCGGTGAGGGGGAGGGGGGGGGCACTCTAGTTTACAATCCTCTGCCCAGGGGATAAGTCTTTGTTTGTTTGTTTGTTTGTTCCGGTGAAGGCGCTGTGCACACGGCAGCTCGCCAACAGTCGCTTGTCTTTTTCTTTTTGTTTTCACTTTTAATTTCAAGTTTTTGTGTACGTTGTGAATGTCAGCAGACCAATTTCCCTCCCGGGATGAATAATCTTTTATCGTATCGTGTCGTATGTACTATGGTGCAGTGTAGAGTATTGCAAATGGCAGTATGGTGTACGGCATTTCTCGTGAGGATAGACCAACTGCTTTCTGATCTGGCACTTAGAGAAGATTTCAAGGATACATTTATTTGGATGTTGGCCGGTGAATATCCTGATGAGATAAATAACCTCCAGACATTTTTGGATAAGTACGTGGACAGGAAAGGTTTAGAGGCATGTGGGCCAAATGCAAGAAGGTGGGACTCGTGTATATGGGGCATCTTGGTCAGCAGGGGCAAGTTGGGCCAAAGGGCCCGTTTCTGCGCTGGATGACTATGACTCTGATATTCGGAGGTATTCAACGGTACATTCAACAATTATATATGAAACACTGAACTTTTATCTACTCAAATAAAGAACTCTGCAAAGCATTGGAGCACAACTAATGATTTGTTTTTGAGAGTATGTCATGTTCTTGGAAGGTTGTAATTATTTAAACCTGACAAGTGAAGAATTCAAAGCAAAAATGAACCAAAATTAACATAGGTTGCTGTTTGGTTGGCACAGCTGAGAGCTGCTGCCTCACAGCTCCAGTGACCGGGCTTTAATCCTGACCTCTGGTGCTCTCTGTGTGGAGTTTGCACTTTCGCTCTGTGACACAGAGAGCTTGCTCTGTGTGCTGAAGTTTTCTCCCACTTGATTTAAGAATTTGCCCCGAAGATTAAGGTGAGGATAGAATCTGGGGGAGTTGATGGGATTAGACAGAATCATAGAGTCACACAGCGTGGAAACAGGCCCTTCGGTCCAACTCGCCCACACTGGCCAACATGTCCCACCTACACTAGTCCCACCTGTCTGCATTTGGCCCCTGTCCCTTCAAACCTGTCCTATCCATGTACATGTCTAACTGTTTCTTAAACGTTGCAATGGTACCTGCCTCAACTACCTCCCGCAGTAGCTAGTTCCATATACCGACCAACATTTGCGTGAAAAAGTTATGGGGATTGTGTGTGGAAAGATTGTAAAAAACAGGGTTGAGTGAATGATTAAGTACAAATAGATGCTTTGTGACATAGTGTGGACTTAATGGACTTCAGGGCCTGTTTCTGTGCAGATTACCTCAATAACTCCAGGAGATCTTCAAACACTTACATAGCCATTTCTGAAGTCCAACTTATATTTTTAAGAAATAGAACTTTGATTCACATGGAACCTTTTTATCACTTAAAATGTCCAAAGGACCTTATTGCCATTACTACTTCCAAAGTGTTGTCATAAATTGTAGAATCAAGACTCAAATGTAATTATTAGCTAATGTTTAATTTCTTATTTTAATACAAAAGGAGTGAAAAAATAACATCAAGCACACAGGCATTTATTATAAGGAAACACAATATCTCACAGTGACTTGACTTTAGACTTTAGAGATACAGTGTGGAAACAGGCTGTGTGGCCCACCGAGTCCGTGTCAACCAGCGATCACCCCGTACACTAGCACTATCCTACACAACAGGGACAATTCACAAATTTACCGAAGCCAATTAACCTACGAACCTGCACGTCTTTGGAGTGTAGGAGGAAACCGGAGCACCCGGAGAAAACCCACGCGGTTACATGTAGAACGTACAAACTCCACGCAGACAGCACCCATAGTCAGGATCGAACCTAGGCAACAGCTCTACCTTGAAGATGCAATAGAATCAATGAATAAAAACAAGGGGCTATTGACAGCTGGTCTTACTTGTGGTGCAGTGTAGCCAGCTTCTGGGAACAGAACAGCAAGTTAGTATATCTGGAGGGCAAAATAAAACTGTGACTATCTTGTCAGTGGGGCTATCTGGCTGAACACCTGTTATAGATGATAGCTTTGGCACTTCCAAAACACACAAAAGCCTGTAATGCCAGGCTACAGGCAAATCTCTGCTCACGCTGCAGGAGATTCAATTACAAGTACAATGCAGGGCATGAGAACGGATGATTAGCAAACACTCTCCTATATTTCTAGCAACCATATTTGTATCTCCCAGCTTTGTTGTATAATGCAAATGGCTGTGTTCTCAGTGTTAATATGTATTTGACCTAAAATTATGTGATCTCGCAGGTGTGAATTTTTAATGTGTAATATTTGTGAAAAACAAATGCAAACAGAAAGGAAGTTAATATAAGAAAGGAATTGATAGCTAATTTTCCCTGTAAAAGATTTCACTGGAGAAACATGTTTCGCTGCGCAATGAAGCTTTAGTTCATAAATTCATAAGTTGAAGGAGCAGAATTAGGCCATTCGGCCCATCAAGTCGATTCAGCCATTCAATCATGGCTGATCTATCTTTTCCACTCAACCCCAGGAACTGCAGACACTGATTTTCAAAATAAAGACACAAAACGCTGGAGTAACTCAGCGAGTCAGGCAGCATCCCTGGAGAACACGGTTCGGTGACATTTTGGGTCAGGCTTGTATTTCAGTCTGAAGAGTCTGAAGAAGGTTCCCGACCCGAAACGTCACCTATCCGTGTTCTCTAGAGACGCTGCCTGACCCGCTGAGTTACTCCAGCACTCTGTGAAACATCACCTACCCATGTTCTCCAGTGATGTTGCCTGACCCGCTGAGTAACTCCAGCCCTGTGTGAAACGTCACCTATCCATGTTCTCCAGAGATGCTGCCTGACCGGCTGTTACTACAGCACTCTGTGAAACGTCACCTATCCGTGTTCTCTAGAGACGCTGCCTGACCCGCTGAGTTACTCCAGCACTCTGTGAAATGTCACCTATCCATGTTCTCCAGAGACGCTGCCTGACTGTCTGTTACTCCAGCACTCTGTGAAACGTCACCTATCCATGTTCTCCAGAGATGCTGCCTGACCCGCTGAGTTACTCCAGCACTCTGTGAAATGTCACCTATTAATGTTCTCCAGAGACGCTGCCTGACTGTCTGTTACTCCAGCACTCTGTGAAACGTCACCTATCTGTGTTCTCCAGAGATGCTGCCTGACTGTTACTCCAGCACTCTGTGAAATGTCACCTATCCATGTTCTCCAGAGATGCTGCCTGACTGTCTGTTACTCCAGGACTCTGTGCAACGTCACCTATCTGTGTTCTCCAGAGATGCTGCCTGACCCGCTGAGTTACTCCAGCACTTTGATGCTTCGTGCTGAATTTGAAACGAATGATAACAAGCAAAAACTTGAAGCTAAGTTTTCAGACAAGTAGACTTGCTGTCACAGGAATCAGTGAGGATGTTTAAAAAATAATAATTCTAAGACTTCCTGAACCCTGGGGCTTCCAGTCATGTCGTAATCTCCTTGAGTGTTTATAAAGTGTTTTTAAGAGTTGAGTACCCTGTTGAATTAACATTACCGGGGGCAGCTGAAGTAATATGAATTATGTCTTTGTAGTTCAGTGGGTGGAGAGCTTTTAAAAACTATGTTCGCATTTCAATATAAACGACCTCAGATGATGGCTGTGACCTGGTCATTGTTATTTTGCTTGCTCGGCCTGTGACAGAGACTGAAATCTTTCCAAATACTTTGCAGCCTCCCGCGATTGCAAATTCAATTTAATCAATTCAGTTGAGCAAGAATACAAGGCCACAAGAAATTGCTGCAAATTGTGGACGCAGCCCAGACCGTCACACAAACCGACCTCCCTTCCATTGACTCCATTTGCGCCTCACGCTGCCTCGGCAAGCCATGATTCACAGAGTCATGGTCATAGAGTCATACAGTGTGGAAACAAGCCCTTCAGTCCAGCATAATCAAAGACGAGCCGCACCCTGGCCACTCCCTCTCCTCCCCTCTCCCATCAAAAGGTATAGAAGTGTGCAAACGCACACCTCCAGGTTCAGAGACCATTTCTTTCCAGCTGTTATCAGGCAACTGAACCATCCTACCGCAACCAGAGAGCAGCCCCGAACTACTATCTACCTCATTGGTGACCCTCGGACTATCCTTGATCGGACTTTACTGGCTTTACCTTGCACTAAACGTTATTCTCTTATCATGTATCTGTACACTGCGAATGGCTCGATTGTAATCATGTACTGTCTTTCTGCTGGCTGGTTGGCACGAGACAGAAGCATTTCACTGTACCTCAGTGCACGTGACAATAACTAAACTGAACTGAACTGAATATCTTCTATCTCTATGAATTTATTGTGCTCCCAGCCAATTACATCAAGCCTATGGTATTATTCTCTTCCTTGAGATAGAGGAGAACATTCAGCCCATCGAGTCTGTGCAAGCTCATGCAGCAATCCCATCAATTCCCATCCACTCCAACCCTAATTTCGCCTCTCTTACATGCCCACCCATTTCCCCTCAAAGGTACACAAAGTGGGGGACAATAATAAATTAAGCCAACCTGATTCACAGAGTCATGGTCATAGGGTCATACAGTGTGGAAACAAGCCCTTCAGCCCGACTTGCCCATGCTGACCAACATGCCCCAACTGCACTAGTCCCCAGCTGCCTGCGTTTGGCCCATATCCCTCTAAACCTGTCCTATCCATGTCCTTGTCCAAATGTTTTTTAAACATTGTGATAATACTTGCCTAACTACCTTCTCCGACAGCTTGTTCCATATGCCTACCACACTTTGTCTTAAAAAAAAGACCTGCTCCTCAGATTCCTATTAGATCATTCCCCCCTCACCTGAAACCCATGTCCACTGGTTTTTGATTCCAATGTATGGGGTGAGTGAAGCAAAGCAACATCAGTGATCATGCATCAGTCTGAAGAAGGGTCTCGACCCGTAACGTCACCCATTCCCTCTCTCCAGAGATGCTGCCTGACCTGCTGAGTTACTCCAGCATTTTGTGATACCTCAGTGATCATGGATCAGTGGAGACTTTGACCATGGTTCTTCAGCACTGAGACCAAATCCATTACTCGGAGCACTGTAATGTGTAGGGTTTGCCAGGAAGAAGAGAAAGGATGTTTCAAGAGAATCCCCAAATCTAGATCCAAAAAAATCTCTGGCTCAGGAATGATCAAACCGGTGGAGATACCTCTTAGGGAAATACAAGCACTTCAAGTGTCTCCGAAGAAATACAGTGAAGGCCACAAACTGACAACAGGAGGACAGCAGAAGTGGCTCATACCATACCATACGATATTATACAATAGAACTTTATTTGTCCCAGGAGGGAAATCGGTCTGCCAACAGTCAGAAAACACAAGATACATGAAACATGAAATTAAAGCGATAAGTGGAAAGGATTGGGGATGTGCAAAGATTGGGGAGGGGGGGGGGGGGGGGAGGGGAGTCAGTCTACCCCACGACAGAAGGGGTAGACATATACACCCCATGTCGGCAGGGTGGAAGAGCTGGTAGAGCTGCTGCCCTACAATGCCACAGACCCGGGTTCAATCCTGATCTCGGGTGCTGTCTGCATGGAGCTTGCACATTCTCCCTGTGACTGGGTGAATCTCCTCCCATATCTCAATGTTGTGCACAAAATGCTGGAGTAACTCAGCAGGTCAGGCAGCATCTCGGGAGAGAAGGAATGGGTGACGTTTCGGGTCGAGACCCTTCTTCAGACTGATGTCAGGGGGGCGGGACCCTGACATCAGTCTGAAGAAGGGTCTCGACCCGAAACGTCACCCATTCCTTCTCTCCCGAGATGCTGCCTGACCTGCTGAGTTACTCCAGCATTTTGTGAATAAATCGATTTGTACCAGCATCTGCAGTTATTGTCTTATACTCAATGTTGTGCACGTTTGTAGGTTAGTTGGCCTCTGTAGGGGCTACTGGCCCTAATGTGTAGGGAGTGAGACTGAGAGATTGATGGCCAGCGTGGACTCTGTGTGTGGGAGGGCCTATTTGCATGCTGTATCTTTAAACTAAACTGAACTAAATTAAACTAAACCCCCATCCCAGAACCCGCAGAACTATGGTGGAAGCAAGTTACTATCAGTTAACACAATAGACTTTAGACTTTGCTTTGGAGATCCAACCCAGAACCAGGCCCCATCGGCCGACCGAGTCTTGCCGAACAATGATCACCCTGTACACTAACTAGCACTATCCTACACACTAGGGACAATTTACAAATTACCAAAGCAAATTAACCTAAAAAGCTGTACGTCTTTGGAGTGTGGGAGGAAACCAGAGCTCCCGGAGAAAACCCACGCGGTCACAGGGAGAACGTACAAACTCCATACAGACAGCTCCTGTGGTCAGCATCGAACCTGGGTCTCTGTTGCTGTGAGGCAGTAGCTCTACCACTATATATTTGGGCGTTGAGGGTCCGTGAATGCATTAGGGCGTATAAAACCTCTGATTCTGCCTAAAGAATTGATGGTATTGATTCACTTATTCTATATACTAAAACTCTCGTTTGTTTGTTTGTTTGTTTGTTTGTTCCTGAACTACAGCCAAAACGGTACATGATAGCGCAACAATTTTGGCCCACCTTACTCACCATCATCCCTTTGGAGCTAATGGAAAATGTTTCATTGAAATCGGAGTTATATTTTTAAAGTTATTCACATTTTAAAGTTTAAATCTATCTCCGAGGGAGGGAGGGAGGGAGGGAGTGAGGGAGGAAGGAGGATAAGGGGGTTGAGGAGGATGGAGTGGGGGGAGAGGGGAGAGGGGAGGGGGTAGGGGGCGGGGGGGAGAGGGTGCTGCACCAATGCAGGAGAGGTTTGGGCCCAACGGGTCCACTTGGTCTAGTCTCACTTAAAGATTTCACCATCACTGCAATGAATATTGGGAGTCTGGTTTAGATTCTTTGCCTGGTAAATATAAAGCGGTAGAACTGCAGTTTATAACACACAAGCATTCAGCTAACCACCCATTCTCAATGTTATGTGTCAGCATTTTGACAGATTCTTTTCATTCTAAATCACCACACAGTTTACAATAATGTCATGCATTGTAGCATCATTCAAGTCTCCACTAATAGTGCCGAACAAATGGATTATTTTAGTTTAGTTTAGAGATTCAGCGAGCAAACAGGTCCTTCGGCACACCGAGTCCACACCGACCACCGCACACTAACACTATCCTACACTAGGGGCAATTTTTACATTTATACCAAGCCAATTAACCTACAAACCTGTAGGTCTTTGGAGTGTGGGAGGAAACCAAAGTTCTTGGGAAAAAACCCACGCAGGTCACGGGGAGAACGTACAAATGCCGTACAAACAGCGCCCATAGTCAGGATTGAACCCGGGTCTCTGACGTTGTATGCACTGTAAGGCAGCAATTCTACCGCTGCGCCACCGTGCCTCCCTATTTCTTTTCATTAAGACAATAATCCATGAAAGTAATATCTGTGCTGGGACCACCTCTGTCCAAAATCGAGGATAAAATACTTCTTTTGCTCAGTTTTATGTAATATCTCATAAAATTGATTGATGGATTGTAAAGCGATGAAAGACATTATTGACATCCACTGACAAATTATGCAAATCTCTACCACTTAAAAGGAACAGAGCAGTGAAGAGCGACATGCAGCGGGCTTACTTTGACGATATTATGGTGGAAGTGATGCTGTTGTCCACAATTTAAGCCACATTTCATGTCAATGTTTAAATTGAATGCTCTTGGTTTCTAGTCACCATCTTTGAAATCGAGCGTAGGTTAGTGGAACAGAACACAAATTTCAACTCTGTCATTTGTTCGGGCGGCACGGCGGCACGGCAACGGTAGAGTTGTTATCTCACAGCGCCAGAGACCCAGGTTCAATCCTGACTACAGACGCCGTCTGTGCAGAGTTTGCACATTCCCCCTGTGATGCTCCAGCTTCCTCTCACATTCCAACGACGTACAGGATTGGATGTTAATTGTCCCTAGTGTGTAGGATAGGACTAGTGTGAGCTGGTGATCGCTGGTCGACATGGACTCAGAGGGCCAAAGAGCCTCTTTCCTCGCTGTTTCTCTGAGCAAAAATAAACTAGATTTTGTTAATATAGTGGAAACCACCACAATTTGTTGGAAAGCTATTTTTATGATATTTTTTTCTGTTTTAACTGGAACTAGACAAAGTGGACCCGTTGGGCCCAAAGCTCTCCTGCATTGGTGCAGCACCCTGTCCTCCCCCCCCCCCCTCCCCTCTCTCCTCAACCCCCCCTTCCCTTCTCCCCCACTCCCCCCTTCCCCCCCCCCCTCCTCCCCTCCCCCTCCCCTCCTTTTAAACTTTAAAATGTAAATAACTTAAAAAATATAACACCGATTTCAATAAAACTACTTGCATTATCACTAAAGTGACGATGGTGAGTAAGGTGGGCCTAAAATTGTCACACTACCATGTACCGTTTTGGCTGAAGTTCAGTCACAAACAAGATAACAAATTAGAGTTTTAGTATATAGATGTCACTGTGGTCTGCCAACCTTTGCACTGTTGGGATACATAAATCTACTGGAGTTAGTCCAATTTGTGGCTAAACAGTATTCTTATTTTCACACTGGGAAATGCACCTCGGACGTGGGTGGTTAAAGATCACAGTGGTGGAAAGTGGGTGGCTTTCTTATGGCACAAGAAGAGCACTTTGTGCCAACATTTAAATAATTGTGGGCAGATGGACTGAATTGATTGCCTTGCAATCTTTATCGCTTCTTTTGGGAGCATTTAAAATCTAAGGGCACTTACTCTGTCCCTTAACAACGCTCCATGGCTGTTATACTCTGGAATTGTTTGCGTCTAACATTAATATTCTATTGATAATGACTGACTATAAGATGTCAGTATGTCATTACCAGCTGCTTTGAATAAGCTCCGTGGGAAACAGCAGTTCATGAAATGAAACAAATGAGGCTATTAGCAGGAAAGGGAGGTCCAGTGAAATCTTTCCTGGAGAAACTCTGGTAGAGCTGCTGCCACACAGTGACAGAGACCCTGGTTCGATCCTGACCTTGGGTGCTGTCTGTGTGGAGTTTGCACGTTTCTCCCTGTGACTGCGTGGGTTTCATCCGGGTGCTCCGGTTTCCTCCCACATCCCGAAGACGTGCGGGTTTGTTTGTAGGCTAATTGGCCATTGTAGAAAGTAAATATTGCACTTGATGTGTTGGGAGTGGATGCGAAAGTGGGATAACCTAGAACTAGTGTCAACGGGTGATTAATCAACACCGTGGACTAGATGGGTCTGTTTCCTTGATGTATCTCTAAACTAAGCTAGACTAAGTACAGGAGTAATTCATAAGGTCATAAGGAATAGGAGTAGAATTAGGCCATTCGGCCCATCAAGTCTACTCCACCATTTAATCATGGCTGGTCTATCATCGCTCCCTCCTAACCCCGTTCTCCTGCCTTCTCCCCATAACCTCTGATACCTGTACTAATCAAGAATCTATCTATCTCTGTCTTAAAAATATCCACTGACTTGGCCTCTACAGCCTTTTGTGGCAAATAATTCAACACATTCACTGCTAAATTCTCACCACTGCCTGTTTGAATGTAGCAGATTCAGCATTTGTCCGTTCCTCCATCACCCCTGGGTCACAATCTGCACCTCCCTCCCTAATAGTGTGTGTATGTCCACAGTTTGAGGATTACAGCAATTCAAGAATGCAGCTTTCAGCCAGCTACTCCAGGGCAATTCAGGGTGGGCAATTATGTACAGCCTCAGCCTGCAAACCTCATGCCCCTTGGATAAATAAAAAAGATCGGATTGAATAGTAATTGATTTGGCGGGGGGCGTTTATGCCAGTTTGCTGCATTACAATTTTCGTTCATTTCCAAAGTCCTCTTTTTAAGTCCAATTTAGCTGTGTTTCGGGTACGTTGGCTGAGGTCCGTTTAGGAGTCTGATAACAATAGATGCTGACAGAATATAGTGTTAAAGCAGTCGGGAACATGCAGGTAGAAAAATTGCTAGTGCTTGCAGTGAGGTAGATTGGAGGATTTGTCCATTCAAGAGTCTGATAACTAGGGAAGAAACGGTTCTCGAATCTGGTAGTACACATTTTCATGTTTTTGTGCCTTCTGCCGGAGGGAAGAAGAGAGAATGACCGGGATTTGAAAGGTCCTTGATTTTGTTGGCTGCTTTCCCGAGTCAGCAGGCAGTGTAGATAGAGCTGAGGGGGAGGGGGAGATGGGGAACAATGGTTTGCGTGATGGACTGGGCTGTGCCAACAACTCTCTGCCGTTTCTTGCAGTCTTGGGCAGAGCAGTTGCCATAGCAAATGTGTGTGAAGGAACTGCAGATGCTGGTTTAACCCGAAGATAGACACAAAAAGTTGGAGTAACTCAGCGGGGCAAGCAGCATCTCTGGAGAGAAGGAATGGGTGACATTTTGGGTTGAGACCCTTCTTCAGCTGTGATGCATCCTGTTGGAAAAAATTCTAAGGTGCATCTGTAGAAATTGGTGAGAGCTATTTTAACCATTGAGTATTCAGTATTCCCGATGTGGTCTCCCTTACATTGACGAGTCTAGACTGGACAATTGATTTACAGAGCATTCGTGTCCTGAAGAAGTCTGAAGAAGGGTCTCGACCCGAAACGTCATCCATTCCTTCTCTCCTGAGATGCTGCCTGACCTGCTGAGTTACTCCAGCATTTTGTGAATAAATACCTTCGATTTGTACCAGCATCTTACATAACCATACTGAGTTTAGTTTAGTTTAGTTCAGATTAGTTTAGTTTAGAGATACAGCATGCAAACAAGGTCTTCGGCCCACCGGGTCCACTCCGACCGGCGATCACCCGTACAATACTTCTATCCTACACACTAGGGAGCAAATTTTACAGAGGCCAATTAACCTACAAACCTGCACATCTTTGGAGTGTGGGAGGAAACCGGAGCACCCGGAGAAAACCCACACATTCGCAGGGAGAATATACAGTCTCTGTACAGACAGCGCCCATAGTCAGGATCAAACCCAGGCCTCTGGTGCTGCAAGGCAGCAACTCTGCCGCTGCACCACTGTGCTGACCAAGCTGCATGAGATTTCACTTCCACTTGCCATTCCCACACCAAATGTTTGGGCATCATTGGTCTTCTCCACCACAGAGTGAGGCCCACTACAAATTTCAAGGACCCAAAATTGCCGTGGGTGCTGACTGTGTGGAGTTTGCACGTTATCCCTGTGACAGCCTGGGTTTCCTCTGGGTGCTCCGGTTTCCTCCCACCTCCCAAAGATGTGCGGGTTTGTAGGTTAATTGGTCCTCTGTAAAATTGCCCCTGTTGTGTAGGAGGGGGTGGGTGAGAAAGTGGGACGCCATAGAACTAATGTGAACAGGTGATCTATGGTTGGCCTGGACCCGGTGGGCCGAAGGGCCTGTTTCCACTCTACATCTCTAAAGAAAAGTTCCATAATGCTGCCAGATTGGAAGCAATTTCATCAGCTTTTGAACGTATTATGAAGAGCTGAACTTCACGGAAAAATCATTAGCTGGTAAGGTTAATTCATTGTCATTTGTATTTGTTCCTTCCAGTGCTTCTGAAATATTTGCTCAATCTCATGCATAAGTAGGTATTTATAGTACTGAGGGACATCAATGATCCTTGAAATTTGAGTTAAATATCCATTCAGCAGCTTATGAGAAGTAAGTCCCTCATTGAGATTGGAAGTACCTTGGTCATTTGGTTTCTATTTGTTCTCCTGTTGGTGGTAACTCATCCGGGATCTGTGCAGTATCTTTGTAAGATTGAAAATAGACACAAATAGCTGGAGTAACTCAGCGGGTCAGACAGCATCTCTGAAGAAAAGGAATAGGTGACGTTTCGGGTTGAGACCCTTCTTCAGACTGAAAGGGAAATGAGAGATACAGATGGTGAAATAGAGAGATATAGAACAAATGAATAAAAGATATGTAAAAAAGTAATGATGCTAAAGGCAACAGTTAGCTGTAGGCTAGGTGAAAATGAGTTATCGACAATGAGACTCAACAAGACGACTTTGAACCTAGTTCAATGACTTGGGTTGGGGAGGGACAGAGAGAGAGAGAGAGGGGAATGCAAGTTTTACTTGATGTTGGAGAAATGTAAGACAAATGTACTGAGGCAATTAATATATTCTCAGGCATTCTAATTTAAAAGAATCTCTCGGTCAGCAATTTTGTATAAAACTTTCTAAGGTGATATTCAAACACCAGGCATGAGTGAACAGCGAGACTGAGAGAAGGAGTCTTTTAATCTTGGAAATGTGGCAGCCTTCCACTCAATTTATTCAGCCTTGATGACTTATGCCTCCTATAACTGAAGAAACTTTTAATTGTGAAGCATTGTTTCTGCTGTAAGGTTACAAGGAGGTTATTTTGACTCATCCTGTTTTCCCAACCCGTTCCATGTCCTCGACATAAAAGGGAAACAAATTGCATTTACCGAGGACACTTGTTCTCTTTGCATAATAATAATCGGAGAGGCACTTGGGCAATAATTATCTTTTTAGTTGCATTATGGTAATAGAGATGGATTTGCAACTCGTACAGCTAGTTTTATGACTCCATTTAAAGAACAAATGATAGTGTACATGAGTTATGCCTTTCATCACTTGTGATTTTCTATAATTTCCCGGCACTTTCTCACCAGATAGAACTATAACTCTTCTTGGGAAATAATTATTATGACTTTGTCCCTCCATTAAAATCAATGCCACTTACAAATATCCCGAAGTTAAACTGTGTATATCACCAAAATGTACCCTGGAAAACAGAGGCACTGATGGGTTCTCGATGTCCCGAGATTAATATGATTTGTTGACAATAGCATTACATATTGTTTGCTTCGAAGAAACATCTTTTGTAGATCACTGGAAGCACATGAGAATACCCGGCTTACTTTCTTTTCTTGGTATCTTGGTTTTATGCGAGGTTGGTATTTGTGGCGCTACGACTGTTCAATGATGGGGTAGTAGAAGTGTAAGGCAGGATGCAAAGTGCGTGGCATTTGCTTGAGTGAATTAATTGTCTGAAGTTTCCTTTATTTAGTCGATACTGGAAGCATAGGTGTTGAGAGGGGGGTGGTTCTGGGACGCCTGGACTAACTGTTGAGCCTTCCCGAGGTGTCATGGCCCGAACTCAATGAAACACCAATGAAGGGAGATGCCCACTTGATAACCCCAATGATATACTGGCATCTACACGATCATTTGTTAAAATGTGCTTGTTAACATGTGGATAGCTTATTATTGCATCTGGAGTTAGTTATTGTCCTTAGCATAAGCGTGTACAGGCAGTTTAGACACTACTTTGGCTTTGAGCCTGGTTTTCTTGATTGAGCGCTTATCTTGGTGCTATAGCACGTACTTTGTGTTTTTAATAGTAATTTATGTGAAGAGATGAGGAGACAAGTCTCTCTCCCCCTTCTCTCTAGTTGATGGGAGGATGGTTCAATTGCCTGATTATAGCTGGGGAAAAAAACTGTCCCTGAACCTGGAGGTATACGCTTCAAACTCTGGAACTCCTGCCTGATGGGAGAGGGGAAAGTGGGAGTGGCCGCGGTGAGATCAGTCCTTGATTATGCTGCTGGCCTTGCCGAGGCAGCACGAGGTGTAGATGGAGTCAATGGAAGGGAGGTTGGTTTGCGTGATGGTCTGGGCTGCGTCCACAACTCTCTGCAATTCCTTGTGGTCTTGGTTGGAGCCGCCTGGGTGTTCAGGGTGTGCCTGGAATGGAAGAAACTAATTTGATTAATTCCGGAACATTGGCAGGCGAATGATTTATCAGAAGGAAATTCGTTTTTTTGTATGGGAAAACTTCAGCGCTTCATTAATATTCTAGTTTATTTTTGAAAATATTGTTATTTTTATTCTTGTTGACAAAAATCCATTAAGGCTGTCTGATTTGTACGGAAACTTAACCTTGCTGGTCTGCGTGAATGGACTGGTGATTTGAATCGTGTACCTTTCCTTGTAGACCTGTCATGTCCATTGTGATTAATAATTGTCGGATGAGGAGAGATAACATGATATTTATTTATTTATCTATCAGAAGAAATATTATATTGTGATTCCTGAAAATTGCTGAGAGACTGAGGACACAATGTTACAAACAAAAATGCAACGCTCCAACTTTATTTGCTTCAAAGAGTCCTTTATGGTTTTGACTAGCAATAAAAAGTGTGACTACGGCTTAATTTTTTGCTACAAAGTTTTGGGGTAGGAATGAGAAGTGTCCCTAAATGGAGTGAACATTATCTTTATTATCATCATTGTAATCTCCAGATATCTACACGTACCGTATATACTGCGTTGGTCATGAGTTTAAAAGGGCATTCAATCTTGGTTCTGAACGTGTAACTGGATAAAAAATGAAAGGTTTCCTTCTTATCTTGATTACGCTTTGATGTTTTGCGTTTGTGCAACAACAGAAAATGGAATAACTTTCTGTACCAAAAATATGATCTATTTGGCAAACACTGGATGCAATTTGACATGGTGGCACAGTGGAGCAGCCTCAGAGCGCCAGAGGCCTGGGGGTTCAATCCTCACCTGGGGTGCAGTCTGTTTGAAGTTTGCACACCTTCCCTGTGACCACATAGACTTTCTCCGAGTTCACCGGTTTCCTCCCACATACCAAAGAAGTACATGTTTGTAGATTTATTGGCCTCTGTAAATTGCCCCCAGTATGTAGGGAGTGGAGATGAAAGAGAGATAGCATGGAACTAGTGTGAATGAGAATTTCATAAGTTCACGAATTCATAAGTTCTAGGAATAAAATTAGGCCATTCGGCCCATCAAGTTTACGCCGCCATTCAATCATGGCTGATCTATCTTTCCCTCTCAATCCCATTCTCCTGCCTTCTCCCCATAATCCCTGACACCTGTACTAATCGAGAATCTGTCAATCTCCACCTTAAAAACATGCCCTCCACAACCTTCTGTGGCAATGAATTCCACAGATTCACCTCCCTAGGGCTGCACGTAGGCATAGCGTTAGAGCTGCTGCCTTACAGCGTCAGAGACCCAGGTTCGATCCTGACAATGGATGTTGTCTGTACGGGGTTTCCCTATGACCTGCGTGGTTTTTCTCCGAGATCTTTGGTTTCCTCCCACACACCAAAGAGTACAGGTTTGTAGGCTAATTGGCTTGGTGTAAGTGTAAGTTTTGTCCCTAGTGTGTGTAGGATAGTGTTATTGTGTGGGGATTGCTGGTCGGTGCGGAGTCGGCGGGACACGGGGCCTGTTTCTGCGCTGTATCTCTAAACTAAACTAAACCCTCTGACTAAAGAAATTCATTCATATTGTCAGGTTAATAGTAAGCGTGGACTTGATGGGCCAAAAGGCCTGTTTCTATGCTCTCTAAAAACAAAGAACATATCTGTCTTCGATGTAAACCAGCATCTGCAGTTCCTTCCCACACTTTCAAATCATGATGATGGTCCCTGAAATCCCCAATTGGCTTGGATGCTTGGTATGAGTGAGATACCGAGGATTCAAGCTAGTTAAGAATTCAAGAGAATATCATCATGAGGTTGCTAGTTGGACTGCGGTAAATGTAATGCTAATTTGTGGCAAGATCAATACTTGGGCTTCATATCCATCTCCTCACTTAATGTGTATATTTATAGGAACAGTCGTTGTTTATCAGGTAGCAGTGTCCAGTCTTTCTGACTGACATGAATTCAACCTGTTCTGTTACATCATTTATGCACCTTAAATTTTCAGAGAATTCGTTTTGTTTCCAAATGGGATCAAAGGGGAAATGTTATGTACCTATTGAAATCCTGCAGTTAGTTCCAAGCAATATGGAATATTTTCTTTCGCCTTACTGTACAGATGGATTTTTGGTGTGGAAAAGACATAGCACTTTACAATCATTTTGAATTATTTAGGAATGTCATGGGGTTATTCCTCCATTATGTACTATTTAGTGACGGGTTACAGGGGATGATTATTGGTCATGTTACATTCATGAGGGTCACCAAACAGATTGGCCACATAGGGATATTTCCTTCGTTATAAGCATATACTCCCTACTCAAATTGAAAATGCATAGAACATAGCACAGTACAGCACAGGAACAGGCCCTTCGGCCCACAATGTTTGTGCCGAACATTGCCAAGTTAAACTGATCTCATCTGCCTCTACATGATCCATATCCCTCTACATGATCCATATCCCTCTACATGATCCATATCCCTCTATATGATTCATATCCCTCTACATGATCCATATCCCTCTACATGATCCATATCCCTCTACATGATCCATATCCCTCTACATGATTCATATCCCTCTACATGATCCATATCCCTCTACATGATCCATATCCCTCTACATGATCCATATCCCTCTACATGATCCATACCCCTCTACATGATCCATACCCCTCTACATGATCCATATCCCTCTACATGATCCATATCCCTCTACATGATCCATATCCCTCTACATGATCCATATCCCTCTACATGATCCATATCCCTCTATTCCCTGCACTTCCATATGCCTAGCTAAAAGCCTCGGAAACACCGCTATCGTATCTGCCTCCATCCCTGGCAGTGTGTTCCAGGCCCCCACTACCGTCTGTGTAAAACATTTGTCCCGTATATCTCCATTAAACTTTCCACCTCTCACTTAACGGCCAAGTCCTCTAATGTTGGACATTTCTACCTTGGGAAAAGGGTTCTGACAGTCTACCCTTTCTATGCCTTTCATAACATTATATTTTTTCTATCAATTCTCCCCTCAACCTTCGGCGTTCCAGAGAATAAAAATCTAAGTCCATTCAACTTCTCCCTGTAGCTGAAACCCTCCAATCCAGGCAGATGGTGAAAATCTGAAATGAAAAAACAAAAGACACTGAAAATGCCCCAAAACTCAACTGGTATGTCTGGAAAGTTTAGACATGGTTATGGATACATTATCTACGATAGTACAGAACTGAATACTAACAGGAATAGAAAATGCCACTTTATTATTATCCCACTTCTTTCCTATAATTTTAACAATAAATTAAGTTTAATTCTTCAGAATTGTTATCTAATTTCTTCCATAAAATATTCCAAACATTATTTGTTTTATACTGAGGTTTCCTCTGCTCATGATACTAGCAGACTATCATAGTTCACACTTTGTTGGCTTTACCTTGCAGTAAACACTATTCCCTTATCATGTCATAGTCATAGAGTGATACAGCGTGGAAACAGGCCCCTCTGCCCAACTTGCCCACACCGGCCAACATGTCCCAGCTGCACTAGTTCCACCTGCCTGTGTTTGGCACATATTCCTCCAAACCTGTCCTATCCATTAGAGTTCGGAGAGGCACAGTGTGGAAACAGCCCTTCCGGCCCACCATATCCACGCCAACCAACAATCACCCCGTACACTAACACTCTCCTACACATTAGGGACAATTTACAATTGACAGAAGCCAATTAACCTACAAACCTTAGGTAGGTCTTTGGAATGTGGGAGGAAACCGGAGCACCCGGAGAAAACCCACGCAGTCACAGGGAGAATGTGCAAACTCCATACAGACCGCACCCGTGGTCAGGATTGAACCCGGGTCTCTGGTGCTGTAAGGCAGCAACTCTACCTCTGTGTCAATGTGCCATTGCAGTGAAACCTGCCTGTAAGCTGTGGAGTTGATGTGTCAGAATAAAAACGTTTTTGACGTGAAATATTAATATTTCTGATATTTCAGATCAAAATGTTTCCAGACACCAATTGCACAGTATTCCATAAGGCTATAAGACATAGGAGCAGAATTAGGCCATTAAGCCCATCAAGTCTACTCCGCCATTCAATCATGGCTAATCGATCCCTCCCTCTCAACCCCATTCTCCTGCCTTCTCCCCGTAACCTTTGATGCCCTTACTCTCAAGAGTGGCTGATTTTATTTCTCCTATGTCTAGTCACCCTGTATGATGCTCTTGCATATTCTTGAGCTGCTCAACGTGTCGAGTCATGAGTGTCGGTCGACACAAAAGGAACTGAAATGTTCTTCCCGTGCAAAATGAAAGTTTGCACAGATTAGTGTCGCCTCCGGAAGCTCACAAGTTCATAAGTGATAGGAGCAGAATTAGGCCATTTGGCCCGTCAAGTCTACTCTGCCATTCGATCACGGGTGATCTAACTCCTAACCCCATTCTCCTGCCTTCTCCCCATAACCCCTGGCACCCGTACTAATCAAGAATCCATCAACCTTTGCCTTAGAAATATCCATTGACTTGGCCTCCACAGCCTTCTGTGGCGATGAATTCCACAGGTTCACCACTCCACTTTCGGTCCCAGTGCAAACAGAGGTAGACGCCAATGAAAGGGAGCCGTGTAGCATTGAGGAACACTTGCTGCAAAGAAAAAGTATAGTTCATGGTATTCTGCCCAAAGTTGACAGATCCGTCCTCTTGTCTTTTGTAGGTCTGCCAACCACTCTGTGTGCACCCCAGTGAAGCAGAACTACTGGACTGTCCTGCTGGTTCAGCCTCTGCCTAGCCACCAGATCTGGACAAGGAGGAATGTCATCTTGGCCACCATCTCCTGCATACTGGCAGCGAGTAGTTTCAGGGGTCTCGGGTGGGATGTTGCCAGATCTCAAGTTTCCTGAAACCCATTTTTTATTCATCTTTCCTCTGAGTTCCTGAAACCCTTGATGAATGTTTACTCTGAATTCACACACACCTTCTGCCTAACCCCCTTCCTGAATGGTCTGGTGCTGGAACCGTACACAACTGTCCCGTATGGCCACTTTGTTCCTTGGGGCCTCATCCTAGTGTCCTTTCCTTTCTCCCCCTCCCCCCCCCCCCCCCCGACTGTACTATTCTTTTGGGAGGGTGAGTGAGCCTTTAATGTAAAACTCAAAGTTCTCACTGATCTGAGACACCATTGTTCATCGTACCTCATCAAAAGCTCTTCACTGTACCTCGGCACATGTGATAACAAAATAAACTGAACTAAACAAATTAAAGACTAAAGATAGACGCAAAAAGCTGGAGTAACTCGGCAAGGTCGGACAGCATCTCTGGGGAAAAAGAATAGGTTTTGGGTCGAGACCCTTCTTCAGCCTAAAAACGATCTCGGTCTCAGTGATGCAAGTTATTCGGAAAGCCATCTTCTGCGAACCTAAGGAAGAGGAATCGTGTAAAAGAAAGATACTGTGAACTGCAACTTGTTACTGTGATTTTATGCGCTGTATATATTAGCAAGTTATGCTTAAACTCTGTTGTAGTAGATATAAAGGTGCAATAGCCTTCATGCAGAGAAAGTGCATGGGCAATTACCTGCAATAGTGTGAACCCTTATTTGTCAAATTGGTTTGTCCATTGATTTGTATGAGTGAAACGCAATGTTAGTGACTTCAGTAACGCTGGATCTCTTCATGTCTCAGTGGCCATACTAACCTTCCTAGATTGGGGAAATTGCAAAGTCACCCGTATGTATGAAGTGGTTGATGATTGGGTTCATGTTATTTGGACATACTGTTTCTGTTGACAATTGGTGCAGCCATATTATTGATTATCCCCATTAGTACAATGGCAGGCAATGACACAACCTGGCACTTTGTTTAATGGCAGTAGAACATAGAACAGTACAGCAAGGGAACAGGCCCTTCGGCCCACAATGCCCGTGCCGACCAAAATGCCAAGACCAACTCTTATCTGCCTGCACATAATCCATACACCCCCGTTCCTTGCAAATTCATGTGCCTATCCAAAAGTCTCTCTTTTAGTTTAGTTTAGTTCAGATATCTATACAGCATGGAAATGGGCCCTTCGGTCAGCCAAGTCCACATTGACCAGCAATCCCTAACATTATCCTACACACTAGGGACAATTTACAATTTTTACCCAAGGCAATTAACCTACAAACCTGTAGGTCTTTGAAGTGTGGGAGAAAACCCACGCGGTCACGGGGAGAACATACAAACCACATACAGACAGCACCCGTGGTCAGGATCGAACCTGGGTCTCTGGCGCTGTAAGGCAGTAACTCTACCGCTGTGCCATTGTGCCGCCCTTAAGTGCCACTAACATATCAGCAACCTACTCTTTCTAAAGGTCATGTGGAAGGGGAAACACAGCAGGGAAACAAAGGGAATCACAGGTTTGATGGATTTGATGAGTTTTGGGGTGAATAATCAGCCAGTGTTTATGTGGGATTGCACCTCAAATGTACCACCCGAGCTGGGAGCTCCACCTTCCAGCCATGCCAACACCCTGGGGTGGTACTGACTTCCCTCCCTCCTTGCCACATGCAAACAGCAGTGGCTTCTTGTGAACCACAGTCCAACACCAGCAAAGCCAGCATTACCCTTGGGGCTCTCCGCCATCTTGTTGATGGTTGAGGGAATCCTGATTGGGGTCAGTCTGCCCTCTAAAAGAATCACCAACATTCTCTTTTTCTTCATGGGATTTAACAATCATGGGTTTACACCTCCTGGAGTAGATTTTCTACTTTAACTTCCTATATCTTTAATAGTATTACCTCATCTTTACAATTTTTAGTTTAGTTTAGGAATACATCGTGGATACAGGCCCTTCGGCCCATCGAGTCCCCGCCGACCAGCGATCACCCGTACACTAACACTATCTTACACACTAGGGGCAATTTACAGAAGCCAATTAACCTACAAACCTGCATGTCTTTGGAATGTGGGAGGAAACCGGAGCACCCGGAGAAAACCCACGCGGTCATTGGGAGAACGTACAAATTCCGTACAGACAGATCCCTTAGTTAGGATCGAACCTGGGTCTCTAAGGCTGCAACTCTACCACTGCGCCATATTTTGAAATTGGGTTTAAGAGAGTGTTTTTTAAATGAGGTTTGGGTGTGTATCAATTATAAAAATGTTCTTTCTCATTTAATAGGTGGCATTAACACTGCCTTTGAAATAATTTTACTATCATCGTAAATGCAGAGTAAGGCCGCGATATATTTCACAAACAAGGTTTTGGTGTGGAATCTGAGCAGCAAATATTTTACAAGGTCGTTATCCTGAACTTGAACAAAATAAGTCAAATCAAATCTGATGCTTAAAGTTTAACATAGCTACAGATGAAAAATGCAATCCTAAATATATTGGCTCAAAATATGAATTTCAAATAAAGTTTCTTGTGAAATACTCCAGAGTTGTTTGAACACTATTTGCAGAAGGGATGTTTAATTTCAAAATTAAACTTTTCTATTGTTCAGTGCGTGCAGTAAAATTCCAACAGACATTCATCAGACATAGATGAATACTTCAGAAAGAAATAGCAAAGGGGCATGTGAAACTTTTATGATGTGTCAGATTGGGTGACTTTCTCAGACTAACATGAAGAGAAAGGTTCTGTTCAAAGTTTGACTACAGGAAATAAAAACAAAACCAATAGGGAGAAAGCGTAAAGTTCCCATGATTCTCTATAAAAGTCTTTAAATGTCTCTACCATAAGACCACAAGACATAGGAGCAGAATTAGGCCATTCAGCCCATAGTGTCTGCTCCGCCATTCGATCATGGCTGATCTATCTTACCCTCTCAACCCCATTCTCCTGCCTTCTCCCCATATTCTTTGACACTCTTCGTTACCACCAGATTAATGATTCAAACCTCTTGGGCAAGTTCAAGAGGGGTGGTCAAAGTTTAACAAGTAATTCTGTCCGAGTTACTTTAGTAATTTAGTAAGGATATACAATATTTCCATCACATTTGAATAAAAAATGTATGATATGTTGCATTAAGAAATAAATTGAATGATTGAAGATAGACTCAAAATGCTGGAGCAACTCAGCAGGACAGGCAACATCTCCGTAGAGAAGGAATGGGCGATGTTTCTGGACTCGAAACATCATCCATTCCTTCTTTCCAGACAAGCTGCCTGTACCTCTGAGTTACTCCAGCATTTTGTGCCTATCTTCCGTGTAAACCAGCATCTGCAGTTCCTTCCTACACATTGAATGATTGAATCTGTTTTAGATCAAAATAAGTCTTGCCTTTGCATTCAGGTTTTATGGCCAACTGTGGATTGTTACGGTCTGTCTGAGTACTCTGGATGTGCTGCGTACATGTAGGTGGTAATGCACAGTCTGTTCGTTAGAATTTAGAGATACAGAGATGAGATATAGCATGGAAAAAGGCCCTTTGGCCCACCGAGTCCACGTCAACCACCGATCGCCTGTACAATAGTTCTGTGTTATCCCACTTTCGCATCCTACACTCTAAGCCAGGGGCAATTTACAGAAGCTAGTTAACCTACAAACCTGCACGTCTTTGGAATGTGGGAGGAAACTGAATCGCCCGGAGACAACCCACATGGTCATGGGGGAGCTTACAGTCAGCACCCACAGTCAGGATCGAACCCAGGTCTCTGGCGCTGTGAGGCAGCAACTCTATAGCTGTGCTAACGTGCAGCCCTAAAGTTCTTCATTCATTGGGTGGGAAATTCTATTATCGAGATAACAAGATCAATGTTGGTAGATTTGCAATACACAGTTTGGTGATATGAAAAAAAGTGACAGAGTAATTCAGCGGGGCAGACAGCATCTCTTCTGGAGAAAATGGATACGTGACGATTCAGGTTGGAACCCTTCCAAAGACATTCTTCTTTGTAAACCAGCATCTGCAGTTCCTTATTTCTACATTTTATTTGGTAATGTGATTCTGCTATAATCTGAATTTTAACATAAACTTTGAGGACATCTTGAGTTTAATGTCCTGCATTTTATGGGTTTTCATATTTGCCATTGATGTAGCATTCAATCTCCTCTCCCCCCCTCTTTACGCCACCCCGCTCTGTATTTCCTGATTCACTTTGTGAATGGTGTAATGTTCAAAACTCAGCGTTTACACATCAATCAATCCTTGGTCAATGTGTTCTTACGAAAGGGAGGACCAGAGGGAATATTTAGATGATATTTCAGGCAAAGAAATTAAGAGGTTTTATGGAGGTGAAAGATGAAAAAAAAAACCTTTCAAATAACAGAAATTATTCGAACTGTTTTAAAAAACGTTGAATAGCGAGCAAAATCTAAGGAGAAATAATCGAGGAAGTTTCCTTCTTGTGACGTGATGAAGTTCATAATGCACGTCCCCCACCGATTTTCCAGCAACTGGTGGACCGGCACCTCCTTTAATCCGGACAAAATGACAAGAGTGCACTTGAAATCCCCCCCCCCCCCCCCACCCACATGCATTCCCCCGGAGTCCCCCCCGAAAAAGTGGCGCCCAGCCCGCGCGAGGTGGCCAACCTTGACCTCATGTGGCCGATCGGCGGGTCAAACGTGCGCCGTGTGGTGGGTGGTCTGGAACTCTGGCCCAGCCGGATCTGGCAGATCCATTCCCATAGCCGACATCCGAAGCCGACTCGGCCCCCCGGCGGCCTGGGCGGACCACTCCATTAACGTCCAACTCCTCCCGGAGCCCGTGACCTCCCTTGGTCCGGCGGAACGAATAATCCGACAAGTCTCTGCAACCAAGGGAGCTGGAACATCAGTGGTGGACCTTCATATGTTGATGTGCATACGATGGTGTAATCTGCCTTTAGAATGCCATTATGCTCACACCCATACTAGTTGTAGGGTGACATCTCAGTGTAGTTCTATCAAAATAAAAAAGCAAATGTTTTACAAATTAAATTTGACATGCGCAAATTGTAATTTGTGTTTGACAATGCATCATAACATTTGTGCACGATGATTAAAAGACGTAAAAGGCAGCGTTTTGTACTTTTATCAAGCCTTAGCCTGTTCTGTGCCAACATCATGTTTTCTTTACAGGAAGTGGCTGTGTACTTAGTGGGACAATTAAGTTGCCCAGATGATGTGAATAAGGACTTTTCAATTCAGTCATAGAGTCGTACAGCGTGGAAACAGGCCCATCAGCCCAACTTGCCCACACCGACCAACATGTCCCATCTACGCTAGTCCCACCTGCCTGCATCTGGTCCATATCTCTCTAAACTTATCCTATCCATGTACCTGTCTAAATGTTTCTTAAATGTTGTGATAGTACTTGTCTCAACGACCTCCTCTGGCAACTCGCTCTATATACCCACCACCCTTTGTATAAAAAAGTCACCCCTCAGGTTCCTATTCAATCTTTCCCCCCTCACCTTAAGTACACAAAGGTGTCTGATGTTCTAGATTCCTCTACTCTGGATAAAAGACTGTGCATCTAACCTATCTATTCCTTTCATAACCTTACACACCTTGAGAAGATCACCCCTCATCCTCCTGCACTCCAAGGAATAGTGTCCCAGCCTGCCCAACCGCTCCCTATAGCTCAGGCCCTCGAGACCTGGCAACATCCTCGTAAATCTTCCCTGCACCCTTTATTGTTTGGTAGAGTTAAAAATTGTGTTAACTCTGCCCTGTGTTGAGCTTGTGCAGCTGTCAGGGAAATGGAGGTGAGTTTGAGAGGCTGTTCAGGTGGTTATTTAAACCTGTCGGAGTCCCTTGTGAATAGAAACTCAATCATCACAGCTGATGTTTCAATTCCCTCTAGCGAGTGTTTAATAGAGCTTACTTCTATCAGGTAGGATTTCAAAGCAGCAAGATCAGTATGGGAGGCATATGAATTATTTGTGATAGAGAAGAGGAGGACCAACATATTTCATGACATTAGACTCATAGAGTCATACAGAACAAAAATGGGCCCTTCAGTCCAACTTGTCTTTGTCGGCCAAGATGCCCCATCTAAGCGAGAGTAGGTAGTTGAGGCTGGGACTATCCCAACATTTAAGAAACAGTTGGACAGGTACATGGATAGGACAGGTTTGGAGGGATGTGGACCAAATGCAGGCAGGTGGGACTAATGCAGCTGGGACATGTTAGTACGTGTATGCAAGTTGGGCCAAAGGGCCTGTTTCCACACTATATCACTCTGTGACTCTATAACTCTATCTCCTATTTTCCATCTCTTGTCCTTCCTTCCCTGATGACAAACTATACTATTACAATACCATGATTTGAAACACTCCTGAACTACTATCTTCGTCTTTGGTGACCCTCGGACTATCCTTGATTGGACTTTGCTGGCTTTAACTTGTGCTAAACAATATTGCCTCATCACGTATCTATACTTTGTCAATGGCTCGATTGTAATCTTGTATTGTCTTTCCGCTGACTGGATAGCACTCAACAAAAGCTTTTCACTGTACCTCGGTACAGGTGACAATAAACTAAACTAAACTAGACTAGATAGAGGAAAGGTTTCTGGGATGCTCCGAAGATGAAAGCTATCAGCATTTTTCTTCAAACAAGTGGTGCTTTAATAGTCTGATGGATTGTGGATAAACAACGTCACATTATAGATCGGACGTCTTCAGTCTGAAGAAGGGTCTCGACCCGAAACGTCACCCATTCCTTCTCTCCCGAGATGCTGCCTGACCTGCTGAGTTACTCCAGCATTTTGTGAATAAATCGATTTGTACCAGCATCTGCAGTTATTTTCTTATGTCACATTATAGAATCTGGTCTGACACACAGTTTATAATCTAGGGCGACACGGTGGCGCAGTGGTAGAGTTGCTGCCTTACAGCGAATGCAGCGCCAGAGACCCGGGTTCGATCCCGACTACGGGTGCTGTCTGTACAGAGTTTGTACGTTCTCCCCGTGACCTGCGTGGGTTTTCTCCGAGATCTTCGTTTCCTCCCACACTCCAAAGACGTGCAGGTTTGTAGGTTAATTGGCTGGGCAAATGTAAAAATTGTTCCTAGTGTGTGTAGGATAGTGTTAATGTGCGGGGATCACTGGACGGCGCGGACCCGGTGGGCCAAAAGGGCCTGTTTCCGCGCTGTATCTCTAAACTAAACTAAACTAAACTAATCTGTAATTGTAAGAAAAACCATAAGAAGAAAGCAAGACAGACTTTGATTTAAATTGTAATTAGTTTCATAAATTGATTCTCCAAGTAATCCTCTTAATTTTACTGAGCTGCCTACTCACTACCCCTCTTCTGACAAGGTGAATTAAAAATAAAATAATTACTGATGCGAATGTCTGATCCTGGAGCCAAGAATGTGCTAAGATGGGGCTCATGGATTATTCATTATTTTGAACGGATCAATGCAACAAACAATGGACCATTAGGTATGATTCATTATTTATACTGTGCTTAATGCTAGCTGTGACTCACTTGCAGTGATCTCACCTCATCCTGCTGTTTGTGGGATCTTGCTGTGTACAAATTGGCTGCTGCAGTTCCAGTTCCCTTACGCTGCAACATGATTCCTCTTCTGGGCGGGCAAGGATGTTTCCACTAGTGGGAGAGTCTAGGACCAGAGGCCGTAGCCTCAGAATAAAAGGACGTACCTTTAGAAAGGAGATGAGGAGGAATTTCTGTCGTCAGAGGGTGGTGAATCTGTGGAATTCATTGCCACAGATGGTCGTGGAGGCCAAGTCAATGGATATTTGTAAAGTAGAGATTGACCGATTCATGATTAGTACAGGTGTCAGGGGTTATGGGGAGAAGGCAGGAGAATGAGGTTGAGAGGGAAAGATAGATCAGCCATGATTGAATGGCGGAGTAGACTTAATGGGCTGAATGGCCTAAATCTGCTCCTAGAACGTATGAGCATGAACCTCAAAAGCATGTAAGTGCTTCTTAGACACTGTGGGATGCCCCTAGGTTGTCAGAGTTATGTTTGAGCCCAGTTTTGGTTATATTAAAGTATATTTTCAGACATGCATCTTGCCACGGGCTACTCACGTTATGACGGTAAATTGATTATTTTCGTCACAGAACTGGTTAGAAGTAACATATGACATACAGTAGGTACTGATGGTGTTGATGCCAGAACACTCTCTGACAGAACCGGTAATCTAATCTTGAGTCAATCTCATCTCAGTTCAAGTCTGAAGAAGGGTCTGGACCCGAAACGTCACCCATTCCTTCTCTCCAGAGATGCTGCCTGTCCCGCTGAGTTACTCCAGCATTTTGTGTCTACCCTCAGTTCTCCACACCAGCCAATTTGCCTCAATTACAGAAAGTGGAGATGTGAGTCGTTTCCGTTTGGGAGAGATTGTATTCATTCCGTATTGGGTTCTTTGGAACTGTGGGAATTTTCATTTGTTTACTGTAGCATCTCTAAAACATTGTGATGGATATCTGTAGATGTCTCACACTAGCTCGATTAAAAACATTTCATTTTATTCCTGCGCGACACTTATAGCGGCTCGGTGGTGCAGCGGTAGAGTTGCTGTCTTACAGCGCTTACAGCGCCTGAGACTCGGGTTCGATCCTGACTACGGGTGCTGTCTGTACGGAGTTTGTATGTTCTCCCCATGACCTGCGTGGGTTCTCTCCGACATCTTCGGTTTCCTCCCACACTCCAAAGACTTACCGGTTTGTCAGTTAATTGGGTTGGTATAAATGTTAATTGTCCCTAGTGTGTGTAGCTTGGAGCGGACTTGGTGGGCCATAGAGCCTGTTTCCGAAAAACAAAAATGAAACCAAAAAAATGTAATTAAAATCTGTGATAATTAAACCACAGTTTTATCACCGTCTGCACAATGGGAATGGGATAAGTGGGGTGCTAACTTGTAGGGAAAGTCCTTACCACATTTAGAGTATTGTGTTCAGTTCTGGGCACCGTGTTATAGGAAAGATGTTGCCAAGCTGGAAAGGATACAGAGAAGATTTACGAGAATGTTGCCAGGATTAGAGGATGTGAGCTATAGGGAAAGATTGAGTCGGCTGGTACTCTGGTCCTTGGGACACAGGAGGAAGAAGGGTGATCTTCTAGAGGAGTACAAAATCATGAAAGGAATAGATCGGGTAGATGTACAGATCTCTTGTGCAAGCACAGTAGGTGAATCGAGAACCAGAGGACATAGGTTTAAGGTGAAGGGGAAATGATTGAATAGGAATCTTAGAGGTAACTTATTCACACAAAGGGTGGTGGGTGTATGGAACAAGCTGCCAGAGGAGGTAGTTGAGGCAGGGACTATCCCAACATTTAAGAAACAGTTAGACAGGTATGTGGGTGGGACAGGTTTGGAGGGATATGTACCAAATGCGGGCAGGTGGGACTAGAGTAGCTGGGACATGTTGGCCGGTGTTGGCAAGTTGGGCTGAGGGGCCTGTTTCCACACTGTATCACTCTATGACTCTATGACACTATGCTTTTAAAGTGCCTCTGCCAGTCTTTTAAAATCAGAACTCAATGGCAATTGCCCGGATATTCAACACTGTCAGTCCGTGGCTTCGTTTATACACCATGAAGAGTGAAGAGAGAAACAAAAAAGATGAGGAGGAACTTCTTTAGTCAGAGGGTGGTGAATCTGTGCAATTCATTGCCACAGACGGCTGTGGAGGCCACATCAATGGGTATTTTTAAAGCAGAGATTGATAGGTTCTTCATTAGTAAGGGTATTAAACCGTAGAGGGAGAAGGCAGGAGAATGGGGTTGAGAGGGAAAAATAGATCAGCTATGATGGAATGGCAGAGGAGACTTGTTGGGCCGAATGGCATGATTCTGCTACATCTTCTGGGCTAAAATAAACCAGGAATTCAGCCTTATGTAGGCCAACGCTTAGAAGCCATTGAAGTAAATTGTCTCCATTAATCAGTTCCAGAAAAACAGCAAAGCTGCAGAAGACTATAAATGCCATGATCCTGCGCTCGGTCCGCATTGACCAAACTGAACTCCCGGTGGCCGAGCACTTCAACTCCCCCTCCCATTCCCAGTCTGACCTTTCTGTCATGGGCCTCCTCCAGTGCCATAGTGAGGCCCACCGGAAATTGGAGGAACAGCACCTCATATTTCGCCTGGGCAGCTTGCAGCCCAGTGGTATGAACATCGACTTCTCCAACTTTAGATAGTTCCTCTGTCCCTCTCGTCCCCTCCTCCTTCCCAGATCTCCCTCTATCTTCCTGTCTCCACCTAAATCCTTCCTTTGTCCCGCCCCCCTGACATCAGTCTGAAGAAGAGTCTCGACCCGAAATGTCACCCATTCCTTCTCTCCCGAGATGCTGCCTGACCTGCTGAGTTACTCCAGCATTTTGTGAATAAATACCTTCGATTTGTACCAGCATCTGCAGTTATTTTCTTATATAAATTATCTCCATTAATCAGTTCCAGAAAAACAGCAAAGCTGGAGAAGACTATAAATGCCATGATCGTGAGAACGAATAATAAAATATGAGCTGGAAGAGCAATTCACACACACTGTGAATAATTTGTTTATACATTCAATATTTTCAAGATTCTAATCATTTCAGAATGCATTTCTGTTTCTGAGAAGCAAACATCAGAGCCAATTCAAGAGTGTTCCCTTATTTCTGCTTAAAATTGTTATTTCAGTGGTACATAAATAATATTCATGTTTCATCTGTTAGCATTAGACTCGCAGCAGGTATGGCAAGAGATGAGTTTAAAATAAGGATAAATAATTATGTCCGTGTGCAGCTCTCTCAGGAATGCCTAGTGCCGGGAATGTGCAGGCAAAAGACGTGGGAAATGCAAACGAACATGAGCCTATGCCAATGTTAATGATGTACATGATTACAAGTCTCTAAATAGGCAACTCAATGTCAGGGACAAATGATACAGCATCTAGCATCCAGCCTTGTGGGTGTCATAACAATGCTTTAGACCTGTCAGGGCACAAAACAATGCTCGCAGGCAATCTATGTGTATCCTCCAGAGAATCTATCAGTCGGCAATCACAAACAAAAACACATCTAACTAAACTGCATGCAGATACCTCCGTTCGACTTTGTGTTGATTGAAAATTCCACCTGGGCTACAGGGGTATTAGCCGCAAGGGGGTTGGGCAAATTGGATTGGTTTCTCTGGAGCATTAGAGGCTGGGGAAGGAGAAGGTTGTAAAATAATGGGAGGCATAGACAAAGTAGACAGTCAGAACCTTTTTGTCCCAGGGCAGAAATATCAGAGATTAGAGGGCATAGCTCTAAGGTGAGAGGGGCAAAGCTCAAAGGAGAAGTGCGGACAGGTTATCTCTGCAGTGGATGGCGGATGCCTTGAATGCGCTGCATGGGGCGGTGGGGGAGGCAGATACGATAGTATCATTTAAGGGGCTTTCAGATAGGCACGTGGAAGTGCAGGGAATGGAAGGATATCAGTTCAGTACAACTCAGTTCAGTTCAACTCAGTTCAGTTCAACTCAGTTCAGTTCAACTCAGTTCAGTTCAGTTCAGTTTAGTTTATTCTCACGTGTACCCAGGTACATTGAAAAGCTTTCCTTGCGTGCTAACCAGTCAGTGGAAAGACAATACATGATTACAATCGAGCCATTCGCATTATGGCTCGATTGTACATACAGTACATACACAGCAATGGAATAACGTTTAGTGCAAGGTAAAGCCTGTAAAGTCCGATCAAAGATAGTCCGAGGGTCCCCATTGAGGTAGAAAGTAGTTCAGGACTGCTGCCTGGTTCGGGTAGGTAGCTCTGGGGGAAGATATGGATCACGTGCAGGCCGTGGAGATTAGTTTAACCTGACATCATGTCCAGCACGGTCATGGTGGGCGGAAGAGCCTGTTCCTGTTACAATAGACAATAGACAATAGGTGCAGGAGTAGGCCATTCAGCCCTTCGAGCCAGCACCGCCATTCAATGCGATCATGGCTGATCACTCTCAATCAGTACCCCGTTCCTGCCTTCTCCCCATACCCCCTCACTCCGCTATCCTTAAGAGCTCTATCCAGCTCTCTCTTGAAAGCATCCAACGAACTGGCCTCCACTGCCTTCTGAGGCAGAGAATTCCACACCTTCACCACTCTCTGACTGAAAAAGGTCTTCCTCATCTCCGTTCTAAATGGCCTACCCCTTATTCTTAAACTGTGGCCCCTTGTTCTGGACTCCCCCAACATTGGGAACATGTTTCCTGCCTCTAATGTGTCCAATCCCCTAATTATCTTATATGTTTCAATAAGATCCCCCCTCATCCTTCTAAATTCCAGTGTATACAAGCCTAATTGCTCCAGCCTTTCAACATACGACAGTCCCGCCATTCCGGGAATTAACCTAGTGAACCTACGCTGCACACCCTCAATAGCAAGAATTACTCCTGCACCTATTGTCTATTGTCTATCGTCTGTTGTCTATTGTCTATTCCTCCGCTCTACTGTTCTATGTTCTACGTTTTACGTTCTTTCAGCATCCTGATTCCTTTCTTACAGCCTCCTGAGTCTATGTAGTGATTCTCACCGTACTTCAATCTCTTTGCCCTCAACCCACATTGCCAGTCAGTCTTGGTCCTTCTAGTCATCACAGATCCTGGTTTTCTTCTATCACTGTGATCTTCTCTATGGTCACAAATTTTCCTCAATCTCAGAATCCAGAGAATACTTCCTCAAAAGAACTGGCACCGACTGTGTCTGCTCTTCAGTTTAGTTTAGTTTAGTTTAGTTTAGTTTATTCTTGTCACACAGCGAAAAGTTTTTTTGGTGCGTACTGTCCAATCAGCGGAAAGACTATACATGATTACAATCAATCTGTCCATGGTGTACAGATGCAGGATAAAGGGTATAACGTTTAGCGCAAGATAAACTCCAGTCGAGTCCGATTAAAGATGTCTCCAATGAGATAGATGGTTGCTCGGGACCACTCTCTGGTTGTTGATAGGATAGACAATAGACAATAGACAATAGGTGCAGGAGGAGGCCATTCGGTCCTTCGAGCCAGCACCACCTTTCAATGTGATCATGGCTGATCATTCTCAATCAGTACCCCGGTCCTGCCTTCTCCCCATACCCCCTGACTCCGCTATCCTTAAGAGCTCTATCTAGCTCTCTCTTGAATGCATTCAGAGAATTGGCCTCCACTGCCTTCTGAGGCAGAGAATTCCACAGATTCACAACTCTGACTGAAAAGGTTTTCCTCATCTCAGTTCTAAATGGCCTACCCCTTATTCTTAAACTGTGGCCCCTGGTTCTGTACTCCCCCAACATTGGGAACATGTTTCCTGCCTCTAACGTATCCAACCCCTTAATAATCTTATACGTTTCGATAAGATCTCCTCTCATCCTTCTAAATTCCAGTGTATACAAGCCCAGTCGCTCCAGTTTTGATAGTCCCGCCAAAATAGTCCCAACATATGATAGTCCCGCCATTCCGGGAATTAACCAAGAATGGTTCAGTTGCTTGATAACAGTTGGGAAGAAACTGTCCCTGAATCTGGAGGTGTTCAGTGTTGAACCACGGCATATCAGCCTGATACAGCTGGCAGAATGTTCCTTTATAAAACTAACAATGAAGTGAATAGCATCATATACAAATGACCCTGAGGCTATGGCTATCTAGTCTACTTCTACAGCATGGAAACAGACCCTTTGGCGCACCAAGTCTGCACTACCATCGATCACCTGTTCACACTAGTGTAGGAAAGAAAACTGCGAATGTAGGTTTAAATCGAAGGTAGACACAAAATGCTGGAGTAACTCAGCGGGTCAGGCAGCATCTCTGGAGAGAAGGAATGGGTGATGTTTCGGGCCGAGACCCTTCTTCAGACACCAGTTCTATATTATCCGGTTTATATTCCACTCCCTACACACCAGGGACAATTTTACAGACACCAATCGACCTGCAAATCCGCATGTTCTTTGGGATGTGGGAGGAAACCGGAGAAGCCGAGGGAAACCCACGCGGTTGCACGGAGAAAGAGCAAACACCACACAGACAGCACCCGAGGTCAGGATCGATCTCGGGCCTCTGGCGCTGCATGGCAGCTGCTGTACCAGAAGTTGACCCTTACATAGTTCGTGCACCACTTGCCAAAAATTCAAGATATAGAATAAAATTTGCTCTCATAGAATTTATGTGGTTAAAGAAAGTAATCCTTCTTCAACTTGCATTTCTTGATGCATGCACTGATGATGTGGCTTCATGTTATGGAAGATTGCAAGATGGACTCTTTTCTGCAAAATCAGCCCTCCTCCCTCCCCTCCGTAGTAATGTGAGGGTTACCTGTAATTATGTGAAATAAATTGAATTGCAACATTTTAATTAACATTATGCATCTTCATTTACTGCTGCACTTCCTGCAGCATCGCTCCAGGTTTTGTATGAATTAAATTTTTTACTCTGTTGTTTTGTTTAGTTTAGAGATACTGTGTCGAAACAGGCCCTTCGGCCCACCGAGTCCGTGCCGACCAGCCATCCCGCACACTAGGGACAATTTGCAATTTTACCAAGCCAATTAGCCTACAAACCTGAACATCTTTGGAGTGTGGCTTTTGTAAATTTTCCCTTGTGTGTTGGATCGAAGCAGTGGTCTCTGGTCAGCGCGGTCTCGATGGGCCGAAGGGCCTGTTTTCACGCTATAACTTTTTGGTGAAGTGTAGATACAAGGAACTGCAGATGTTGGTTTATGATAAAAGAGACAAAGTGCTGGAGTAACTCAATGGGTCAAGCAGCATCTCTGTACGACATGGATGGGCGACGTTTCGGGACGGGACCCTTCAGACTTGGACCGGAAACATTACCTCTCCATGTGCTCCAGAGATGCTGCCTGACTCGCTGATTACTGCAGCACTCTGTGACTTTTCTCGGTAAAGTGTGTTTGATTGTTTCTGTGGAATGTGGCTGAAAACAATTAAATAATGAATAAGAAACTAAAGAGATATGAATAAACATTCATAAATCCTGGCACATGCATTAATTAAATCTAGATTCACTATCTCCATGGCAAAACAAGGCGGTGTATTTGTGAAATTACATGGACAATTAGCTGGTAATAGAAGTTAAACAATAGATTTACTGAGAGTTAAATGGACGCATTTTTCTTCATGTAGTTCGGATGGCTTTGCTCTTATCCTGCTTCGGCTGAAACTGTGCCATTAATGCCTAATTGTCTGGGCTCTTTCAATGGTATTGCGTATCAATCATGAAGAAACATTAGTTGCACATTTTAAACAAAGCAGCATGCTGGCGGCACGGTGGCGCAGCGGAAGATTTGCTGCCTTCCAGCGGCAGACATCCGCGTTCCGTAAGGAGTTTGTACGTTCTCCCCGTGACCGCGTGTTTTCTCCGAGATCTTCGGTTTCCTCCCACATTCCAAAGACGTACTGGCCTGGTATAAAGGAGAACTGTCCCTAGTGCGTGTAGGATACTGTTAGTGTGCGGGGATCACTGGTCGTTGTGGACTTGGTGGGCCGAAGAGCCTGTTTCCGCTCTGTATCTCTAAACTAAACTGAACTAAATTTAGCGGGTCAGGCATCATTTGTGCAGGGAAATGGATAGATGACGTCACGGGTTGGGACCCTTCTTCAGACTGATGTAGGAAGAAGATCTCTCCAACTCATTCGGCCAGAGTGCAGTGAATCTGTGGAATTCGTTGCCACAGAAGGTTGTGGAGGCCTAGTCAATGGATATTTTTAAGGCAGAGATTTATAGATGCTTGATTAGTACGGGTGTCAGGGGTTATGGGGAGAAGGCAGGAGAGTGGGATTGAGAGGGAAAGATAGATCAGTCATGATTGAATGGCGGAGTAGACTTGATGGGGCGAATGGTCTAATTCTGCTCCCGTCACTTGTGAAGTGAACATTGGTGAGGCCGCACTTATAGTATTGTGCTCAGTTTTGGTCATCCTGCCAGGAAAAGATGCCATTGAAATGCAAAGAGAGCTGAGAAGATTTACATGGATGTTGCCAGGATCTTCCGTTTAAACCAGCATCTTCAGTTCCTTCTGACACAAACCTGCAAACCTGCACGTCTTTGGAGATTGGGAGGAAACCGAAAATCTCGGAGAAAACCTACGCGGTCACGGGGAGAAGGTACAAACTCCGTACAGACAGCACTTGTAGTTAGGAATGAACCTGGATCTGTGGTGTTGTAAGCGCTGTAAGGCAGCAACTCTACCGCTGCACCACCGTGCCACCCCTTTGCATGAAGGGCCTGCGATACATGCCCCTGAACTCACACTCCCTTGCATTTTATCAATCTAAATAAATTATTCCGACGTGGAAAAAGCTGGCACCGAACCTCTGTGAAGCCTCATTTTACGCTTGTTAGGAAATGCTAGTCTGTTACTTTTTACTTTGTTGAAATATTAATGATTTCTGACTTTGAATGATCATTATCAAAGCAAAATAATTCTTGGTTACTTTTATTATGTATTATTTTCTCTGCTGGGTTTTTCTTGTGCAATTCTTTTGGCCTTAAAATGAGTTTGAAATCGCAATGATATAAAATGATTTAAGGCGATACTTGACATTCTAAAGTTTCACGAGCATTGCCTTGTCAAGGGTAATTTGCATTTATACGGAGATTTCTGAGCCTTTTTGTCTATTCAGCAAACTTGTCTGAACCAAGTGAATGCTACCTGTGAGTCACACTGCAGTTACAGAGTCAATAGCAATAGTTCAGTTCAGTTTAGTTTATTGCCACGTGTACCGAAGTACAGCACACAGGTTTTTATTGCGTGCTAACCAGCCAGGGGAAAGACAATACTCGATTACAATCGAGCCATTCACAGTGTACAGGTACATCATAAGGGAATAACATTTAGTGCAAGGTAAAGCCAGTAAAGTCCGATCAAAGATAGTCTTATAGTAGTTCAGCACTGCTCTCTGGTTGTAGTAGGATGATTCAGTTGCCTGATAACAGCTGGGAAGAAACTGTTCCAAACAGCAACACTAAAACTCTGGTACAAATCTTTAATGCCTGGCAGTAGTTTAGTTTTGTTTAGAGATCCAGCGCAGAAACAGGCCCTTCGGCCCACCGAGTCAGCGATTCCCGCACACACTAGGGACAATTTACAATTATACCAGACCAATTAACCTACAAACCGGCACGTTTTTGGAGTGCGGGAGGAAACCGGAGCTCCCAGAGAAAACCCACGCAGGTCACAGGGAGAATGTACAATCTCCGTAAAGACAGTGCCCGTAGTCAGGATCGAACCCGGGTCCCTGGTGCTGTAAGGCAGCAACTCGACCAGCTGCGCCACCGTGCCACCCTAGTAGCTTATTTTGTGCATTAAGTATAGGGGATGTCAACTTTCACTTTCTAATGGGTTGTCGACTGATGTTTTTTGGAAATATAATCAAAACTTCCATGATTTGGGTATGTATTGTAATGCATATATTACATGTTGTAATTCTGCATTATTGCTTTCATATTTGGCATGGTCCTTGCTGACTAGAAACGTAGAAACATAGGAAAATAGCTGCAGGAGGAAGCCATTCGCACCTTCGAGCCAGCAACGCCATTCAATATGATCATGGCTGATCATCTAAAATCAGTAGCCCGTTCCTGCTTTTTCCACATATATATATACAGACCTCAGTCTGAAGAAGGGTCTCGACCTGAAGCGTCACCCATTCCTTCTCTCCTGAGATGCTGCTTGACCTGCTGAGTTACTCCAGCATTTTGTGAAAGAAATACCTTTGATTTGTACCAGCATCTGCAGTTATTTTCTTACACTATATATATATATATATATATATATATATATATATATATATATATATATATATATATATATATATATATACCCCCTTTAAATCCTTCAGCCCTAAGAGCTTTCTCTTGAAAACATCCAGTGAATTGACCTCCACTACCTTCTGTGGCAGAGAATTCCACAGATTCACAACTCTCTGGGTGAAGAGGTTTTCCTCATCTCAGTCCGAAATGGCCTACCCCTTATTCTTAAACTGTGACCCCTGGTTCTGGACTCCCCCCAACATCGGGAACATGTTTCCTGCATCTAGCCTGTCCAATCCTTTAAGAATTTCATGTGTTTCTATAAGATCCCCTCTCATCCTTCTAAATTCCAGTGAATACAAGCCCAGTCGACCCATTCTTTCATCAACTATTTAATGCTCGAATGCCCAGCTCCATCTCAGAGTGTGCCAAAGACCCATAATCGCTGACACAGAAAATGTGTTTGTCTGCTTTCCGCATACAGTCAAGGAAAAGAAGTACCAGCGTGCAGTCTCTGAAAGATAGGAACATTTCTGTTTCTGTAATGCAGTATTTTCCCTTGTGGGCCCTCCATCTCTGGCTTAATGATCTGCTTGTCAATGTTATACTGATTTCATAACCCTATGTCCCATCATTATCAAAGTGTGCATGGCTTTCTCTGAAATCAAGACTCTCTCAATGGTTCAATAAGATGAAATCACTTTGGGGGGGGAAAAAAAATCAAACAATTGCACAGATTCTTTGAAAGATCAATGTCCATTTGTTTAGATTTATTTTTATGAGGGGCAAAGGAGTCCAGGGAAATTGAATTTAGTGGTAATACCTGCAGTGTTTTGGTGGATAAAAATGTTTCAGCCTTTTGACTGTGATGTTTTTGCCAAGAAAATACTTAAATGTTAACTATAATTTTTATCCATCAAAGGTGCAATGTCTTGCATGGCACAGTTTAAATATATCAGATAATAATTCACAATGATGATTATGGAACTATGTTGAAATTGATGGCAGCTGGGATTTGGTTTTTGATCCAATTTCCAGGCAGAGTTAATTTACCAAATGATTTCAATGGATCATTTTAAGGTGCGGCATGGTGGCGCAGCAGGAGAGTTGCTGCCTGACAGCTCCAGAGACCCGGATTCTATCCTGACCATGGGTGCTATCTGTATGGAGTTTGTACGTTCTCCCCGTGACCTGCGGGGTTTTCTCCCAAAGCTCCCTTTCACATTCCAAAGATGTGCAGTTTGTACGTTAATTGGGTTCTGTGAATGATCCCCAGTGTGTAGATTAGATGTGGTGTCGGGGTGATCGCTGGTCAGCACGGACTAGGTGGGCCGAAGGGCCTTTTACTTTAGTTTACTTTACTTTAGAGATACAGCGTGGGGACCTGAACGTCTTTGGAGTGTGGGAGGAAACCAGAGCACCCGGTCGCATGGAGAACATGCAAACTCCGTACAAACAGCACCTGTAGGCAGGATCGAACCTGGGTCCCTGGCGTTGCTAGGCAACAACTTTAACGCTGCGCCACCGTGCCGTGTGGACCTGTTTCTACGCTGTATCCCTAAACAAAAGTACAGTTCTCTCTCCAAAGAAGATAACGCAGGTTATTTCAGGAATCTATCTTTCCACAGCTTAATGAAAGAAGATTATACACAAGTGATTTTATATATTCTTTGTGGCTAACTAAAATATATATCTGTTGCTGACAGAAACTGACTAATTATTTTCCTTCTCCCATTTTGGATTATTTTATTAATTCCTCCTCTCTGTGAACTGTTTGGCTCGGATTTTCCACTGGATATATACCATCTCCCATGCAAAACGCCAAGGGATTGTAATGGAAACTCCCTCAGGAAACCCTTCCTTTCCCAGCTCAGCTATTACTGACAGTTCCTGCCTAAGTTAACTAACATGGAGTGGGCCGATTATATTTCAAGCAAAGAATAGAAGCACGTCAGATGATCTATGTTCAATCATTCATAACGTGGTGACAGAGAGGATGCCTGTGTGGTTCCTGACCTCCACAATTCCTATGGGGGAATGGAGGACAAACTGCAAACTTAGTTCCAACCTCATGAAGCCACAGGTGCTCAATCTGTGGCAAAATATGGAGAGCAGCTGGATGAGCACAGCAGGTCAGGCAGCATCTGTAGAGGTAAATAGACAGTCACTCTCTTGGGTTGAGAACCTTTGTCTAGATTGCCCAATCCATATAGAACATAGAACACAGAACACCGTACGGCACGGTGGCGCAGCGGCAGAGTTGCTGCCTTACAGCGCCCGAGACCCGGGCTCGACCCTAACCACGGGTGCTGTCTTTACGGAGTTTGTACGTTCTTCCTGTGACCACGTAGCTTTTCCCTGGGTGCTCCGGTTTTCTCCCATGCAGGTTTATACGTTGATTGGCTTCTGTAAAAATTGTAAATAGTCCTTAATGCGTAGGACAGTATTACTGTCGGCATGGACTCGATGGGCCGAAGGGCGAGTTTCCGCACTGTACCTCTAAACTAAACTGAACATTGAATAGCACAACACAGGAACAGGCCCCTTGGCCCCCAATGTCCATGCTGAACATATCAGGTTGAATTAATCTCCTCTGCCAGTGTATGTTTTACATATCCCTTCCTTCATGGTCATCTGCCTCTCTAAAGGGTTTCTAAAGCTATTACAGTGGCTGCTTCCACCATCACCCCTGGCGGCAGGGTCTAGGCACCCACCACTTGCTGTCTAAAAAACCTGCCCCACGCAGCTCCTTTCAAATTTGCCCCTTTCACCTTAAAGCGCTGCCCTCTAGGGTCCGACATCTCCACCTAGTAAAAGATTCTGACTGTCTACCTTATCTCTGCCTCTCATAATTTTGTATAAACATAGAAACATAGAAAATAGGTGCAAGAGTAGGCCATTCGGCCCTTCGAGCCAGCACCGCCATTCAATATGATCATGGCTGATCATCCAAATTCAGTACCTCGTTCCTGCTTTCTCCCCATATCTCTTGATTCAGTTAGCCCTAAGAGCTATATCTAACTCTTTCTTGAATACATCCCTTTTATCAGGTCTCCCCTCAGCCAGAAGAGAAACCAATCCAAGTTTGCCCCCAAGTTCATCACCTTATAGCTAAAAGAGACGTGTTGCCTATCCATGTTCTCCAGAGATGCTGTCTGATCTGCTAAGCACTTTGTGTGTTTTAATGCGCAAGATTTCAGCACCTACAATTCCCTTTTATATGATACGGCACAATATGATCCGATAGAACTTTATTTATCCCAGGAGGGAAATTGATCTGCCGACAATCATAAAACACAAAATACATGAAACATGAGGATTGGGGATGAACAAAGATTGGGGGGGGGGGGGTGGGGGGGGGGGGAGGGGAGTCAGTCCACCCCACGACAGGAGGGGGAGGAGTTGTACAGTTTGATAGCCACAGGGAGAGAGGATGTCCTCTGGCGTTCTGCCCCCTGTTAGATATTGCAATAAGAAATCGGGAAAGACTCTGGAAAATGTTGCCCCGAAGTTTAAAGAGTAAAATGATTACATGACTTAGATTCATGATCTATCTGGTGTAGAGATCAATAAAGCTAATGGCTGGTTCCTGATCCACAACGGAAAATTATGCTACATATTTTATTTATTTGCCAGCTGTATTCTCTTGGTGACTGCTTATGTTAGAAAATCCCTTCTATTATGCATTGTTCATTGACTTCCCCATCGCTACTTTTAATACAATTACTTAATTGGTTAGCTGGAACACAATTGACAGTGAGACATGCCAGTTTTCACCATTGTCTCTCTCCTCTTGAGGAAATGAATCTCCATTTCAGGGAAGGTAACTGTGCTATCCTGGGGCTCCGAGAACCCATTCAATGCACCTACCCAATGAATGGAAAAATGGTGATGTGGCTGGTGGTTTGCACTGCCAAAGCTGGCTGCCGAAGCAGAAACAGCAGTGTGCAGCTTATCCAAACCCCGATTAACTGTTTCATTTCCTCTTGTTTTGTGGACTGTCTTTTTTCGTTTAGTTTAGTTTGGAGATGCAGCGTGGAAACAGGCCCTTCGGCCCACCCAGTCTGCACCGACCAGCGATTCTCGCACACTGACGCTACCTTACACATACCGGGGACAATTTTACATTTATACATTCATACCAAGCCAATTAACCTACAAACCTGTATGTTTGTGGTGTGTGGGAGGAAACTGGAGCTCTCGGGGAAAACCCAAGCAGGTCACGGGTAGAGCGTACAAACTCTGTACAGGCAGCACCCGTGGTCAGGATTGAACCTGGGTCTCTGGCGCTGTAAGGCAGCAACTCTACTGCTGCGCCACCGTGCAGGGTCTTTCTGCACTTTGGAAATTTAAGAGGAAAGTATACAGTAAATTGCAGGAGCATTCATTACTTTTTGGTTTTAGTTTAGAGATACAGCATAGAAACAGGCCCTTTGTCCCACCATGCCGACCATCGATCCATCGACCCATTCACACTAATTCTATGTTATCCCACTTGTGCATCCACTCCCTACTCACTAGGGGGCAATAGTTACGGAGGCTAATTAACCTACAGACCCGCATCTCTTTGGGACAAAACCGGAGCACCCGGAGGAAACCCAGGTGGTCACAGGGAGAACATGTAAACTTCACACAGACAGCATTCCAAGGTGGGTGAGAGATTTGTTTTCTTTTCACACACCTTATTGTTTTTTGCCTCTCCAGGGAGTTTCTGCAACGTTTGAAGCCTTACCTGGAGGGTAGATGATGGGGTAGTTGTCGGTATTTAGACAAGAGGCTTCTGCCATTGTCGATTCACTTTGTATAATACAAATGATCCTTGTCATAATGGACCATTGGGGTGGGGGGGAGGAATGGTGTCCATTATTGCTGATTGTCCACTCTAAATGAGTAAAGGGGGTAAATATGTACGGTATTGGAAAAAACAGCCAATACACATGAACATAAAATGAACAGGAAAGAACCCAAAACACATAATACTTTAAGCATTATAAATAAAAAAAACGGTGAAGCAATGAACTCGATCCTTTGTTCTCAAGGCAATCAGGCACCTTGGTTACAACAGATTACGTCCTCTATAAGCAAAGTCCATTCTAAAGAGGTTCATAATAATGAGGGTAGACAGGACAGCCATGGTTTCGATGGAATTCAACAAATGACAAATAAACTCGGCGATATATATTTAGGTTTATGACACGACTATTTGCTTTTATTTAAGCCTGTGCATTAATGACCAAAGCCAGTCATAGGATTCAGTGAATAAATTCAGTATATCCACCCATAAATTCAGCACATCGACCCATTTTGTTAAAGAGTGTTGGAATCATAGATTCGCCCTGTAGTGAAATATTGTAAGCTGCTTCAGGCCTGAAACTTGCCTCATAAATTTCCTTTAAACTTTACTCCTCTCACTTTAATGTTATGCTCTTGAGTATTTGACATTTCCATCCTGGGATAAAAGTTCTGATCTGCCCTATACATGACTTTCATAATTTTATATATTTCTATCGGATCATCCCTCCACCTCCGGCGCTCCAGAGAAAACGATCCTAATTTATCCTAAACATTCTTCTGGTTAATATTCTCTAATTAGACAATAGACAATAGACAATAGGTGCAGAAGTAGGCCATTCGGCCCTTCGAGCCAGCACCGCCATTCAATGTGATCATGGCTGATCATTCTCAATCAGTACCCCGTTCCCGCTTTCTCCCCATACCCCCTGACTCCGCTATCCTTAAGAGCTCTATCTAGCTCTCTCTTGAATGTATTCAGAGAATTAGCCTCCACTGCAGAGAATTCCACAGATTCACAACTCTCTGACTGAAAAGATTTTTCCTCATCTCTGTTCTAAATGGCCTACCCCTTATTCTTAAACTGTGGCCCCTGGTTCTGGACTCCCCCAACATTGGGAACATGTTTCCTGCCTCTAACGTGTCCAACCCCTTAATAATCTTATACGTTTCGATAAGATCCCCTCTCATCCTTCTAAATTCCAGTGTATACAAGCCTAGTCGCTCCAGTCTTTCAACATATGACAGTCCCGCCATTCAGGCGACATCCTGATAAACCATCTCTGTACCCTCTCCAGAGATTTAGTTTTTAGTTTGTAGTTTTAGAGATAAAGCGCAGAAGCAGGCCCTTCGGCCCACCGTGTCCACACCGACCGCTGATCCCCGCACGTTAACACTATCCTGCACACACCAGGGATAACTTTACATTTACACCGAGCCAATTAACCTACAAATCTGTACGCCTTTGGAGTGTGGGAGGAAACCGAAGATCTCGGAGAAAACCCACGCAGGTCATGGGGAGAACGTACAAACTCCGTACAGACAAGCACCTGCAGTCAGGATGGAAGCCCAGTCCCTGGCTGTAGGTCTACCGCTACGCCACCTTGCCTCCGCATCTTTCCCATAGTGTGGTGACCGCAACTGCATCCAGTTCTCCAAATATGTCCTGACTAAAGTTTTACAAGGCCGCAACATGACTTGCTGTTTTTCATACTCATTGTCCCTGCAGATGGAGGCAGGTATGCCGTGTGCCTTCTTTACTAGCCTGTCTACTTGTGTCACCAGTTTCAAGGTGCATTGGCCTTGCATCCCAAGTCCTCTCCGTACATGGATGGCACAGTGGCACAGCCGGTAGAGCTGCTGCCTCACAGCTGCTGACCTTGGGTGCTCTCTGTGTGGAGTTTGCATGTTTGCCCTGTGTTCTCATGGGTTTCCTCCGGGTGCTCCGGATTCCTCCGGCATCCCAAAGGCATGCAGATTTGTAGGTTGGTTAACCTTCGTAACAATTGCCCCCTAATGTGTAGGGAGTGGATGCAAAAGTAGAATAACATAGAACTAGCGTGAATGGGTGACCGATGGGCCTGTTTCCATGCTGTATCTCGAAACTAAAAGTACAGATTAAAACATGAAAGCTTCTACGATTAACTCTATACTTTCCTCTTCCATTTCCAAGGTGCAACGCATCACACTTGTTCGGATTAAATTCCATCTGCCGTTTCCCTGCCCATATTTCCAATTGGTCTATAGAATGTTTAGTTTAGTTTAGTTTAGTTTAGAGATACAGCGCAGAAACAGTCCTTTCGGCCCACCGGGTCTGCGCCGACCAGTGATCTCGCATATTAACACTATCCTACACACACGGAACGATTTTTACATTCACCAAGGCAATTAACCTACATATCTGTAGGTCTTTGGAGTGTGGGAGGAAACCAAAGATCTCGGAAAAAACCCACGCAGGTCACAGGAAGAACGTACCAACTCTGTACAGACAGCACCCGTAGTTGGGATCGAACCTGGGTCTCCAGCCTTGCAAGTGCTGTTAGGCAGCAACTCTACTTCTGCGCCACCGTGCCGTTTGATTACTATTGTTGATTGTTGAATTGTTGATTGCTTTGACAACCGTGACAAATGATCAGCCATGATCACATTGAATGGCGGTGCTGGCTCGAAGGGCCGAATGGCCTCCTCCTGCACCTATTGTCTATTGTCTATTGTCCACATTATCCACAACTCTGCTATTGTTGTGATCTTGAGTGGTTGTGCACTCGCGGGGCACGTGGGGCGAGGAAAGGGTACAAAAGCTCTTCATGCCTAGGAAGCAAAGTCTCACTGCTGGAATGTTCAAGGCCTCTCCCCAGAACTGCCCCTGATAATCAGATCTTGTCACCTATTCTCCGGACCTCCTCAACAAATGGTGACCAGCAAGCACCAGGTTCCCAAATGTCTTGTATAATAAGCCCAAAGTTGTGTATAAATTGAAGAAGGGTTCTGACCCAAAATGTCACCTATCAATCCCTCCACAGTTTCTGCCGAACATACTGTTCCTCCAGCACTTTATGTTTTATAGATAGATGCTCCTCGACTTAAGATGGGGTTTCGTTCCGATAAACCCATCGTAAATCGAAAATATCGTAAGTCGAATTTTATATGCATCTAATACACCTAACCTACCGAACATCATAGCCGCCTAACCTACTGATCATCATAGCCGCCTAACCTACCGAACATCATAGCCGCCTAACCTACCGATCATCATAGCCGCCTAACCTACCGATCATCATAGCCGCCTAATCTACCGAACATCATAGCCACCTAACCTACCAAACATCATAGCCACCTAACCTACCGATCATCATAGCCACCTAACCTACCGATCATCATAGCCACCTAACCTACCAATCTCATAGCCGCCTAACCTACCGATCATCATAGCCGCCTAACCTACTGATCATCATAGCCGCCTAACCTACCGAACATCATAGCCGCCTAACCTACCGATCATCATAGCCGCCTAACCTACCGATCATCATAGCCGCCTAATCTACCGAACATCATAGCCACCTAACCTACCAAACATCATAGCCACCTAACCTACCGATCATCATAGCCACCTAACCTACCGATCATCATAGCCACCTAACCTACCAATCTCATAGCCGCCTAACCTACCGATCATCATAGCCGCCTAACCTACCGATCATCATAACCACCTAACCTACCGATCATCATAGCCGCCTAACCTACCGATCATCATAGCCGCCTAACCTACCGATCATCATAGCTGCCTAACCTACCGAGCATCATAGCATCACGAGAGAGTATCATACCGTATATTGCTAGCCCGGGAAAAGGTCAACATTCAAGTTTCGAGGTACGGTTTCTACTGAATGTGCTCCGCTTTTGCACCATCATAAAGGCAAAATATCGTAAGTCGAAGCAGCGTAAGTCGAGGAGCATCTGTACTCAAGGGCATGTTTCACTCCAGCATTGGCAAAGTCTTCAGTCTATCCTTGAAGCTTCAGTCTAGCGTTGACTGGGATATGGTGTTTTAGTTCCACCAACACCGTATACACTCAAGTCCCCCTTTTCTTAGTCTTTGATTTCAATCTTGTAAGGTAAGTAGTTATGCTGTTTGGTGGACGAGAGCTTTGAATCTGGAGGAGTCACTCAAGTTTTTACTGCTAAATATTTCATTATTCAGACAACACGTTTCGGCCCAGCTCCCTAAATGCCTGCATCTCAGTGTGCGTTTCCTGTTGGATTATAGATGAATGGAAAGAACTGTCAGTCTTTTTTAGTGTCAGAGAACATCTTTATGAATGTGGAATATGTCTCCACATCTTTCAGCATCTGCAGCTGAAGAGAGCCAAGAACCAAGAGTGTTTAATTGCCATATATGTACCTGCAACGGAACAATTACATTCTTATTTGCTGCATCTTTGCAGGCCCATTAATCCATTAATACACAAATAAATATTCAATAATAGATGTTAATACAATAAATTAATGTTGGTAACACTAGGAAGCCAGGCCGCAATAGTGCAAATCAAACTCCGTAGTGCAACCAAAATAATGTCCTTTGTAGATCATAGCTGGGGAGATAGGGCCATGGTTCGTGTTGTGCAGTGTTCAATAGTTGCTGGAAAGATGCTGCTCTTGAACCTGGAGGTCACAGTTTTCAGGCTCGTGTGCCTTCTTCCCAATGGTAGTCGTGAGATGAGGCCAGGGTGGGTGTGGGTTTTTGATGATCTTGGTTGCCTTTTGGAGGCAGCATGTCTTGGAGATCCCGCCGATGGCAGGGAGGTCAGTACCAGTGATGGACTAGGGATCACTGACTGGGGTGCTGTCTGCGTGGGCTTTGCACGTCCTCCCTGATTTCCCCCAGGCGCTCCGGCTTTCTCCTGCATCCCAATGACGTGCGGAGTTCGTTGGTACATCGGCGTCTGCAAATTACCACCAGTGTGTCGGAAGTGGATGAGAAAGTGGGATAACATAGAACTGATGGGAATGGGTGATGGAGAGTCAGCATGGAGCCTTGGGCCGAAGGGGCTTTGTCCATGCTGTATGTCGGAACTAAACTAAAAATGTTTAGCTAGGCACATAGATATGCAGGGAATGGAGGAATATGGATTACGCCTAGGCAGATAAGAGTTGGTCTTGGCATCATGCTGGGCACCGGTATTGTGGGCCGAGGGTCCTGTTCCTGTGCTGTACGGTCCTATGTGTAGGTAGGTAAGAACTGCAGATGCTGGTTTAAGCTGAAGATAGACACAAAATGCTGGAGGGCCAGGCAGCATCTCTCTCTCTCGGGAGAAGGAATGGGTGATGTTTCGGGTCGAGACCCTTCAGACTCTGAAGTGTCACCCATTCCTTCTCCCCACAGATGCTGCCTGTCCCGCTGAGTTACTCCAGCATTTTGTGTCTATCTTGTATTGTTCTAAGTTCTGGGCACTAAATGTTGTAGCCTTTATCCTTGATCTGTGCAGTGTGGATGGCTTGGTTGTATTATTCATGTACAGTCTTTCCGCTGACTGGCTAGCGTGCAAACTAAAGCTTTTCACTGTACCGAGGTGACCTGATCACATTTGAATAGTCTCAGGGCCCCCCGTGACAGTAATAAACTAAACTGAAGTAATTCTGTGTCCTGATCACATTTGAATAGTCTCAGGGCCCCCCCGAGTCATCTGCTTTTGTTAGTGCAAGAACGAGCTGAAGGAAAGCGAGCTGGTTGGCACACTCTCAGAATCAATGACTCTCAAAATAGACAGTGGCACATCCACGTAAGTTGCCAGTAACACGAGACACTTGAAACAAAGATTTAGAACAGAAGCACGAAGCTAACTTCCTTCGGTATTGACAAGAAACTCCTCCGTGAATTGCATTGATCCCACTGGTAGAGTCATGTTGCACTGCCATTCCGGGAGGGATTTCTAACCCGCTGAATGATCCCACCGCAGGATTTTTGAACGGCATGAAATATTTGGAAGCCAATTGTTTATTATTTTTGTAAGCTGTTTTCTCCAGCAGCCGACAGTCTTAGCTCATTCAATTCCCTGAGACACAGGATGCTGGGCTTATGATGTAACCAAACCTGTTCTGCAGTTGCCTCTCCAAAAACCCGTGTGAGCTTTCGTTAGTCTTCCCAGGTGCTGTTAATGAGCCATTCCAATCTGAACTTAAGTTCATAAGTTATAGGTGCAGGATTAGGCCATTCGACCTCATCTTCCTTGATTCTGAGGCTATGGCCTCTGCTCCTAAACTCACCGGCAAGTGGAAACATCCTCCTCACGTACTCTATCCAAGCCTTTCACTATTCGGTAAGTTTCAATGAGGTCCTCCCTCCCCCCCCCCTCCCCCCTTTATCACAGGATAAAAAATGTACACCTTCACCATGCAGTATAATATGCTTGGGTTTGCACACTTGCTTAGAAGGCAAGACCCTAACCTCTGATAACATCTCACCACATAAGATCACAAACATTTGATATCTCAGCCCAATTTCTCGCTCATTATAATTGATTAGTTTGTCCTTGTCTTAAGGTTGTGGCTTAGCACTAATGTCCTGACCTATTGGCATGGATTTTTCAGTTGGACACATTACAGCAGGAAGCAGACCAGAGTTCTCTTGATGTGTAAGAAAATAACTGCAGATGCTGGTACAAATCGAAGGCATTTATTCACAAAATGCTGGAGTAACTCAGCAGGTCAGGCGGTATCTCAGGAGAGAAGGAATGGGTGACATTTCGGGTCGAGATCCTTCTTCAGACTGATGTCAGGGGGACGGGACAAAGGAAGGATATGGGTGGAGACAGGGACAAGACAGAGTTGTCTTGATGTGCCGCTGAATGTGTGCACATAAATGATTTAAATATGGCTTAGTCAAAATCTAAGAAGTATCATTGTTATTATTTGTATGATCATTGCAAGCAGATAATTTTCAGACATCAGTCCAGTTTTATTTATTGTCACATGTACCGAGGTTTGGTGAAAAGCTTTTGTTGTGTGCTAACCAGTCAGCGGAAAGACAATACATGATGACAATCGAGCCATTCACAGTGTACAGATACACGATGAGGGAATAATGTTTAGTCTAAGGTAAAGCCAGTAAGGTTCGATCAAGGATAGTCTGATACAAGTTCAGGACTGCTTCTGGTTGTGGTAGGGTGGTCCGGTTGCCTGAAGAAACTTTTTTTAACCCAATACTTTTAATCCACCACATTCCTAAAATACATTTCATCAGTATTTTTCAAGCCATTTGCCGTATCTTTCTGGACTATTTATAAAGTGTCCTAACGTAGGCATTTTACATTTGTGTGGACTACCTCCAGGGGTGCAAGTAATGGAAGCTGGGCTTTAAGTGCTTTCCCAATTGTCCCAAGACAACAAAAGCTCTTTTATTGTGCAGCATTCACAGTGATTTTTACACAAGCAATTTGTTTATACTCACAAAGGCTTGCGGACTGACATTTCAGTTCATAAATTAATTCATGACCTCGCTAAGTGTGCAGGGGGGCACTCAGGATGTACGACTGTGAGTGATGAGTGCTCATTCTTTCTCTGCATGAAGTGCACAGCATTTTATATTTGCTTCCTCTCCTTCAAGGCCGACCAGGGCGTGTTGCAGAAACAAAATTAGACTTCATTAATATTTAAGCTGGAGTCCGATGCACTTGCATTATGGTTCCTTTCCGAAGTGGGTTTGCTAAAGTAGAACATTGAACATAGAATATAGAGCAATATAGTGCAGGAACAAGTCCTCCCCACACATGATGTCTGTGCTGACCATTATGTCAATTTAAACTAATCCTACCTTAGTTGTGTAGGAAGGAACCGCAGGTGCTGTTTTAAACCGAAGATAGACATAAAAAGCTGGAGTAACTCAGCAGGTCAGACAGCATCTCTGGAGAAAAGGAAAAGGGTGACATTTCGGATCAAGACCCTTCTTCAGTCAAACGAAGGATCTCGACCCGAAATGTCACCTAATCCTTTTCTCCAGAGATGCTGCCTGGCCTGCTGAGTTACACCAGATGTTTGTTCCTATCTTGGTTTAGTTTAGTTTAGAGATACAGCGTGGAAACAGCCCCTTCGGCCCACCGAGTCCGCGCCGACCAGCGATCCCCGCGCACTGACACTGTCCTACACACACTGGGGACAATGTATAACTTTACCAAAGCCAATTAACCTACAAACCTGTACGTCTTTGGGACGTGGGAGGAAACCGAGCTCCCCGAGAAAATCCATGCGGGTCATGGGGAGAACGTACAAACTCCGTACAGACAGCACTCGTGGTCAGGATCAAACCCGGGTCTAGGGCGCTGTAAGACAGCAACTCTACCGCTGTACCACTGTGCCATCGCTGATCTGCCTTCACGTGGTCTAAACCTCCTATTCACTGCATCTTCATGTGCCTGTCTAAATGACCCTCAAATGTTACTATTGTATCTAGTACCACCTCATACCACCACATCCTCTGGCAGCATGTTCCAAACATCCAGGACTCTCTGTAAAGAACGTACATTGCAAACCTCCTTTAAAGTTTCCCCCCTTTCGGCTAATTCTTTGCCTTCTCGTATTAGACATTTCCAAACACAAAGTGCTGGAGTAACTCAGTGGGTCAGGCAGCATCGGTGGAGAACATGGAAAGGTGACATTTCGGGTCAGGACTCTTCTTCAGAAGATCCTTCTTCAGTCTGAAGAAGGGTCCTGATCCGAAACATCACCTATCCATGTTCTCCAGAGATGCTGCATCCCCACTGAATTACTCCAGCACTTTGTGTCTTTTTTGTAAACCAGCATCTGCAGTTCCTGTTTCCACATTAGACATCTCCACCCTGGCAAAATGACACTGACTCCCTACCCTATCAATGTCCCTCAAAATGTTATATACTATCAGATTGCCTCTCAAATACCAACGCTCCAGAGAGTATATTCCAAGTTTGTCTAATTTTTGGCTAATTTTCTCTAATCCAGGCAATGTCCTGGTGAGCCTCTCCAGAGCCTTTCTGTAATGTGGTGACCAGAACTGCATGCAATACTCCGAATGTGGTCCAGCCAAAGTTTTATACAGTTGCAACATTAATTTCCGACTCACTGCCATAACTAATAAAAGCCAATATGCCTTACATCTTCTTTACGACCTTATGCAGCAACTTTCTGCATGATCCCTCATTACAGAGGTCTTGGTTTATTATTGTCACGTGTACCGAGGTACAGTGAAAAGCTTTGGTGTGCACGCTTTCCAGTTGTTCATACGTTTATAAGTGATAGGAACAGAAGTAGTCAATTTGCCCCATCAAGTCTACTCTGCCATTCAATCATGGCTGATCTATCTTTCCCTCTCAACCCCATTGTAAATTGTCCCTAGTGAGTGCAGGATAAAACTAGTGTACGGGGTGATGGCTGGTTAGCACGGGCTCGGTGTGCCAAAGGGCCTGTTTCCACACTGTATCTCTAAATGAAACGGTCATAACATATGATGAGTGTTTGACAGCACTGGGCCTGTACTCGCTGGAGTTTAGAAGGATGCGGGGCCACCCCATTCAAACTTACTAAATAGTGAACGGCTTGGATAGAGTGGAGAGGATGTTTCCACTAGTGGGAGATTCTGGGACCAGAGGTCATAGCCTCAGAATTAAAGAACGTTCCTTCAATGGAAGGAGATGAGTCTAAAAAGTCTAAAGTCAATGTCTTTATTCAGTAACGTACCCTGCCACTTAGCCAGAATGTAGCCTCTCTCCTTAAATGACCGTGGCTGCTTTTACATAATGCATTCATGTAAGAGATGCTTTTTTTGTCTGTGTAATTTCCTGCTCTCCCTGAAATGGGCACACAGCCAGTGATTAGAGTATTTAGGATTGCCAGATCATCTGTCAATCTTATGGTCCCTAGGACTATGTTTGAATGTTTATGTCCTTATCAGTGGTAAACTAAGAAAAAAATGAAGACAAACATAGAGTCATAGAATTGTAGAGTCATAGAGTCTTAACTTGCGCATGACCACCAAGATGCCCCATCTAAAATTGTCCTATTTGCCCACAGTTGGTCCATAGAAACATAGAAACACAGAAAATAGATGCAGGAGTAGGCCATTCGGCCCTTCGAGCCAAGACCACCATTCAATATGATCATGGCTGATCATCCAAAATCAATACCCCGTTCCTGCTTTCTCCCCGTATCCCTTGATTCAGTTAGCCCTAAGAGCCATATCCAACTCTCTCATGAATACATCCAGTGAATTGGCCTCCACTTCCTTCTGTGGCAGATAATTCCACAGATTCACAACTCTCTGGGTGAAAAGGTTTTTCCTCATCTCAGTCCTAAATGCCCTACCCTTATGGTCCATATCCCTCTTAAACCTTTCCTATCCATGTACCTCTCCAGGTGTTTTTTAAATGCTGTTATTTTACCTGCCTCAACTACCTCCTCTTGTAACTCATTCCATATAACTGAGTTAAAAAGTTGTCTCTCAAGTTCCTATCAAATCTTTCTCCTCTCATCTTATACATATCCTCTGGTTCTTGATCCCCCTACTGTGTATTCAGGCTATTTATTCCCCTAATGATTTTACACACTTCTATAAGACCGCCCCTTAGTCTCTTGCACTCTAAGGAGTAAAGTCCTACCCCTGCCCAACCTCTCCCCTTAGCTCAGGTTCTCAAGTCCTGGCAATGTCCTCATAATCAACTGCTGAGGAGATGTTTTGTTGAAACAGATTGGCATCTATAATTGGGTTTTGAATTTTTTTTAACATTTTGTTCAGCCAACACCTACTGTGGAAGGATGAGAGGAATGTGGAGGAGTTGGTACGAGACTGATCCAACTCAAATGCAGGAATCTTTCACTTAAAGTTGTCCAGATTTAATAAGGGAACTCAAGGTAAAGGAACCGCTAGGACATAGTGACCATAATATGATAAGTTTTAATCTGCAATTTGAGAGGGAGAAGGTTAAATCAGAAGTGTCGGTGTTGCAGTTGAACAAAGGGGACTATGAAGGCATGAGGGAGGAGCTGGCCAAGGTCGACTGGAAAAGGATCCTAGCAGGAATGACGGTGGAACAGCAATGGCAGGAATTTCTGGGCATAGTCCGGAAGATGCAGGGTCATTTCATTCCAAAGAGGAAGAAAGATTCTAAGGGGAGTAAGAGGCCATCGTGGCTGACAAGGGAAGTTAGGGATGGAATAAAACTAAAAGAAAAGACGTATAACACAGCAAAGAGTAGCCAGAAGCCAGAGGATTAGGAAACTTTCAAAGGACAACAGAAGGTAACAAAAAGGGCAATACAGGGTGAAAAGATGAAATACGAGGGTAAACTGACCAAGAATATAAAAGAAGGATAGTAAAAGCTTCTTTAGGTATGTTAAGAGAAAAAGATTAGTAATGACAAATGTGGGTCCCTTGATGGCAGAAACAGGTGAAAGTATTATGGGGAACAAGGAAATGGCAGAAGAATTGAACAGGTACTTTGGTTCTGTCTTCACTAAGGAAGACACAAACAATCTCCCAGGTGTACTAGAGGACAGAGGATCTAGGGAGACAGAGGAACTGAATTTTTTTTGCAATAGGCGAGAAATAGCATTGGGTAGACTGATAGTACGTGAGTACGAACGATATGGTATATCTGAACTATTTGGTGAGCATGCAAAACAATGTGTTTCACTGTACTCGGTACATGTGACAATAACAAACCTAAATCAAAATCTAAACCTATTTCTTGTTACTATTTAGATATAAATTGCTGACTTTAGCTTTTATGTTGATATATAAACCATTCTGATGCATTGCACAGTCTTTGCAAAAATCTCTATGGTAATTTGTAATCCTTTCAGATTATATGTTTTTATAATGAAAAGGGAATGGGAAAGGCGGCACAGTGGTGCAGCGGTAGAGTTGCTGCCTTACAGTGCCAGAGACCCGGGTTCGATCTTGACTACGGGTACCATCTATAGAGAGTTTGTATGTTCTCCCCGTGACCTGCGTAGGTTTTCTCCGGGTGCTCCGGTTTCCTCCCTTATTCCAAAGATGTACAGGTTTGTAGGTTAATTGGCATCGGTAAAATTGTAAATTGTCCCCAGTCCGTAGCATAGTGCTCGTGTACAGGAAGATTGCTGGTCGGCACAGACTTGGTGGACTCTGTTTCCACGCTGTATCTCTGAAGACTAAAGTCTAAAGAAACAGATTTCTGGTCAAATGCTGCTGTTAGTCAATTAAGAGTGAGAAGCATTGGAATTCATTGCCACAGAAGGCCGCGGAGGCCAAGCCAGCGGATATTTTTAAAGTGGAGGTTGATAGATTCTTGATTAGTACGGGTGTCAGGGGTTATGGGGAGAAGGCAGGAGAATGGAGCTGAGATGGAAAGATAGATCAGCCATGATTAAAAAGCGGGGTATGTCTGATGGGCCGAATGGCCTAATTCTGCTCCTGTAACTTATGAACTTATGAACATATTTAATTAAAGTACAGAGTGGATATTTTGAAGGCAGAGATAGATAGATTCTTGATCAGTACAGGTGTCAGAGGTTATGGGGAGAAGGCAAGATAATGGGGTTAGGAGGGGGAGATAGATCAGCTGTGATTGAATGGCTGAGTAGACTTGATGGGCCGAATGGCCTAATTCTACTCCTATTCCTGATGACCTTATGAGAGTTTTTAGATGATGGATAGAAACATTGAAACTATGATAAAGCATGGCGGTGGCAATTGGAGAAACAACACAACAGCACAACAGACCAGAGTGTGTGTTAGTGTAAAAGCAGGTGCCTTGCGCAGAATGCCGGCGGTTCATCTAATGAGGCTTCACTCTCAGTGTTGATGGCATCAGTGGAATCCCTCGAGTACATCGCAGATGTTAGGCACGTGCCAACCTGATTGTAACAGACGGGACAACACTTTACTGTGTATTACAACACACAGGACTTGTGGAGTGTAAGGTAGGTTTACAACCTGAATTCATGACAACAGAGGTAAGAGCAAATGTCTCTGTTGCTGGGCTGCCGTAAGCTTGGCTGTTCCCCGCTCTGGCAGGGAACAACATTATTCTTTTAGTTTTGAACAGCAGCTTATTACGTGTGGGAGTGAGTTAGATCTGGGCCACGCAGCACATAAAGGTCAGGTATTTGCAAAGCCAAAGCAGTCATGCATACACCGATGAATAGACTGATGAATTTTGCAGGAAAAAAAACCTAATTAAAAGAAAGAAAATGGATTGAATACCTATGCTGGCACTGCCACTAGTAATTGCCTGGCCACCAATTGCGGTAGGAAATTACCCACCCATGACACTGGCTAGGATTAAAACAAATTGAAAGGAGAGTCTGTTAACAAATGAGAAGTGATGTTTGTGTCGTGAATATAAGGAAGACATTTAATGATCCAGTAACCCCAGCACTGACTCTATTTAATGTGTGTGGATTGGAAATAACACCACAACACTCTAGCTCTGATAGATTTTAGCTCTGAATCTTAGCACTGAATCTTAATACTACGAATAAAGAATTGCTCCATTTCCCTTATTAGTTCACTAAACATATGTAATCTGCGAGCCGCTGACTTTAGCAGAAGTATTAATTATTTGAAAGATAGACACAAAGTGCTGGAGTAATTCAACGGGTCAGGCAGCATCTCTGGAGGAAAAGAATGGGTGACGTTTTGGGTCAGGACTCTTCTTCAGACTGTCGTGCCTGACCCGCTGAGTTACTCCAGCACTTTGTGTCTATCTTTGGTATGAACCAGCATCTGCAGTTCTTTGGTTATACATATTAATTATTTGAGTACATCTTGAAGAGATTTGACTGTAAGAAGAACGTGTGGGTTTGTAGGTTAATTGGCTTCTGTAAATTGTCCCTCGTGTCTAGGATAGAGCTGGTGTATGGGTGATCATTGGTAGACATGGACTCGATGGGCCGAAGGGCCTATTCCCGCGCTGCATCTCTAAAAGAACCAATTGTCTGAAAAAACTGAAGGTGCACAATTAACTGGAAGTGTTAGAAAACAGCACAAGGAGGGACATTTCCCCACCTCCCTGGGGCTCGAGTCAATGAAATTACACAAACAATGCTGGAGTAACTCGGCAGGACAGGCAGCATCGATGGAGAGGAGGAATGGATGACGTTTCGGGTCGAGATCTTTCTTCAGCCTTCTTGTCGCTTACTTCACCCGTCTGTCAATCAACCACCCCCTCACCTGTATCCGTCCATCACTTGCCAAGAAAGACACAAAGTGCTGGAGTAACTCAGCAGGTCGTGGGCAGCACGGTGGTGCAGTGGTGGAGTTGCTGCCTTCCAGCGCCAGAGATCCAGGTTCGACCCTGACTACGGGTGCTGTCTGCACAGTGTTTGTGCGTTCTCTCTGTGAACATGTGGGTCAGTGCGGACCCGGTGGGCTGGAGGTCCTGTTTCCACACTGCATCTATACTCAGCAGGTCAGGCAGTATCTCTGAAGAACATGGACAGGAGACACTGCGGGTCCGGACCCTTCTGCAGACTGGTTGTGGTGACGGGGAGGGGGGGGGGGGGGGTGTGGACGAAAGCTGGACCAGAGGTGGGGGCACGGCAAAGCAGGATCGGGAGAGTCAAGCAATGCCTTAAAAAGGCATTTGATAAGTTACGTTACAATACGCCACATGTACAAGCCCATTGTATTCCAGTGATTACAATGGGCTTGTATTCACTGGAATTCACTGGAATTTAGAAGGATGAGAGGGGATCTTATAGAAACGTATGAAATTATAAAAGGACTGGACAAGCTAGATGCAGGAAAAATGTTCTCAATGTTGGGGGAGTCCAGAACCAGGGGCCACACTGAGAATAAAGGGGAGGCCATTTAAAACTGAGGTGAGAAAAAACTTTTTCACCCAGAGAGTTGTGAATTTGTGGAATTCTCTGCCATCGAAGGCAGTGTAGTCCAATTCACTGGATGAATTTAAAAGAGCGTTAGATAGAGCTCTAGGGGCTAGCGGAATCAAGGGATATGGGGAGAAGGCAGGCACTGGTTACTGATTGTGGATGATCAGCCATGATCACAATGAATGGCGGTGTTGGCTCGAAGGGCCAAATGGCCTCCTCCAGCACCTATTTTCTATGTTTCTATGTCACATTTCACATGGAACATCATGGGATTTGAGGGTGACGTATTAACGTGGATGGAGGAAATATTACAGGAGCAGATAGGGATGTAAAGATGATTTTAAATTTAGTTGCCTGCTTCCATTAGGCTGGTACAGAGATCAACGCTACCTAAATAGATTTCCACTGGATATTAATGATGGAGCCGACAGAATTTCACACGTCCAATTTTGCTGAGAAAGAAGATATTTGGTGGGAAAATGAGCTATGAGGAGCAAGCTGAAAGTCAGCAAAGTGATATTCACAGACTACGAGAATTAGCAAGAAAGTGACAAGTAAAAATAGAAGAACAGAGACCAAGAAATATTCTTACCTATGACAGATTTATTAGACACTAAGAACATGCTGGTTTACAACAACAAAAAAGAGACACAATGCAGGAGTAATTCAGAGGGTCTGGCAGCATCTCTGCAGAACAGGGATGGGTGATGTTTCAGTCCGGTCCCTTCGTCAGTCTGAGGGTTCTGACCTGAAACGTCGCCTATCCATGTTCTCCAAAGATGCTTCCTGACCTGCTAAGTTACTCCAGCACTTTGTGTCTATCTTAGGTGTAAACCAGCATCTGCACTTCTTTGTTTCTACAGTAAAAGATTCATCAGGTTACTGTAAAAATGTTTGCCTTTAAATTCTATGCCACCCCTCCATTTTTAATGTAACCCTCCAATATCTATTTTACCCCTGATTATTATTTCTAGATGCTGCCTGACCCGCTGAGTTACTCCAGCACTTGGTGCCAAACTTTTAAGGGCTATATGGGTGATTTTTTAATCTAAAAACACAATATATAAACATGACTTGGGTATTTTGTATGTCCATTATGTGGAAATACAACTCAATCCTCACTGTGTATTGATGTACATGTGCGATTGGTAAATGTTGATGTCCTGATGGATCAAGGTATAGGAAGAAGCTACACATGCTGGTTTAGACTGAAGATAGACACAAAGTGCTGGAGTAACTCAGTGGGTCAGGCAGCATCTCTGGAGAAAAAGGATGGGTGACATTTCGGGTCGGAACCATTCTTCAGACTGGAAGATAGACTGGAGGAACTCTGTGGATCTGGGTGCAACCATGGAGGGAATGGACAAGCAATGCCTCAGGTTGAAACGTACAGAATAGTGAAAGGCTTGGATAGAGTGGATGTGGAGAGGATGTTTCCACTGGTGGTAGAGTCTAGGACTAGAGGTCATAGCCTCAGAATTAAAGAACGTTCTTTTAGCAAGGAGATGAGGAGAAATCGTACGGTGGCGCAGCGGTAGAGTTGCTGTCTTACAGCGAATGCAGCCCCAGAGACAGGTTCGATCCTGACTACGGGTGCTGTACTGTACGGAGTTTGTACGTTCTCCCCGTGACCTGCGTGGGTTTTCTCCTAGATCTTCGGTTTCCTCCCACACTCCAAAGACGTACAGGTTTGTAGGTTAATTGGCTGGGCAAATGTAAAAATTGTCCCTAGTTGGTGTAGGATAGTGTTAATGTGCGGGGATCGCTGGGCGGCACGGACCCGGTGGGCTGAAGGGCCTGTTTCTGTGCTGTATCTCTAAATCTAAAAAAAAATCAACAAAATTAAAAAAAAAAAAAAATCTTTAGTGAATTTGTGAAATTCTTTGCCACAGAAGGCTGTGGAAGCCATTATTGGATATTTTTTAAGGCAGAGATAGATAGATTCTTCCTTAGTACAGGTACCAGGGGTCATGGGGAGAAGGCAGGAGAATAGGGTGAGGAGGGAGAGATAGATCAGCCTTGATTGAATGGTGGAGTAGACTTGATGGGCTGAATGGCCTAATTCTACTCCTATCACTTATGACCTTATGACCTTATGGGACCCTTCTCCAGACCTGCCTGATATTAATGAAAGAATCTGAAAAATAGTTCTTACCTGTAACATCATCTGTACATTTCCTCCACAGATGCTGAATTCCTCTAGCGTTTGTTTTTTGCTCAAGATTCTAGCATCTGCAGTTTCTTATCTCAAATACAATCATCTAGTTGGTTATATAATGGAAAATGGTGTCTGATGTATTTAAGCAGTCATATCTTCCAGAGGAATAGATCGAGTAGATGCACAGTCTCTTGCCCAGAGTAGGGGAATCTAGGACCAGAGAACATAGGTTCAAGGTGAAGGGGAAAAGATTGAATAGGAATTTAATTGGTGGCAAGAACAAGAAGGCAGATTATTACCTGAATGATGTCACATTAGGATAATGGGAGGTGCAACAACACCTGGGTGTCCTTGTACATCAGTCACTGAACGTAAGCATGCAGGTACAACAGGCAATGAAGGAAGCAAATGGCATTTTTGGAAGAAAAGACCGGAACGACTAGGCTTGTATACGCTGGAATTTAGAAGGATGAGAGGGTATCTTATTGAAACATATAAGATTATTAAGGGATTGGACACATAAGAGGCAGGAAACATGTTCCAATGTTAGGGGAGTCCAGAACCAGGGGTCACAGTTTAAGAATAAGGGGTAGGCCATTTAGGATGGAGATGAGGAAAAACTTCTTCACCCAGAGAGTTGTGAATCCGTGGAATTCTCTGCCACAGAAGGCAGTGGAGGCCAATTCAAGAAACAGTTAGATATAGCTTTTAGGGCTAATGAAATCGAGGGATATGGGGAGAAAGCAGAAACAGGGTACTGATTCTGGATGATCAACCATAATCATATTGAATGGCAGTGCTGGCTCGATGGGCCGAATGACTTACTCCTGCACCTATTTTCTATGTTTCTATGTTAGGAATCTGAGGAGTACCTTTTCACACAAAGGGTGGTGGGTGTATGGAACAATTTGCCAGATGAGGTTGTTAAGGCTGGGACTATCCCAGCGTTTAAGAAACAGTTAGACAGGTACTTGGAAAGGACAGGTTTGGAGGAATAGGGACAAAGCGCAGGCAAGTGGGACTAGTGTAGCTGGGACATTGTTGGCCGGTGTGGGGAGGTTGTGCTGAAGGGCCTGTTTCCACACTGTATCACTCTATGACTATGACTCTAGGTTCTGTTTCCATGTCTCGCTCCCCTGACTGTCAGAACGGTCTCGACCCGAAACGTCACCTATTTCTTTTCTTCAGAGTTGATAACTGACCCGCTGAGTTACTCTCTCATTTTGTGTCAATCTTCCATAGGGCATTGTTCGGGGCTATTACTCTCCTTAGTATATACAGCGTGATTAAAAGAGAAGGTGACTTCACGAGGATTTAGACAAATCAGTTCTTTAAGTTAGATAGATAAAACTTCATGCGGAGAAATGTGAAATCGTACATTTCCGAGGGAACAATAAGCAGATAACATCAACTCCTCGTATGATGAAGGGAACCGGCCCAAAATGTAATTTGCCCTTTCCCATCCACAGATGCTGCCAGACATGCTAAGTTCCTCCAGCACTTTGTCTTTGTTCAAGATTCCTGCATCTGCATCCTATTGCCCGTAATATTAACCATCGATGTCAAACACGCTTAAAAGCACAGAGATTACAGGATTCTGATACACAAATCCTAAGAATTGGATAATAAAACAGCACTTGGAACCACAGGTTGCAGAGCAAAAATAGAGAGTCCATGTCAATTTAATAGAGAGTATATTATGGTACAATAGAGACCAATTTCTATTCCGGGCTTTGCTTTTGCTTTTGCTTTTCCATCATGGAGAACATAATGAAGATTTTCATGAAGATACAGGAATTCATTCTTTTATGGCATTTGGGATGATTCAGGTAAAAAATGAGAAGTGTCATAGACTTCTAGAGTCATACTGTGTGGAAACAGGGCTAAATTGACCACGCCAACCAACATGCCCCATCCACACTAGTCCCACCTGCCTGCGTTTGGCCCATATCCCTCTATACCTGTGTAAATGTTTCTTGAATGTTACGATAGTGCCTGCGTCATCTACATCCTCCAGCAGCTCGTTCCATAAACCCACCACCCTTTGTGTGAGAAAGTCACCCCTCAGGTTCCTATTAAATCTTTCCCCCCCCCTCACCTTAAAGTTCTACTTGTCCATCTGAGAGGATTGATTTACTGCCTTTGTTATAATGCAGATCAAGTTATGGTTGTGTTGTTGCACTATTTATAAAAAAAGCTGAAGTTGTTATTTATAAATAGAAACTCAGTAATATGCTTTAGATGCCAGGTAAAGTGAACCTGTTTGTTGTTCAATTCGGTTCGAGTGGATAAACTACAGATAATTAATTAGTTTTTAATCTGATTCACTCCAAATTATACTCCACTAGAACAGGTAATTTTAGACAGTTCACCACAGCAAAATAATTGCAACTAATTGAATTAAAGCTTTTCTCTTAATTTCTCTCAGAACTTAGTAGTTAAATGCGTGGTGTGGTACATCACCAGATGATGATGATTCTCCGATCAGAACTAGTTTGTGCCGGGTAGTTGATTCTGACTTCCAGGAGGAAGTGGATTATGCCTGTGTTCCAGAGATAGACGCCAAATGCTGGAGTAACTCAGCGGGACAGGCAGCATCTCTAGAGAGAAGGAATGGGTGATGTTTCGAGTCGAGACCCTTCTTCAGACCCTTCTCGAAATTCACCCGAAAATTCACCCATCCCTTCTCTCCGGAGATGCTGCCTGTCCTGCTGGCTTACTCCAGCATTTTGTGTCTATCTTCGATTTAAACCTGCATCTGCAGATCCTTCCTACACGCATGCCTGTATTCCAGAACTGGTGTATGTGGGCTGGTTGATGGTCACAGGCTCGCCGGAATAATGGCGTGTCCCCAACAACCCTCACCAAGTTCTACAGATGCGCCGTAGATAGCATTTTATCGGGATGCATCACAGCTTGGTTTGGGAACAGCACCGTCGAAGACCGCACTAAACTAAACTAAACTAAACTAAACTAAACTAAACTAAAATAAAATAAACGAATGTAAACTAAAGTAATGCCCTTTGGCTAAACTGAAATAATTAACAATTATGTCATCTTATTCATAAATGGAAATTGACAATTGACACCTCTCTAATTGATGATAGGATGGTTCAGGTGTCTGATAAACTGTTCCCTGAATCTGCAGGTGTGCGTTTTCATACTTCGTACCTCTTGCCTGATGGGAGAGGGGAGAAGAGGGAATGACCGGGGTGAGATTCATCCTTGATCATACTGCTGGCCTTGCCGAGGCAGCGTGAGGTATAAATGGAGGCAATGGAAGGGAGGTTGGTTTGTGTGATGTTCTGGGCTTCTTCCACAATTCTCTGCAATTTCTTGCGGTCTTGGACGGAGCTGTTCCCGAGCCAGCTCCGTGATGCATCCTGATAAAATGCTTTCTACGGCACATCTGTAGAAGTTGTTGAGAGTTCTTGGGGACATGCTGAACTTCCTAAGCCTTCTGAGGAAGTAAAGTTGTTGGCGTGCTCTCTTGGAGTAGATGAACCAACCTGAACACTTGATGTCTAGATGGATTTGTGGATGGATTTTTCGGACATGCCATTATTGTATGCTACAAAGCATCATTGTAAAAATGGTTTGCTACCTTCCACAATATAGTACCTGTAGGTGGCACCAAGCGAGCTGTTTCATGTGACTGATATTACGTGACTGGTGCACTGTGCTGAACCCAGAGTGAATCAAATTGATGTAGAAATGAGTGAAATGAATTTCTGTATGGTCTCTGGATCAACTCCAAGAATAGTCGCAGGAGTGGTATTGAAGTAGCAACAGTCCTTCAGATATTTAGCAGCAGGCAACATGTCAGAGTCAGTGTGTCGCTCTATAGCTCCAAGCACCTTCAGTTTAGAGATACAGTGCGGAAACGGGCACATGGATAGGACAGGTTTAGAGGGATATGGACTGAATGCAGACAGGTGGGACTAGTGTAGATGGGGCATGTTGGTCAGCATGGGCCGAAGGGCCTGTTTCTACGCTGTATGACTCTGTGACTCTTTGAGAGCAGGGAAGGTTTCAGCAATTAGAGGAGTAATCAACACTAAATCAGCCATTTGGACCAGCCAATTCATTGCTATTTGTAGCATCTTGGTGTCAGCAAATTCATCATCGCCTTGGAACACTTTGGAACATACCGAGGTCATAAAAGGTGAGGTGTAAATGTAAGCCTTTCGTTCATTCTTTTCAGTTAATTGGTTCTGCTCGAAACGCATGCTTTCCAAAGCCGATTAACAGTAGCGCTGCAGTAGTGCGGAACGATGGCGCAGCGGTAGAGTTGCTGCCTTGCAGCACTTGCAGCGCCAGAGACCCGGGTTCAATCCTAGCTACGGGTGCTTGTCTATACGGAGTTTGTACGTTCTCCATGTGACCTGTGTGGGTCTTTTCTGAGAACCTCGGTTTCCTCCCATGCTCCAAAGACCAGCAGGTTTGTAGGTTAATTGGCTTGGTATAAATGTAAAAACTGACCCTTGTGTAGGGTAGTGTTAATGAGTGGGGATCGCTGGTCGGTGCGGACTCGATGGGCCTGTTTACGTGCTGTATCTCTAAACTAACTTAAACTAAACTAGTGTTGCAGCCTTCCAGCACCAGATTCCTGGATTCGATCCTGACTACAGATGCTGTCTGTACCGAGTTTGTGCGTTCTCCCTGTGACTGTGTGGGTTTTCTCCGGGTGCTCCGGTTTCCGCCCGCACTCCAAAGATGGTTACATATGGGTATCTATCTGTGTGTAGCATACATTCCATGCAGGTTCGTAGGTCAATTGGCTTGGTAATATTATGAATTGTCCCGAGTGTGTAGGATAGTGCTCAGGTACAGGGTGATCGTGGTCGCTGCAGACTCGGTGGGCCGAATGGCCTGTTTCCACGCTGTCTATGTGAAGTCCACAAGTCTAACCATGCAGCAGGGTGAGATATGAAGGTTATGTTTCAGGCTTGTCCGCTGCTGAAGTCCACAGTGAATGCTTATTTTTTCAAATGGAGAGGGAAGATGTGGTGCTCATGTGCCTTCAAAGTCGAATGCCTGCCAAGAATGCATAAGGTGGGAAACGTTGAGAGTAACAGTGCTAAGTTGTGGGATAACTGGTGACTGTTCAAAACCGGGGAGAGACGAGGGCGGTTGTGTGCCACACAAGAGGTAAAAATTGGGTAAAAGGAAAATGTAAGCAGACGTATAGCTGATGGAGTAAAAGAAAAGACAAGCCCAATTGGACGTGTTTGTCCCAATCTGGCAACACAGCTTCTGCCCAGGAGACCCATTATTCTGGAGCTCTGTTGCTACAGTAACAACCATCTGCATTCTCTGAACTGGTGCAGTGTGGGATTTAACTCCAAAACGCCGCCGTTGTGAATGAATGGAGCAGCGGGGCACTGATTGTGAACATTTGTTTCTGTTTACACAATGTAGAACCAGCTTGGGCAGCTTACAACAGCCCAGCGGTATGAAGCCAAGCGCAAAATGCTGGAGTAACTCAGCGGGCCAGGCAGCAGCCCTGGAGAGAAGGAATAGGGTCGAGACCCTTCTTCATCAAACTGAGATTCAGGGGAGGGGGAGACTAGAGGTACAGGAGGGTACCGAACAGAGCAGAGTCGCATCGATGACTCAGGAAAGGTGGAGCCCACAATGGTCCATTGTTGGCTGGGGGCGAGGTGATAACGAAGGAATACAAACGGTGAAATTAACAAGAGGACCAGGGTGGGGGACGGACGGAGAGAGAGGGGATGCAAGGGTTACTTGAACTTAGAGAAATCAATACTCATGCCGCTGGTTAAAAGCTTCCCCATATGAAATATGAAATGTGCGGTGCTGTTCCTCCAATTTGCGTGTTTCGTGCCCAGTGGAATGAACGTTGATTTCTCGAATTTCAAGTAACCCCTGCATTCCGTCGCTCCCCACTCTCCCCCACTCTAGTCATCCTACTAGTTCCACTGTTCGCATCCCTGTATCCCTTCATTATCACCTCTTTCCCAGCCAACAATGGGCAATTATAGGCTCCACCCTTCCTTGGTCAGCTGGTGCCGCCCCTGATTTGTTCCGGCCTTTTCCTACCTCTAGTTTCCCACCTCCCCCCCCCTTTTAGTCTGAAGAAGGGTTTCAACACAAAACGTCACCCAGCCTTTTTCTGTATGTTTATGACTATGACTAAGACAGACTTAGCGGGTCAGGCAGCATCTCTGGAGGAAAAGGATGGGTGATGCTTCGTTTGGTGACCCTGCTTCAGAACTGTGCTTGAGGGATTAGTATGCCATCTGGAAAGCCCATTTTATTCAGGTCAAGTCCCGACTCGAAACGTCACCCTCCATATTCTCCAAAGATGCTGCCTGACCCATTGAATGATTCCAGTGCTTTGTCTAAACCAGAATTGGCATCTCTGCATGATTTTTCGATCCTGGGGAAAAAGGTTCTGACTGTCAACCCCATCTCTACCTTTCATAATTTTATAACATGGATCATGTCTGGATCATCCTAATGTTGGCGATGTCACCGAGAGATAGTAACTTGCATATTTGCTCTGTGTGATTAGCACATTGTACAAGGGCCAAATGATGCAATAATAGACATTGGTTTGGAATTTAATTCACTTTTGTCCTGTTTTGATCTACAATTTAAGTTACTGATCAACAGCATGTGTGGCTCCAAATTAATCCGTAGAATGATCTGGAACAAGTGCCCACTGCTGTTGAAGAACAAGTCTGAAGAAGGGTCTCAACACGAAACGCCACCCATTCCTTCTCTCCAGAGATGCCGCCTGTCCCGCTGAGTTACTCCAGCATTTTTTGTCTATGTGCGGTGTAAACCAGCACCTGCAGTTCCTTCTAACACCAGTGTAACGTAACTTGTGAACTTGTGGCGCTACACATTTTTAATATGTTTAAGTACAGAATGTACAATTTTAATAATGGCATTTAGAAATATTCGCCGTTATCAAACACTGGTAACTATAATCTATTAATGTTTCATAGTCCAATCTAATGGTCTGCTTGTTTGTTAAACCAACTGTGGAAAGTACAATTTCTTTTAGTTAGATGACTCAAAGGGAATTGCCAACATGTATCCTCACTGATAAGTTCCGGCAATAACTGCACAATAACTGCCCATTTAAGAAACATGCAGACAAGTACATGGATAGGACAATGTTGGGGGAGTCCAGAACCAGGGGCCACAGTTTAAGAATAAGGGGTAGGCCATTTAGAACGGAGATGAGGAAGAACTTTTTCAGTCAGAGAGTGGTGAAGGTGTGGAATTCTCTGCCTCAGAAAGGATATTCTTGCTGTTGAGGGCGTGCAGCGTAGGTTCACTAAGTTAATTCCCGGAATGGCGGGACTGTCGTATGTTGAAAGGCTGGAGCGACTAGGCTTGTATACACTGGAATTTAGAAGGATGAGGGGGGATCTTATTGAAACATATAAGATAATTAGGGGATTGGACACATTAGAGGCAGGAAACATGTTCCCAATGTTGGGGGTGTCCAGAACAAGGGGCTACAGTTTAAGAATAAGGGGTAGGCCATTTAGAACGGAGATGAGGAAAAACTTTTTCAGTCAGAGAGTTGTGAATCAGTGGAATTCTCTGCCTCAGAAGGCAGTGGAGGCCAATTCTCTGAATGCATGCAAGAGAGAGCTAGATAGAGCTCTTAAGGATAGTGGAGTCAGGGGGTATGGGGAGAAGGCAGGAACGGGGTACTGATTGAGAATGATCAGCCATGATCACGTTGAATGGTGGTGCTGGCTCGAAGGGCGGTATGGCCTACTCCTGCACCTACTCCTGCACCTATTGTCTATTGTCTATTGTTTAGAGGGATATGAGTCAAATGCAGGCAGGTGGAACGAGTGTAAATGGGACATGTTGGTCAGTGTGGGAAGTTGGGCCGAAGGGCCTGTTTTCACACTGTATGACTGTTTAGTTTGATTTATTGTCACATGAAAAGAGGTACAGTGAAAAGCCTTTGTTGCGTGCTAGCCACTCAGCAGAAAAACCATACATGATTACAACATGCCGTTATAGTGCATGGATAGATACATGATAAGGGAATAACGTTTAGTGCAAGGTTAAGCTAGCAAAGTTCTTCCCATGACTAATATAAACTCCTACTATGCAAAATCAATTTTAATTTTTAGAACCAATATCAATCTTCCCACCTGTCCATATAAGGACACGGATAAGGTCCGAATAATGATGGAGTACTAAGGTCAAGTAATGGTCTGGATAGGCAGGGTTGAGCACACTGCTCCTTGCACAGGGCATCTGGATGCAAAGGGCATATAAGTGTGCCTCTTCACTAACGGCAAGGCATTTAGGCTTCAATAGCAACCAGGCCGCAAAGAGCTTACCATTGAGGCCCTGCCCTCCTGCCCAGACTCACCCCTCTCCAAGTTGCCTGACTTAGGGCCTTCGATCCACCGAGTCTGCGCCGACCAGTGATCCCCGCACATTAACATTATCCTACACACACCAGCGACATTGTACAATTTTACATAAGCCAATTAACCTGCAAACCTTTACGTCTTTCGAGTGTGGTGGGAAACCAGAGATCTCGGAGAAAACCCACGCAGGACACGGGGAGAATGTACAAACTCCGTACAGACAGCACCCGTAGTCGGCATCGAACCCGGGTCTCTAGTGCTGTAAGGCAGCAACTCTACTGCTGCGCCACCGTGCCATCCTTTGACAAGATACAAGGCCAGATACAGAGTCACAGCTGCTTCATCGCTTGACAAGCCAGTACAGATGCATTATGGAAATTACTAGTCATAGAGTCTTACAGCGTGGAAACAGGCCCTTCGGCCCAACTTGCCCACGCCGACAAACATGGCCCACCTACACTAGTCCCACCTGCCTGCTTTTGGTCCATATCCCTCTAAACCTGCCCTAGCCATGTACCTGTCGAAACATTTTTTAAACATTGCGATAGAATCTGGCTCAACTACCTTCTCCAGCAGCTTGTAACATGCGCCCACCACCCATTGTGTAAAAAAAAATTACCCCTCAGGTTCCCATTGAATCTTCCCATTCACCTTAAACCTATGTCTTCTGTTTCTCGATTTACCTACTCTGGGCGAAAGACTCTGTGATTTTGTACACCTCTATAAGAACACCCCTCATCCACCTGTGCTCCAAGGAATAAAACCCTAGCCTGCTCAACCTTTCCCTTTCGAAAGACGTACAGGTTTATGGGTTAATTTTCTTCTGTACATTGTAAATTGTCCCTAGCGTGTAGGATAGTGCTAGTGTACGGAGTGATACTGGTTGGCATGGACTTTGTTGGCTGAAGGGCCTGTTTCCGCGCTGTATCTCTAAACTAAAGTAATTTCTGCTGTTTCACGCTGTGCTATTATTGCATAGGTTATTACCGTATGTATACTGTTTACTCTGTGATTTTCATGTGAACACAGAATTTAATTGCACCCTGCTGCATATGACAATAAAGTAATTTACCTAATGTAATCAAAAATTGAGAATTTTTTAAACAGGTCTTAAATATTTTCAGCTATTCAGAGATACTTTACAATTATCAAAATTGCTTTAAATCCTTTTTCGGAAGTTAAAAAAATAATATTTTTAAAAAAGCATTAAAGTACAGGGACTCCCTAGGGTATGAATGACTTGATTTGTGGAAATATGATTTTATGCAAATTCTTCCAGACATTTTAAAGCACTTTCATGTAATAATAATAATAAAATGTTTCCTGGTATTCGTGACTAACTGGATGCACTGTACATCCCATTAATGTAATTATGGATAGTGTTGGGGTGAGTATTCAATGAAATGAAACAATTAAAGCAAGTTTATATGGAGCGATTCTTGTGGTTAGAGTAGAGTATGAACAGTATTTCGTTGAGCAGTGCAATTCTTACCTGCTGCACCTATACAGGTACATTAATGTAACAACACAACAAATAAATAAACAATAATCAATAATCCAATAAATTATCAATAATACAGGTCCACCACTGATTTTAGTTTAGTTTAGTTTAGAGATACAGCGTGGAAACAGGCCCTTCAGCCCACCGAGTCCGCACCGACCAGCGATTCCCGCACATTAACACTATCCTACACATTCTCGAGACAATTTAACAATTTACACCAAGCCAATTAACCTCCAAACTTGTACATCTTTGGAGTGTGGGAGGAAATTGAAGATAGACAATAGACAATAGGTGCAGGAGTAGGCCACTCGGCCCTTCGAGCCAGCACCGCCATTCAATGTGATCATGGCTGATCATTCTCAATCAGTACCCCGTTCCTGCCTTCTCCCCGTACCCCCTGACTCCGCTATCCTTAAGAGCTCTATCTAGCTCTCTCTTGAATGCATTCAGAGAATTGGCCTCCACTGCCTTCTGAGGCAGAGAATTCCCACGGAGGTCACGGGGAAAATGTACAAACTCCGTAAAGTTAGCAGCATCAGTCAGGATTGAACCCGGGTCTCTGGCAACTCTACCGCGGCGCCATTGTGCCGCCCCAGTTTCTGGCAGCCTTGGTTCCAGAGCCTTGCTGGATTATCCGCTCTGCAGGACCAACAGAGGCCACGGAATAATAATTCAACAATACACCTCTGGCCCATTAATTATACCCGTCCCATGTCACTGAAGCACCATTTGCCGTACAGTCATAACAATAAAAAGCAACAGGACACACAAAATATATTTTAACATGAACATCCACCACAGTGACTCCTCCACATTCCTCACTGTGATAGAAGGTGAAAAAACAGTTCAATCTCTCCCTTCATTGGCCTCCAGCAGTCGGGGGCTCTAACCTTCCATTGACGGGATGATCTTGACTCCCGTAGCCGGCGGCGAGCCTTCCTAGTCGGGGCATTCAAGCTCCTTCATCGGGAGAGGGGATCTCAGCTCCCCCGCGCCGGCGATCTACCCCAGGGCGGGACCAGTCGAACCTCGTGCAGCTTTTGGAGCTCCCGACCGGTCTCAACCCGAGACTGCGAGCTCCTGATGTTAAAGTCCGCAGGCTGCATTGGAGCGTCGATCCCAGGCAAGGGATCGCAGGCTCAGATGATAAGTCCACGCCCCCGCGGGGACTCAAGGTCAGTCCCAGGCAAGACCTCCAGCTCCGTGATGTTAGGCCGCAGAGCGAGCAGAAATATGATCCGGAAAACAATCGCATCTCCGGCAAGGCAAGAGATTGAAAAAAGGTTTCCCCCGACCCCCTCTCCCACTCCCCACATAAAACAAACCAAAGAACATTTACACAAACTTTTAAAACTTACCAAAAATAACAAAAGAGTTTGAAAAGGACAGACAGACTGTAGGCGAGGCAGCCATCGTGCGGCGCCCCCTGGTGGAATAGAAATTAAATATAAATTAATTTACAGCAAAACTTGCATTTCTTGCACGGGCAGCCCGGGCGCCGGTTAATGAGTTGCCCTCGGTTGTCCCGGTGAGGGTCGGATCGGCGGCTACCCACGGCATGGTTTTCCCGGCTGCCTCATGGCCCCCATGGGGCAGAAGCGCCGTTGAACTGAGGAAACACGAGCTCAGGTTGAGATCGGTGGCCTCACCCGACCTAGGCTCCACATTTTCGGGGGGACATTTCCGAAAGGTCTTACTGCCGTTTGCGAATTGCACTAGGTCTAGCCACGGAAGTCCTGATGAGGTTGAGATTGGCCGCCTCATTTTGGGGGGGGGGATTTCCGGCGGGAATTTGAAGTGCGCTCTCGTAATTGTGTCCGGATTAAAGGAGGTGCCGGACCATCAGTTGCTGGAAAATTGGTGGTAGACCCGCATAAAGTAACCAGACCAGAATAGAGCCAGCCATTAACCTGTACAATGTCCATTGTAGTTGTGGTTAGGGATGTGCAGTGCATTTCAAGAACTTGATGGTTGACAAGAAGAAGCTATTTTTGAACTTGGAGGAAGGCCAGGGTGACGTGGATCTTTATTGATAATAGCTGCTTTCTTCAGGCAAAACTTCCTGTAGATCCCTTCGATGGTGGGGAGGTCAACTCATATGAAGGATCGTGCAATATCCATCACTTTCTGCATCCCCATCATTCTTGCCATTACAATGTAACTGGTCAGTATGCTTTCTACCGTACACCTGTGGATATTTGATGGACTATCTGGCAACATCCGAATCTCCTCAAACCTCTGGGGAAGTAGAGGCATTGATGAGCTTTCCTTCTGATGGCATCAATGTGCTGGGCCAAGGACAGATCTTCAGAGATGACCATGCCCAGAAGTTTTTGAAGATTTAAAGTTAGTTGGGGCATAGATAGAGTAAACTAGCTATCTTATACCAGAGTGGAAATAGACAATAGACAATAGACAATAGGTGCAGGAGGAGGCCATTCGGCCCTTCGGCCCTTCGAGCCAGCACCGCCATTCAATGTGATCATGGCTGATCATTCTCAATCAGTACCCCGTTCCTGCCTTCTCCCCATACCCCCTGACTCCGCTATCCTTAAGAGCTCTATCTAGCTCTCTCTTGAATGCATTCAGAGAATTGGCCTCCACTGCCTTCTGAGGCAGAGAATTCCACAGATTTACAACTCTCTGACTGAAAAGGTTTTTCCTAATCTCAGTTCTAAATGGCCTACCCCTTATTCTTAAACTGTGGCCCCTTGTTCTGGACTCCCCCAACATTGGGAACATGTTTCCTGCCTCTAACGTGTCCAACCCCTTAATAATCTTATACGTTTCGATAAGATCTCCTCTCATCCTTCAAAATGTCAAAGACAAGAGCGCATACCTTTAAGGTGAGAGGGGAAAGGTTTAAAGGAGATGTGCAGAGCAAGATTGTTTCCGTAGATGGTGATGGATCCCACAAGCGCACTGCCAAGGGTGGTGGTGGAGCCAGTTACAATAGAGGCTTTTAGATAGACACATGGATTTACAGAGAATGGAGCAATATGGATCAGAAGCAGGCAGATGAGATGACTTTATCTTGACTTCTTGTTAGGCACAAACATCGTGGGCCAAAGGGTCTGTTACTTTGCTGCACTGTTCTACGTCCGATGTATGCTAACTGAACATACATTCTTGAGTGAGAGTTAAAGTCTAGATATCACAGATGAATCAATTAAAAATATTTCTTTATCTTCAAAATCCATTACGTTTTGAAATATTTATCTCGAGGAAAATACAGCCCATGTTTTCAAAATGAGCCCAGAGTATTTGCCAATTAGTAACCACGGTGATTGAGCACGCCATTTAAAGGATTCTCACATCCTATGCAATAGAAGCATGTCTATGGTTTTTCAGAATGGGGCTTGTTTGTGCTTAGTAACCACAACTTCATGTCCCTTCAGAAGACTTCTAATTGCAATGAAAAATGTCCCAAATTAACGTCGCCTCTTGAGGAGGGCTGACCCACCAACAATCATTTCTTTATTTCGATATTAAGACCCGAGCGTATAGTTATGCCAGGATTGTTAGTTTAATTGTGTCACTATCCACAAATCCAGGTGATGATTTCGAAAAGCAAAACTTCTATTGCCAAAACCGTGGTAGAATCCACTGTCCACCAAAGAACATTGTGGTGGAATCAGTCCGAAGAAATGTCGTGAGCTGAAATGTCACCTCTCCACCCCCTCCACAGATGCTGCCTAATTCGTTGAGTTACTCCAGCACTTTGTGGGTTTTCTCAAGATTACAGAATCTGCAGTTTTAGTTCCAGAGATACAGCATTGAAACAGACCCTCTGGCCCCCCGTCGATCACCCATCCACACTAGTTCTAAGTTATTCCACTTTTACATCCAGTCCCCCCCCCCCCCCCCCCCCCCGAAAATGTGTCAGCCTAGGCCGGGTGAGGCAGCCGATCTTGACCTCATCGGGACTTCCGCGGCTGATCCACGGGTCGAATTTACCCCCTATGGCGGGGGCTCTGGAACTCCGGCCCGGTCAGAGCCAGCAGTTCTGTTCCCATAGCCAACTCTGAGGCCATCTTTGCGGGCCAGAATCTCGCCCCCCCCCCCCCGCCCTCTGTTCGTCTGGCAAAACGGATAATACGGCAAATACCATTAGCAAGGAATGTGTGTTTCTCAGTCATCCTTCATAAGTTCATAAGTTCATTAGTGATCAGAGCAGAATTAGGCCATTTGGCCCATCAAGTCTACCCCGCCATTCAACCATCGCTGAACTATCTCTCCTTCCTAACCCCATTATCCTGCCTTCTCCCCCATAACCCCTGTCACCTGTACCTAGGGTTGCCAACTTCCTCACTACCAAATTCGGGACAAAGGGTGACGTCACCACCCCGCGCCTCACGTGACCTCACCCAGCCAGCGGCCACATGACCCCGCTCCACCAATGGTGGACTGGGCGGCCGCCATTGGTGGAGCGGGAGCACGTGACCGCTGGCTGGGTGAGGTCACGTGGAGCGTGGAGCGGTGACGTCACCATTTGTCCCTTATTTGGGAGTGAGGAAGTTGGCAACCCTATTAATACGGGACAAGGGAGCTCCTGTACGGGACAAACCAACTTAGCCCAAAATACGGGATGTCCTGGCTAATACGGGACAGTTGGCAACCCTACCCTCTGCCACAACAGTGATCAACAACAGTGTCTAAATGTTTCCCGGAAATAGTTGCAACACTTTCGAGCAGACAGGGTGAGTTAAAAATGCTTCATGCTATGGTGTTTAAGATTTGCAGAAGGAATTGGATCAGTTATCAACTGCAAACACAAATGAAATTTAATATTCACTTGTGAAGCATTGGGCCTTGGGTGAAGGAAATGGAAGAAGCATGCAATAATTAGTAGAGAGAAACTTAAAACAGATTTGGGAATAATATCTTTCTCAATGTTGAGGCTTGATGTCAAAGCAATTAAAATGCAAATAAATGTGGGCTTATGCAGAAAGATAAATGCACTAATATTATGCCAAGGTTTGTTAAGGGACTGATTTTCCACACTTGAATGTATGTTCTGGTCACCAAACATTGCAAAAGACAAGCAGCAGGTGTTGAGGAGAATGCAGAAGACAGCAGAGAACTCTTCACAAGGGGTGGCATGGTGGCGCAGCGGTAGAGATTCTGCCTTTTTAGCAAATTTGCAGATGATACTAAGCTTGGGGGTAGTGTAAATTGTGTGGAAGATGCAATAAGGCTGCAGGGTGACTTGGACAGGTTGTGTGAGTGGGCGGATACATGGCAGATGCAGTTTAATGTAGATAAGTGTGAGGTTATTCACTTTGGAAGTAAGAATAGAAAGGCAGATTATTATCTGAATGGTGTCAAGTTAGGAAGAGGGGATGTTCAACGAGATCTGGGTGTCCTAGTGCATCAGTCACTGAAAGGAAGCATGCAGGTACAGCAGGCAGTGAAGAAAGCCAATGGAATGTTGGCCTTCATAACAAGAGGAGTTGAGTATAGGAGCAAAGAGGTCCTTCTACAGTTGTACCGGGCCCTGGTGAGACCGCACCTGGAGTACTGTGTGCAGTTTTGGTCTCCAAATTTGAGGAAGGATATTCTTGCTATTGAGGGCGCGCAGCGTAGGTTCACTAGGTTAATTCCCGGAATGGCGGGACTGTCGTATGTTGAAAGGCTGGAGCAATTAGGCTTGTATACACTGGAATTTAGAAGGATGAGGGGGGATCTTATTGAAACATATAAGATAATTAGGGGATTGGACACATTAGAGGCAGGAAACATGTTCCCAATGTTGGGGGAGTCCAGAACAAGGGGCCACAGTTTAAGAATAAGGGGTAGGCCATTTAGAACGGAGATGAGGAAGAACTTTTTCAGTCAGAGAGTGGTGAAGGTGTGGAATTCTCTGCCTCAGAAGGCAGTGGAGGCCAGTTCGTTGGATGCTTTCAAGAGAGAGCTGGATAGAGCTCTTAAGGATAGCGGAGTGAGGGGGTATGGGGAGAAGGCAGGAACGGGGTACTGATTGAGAGTGATCAGCCATGATCGCATTGAATGGCAGTGCTGGCTCGAAGGGCTGAATGGCCTACTCCTGCACCTATTGTCTATTGTCTATTGTCTATTGCCTTACAGAGCCAGAGACCCAGGTTTAACCCTGGCGACGGGTGCTGTCTGTACGGAGTTTGTACGTTCTCCCCGTGACCGCTTGGGTTTTTCTCCAGTTTCCTCCCACATTCCAAAGATGTACAGGTTTGCAGGTTAATTGGCTTTGGTTAAGATTGTACATTGTCCCTGGTGTGTGTAGGATAGTGTGAGTGTGTGGGGATCGCTGGTCGGCGCGGACTCGGTGGGCCAATGGGCCTGTTTCCGTGCTGTATCTCTAAACTAAACTAAACTAAACTAAAAGAAATAAAGGGCTGTGCAAGGACATTGGGATACTTTATCATCCTGAAGAGAGAAGCCGTATGGGGGACTTGATCAGTGAACAAATATTAAATAATATCAATAATATAATCTTATACTTATAGAAAGATAAACCATTAGTAGGGTAAGAAAGTTGAAATGAAAATTAATGAAGAGTAAAGTTAGAGTAGATAAAGTAATCGAGTCAAAGAGTCATACAGTGTGAAAGCTGGCCCTTCGGCCCAACTTGCCCACACCGACCAACATGTCCCATCTACATCCCACCTGCCCACGTTTAGCCCATATCCCTCGAAACCTGTCCTATCCATGTATCTGTCTAACTTTCTTAAACGTTGTAATAGTCCCTGCCTCAACTACCTCCTCTGGCAGCTCGTTTCATACACCCACCACCTTTTGTGTGAAAAAGGTTACCCCTCAGATTCCAATTAACATGATCTAATTGTTATTAGATAAGATAATCTAATTAGATAAGATATCTAAAATAAGATATTCGAGAACATGTACAGTAGACAATAGCCAATAGACAATAGGTGCAGGAGTAGGCCATTCGGCCCTTCGAGCCAGCACCACCATATTACCTGTCATTTCTGTTGTATTTAGACCGTGGCTATTGATTCACTGATTAACTGCAGCTATAGGTAGACACAAAAATGCTGGAGTAACTCAGCGGGTCAGGCAGCATCTCTGGAGAAAAGGAATGGGTGACATTTTGGGTCAAGACCCTTCTACGGACCGAGTCTGATGATACAAAGTTATGTGAAGAATTATGTGGAGGGTGTGAAGAATCTACAAAGGAATATAGACACGAAATGCTGGAGTAACTCAGTGGGTTAGGAAGCAGCTCTGAAGAAGGGTCTCGACCTGAAACATCACCTATTCCTTTTCTTCAGAGATGCTGCCTGACCCGTTGAGTTACTCCAGCATTTTGTGTCCATCTTCAGTGTAAACCAGCATCTGCAGTTCTTTCCTACACACTAATTGTAGGTATATTTAGGTTATTGGTTTGTGCTATCTAGATTAAGTCTCCTGAAATAGAACGGCTACACTTTAGTACAGTAATACTACAAAAAAATATGCCTGACCTATGGTCTTGAACATGCTTTTTCGTAGCATCTGCACTCAGTACATTATTGCTGAAATTCAGTCCATTGTCTTTCACTGTTGGCCAGAGGTGAATTTTTAGGCAGGCATTATCTTTGGCAACATAATTTAATCACTACTTTTTCCATTTATTTCTCGTCTGCCGGCTAATTCACATTAAGGCAGATTGAAAAATAATAATTTAGAAACCAAATGCGTCGTCTTTGCGGTAAAGAACATACTTTTAATCAAATGGTGGCAGAAATTGGACTGTGTAGTACCATATGTCTGAGTATCACATGATGCAATTTCAGTGAATGCTCGACTGTAACTCATGAAAACTGGGATGTGCAGAGAATTGTCCGAGGTCTGGGATTTTCACTCTTGGTCTTTTTTGGATTTTGGGTCATAGAGTCAGAGACACATGCAGTGTGGAACAGGCCCTTTGGCCAAACAGGCCCTTTGGCCAAACCGGCCAAGATGCCCCATTCACACGAGTCCCACCTGCCCGTATTTGGCCCACATCTCTCTAAACCTATCCTATCCATGTACCTGTCAGAATGTCTTTTACAGGGCGGCACGGTAGTGTCGCTGCCTTACAGTGCCAGAGACCCAGGTTTGATCCTGTCTAGGGGAGGTGTCCGTATAGAGTTTGTACGTTCCTCCTGTGATCCGTGACTTTTCCCAAGGATGAAAGAATGAAAGATCAAATCAAGGCCAGCAAGCATGATCAAGGAAAGGTGGAGCCCACAATGGTCTATTGTTGGCTGTGGAAGAGGTAATAACAAGGGGGTACGAACAATGACACTAAGCAGGGTGACAGTGAAACTAGTAGGAAGACAAGGGAGGGGAGGGATGGTGAGTGAGGGAATGCAAAGGCTACTTAAAATTGGAGAAATCAATATTCATACCGCTGGGTTGCAAGTTGCCTAAGCAAGATTATTTGTACCTCCTCATACCTCCAGTTTCCCTCTCCCCTGAGTCTCAGTCTGAAGAATCGACTCGACCTGAAAATACACCGATTCATTTTCTCCAGAGATGCTGCCTGTCCCGCTGAGTTACTCCAGCATTTCGTGTTTACCTTTGGTGGAAACCAGCATCTGCAGTTCCTTTCTACACACTTTGTATGATCCCTGTTTGTTCCTCTATATTTTCTTTGCTTTCCATTTCTCACCATGGTTGCTCATGCCAGAAACCTTGTGCAGTGTTTGCAGTAAAGTCTCTTTTGATTCCTGTTAGTCTCTGCACAGCTGGTAGGGGGAAAAAAAGTACGAATCAGATCAAGCACTCTGAAGGATGTCTGCTTTTCCTCTCCCACACTCGAGATGGAGTGCTTCTAAATCGCACAGCACTTAATTGGTAAGTGCTCCTGAGGAAAGATCAAATTTCCATGACTGGGGCAAAAGAATTCAAATGAGAGAAAGCCCTGGGATTTGAATGTGACACTTCCAGGATGAAACTGATGGGCAATTTGAATACCTAGATATCTCCTTCATAGTTACTTTTCATTCATAATATACCGGATCTGGACAATTGAGGGATACAGATAGTGAGGTTTGCACGAGGCATTCTCTCTGAAAATGACTGTGATCAACATGAGGTTAAGTGCCTTTTGGAACACAAGTCCAAAAAATAATTCCAAGTGTTAATATTCAATATTCAATTTAGTTAATTTTCGTTTGGAGATATAACATGGAAACAGGTTCCCCAGTCCATCTCCTGTTCACACTAATTCTTTGTCATCACACTTTTTCATCCATTCCCTACACACCAAGGGCAACGTTACAGTGGCCAATTAACCTACATGTCTTGGAGAAGTGGGAGGAAACCGGAGCACCCGGAGAAAAACCCGTGGAAAACCCACAGGGAGAACGTACAAACTCCACACGGGCAGCTCCTGAGGTCAGGATCGAACCCAGGTCTCTGGAGCTGTGAGGCAGCAGCTCTAGCAGCTGTATGATTTAATTTTTCCTCCTTTGGGTTTTGGAATGGAATGGAATACTTTATTGTCACCTGTGACAAGGCATTGTGAAATTCTTTGCTTGCATACTCAAGGTATGCAAGTAGTCACCACGTAAAGGGCGCCAACAAAGTTACAAAGAACCCCTGCTGGCTCCTCTGTTGTTCTCCCCCCATCCCCTGTGCTATTATGTGCCTCAATCATGAAACAATCAGGGGTAGTAGTGGAAACAGATTCAATGACATCATTCAGAATGGAACTTGTTGAGAATTTTCATGCCGATCAGGTTTAGCTTTAGGTTTATTATTGTGATGTGTACTGAGGTACAGTGCAAAGGTTTATTTTGCATGCTATCCAAATAGATCGGACCTGCCATGCATAAACACTATCAAGTCAAACTCAAGACCCTCAGACTATCTTTGATCGGACTTTACTGGACTTTGTAGAAACATAGAAACATAGAAAATAGGTGCAGGAGTAGGCCATTCAGCCCTTCGAGCCAGCACCACCATTCAATATAATCATGGCTGATCATCCAAAATCAGTACCCCGTTCCTGCCTTCTCCCCATATCCCTTGATTCCGTTAGCCCGGAGAGCTCTATCTAACTCTCTTTTAAATGCATCCAGTGAATCGGCCTCCACTGCCTTCTGTGGCAGAGAATTCCACCAATTCACAACTCTCTGTGGTTAACACGCAACAAAAGCTTTTCACTGTACCTCATTCGGCATGGATTTGGTGGGCCGGAGGGCCTGTTTCCATGTTGTATGTCTAAACTAAACAAAACTACACTAAACTAAACTAAATTCCTTTGATTTTGCCCAGTTCTGGGTCAGTATTATTTATGTTATAAAAGCTAACTTTGTGTTAATCATTCCTTCAATATTCTGGATTACAAATGATAGTTCTTAATCTAGTTCTGGTAATAAGGTCTAATGGTCATGAATACAACATGATGGAAGTGAATGTGCATGCAATGAGTGATTGAAATGCCATACTTAGCACTGATGTGGAATATTGAATCAGAGAAGGGAACTCGTTAAAATGAACATCAGCAAATAACAGCAGTGAAGGAAATAACAACATTAAAGCGATCCAAATGGTTTCTATTATAGAGAGTCAATGAGATCATAATTAAAATATCAGTTCAGGAACTACTTCTTTAGAATAGGAAAATTCATATACCATTGTGTTATGTAGGCATCCACAGAATTACCAATTATTTAGCTTAATACCTACAAGTGAAAATGTGATTAAACAGACAACATTTTAAGTTGTTTCGAGAAAGACTATAGATTTGAAAAGCGTGGTCTTTTTATTTAGAGCTGTGCCATGGAAACAGGCCTACCGAGTCCATGCTAATCACATCACCCATTCACATTAGTTTTACATCAATCCACTTTCAACTCCCTACACACTAGGAGTGCCAGCGTAGGTTGAGGGCGTGCAGCGTAGGTTCACTAGGTTAATTCCCGGAATGGCGGGACTGTCGTATGTTGAAAGACTGGAGCGACTGGGCTTGTATACACTGGAATTTAGAAGGATGAGAGGGGATCTTATTGAAACATATAAAATTATTAAGGGATTGGACACACAAGAGGCAGGAAACATGTTCCCAGTGTTGGGAGAGTCCAGAACCAGGGGCCACAGTTTAAGAATAAGGGGTAGGCCATTTAGAACGGAGATGTGGAAAAACCTTTTCACCCCGAGAGTTGTAAATCTGTGGAATTCCCTGCCTCAGAAGGCAGTGGAAGCCAATTCTCTGGATGCTTTCAAGAGAGAGTTAGATAGAGCTCTTAATGATAGCGGAGTCAGGGGATATGGGGAGAGGGCAGGAACGGGGTACTGATTGTGGATGATCAGCCATGATCACATTGAATGGCGGTGCTGGCTCGAAGGGCCGAATGGCCTACTCCTGCACCTATTGTCTATTGTCTATAGGGGCAAATTTACAGGCCAATTAATGTACAAATCCACATGTCTTTGGGATGTGGGGGGAGACCCGGAGGAAACTCATGCTGTCATGCAAACTCCACACAGACAGCACTCAAGGCCAGGATTGAACTGGGGTCTCTCGAGATGTGAGGCAGGGGCTCTACCAGCTATGCCACTGTGCCACCTTATATTTCTGAGGAACATAATTGAATCTTTGATGAGGATGTCATATGGAGCTCCAGAAGGCATGTTGAAAACATATTAACTAAAGTAGGAGAACATAGAATTAAAGGGAAATTATATTACTGGTCAGTAATTTGCTTATTTAGCAGGAAACAAACTAGAAAATAGGCTGGCCCACTTCGAGGAAGTATATTCGATGGAGTTGTGCGATGGGTCCTCAACGATTCAGTATAATTAGAGGGAATCACGTATTCATGTTCAATAAGGCGGCACGGTGGCGCAGCGGTAGAGTTGCTGCCTTACAGCGAATGCAGCGCCGGAGACTCAGGTTCGATCCTGACTACAGGCGCCGTCTGTACGGAGTTTGTACGTTCTCCCCGTGACCGCCGTGGGTTTTCTCCCAGATCTTCAGTTTCCTCCCACACTCCAAAGACGTACAGGTATGTAGGTTAATTGACTGGGTAAATGTAAAAATTGTCCCTAGTGTGTGTAGGATAGTGTTAATGTGCGGGGATCGCTGGGCGGCGCGGACTCGGTGGGCCGAAGGGCCTGTTTCCGCGCTGTATCTCTAAATCTAAATCTAATGACATGACACTAGATAGCATTTTAAAGTGTGGTCAGAAACATCACATAACAAAGGGATATTAATGGATTAAGTGAATTAGTAGAATTGTGGCAAATGCATTTTATTGTGGGCAAATGTGGGTTAACCCACTTTGAATATAAAAAAATTAGAATATAGTGCTTTGTAAATGGTGCAAATGTAGGAAGAGGGGAGGTGTTAAGAATTTCAAGGTTCATGTGTTTAGATAATAACGATTGACTCAAAATGCTGGAGTAACTCCAGCAGTGACTCCAGCAGTGACAAGCAGCATCTCTGGATAGAAGCAATGGGTGAGATTTCGGGTTGAGCCCCTTCTTCAGACTGAGTCAGGGGAGGTGGAGACACAGGGATATGGAAATGTAGAATCCATCATTGTTAGTTGGGGGACGTTGACAAGGGAAGGCGAATAAAATCTATTCCACATTTTCCTTGAACTTTGTCCCCTCTGATCTCTCGTCTTCCCACCTTACCCTTCCATATCTCTGTGTCTCCCTCTCCCCTGACTCTCAGTCTGAAGACGGGTCTCAACCCCGAAACGTCACCCATTCCTTCGATCCAGAGATGCTGCCTGTCCCGCTGAGTTACTCCAGCATTTTGTGTCCATCTTTAGTGTAAACCAGCATCTGTAGTTCCCTCCTACACATAGATAATAATGATGCCAGATAAGGAAAGCAGTCAAAAGAAGCATACAGTAGATGGAATGAACTATAGGGTACTGGTAATAATGAATGGCCATTTGGCCTCTAGTCATAGGCAGCTTAAAAAATAGAAATAGTGCTGGATTATAGGTTCACTTCTGAGACTGATTCTTTACATCTACAGTGGTATAGTAATGAAAGTAGACTGCCTTCAGAAAAAATTACAGACTGAGAATTTAAGCTTCATAACTGCAACAAAAGGATTTTCTCTGGGTTTAGAGATTTGTAAATGTATCTGTGGTGAAGTCACACAGCAGCATGGCTCCTTAAATCTCCCATTGATCCTCTCAAGTCTCAGATATATTTAGTATTGTTTCATAAGGACATAAGTGATAGGAGCAGAATTAAGACATTCGGCCCATCAAGTCTATTCCACCATTCAATCATGGCTGATCTATCTCTCCCTCCAAACCCCATTCTCCTGCCTTCTCCCCATAACCTCTGACACCCGTACTAATCAAGAATCTATCTATCTCTGCCTTAAAATATCAATTGAAGGCCTACACAGCCTTCTGTGGCAAAGAATTCCACAGATTCACCACCCTCTGACTAAAGAAATTCCTCCTCATCTCTTTTCTAAAGGAACGTCCTTTAATTCTGAGGCTATGACCTCTAGTCCTAGACTCTCCCACTAGTGGAAACACCTTCTCAACATCCACCCCACCTAAGCCTTTCACGATTCGGTACGTTTCAATGAGGTCCCCCCTCATCCTTCTAGACTCCAGCGAGTGCAGGCTCAGTGCTGTCAAACGCTCATCATATGTTATAACCGTTTCATTTAGAGATGCAGCGTGGAAACAGGCCCTTCGGCCCACCGAGTCCATGCCGAGCAATGATCATCCCTTCACTAGTTTTATCCAACACACTAGGGACAATTTACAGAAGCCAATTAGCCTACCTATTGCTGCAAACCTCCCCCCACATCGACAAGCTGTACACTGCAAGGCCAGGAAGTGAGTGGGTAAGATCATCTCCCTGGCCACAAACTCTTTGAAGCACTTCCCTCTGGAAGGCGACTCCGGACTGTCAAAGCCGCCACAGCCAGACATAAAAACAGATTTTTTCCACGAGCAGCAGCTCTGCTCAACAGCCAAAAGTCGGTAGCCTCCTTGTGCTCTGGCATTTTATTTCATTCGTCACATGTTTAAATTATAATGTTTTATTTTTAATTGTCTACTGTATATCGTGTTGTTGCGAGCAAAGCACCAAGGCAAATTCCTTGTATGTATATACTTGGCTAATAAAATGTATTCAATTCAATTCAATTCAATTCAATTCAATTCAATTCAATTCAATTCAATTCAATTCAATTCAATTCAATTCAATTCACTTTGTGTCCTTTATTGGGGGATTTTGTCTGTTGCACTCCAAATAACTCACAATTTTCAGAACCGTTTTGGGCCTGAAGAAGAATTCCGACCCGAAATGTCACCTTTTCCTTTTCTCCAGAGGTGCTGCGTGACCCGCAGAGTTACTCCAGCATTTTGTCTCCGACCTCGGTATAAACCAGCATCTGTAGTTCCCTCCTACGCAAGTAGCTCAAACTTTGTCAGGTGCTGTTGTCCAAATCTTCAGTTACCTCTGATGCATTATCTCAAGTTTGTCGTGACATTTCCGAGAAGTTGCTCAACTTGTGCTGTGAAGATTGGTCTACGGGAAAGGCAGTTTTGAACTTTAAAGACGTTTTTGTTGTGGTAGTAAATGTTTTGAATATATTCATGGCTAGAATAGATGGTGCACATCTGACTTATAAGGTGCTGCCTTATAACCTCAATTTTATTTGCGAGTTCTAAGCTTACCTATATTCTTGTCTTTAATATCAGCACTTAAATTTAAAAAAACAACATGAACAATTTAAAATACATTTAATTCATGACAATGTGAATGCATGTTTCGAAAATTATATCTTCTTACTGATGGAATGTTTAATTTAAATGTAATGTGATGTCATTTTATGGTATTAATCTGATAGGTAATCTTGCTCAAAAAGCATTGTTAATGATAAATTTAGTAAATAAACAAGTAACAGCAAGCTCTTAAAAATCTTGCTGATTACATCTGCTTATTCATTGCTCAGTGATGTCTTTGTAAATTTATTGACACAACTGAATATTAAGACTGCATGCTTAAATGAATGATTTTAATTCTTGCACTCCTTACTGTGCCTGGCTCATTTTCTCTCCCACTTCTTCTTCCCCTTGGAGGCATAGAGTCAGAGAGTCATACAGCGTGGAAACAGTTCCTTCGGCCCAACTCACCCGCGCCGACCAACATGCCCCATCTACACCAGTCCCACCTGCTTGTATTTAGTCCACATCGTAACCTATCCTATCCATGTACTTGTCTAAATGTTTCTTAAACGTTGCGATAGTATCTGCCTCAACTACCTCCTCCGGCAGCTCGTTCCATACACCCACCACCATTTGTGTAAAAAAGTCACCTCTCAGGTTCCCATTTAATCTTTCCTCCCTCATCTTAAATCTATGTCCTTTGGTTCTTGATTCCCCTACTCTGGGCAAAAGACTCTGTGCATTCAAGAGAGAGCTGGATAGAGCTCTTAAGGATAGCGGAGTCAGGGGGTATAGGGAGAAGGCAGGAACGGGGTACTGATTGAGAATGATCAGCCATGATCACATTGAATGGCGGTGCTGGCTCGAAGGGCCGAATGGCCTCCTCCTGCACCTATTGTCTATTGTCTATTGTTTACCCGATCTATTCCTCTCTTGATTTTGTACACCTCGATAAGATCACTCCTCATCCTCCTGAGGCCACAACATCAGAATTAAAGGACGCTCTTTTAGAAAGGAGGTGAGGAGGAACTTTGTTAGTCAGAGGGTGGTTAATCTGTGGAACCCATTGCCGCAGGGCTGTGGAGGCCAAGTCAGTGGATATTTTTAAGACAGAGATAGACAAGTTCTTGATTAGAACGGGTGTCAAGGGTTATGGGGAGAAGGCAGGAAAATGGGATTAGGAGGCAGAGATCAGCCATGGTTGGATGGCGGAGTAGACTCGATGGGCCGAATGGCCTAATTCTACCCCTATAACTTGTGAACATCACACCTCATCCTCCTGCGCTCAATATTGTGGGTTTTTAATGTTATTACATGATAGTTTATACCATGATCTTACAGTGCACAGAACACTCGTGGTCAGGATCGAACCTGGGGTCTCTGGCGCTGTAAGGCAGCAACTCTGCCGCTGTGCTGCCCCGACCTGTCAGCGGCATGTTTCCACTGAGGTCTGGTATTTAGAGCTGCATCCATTCTTGAAACGACTGGAGGTGTCACGGGGCTCTTCAAATCGGACAGGCAGCTCGTCAACTGGGGGAAATGCATGAGCAACTGCTCAGTGAGATATAAATGAGGCTTGACAGTCAAAATAGTGGGACCTGCAAGTTCGTAAATTGGATTTTTTTAAAAAAACCTCACCAGCAGTCGATCCCACGAGCTATTTCTGGACCTTAACAGCGTGAACTTAATTTCATCACCCAATTTGGATGCGTTTTCATAGCCTCTCCCTGCCATTTTATTCCGATGGCTAAAATTAAAGGTGCTAATTTTATATTAGGAAAGGAAAACTGTGCTTATCAGCCCCACTATAATTTGCACCACAATTATTGTCAAGTGGATCTTTTTTTTATTTTTAAACAATTTATTGCACGTGCAATTAGTATGAGCTATTACTTCACAAGTAGGCAGTGTGAGCTAATGAATGTGTTAGGAGACTGCAACAAATAAGCAACACAGTTTAATGCACTGGGTAATCTGCACTCCACTGTTAATATACGTGCAGAACGAGTGTGCAGAGAATGAGATGTATTGACCATTGCTGGCTGTGGCACTGGATGTGATACAATTTCACTTTGGTACTTTGTGGGTGGTGAGTGAGGGGTGGTCTTATGCCTTGCCAAGTGACTGGTGTGAAAACAATAATGGGTTTATGTTGCATCTTTCATATCATCAGGGCATCCCCAAAGCCATTTGCAATGAACAAATTATTTTTGAAGTGGTTTTGCAGGCGCGGGTAATAGATAATTTACGAATGTCAAAAGCTCAGGAATGAGCAATGAGGTAAATAATTCATGCATTTGGTTTGAGAGATGGATGTTAATCAGGCATCGAGATAATTCCATAAGAGACACAAAAAAACTGGAGTATCTCAGTGGGTCAGACAGCATCTCTGGAGAAAAAGGAATAGGTGACGTTTCGGGCTGAGACCCTTCCTATAGTCCAGCAAGACTAGGTGGATGTAGGTGGGTGGAGAGAAAGGATGAGCAGGAATGTGGATACTGTACTTTAAACTTTAGAGTTACAATGTGGAAACCCAACCAGTGACCATCCCGTACACTAGCACTATCCTCCACACGAGGGGCAATTGACAATTTTGTACTGAAGCCAATTGACCGACAAACCTGTACGCCTTTGGAGAGTGGGAGGAAACCGGAGCAGCCGGAGAAAAAAACCTATCGTGCCACAGGGAGAACGTACAAACTCCGTACAGCCAGGAATCCATAGTCAGGATCGAACCTGGGTCTTTGGTGCTGCAAGGCAGCAGCTCTACCTCTACGCCCTTTATACTAATATTGGATCAATAAAAGGACTTGCAGAGTGGTGTCCAATGTCAGTCCAAACCTGCTCTAACACGGAACACTTACGAGAATTGGTTAAATTGATGTGTTGTGCAGACATAGGGGTATTTGTATTGACAAAAAAAAAAGGAACTATTTCACAAAAATGACTTTTTTTTTTGCAACACTATTCTGTGCTCCATCTGATCACACAGAAAACATTCAACAGGGAAGTTAAATGGAACATAACCCAACAGAGACCCTGTATTCAAGTGGCAGGTGGTGGCAAAGATAAGGACACAAGCCACATGTAAGCCTGATTGAAGTATTAAGACGTTCTAAATTCGCGGATTTAACTAACTTTGCTCAGCTTCCCGCAACGTTTCTGCAAAAGTCAACAATGTTGGTAAGACTGTTGATTCTTATCAGTAACAACTGTCAATGTTACTGAATCACAATTGCAAACAGCTTTCAGGAGGCAGCCTGTATTCTGGCTCTCTCGGTTGAGCTTAGTTTAATTTAGAGATGCATCGCGGAAAAAGGCTCCTCGGCCCACCGAGTCCGCACTGACCAGCGTGATCCGCACATTTACACTTTCCTACGCACGCAAGGGACGATTTACAATTATACCAAGCCAATTAACCTACAAACTTGTACGTCTTTGGAGTGTGGGAGGAAACCCACGCAGGTCACAGGGAGAACGTACAAAACCCCGTACAGACAGCACCCGTGGGCATGATCAAACCCGGGTCTCTGGTGCTGCAAGCGCTGTAAGGCAGCAACTCTACCACCGCACCACCAGCTTGCTAAACACTTCAACTCCCCTCCCAGTCGCACACTGATCTTTCTGTCCTGGGCCTCCCCCACTGTCAGAGTGAGGCCAAAAGCAAATTGGTGGAACAGCACCTCATTTTGCTTGGCCAGCTTACAACCCAGCGATATGATTATTGATTTCTCTAACTGTAAGTGTAAGAAAATAACTGCAGATGCTGGTACAAATCGAAGGTGTTTATTTCACAAAATGCTGGAGTAACTCAGCAGGTCAGGCAGCATCTCAGGAGAGAAGGAATGGGTAACGTTTCGGGTCGAGACCCTTCTTCAGACCTTCAGTCTGAAGAAGGGTCTCGACCCGAAACGTCACCCATTCCCTCTCTCCTGAGATGCTCTCTGACTGTAAGTAACCCTTGTATTCCCTCTCTCACCATCCCTCCCCCACCCTAATCCTCCGACTAGTTTCACTGTCCTCCTGATTAATTTTACTGTTTGTGTGCCAATGTCGTCATCTTCCCCATAGCTAACATTGAACCAATCTGCCTTTCTTTGAGCATTGGCTGCTTTGATCTGTCCTTTTCACACCTTACATTCTCTTTGTACCCTTCCATATCCCTCGTTTCCCTCTCCCCGACTTTCAGTTTGAAGAAGGGTCTCTTATTGTTGGCTTGATGTGAAGGTACTGGCCCCATAGGACAGTATTCTGTGTATTTCTGAACTGTTTCATGAAATACTGTGTTTGCTGAAGGAAGGATAAACCTAATTGTGGCCTATAATTTTAAAGGAGACCGTAATAGAGACCGTAATAGAGAATTAACACACCTTCTGTAAGGTGGGCCGAAAAATTGCCGCGCAAATAAAAAAGTGTACCATTTTGGCTGTAGTTCAGGAAGAAACAAAAACGAGTTTTAGTATATAGATGGGCCCAAAGGGAACAAATGGGAACTAGCTTAGATATGGCACCTTGATTAGCATGGACAAGTTGGGCAGAAGGGGCTGTTTCCGTGCTGTTTGACTCTTTGACGTTCAGCAGTGCTCCACTCTGCCCTTATGGGTATTTCGTAAAAATCCTTGTAACATTTCCAGCCTGGTGTAAGTGACTGCTTCAATTTTATTTTTCCAGCCTTAGAAAGCAGTCCGTTTCTGAACTCTGCTCTCAGCAGAGGGCGGCTCAGACAGAATTAGCTGCCAGAACGCCAGGCTATAAAGCTCCGCAGCAATGTTGAAATCAGCATTCGGACCAGGAAACACATTCACTAATTGGGAACTTTAATTATTTGAAGGATCACTGCAGCATTTGCCAATTAATTTTATTAGTTGCAACCACAGCCACCTATGAGTGACCCCCCGACGCTGATAGATTTGGCAGGGTTAGGCAACCTCTATTACACTGTGTGCTAATGCTGCTGAAACGTTGCTGCACATTCTACAAACATTGCACATGACTCATCCCAACTTGTAGATAATCTTGTACAAGTTTATTCTCATTTAACCTCTACTGTCCTCTTTAATAAAACTAATCTATCCCGCTGTCTACTAATGGCTCCCACACTCCATGGTCTCGATGGTGGTCTGTTTATGAAGTTCCAGGCTTCAAACAAAATGGATGTACTATTTATCTTGATGCCCACATTATGAGGTACCTAATGTTTCTGACAGGGCAGCAAGATTCAGCATACTGCCTTCTGGCAAGTTGTTCTAATTAGTTTCCATGACTTTAGAAGCAAGGGCTCTGTTCTTTGATCTAAAGTTAGTTAAAGCCGTCATTTTACCCAGTTGTCAACTTAACATGATAAAGGGAATAACGTGAATAATGTTCAGTGCAAGATAAAGTCAAGTAAAGTCCGATCAAAGATATTCCGTGGGTCTCCAACGAGGTAGATAGTAGCTCAGGACCGTTCTCTCGTTGTTGGTAGGATGGTTCAGTTGCCTGAAACAGCAGGGAATATCTGCCCTGGATCCATTGTGAAAGCTCATCATTGCAACTATCAAGAGCATGTTATTGATAATACCTCTGTAATAGATAACCTTTAAAATGCAGCATCTTTGTTGCCTGAAGGAGATCCATTTGTTTTTGGTCAATTTCTGTCTCCTGATGTGCCGTCATGAAATGGCAAGGATGCCTGCCTAGCCTCTCTCTCCTCTGATAAATGACAGGGATAATAATAGAGAAGATAACTAAAAAAAAAATAGATGTGCCAGGTATCTTCGTCTCAGTTTCCTGGTACATATCACCAGGAATATCATTCAGCTTTTGAACATAACTGTTGTGATGCCAATACACCTACGTTCAATATCGATGATGAATTATACATACTTCTGTCAGAAAGTAAACTTGTCTGCACTGTGATCTATTTTCATACTGAAAATATTTTCTTCAGCGAACTTACATTTTATACTAGACAAAGTGGACCCGTTGGGCCCAAACCTCTCCTGTATTGGTGCAGCACCCTGTCCTGCCCTCCCCTCTCTCCTCAACCCCCCCTCCCCTCTCTCCTCAACCCCCCATCCCCTCTCTCCTCAACCCCCCCTCCCCTCTCTCCTCAACCCCCCCCTCCCCTCTCTCCTCAACCCCCCCTCCCCTCTCTCCTCAACCCCCCCTCCCCTCTCTCCTCAACCCCCCCTCCCCTCTCTCCTCAACCCCCTCTTCCCTCTCTCCTCAATCCCCTCTCCCTTCTCCCCCACTTCCCTCCCTCCTCCTCCCCTCCCCCTCCCCTCCTTTTAAACTTTAAAATGTGAATAACTTTAAAAATATAAGACCGATTTCAATAAAACTACTTGCATTATCACTAAAGTGATAATAGTGAGTAAGGTGGGCCTAAAGTTGCCGCGCTATCGTGTACCGTTTTGGCTGAAGATCAGTCACAAACAAGATACCAAACGAGAGTTTTAGTATATAGATGAATGGATAGAGAGTGACGATTTATTTTTAAACTCTGCACGGATTAGAAAACATTCCTTTTGCCCCCCTGAACAAGATGCAAAGTTAATGATTCAACTCTAGTCATTTTGGACTGATGTGGCTATACTTTGGCGAGGCACAGGGGAATACAGGAAGGATGATGGCTCGACAAACCCGGATTAGATTTTTAAAAGCGTAAGCTGTGTAATTGCTGTTGCCATTGTGACCCTTTATCTTGTACAGGCAATGGCGACAGAACACGTTGTACAAGCCATCAGATTCCAGGCAGACAGGGTTTACAGACAGGGTTACAGACAGGGTTACAACCCAATGGTATGAATATTGATTTCTCCAACTTCAAGTAACCCTCTCTCTCCATCCCTTTCTCTCCATCCCTCCCCCACTCAAGTCGCGCCAGCTTCTCGTTCTCGCCCAACAAACAGCAAACAGTGGCCTGTTTCCGTTATCGTCCTTACTTCTTTTGCATATCTTTCATTCATTGCTCTATATCTCTCTACATCATCGTCTATATCTCTCGTTTCCCTTTCCCGTGACTGTCAGTCTGGAGAAGGGTCTCGACCCGAGGCTTCACCCATTCCTTCTCTCCAGAGATGCTGCCTGTCCCGCTGAGTGAAAAGTCTCCAGCTTTTTGTGACTATCTAGGGTTGAGATTCCCTTGATGAGCTGAGCATTGGTTGGATCCCAGAGCCTTTCATTAGTTTACACCTACCTCTGCCACAAAATGAATGGCAGCCCAGTGAAAAATATAAAATGAATGAATAGCAACCAGATAAAGCCGGCATCTGTGTGCAGTGATATAGTAAAAAGGCACGGATTTCATGAGCTATTATATTCGACATAAACTCACTTAGCTGTCAGCGTGTGCCATACTTAATCTGCATCTACTCCATCCGCAAAAGAAACAATGGCTTATATAACATCGTGCTGCAGAGCTGTCTTTTGATCAAATTAAAAGGCACTGTTGTCCCAATTAATGCAAGTCTTTATGTATCTCCCACCATTTTTATGTTTTAATTACAACTTAATAAGTTGAGAGCTACTCATGAAAGGCGGGAAGAAGAGAACAGAAAATTAGGTTTCAGTTCAAATGATAAACTGCTGGTATAATATATATATTTTTAATTTGCTAAAAATGCTCACTATGTCAGGCAGCATCTGTGGAGGCAGAAACGACAGTTCATCAGATTTGGACGAGGATGGCTTTTTATATGAAGCATAGAATGATTACATGCAGGTACAAATTATTTTATGATAGAAATAGACTGGAAACAAATCTTGAATGTGGAAGTAGTGAAAAATTAATGCATAAGATCATAAGAGATAGGAGTAGAATTAGGCCATTTGGCCCATCAAGTCTACTCCGTCATTCAACCATGGCTGATCTATCTCTCCCGCCTAGTCACTCAGTCACTGCCTCTTCTTCCATTAGGCAAGAGATACGGAAGTATGAAAACGCACACCTCCACATTTAGGGACAGTTTCTTCCCAGCTGTTATCAGGCAACTCAACCATCCTATCACGAACTAGGGAGCAGTTCTGAGTTCCTATCTCCCTCATTGAAGACCCTTAGACTATTAGAAACAGGCCCTTCAGCCCATCAAGACTGCGCCGACCAACGATCTCTGCACACTAACAATATCCTACACACACTAGGGACAATTCACATCTATAACAAGCGAATTAACCGACAAAGCTATACTTCTTTGGAGTGTGGGAGGAAACCGAAGATCTCGGAGAAAACCCACACAGGTCACGGGGAGAACGTACAAACTCCGTACAGACAGCACCTGTAGTCGGGATCGAACCCGGGTCTCTGGCGCTGCAAGCGCTGTAAAGCAGCATCTCTCCCGCTGTGCCACTGTGCCGCCCTTTGAAACTTTGAAGATTCTGAGAGGATATTTTCCCTGAGCAGCAAGTTGTGAACTTCCAATCACAGTGTCATAGGTCTGAGATGATAGAACATTTCTTTACTTAAAGGGCCTGTCCCACTTAGGCGATTTCTTTGGCGACTGCCGGCGACTGTCAAAGTCGTAGCAGATCGCCGAAATTTTCTTTACCCGACGCCAATAACCACGACAATGCCGAGTCAGGTCGAGATTACAGTGTCTTCGGAAACATCGCGAAAATTCCCACGCTGCAAATGCTTCTCCGGCGTCCTGATTTTCGCTGAAATCACTGACAAGTCGGTAAGTACTTGAGAGTTTTGAACTATAACACCTTGTATGGGTTACTTAAACACCAAGCTTCACTGTAACAAGGAATAAACTGGATTTACTTCCAGTTTACTAATAGCTGTATTTAAAAAAAATACAGCTATTAGTATCTGGGTTGCATATCTGGGTTTGGAGCCCACTTTAAATGTAATGGCTGATGGCCATAAATATCGCAAAAATTCCCATGCTGACAATGCTTCTCCGGCGTCCTAATTTTCGCTGAAATCACTGACAAGTCGATAAGTGCTTGAGAGTTTTGATATAAAAAAAACTTGCCCGGGTTACTTGAAAACCAAGCTTCACTGTAACAAGGCATAAACTGGATTTACTTCCAGTTTGCTAATAGCTGTATTAATTTTTTTTTTTTTTAAGTGGTTCAGTGGATTTTGGTGAAAAGTGTGTGGGCATTCTTTGAAAATGTAAGGGAGATGCATATCTGGTTTCTGGGTTGCATATCTGGGTTTGGAGCCCACTTTAAATGTAATGGCTGATGGGCATAAACATCGCGAAAATTCCCACGCTTACCTGACCGTCAAACTGTCGCCTCCAATCTACCTGTCAAATGTTCTGACGGTAAATAAATTGGTTAAACACAAGCATTTTATGGTTTTTTGAAATGACTTTACTTATTTTAATATTATGTGCTTCTAAGAAAACCTAGCAAACCTGGGGACAGCATGCGACAGCGCCCGCAATAAGCAACGATACCAATAGACAATAGACAATAGACAATAGGTGCAGGAGTAGGCCATTCAGCCCTTCGAGCCAGCACCGCCATTCAATGCGATCATGGCTGATCACTATCAATCAGTACCCCGTTCCTGCCTTCTCCCCATACCCCCTCACTCCGCTATCCTTAAGAGCTCTATCCAGCTCTCTCTTGAAAGCATCCAACGAACTGGCCTCCACTGCCTTCTGAGGCAGAGAATTCCACACCTTCACCACCCTCTGACTGAAAAAGTTCTTCCTCATCTCCGTTCTAAATGGCCTACCCCTTATTCTCAAACTGTGGCCCCTTGTTCTGGACTCCCCCAACATTGGGAACATGTTATCTGCCTCTAATGTGTCCAATCCCCTAATTATCTTATATGTTTCAATAAGATCCCCCCTCATCCTTCTAAATTCCAGTGTATACAAGCCCAATCGCTCCAGCCTTTCAACATACGACAGTCCCGCCATTCCGGGAATTAATCTAGTGAACCTACGCTGCACGCCCTCCATAGCAAGAATATCCTTCCTCAAATTTGGAGACCAAAACTGCACACAGTACTCCAGGTGCGGTCTCACCAGGGCCCGGTACAACTGTAGAAGGACCTCTTTGCTCCTATACTCAACTCCTCTTGTTACGAAGGCCAACATTCCATTGGCTTTCTTCACTGCCTGCTGAACCTGCATGCTTCCTTTCATTGACTGATGCACTAGGACACCCAGATCTCGTTGAACCCCCCCTCCTCCTAACTTGACACCATTCAGATAATAATCTGCCTTTCTATTCTTACTTCCAAAGTGAATAACCTCACACTTATCTACATTAAACTGCATCTGCCATGTATCCGCCCACTCACACAACCTGTCCAGGTCACCCTGCAGCCTTATTGCATCTTCCTCACAATTCACACTACCCCCCAACTTAGTATCATCTGCAAATTTGCTAATGGTACTTTTAATCCCTTCGTCTAAGTCATTAATGTATATCGTAAATAGCTGGGGTCCCAGCACCGAACCTTGCGGTACCCCACTGGTCACTGCCTGCCATTCCGAAAGGGACCCATTTATCCCCACTCTTTGCTTTCTGTCTGTTAACCAATTTTCTATCCATGTCAGTACCCTACCCCCAATACCATGTGCCCTAATTTTGCCCACTAATCTCCTATGTGGGACCTTGTCGAAGGCTTTCTGAAAGTCGAGGTACACCACATCCACTGACTCTCCCTTGTCAATTTTCCTAGTTACATCCTCAAAAAATTCCAGTAGATTTGTCAAGCATGATTTCCCCTTCGTAAATCCATGCTGACTCGGAACGATCCCGTTACTGCTATCCAAATGCTCAGCAATTTCGTCTTTTATAATTGACTCCAGCATTTTCCCCACCACTGATGTCAGACTAACTGGTCTATAATTACCCGTTTTCTCTCTCCCTCCTTTCTTAAAAAGTGGGATAACATTTGCTATTCTCCAATCCACAGGAACTGATCCTGAATCTATAGAACATTGAAAAATGATCTCCAATGCTTCCACTATTTCTAGAGCCACCTCCTTAAGTACTCTGGGATGCAGACCATCAGGCCCTGGGGATTTATCAGCCTTCAGTCCCATCAGTCTACCCAAAACCATTTCCTGCCTAATGTGGATTTCCTTCAGTTCCTCCATCACCCTAGGTTCTCCAGCCCCTAGAACATTTGGGAGATTGTGTGTATCTTCCTCAGTGAAGACAGATCCAAAGTAACGGTTTAACTCGTCTGCCATTTCTTTGTTCCCCATAATAAATTCCCCTGCTTCTGTCTTCAAGGGACCCACATTTGCCTTGACTATTTTTTTCCTCTTCACGTACCTAAAAAAACTTTTGCTATCCTCCTTTATATTATTGGCTAGTTTACCCTCGTACCTCATCTTTTCTCCTCGTATTGCCTTTTTAGTTAACTTTTGTTGCTCTTTAAAAGAGTCCCAATCCTCTGTCTTCCCACTCTTCTTTGCTATGTTATACTTCCTCTCCTTAATTTTTATGCTGTCCCTGACTTCCCTTGTCAGCCACAGGTGTCTCTTACTCCCCTTAGAGTCTTTCCACCTCTTTGGAATAAATTGATCCTGCAACCTCTGCATTATTCCCAGGAATACCTGCCATTGCTGTTCTACCGTCTTCCCTGCTAGGGCCTCCTTCCAATCAATTTTGGCCAGCTCCCGCCTCATGCCTCTGTAATCCCCTTTGCTATACTGCAATACCGACACTTCCGATTTTCCCTTCTGCCTTTCCATTTGCAGAGTAAAACTTATCATGTTGTGATCACTGCCTCCTAATGGCTCTTTTACCTCTAGTCCCCTTATCAGATCAGGATCATTACCTGGCGACATTTTGCCGCGACGCGCCGAGATCCACTACGATTTTTGGAAGGCTCCTCACGATCATGCCCGCGACACCCCGGCGAGCTGTCGGCGACAGCCTAGTCGCCGGCAGTCGCCTTAAAATCGTCTAAGTGGGACAGACCCTTTAGTGACTAAATCTAAGGAATTATATTTTTCTCTCTGACAGCTGTGGATCCTCAGAATATTTGTTTATCCTTTGATGAGAAGGAATTTTATGGAGCATGTTGAAACCTGTAGTTGAGGAAAGATTTTCAACGTGATCTTAGTGAATGATGAAATGGCTGAATGCCTTATTTCTGATGTTGTTACATGCTGACAGAAATAGGTCATTTTACCCACTGGGTCTGTTCTACTATCCAATGAGATTGCACTTAACGTGCATCTCAACTCTATTTAAATGGCATGACATCATATTCTTTTATATACTTGGCTCCACTTCTCCCATCAGACAAGAGGCACGAAAGTGTGTAAAAGCACGTCTCCAGATTCAGGGACAGTTTCTTTCCAGCTGTTATCAGGCAACGGAACCTTCTTCTCGTCAGCTGATCTCCCATCCACCTCATTGGAGACCTTCGGACTATCTTAAATCAGACTTTATAGGACTTTATCTTGCACTAAACATTATACCCTTTATCCTGGATCTGTACACTGTGGACAGCTAGACTGGAATCATGTATGGTTGCAAAAAAGAGCTCTTAGAATTGTCAATAAGGGTGGTTATAATGACCCAACCAACCCATTATTTATGAAATCATATGCCCTAAAATGTATGGACCTAGTAGACTTTAATGCTCTACAAATAATGTTTAGAGCAAAAGAAAGAACACTTCCCGACTGTATCTAAGGTTTGTTTTCAGAGAGGGAGAGCAGGTATTCACTCAGGGGAAATTATATGTTTGAAAAAAAGAGGGTAAAGACAAACGTGAAAAATAGATGTAAAGAGGTCAATTTATGGAATAGTTGCAACTATGAATTAAAAGAATGTAGTAATATGTGTAAATTCAAGAAAATGTTCAAAAATATGATATTTAAAAGATACATGTGATCAGTACTGAGAAATCACTGACATGACAGAAATGATGTTTCTTGATTATATTTGTGTTTCTTTCTATGTTTTGTTTATCTACTTCTGACTTATGATGCTGTGTTTTTTTTAAATTATATTTTGTTTTATATGTTTTTGTTTCACTGCTATTTTGGCTAGTTGGGGTAATGCTTTGTTAAGTATTAAGGGTAGGCACAATAAGCTTTGGCTTCTGCCTGCACCTTTTTTTTCGGTCAGAGGATATCATGTGTGATTATATTGTTTTATTTTTGATATAATGATTTTGCACTATTTAACTTTCGCAGCTGTATGGTCAATCTGTTGTATTGTATTGACCGGAAATAAATTTAGAAAAAAAGTGTTTTCTGGGGTAGCATGCAACAAAACAGGGTAGCACAGAGCTGCAGTGGTAAAGTTGCTGCCTTACAGCGCCAGAGACACGGGTTCGATCCTGACTGTGCAGAGTTTTTACCGTTCTCCCCGTGACCACTTGGGTTTTCCTGAGCGCTCTGGTTTCCTCCCACATTCCAAAGATGTACAGGTTTGTAGGTTAATTGGCTTTTGTAAAGATTGTAAATTGTCCCTTATTTTAGTGTGTTGCGTGTGCTAGTGTAATAAGTATCGTTGGTCGGCGCAGACTTGATGGGCCGATGGGCGTGTTTCTGTGCTGTATCTCTAAACTAAACTAAACTAAACTAAACTAAAAAGCTTTTCTCTGTGCCGCAGTATATGTGACAATAATAAACTCAGTTTTGGTCTCCAAATTTGAGGAAGGAGATTCTTGCTATTGAGGGCGTGCAGCGTAGGTTTACTAGGTTAATTCCCGGAATAGCGGGACTGTCATATGTTGAAAGACTGGAGCGACTAGGCTTGTATACATTGGGATTTAGAAGGATGAGAGGGGATCTTATCGAAACATATAAGATTATTAAGGGGTTGGGCACGTTAGAGGCAGGAATCATGTTCCCAATGTTGGGGGAGTCCAGAACCAGGGGCCACAGTTTAAGAATAAGGGGTAGGCCATTTAGAACGGAGATGTGGGAAAACTTTTTTAGTCAGAGAGTTGTAAATCTGTGGAATTCTCTGCCTCAGAAGGCAGAGGAGGCCAATTCTCTGAATGCATTCAAGAGAGAGCTAGATAGAGCTCTTAAGGATATGGGGAGAAGGCAGGAACGGGGTACTGATTGAGAATGATCAGCCATGATCACATTGAATGGCGGTGCTGGCTCGAAGGGCCGAATGGCCTACTCCTGCACCTATTGTCTATCGTCTATTGCTATATTCAAGGATCAATTATGTCTGCTTCAACTACCTAACAAGTTTAAATAATATGTAGTTTTAAAAACATCATCCTTTCCTGTTAATGTATATCAAATACTTGGCAAAGTACTTATGAACAGCAGTGGGGCGGCACATTAACGCAACAGTAGAGACCATGGTTCGATCCTGACTACAGGTGGTGTCTGTTAGGAGATTGTTCCTTCTCCCTCTTATGCATCCAGGTGCTCCGGTTTCCTCCCACACTCCAAATATGTACAGGTTTGTAAGTAAATTTAGCTTCGGTACAAATTGTAAATTGTCCCTAGTGTGTGTGGGATAGTGTTAGTGTACAGGGTGATCGCTGGTCAGCATGGACTCGGTGGGCCGAAGGACTTGTTTCCGCGCTGCACCTCTAAATTAAGCATCGTTCTATTAATATATGTGACATTCATCTAATTATGGCAAATCTAAGAGCAGCAAAGATTATAACAGCTTGGTTTGGGAACAGCTCTGCCCAAGATCACATGAAATTGCAGAGAGTAGCAGATGTAGCCCAGTCCATCACACGGACCAGACTTACCACCTGTGACTCAATCTACACTTCACGCTGCCTCGGAAAGGCAGCCAACGTAATCAAAGACTTGTCCCACCCCGGTGGTGCCTTCTTCTCCTCCCTGCTCCTGTCCAGCTGAAGGTACGGAAGCTTGAAAGCCAGTCCCACCAGACTCAGGTTCAGCTTCTTCCCCTCTGTGATCAGGCTACTGAATGATCCTTCCATATGCTAGGGTACAGTCCGATTCACTTCTACCCCATTGTGGATGTTGGACTTTGTCTGTGGAACTGGTGCGCTACAGATACCAACGTATAGAAAAGACAGACAGGTGGGCAGAGGGGGTGGGGTTGCTCTGATATTCATTCCCTTGCAAGGGGTGACATAGAATCAGGAGATGTTGAATCAATATGGATAGAAATGAGAAATTGTAAGGGTAAAAAGACCCTAATGGGAGTTATCTATGGGCCCCCAAACAGTAGCCTCGACATAGGGTGCAAGTTGAATCAGGAGATAAAATTGGCGTGTCAAAAATGTAATGCTACGGTGGTTATGGGAGATTTCAACATGCAGGTAGACTGGGAAAATCAGGTTGGAAATGGACCCCAGGAAAGAGAGTTTGTAGAGTGCCTTCGAGATGGATTCTTAGAACAGCTTGTACTGGAGCCTACCAGGGAGAAGGCAATTCTGGATTTAGTGTTGTGTAATGATCCTGATCTGATAAGGGGACTAGAGGTAAAAGAGCCATTAGGAGGCAGTGATCACAACATGATAAGTTTTACTCTGCAAATGGAAAGGCAGAAGGGAAAATCGGAAGTGTCAGTATTACAGTATAGCAAAGGGGATTACAGAGGCATGAGGCAGGAGCTGGCCAAAATTTACAGGAAGGAGGCCCTAGCAGGGAAGACGGTAGAACAGCAATGGCAGGTATTCCTGGGAATAATGCAGAGTTTGCAGTATCAATTTATTCCAAAGAGGCGGAAAGACTCTAAGGGGAGTAAGAGACACCTGTGGCTGACAAGGGAAGTCAGGGACAGCATAAAAATTAAGGAGAGGAAGTATAACATAGCAAAGAAGAGTGGGAAGACAGAGGATTGGGACTCTTTTAAAGAGCAACAAAAGTTAACTAAAAAGGCAATACGGGGAGAAAAGATGAGGTACGAGGGTAAACTAGCCAATAATATAAAGGAGGATAGCAAAAGTTTTTTTAGGTACGTGAAGAGGAAAAAAATAGTCAAGGCAAATGTGGGTCCCTTGAAGACAGAAGCAGGGGAATTTATTATGGGGAACAAAGAAATGGCAGACGAGTTAAACCGTTACTTTGGATCTGTCTTCACTGAGGAAGATACACACAATCTCCCAAATGTTCTAGGGGCCGGAGAACCTAGGGTGATGGAAGAACTGAAGGAAATCCACATTAGGCGGGAAATGGTTTTGGGTAGACTGATGGGACTGAAGGCTGATAAATCCCCAGGGCCTGATGGTCTGCATCCCAGGGTACTTAAGGAGGTGGCTCTAGAAATAGTGGAAGCATTGGAGATCATTTTTCAATGTTCTATGGATTCAGGATCAGTTCCTGTGGATTGGAGGATAGCAAATGTTATCCCACTTTTTAAGAAAGGAGGGAGAGAGAAAACGGGTAATTATAGACCAGTTAGTCTGACATCAGTGGTGGGGAAGATGCTGGAGTCAATTATGAAAGACGAAATTGCTGAGCATTTGGATAGCAGTAACAGGATCATTCCGAGTCAGCATGGATTTACGAAGGGGAAATCATGCTTGACAAATCTACTGGAATTTTTTGAGGATGTAACTAAGAAAATTGACAGGGGAGAGTCAGTGGATGTGGTGTACCTCGACTTTCAGAAAGCCTTCGACAAGGTCCCACATAGGAAATTAGTGGGCAAAATTAGGGCACATGGTATTGGGGATAGGGTACTGACATGGATAGAAAATTGGTTGACAGACAGAAAGCAAAGAGTGGGGATAAATGGGTCCCTTTCAGAATGGGAGGCAGTGACCAGTGGGGTACCGCAAGGTTCGGTGCTGGGACCCCAGCTATTTACGATATACATTAATGACTTAGACGAAGGGATTAAAAGTACCATTAGCAAATTTGCAGATGATACTAAGCTGGGGGGTAGTGTGAATTGTGAGGAAGATGCAATAAGGCTGCAGGGTGACTTGGACAGGTTGTGTGAGTGGGCGGATACATGGTAGATGCAGTTTAATGTAGATAAGTGTGAGGTTATTCACTTTGGAAGTAAGAATAGAAAGGCAGATTATTATCTGAATGGTGTCAAGTTAGGAGGAGGGGGAGTTCAACGAGATCTGGGTGTCCTAGTGCATCAGTCAATGAAAGGAAGCATGCAGGTACAGCAGGCAGTGAAGAAAGCCAATGGAATGTTGGCCTTCGTAACAAGAGGAGTTGAGTATGGGAGCAAAGAGGTCCTTCTACAGTTGTACCGGGCCCTGGTGAGACCGCACCTGGAGTACTGTGTGCCGTTTTGGTCTCCAAATTTGAGGAAGGATATTCTTGCTATGGAGGGCGTGCAGCGTAGGTTCACTAGGTTAATTCCCGGAATGGCGGGACTGTCGTATGTTGAAAGGCTGGAGCGATTGGGCTTGTATACACTGGAATTTAGAAGGATGAGGGGGGATCTTCTTGAAACATATAAGATAATTAGGGGATTGGACACATTAGAGGCAGGAAACATGTTGGGGGAGTCCAGAACAAGGGGCCACAGTTTAAGAATAAGGGGTAGGCCATTTAGAACGGAGATGAGGAAGAACTTTTTCAGTCAGAGAGTGGTGAAGGTGTGGAATTCTCTGCCTCAGAAGGCAGTGGAGGCCAGTTCGTTGGATGCTTTCAAGAGAGAGCTGGATAGAGCTCTTAATGATAGCGGAGTGAGGGGGTATGGGGAGAAGGCAGGAACGGGGTACTGATTGAGAGTGATCAGCCATGATTGCATTGAATGGCGGTGCTGGCTCGAAGGGCTGAATGGCCTACTCCTGCACCTATTGTCTATTGTCTATTGTCTATTGTCTATTGTCTATTGTCTATTGTCTATTGTCTATTGTCTATTGTCTATTGCCATGATTGAATGGCGGAGTAGACTTGATGGGCTGAATGGCCTAATTCTGCTCTTACAACTTATGAACTTATGAGCTTAAGAGAAGCAGAGAGCTGCATTGTTCACTCTGTATCTTCCCCTTTGACTTGATTGGCTTTATCCCTTGGAGCACAGGGGGATGAGGGGGTGACCTTATAGAGGAGTGAAAATCATGATAGGAATAGAACGGGTATGCACACTGAGTCTTTTGACCAGAGTAAGGGAATCGAGAACCAGATGATATTAGTTTAAAAGTGAGGGGGAAAGACTTAATGGGAACCTGAGGGGTAACTTTTTTACACAAAGGTTGGTGGGTGCATGGAACAAGCTTCTGGAGAAGGTAGTCGAGCCAGGTACTATCGCAACGTTTAAAAAACCCATTTAGACAGGTACATGGATAGGGTCGATTTAGCGGGATATGGACCAAAAGCAGGCAGGTGGGACTAGTGCAGATGGGACTTGTTGGTCAGCGTGGGCAAGTTGGGCCGAAGGGCCTGTTTCCACACGGTATGACTCTGACTGGTTAGCACGCAAAGCTTTTCACTGCACCTCGGTACACGTGACAATAAACTAAATTCAACTATGACTCCATGTATATTATTGTCTGATCTGATTAGATACAAAACAGAGCTTTTCACTGTACTTCGGCAAACGTGACAATAATAAACAAAATAAGTCTAAACCTAAACCTGAGTGAGTACAAGCAGCCTTAATCACGTAAATAGGAAACCTTTACAACTATAATTGTGGGGATCAATCAAAGGAACTGCAATTGGCACACTGATAGCAATGTAAAGACATGTTGGTGCAGGTTCTGCTGATCGCCCTGGTGGGTGAAGTGACAGGCAGTACACATGGAGATTTCCTCTCCACCATACACAGAACAGAACATCTAATGAATGATAATCTTACAATACACAGGAGCATATCAATGCAGTACAACAGATGGTATAGCCACTTGCAGCAGTCTGAAGCTTCAGGAGTCTGACACACACAAAGGGAGAAAAGATCGCGTGAGGACAGTCTACAAGGTTTTCCTCATTTAGAACAGTAGGCCGTACAGCTTTATTAGAGGTTAGGCTCATCTGACATGCTCCCACAGGAGAGATGTACAGGAAGGACCTATGGATTGAAGATAGATTGCAATATGGAACAGCGATTCTTGTCTCGCTCAAATTAAAGTTCCAGTAGAGCTGTGATTTTATTCAATTTAATGAAATGGGCTGGATCTTACTTCATCTGGGCAGGGGCTCCCAATCACCACTTTTCAGTTTTAGACTTTTAGGCTCTAGAAATTTTAGACTTTAGACTTTAGGGACACAGGCCCTTCGGTCCATCTAATCCGCGTCGACCAGTGATCACGCCGTACGCTAGCACTATCCCGCACTCCAATGGCAAATTACAATTGTACCAAAGCCAATTAACATGCAAACCTGTACGTCTTTGGAGTGTGGGGGGAAACCGGAGCACCCGGAGAAAACACATGCAGGTCACAGGGAGAACGTACAGACAGTACAGCACACAGACAACGACGGTGGTCAGGATCAATCCCGGGTCTCTGGCACTGTACGGCAGCAACTCTACCACCGGTGTGTGGGAGGAAAAAGATCTCGGAGAAAACCCAGGCAGGTCACGGGGAGAACGTACAAACTCCGTACAGGCGGCACTAGGGTCTCTGGCGCTGTAAGGCGGCATTCACTACCGCTGCGCCACCGTGCTGCCCAGTGTTTGAATTTCCGCACGTGATTCTTATTTGCATCCAGAGCGATGAGGACAAAGAGAAGCCTCTTCTTCAAAGTGACAGGACAAAGAGTGAAGGACCATCATTGCTCAGTGTTGCTCCAGGTGTCTTACTTGCTGGTTAAATGAAGACGAGCATACAAGTTGGGGAAACAAACGGTGGAAATCTGTAATAAAAAGAATCTGCAGATGCCGATTTATACCAAAGATAGAAACAAAATGCTGGAGTAACTCAGCGTGTCAGGCAGCATTTCTGGAGAACATGCATAGGCAGTGTTTCTGGACCACTCAACCTAAGGTCATCTGTTGTCGGCTCTGATTTGGCCTGGTCTTTTCTTGCTTCCAGTTTCTCCCCCCTCCCCCACCATCACTACAATCAGACGGAAACAGGGTCCCAACCCAAAATGTCACCTATCCATTTTCTCCAGAGATGCAGCCTGACCTACTGAGTTTAGTTTAGTTTAGGTTAGAGATACAGGCACGGAAATAGGCCCTTCAGCCCACCAAGTCTGCACCGACCAGCGATCCCCGCTCATTACACCACATCTAGTGTATTGTGTGCAGTTTTGGTCTCCTAATTTGAGGAAGGACATCCTTGTTATTGAGGCAGTGCAGCGTAGGTTCACGAGGTTAATCCCCAAGATGGCGGGACGGTCATGTGAAGAAAGATTGGGAAGACTGAGCTTGCATTCACTGGAGTTTAGAAGGATGTAAGGAGACTGGACAAGCTAGATGCAGGTAAAATGTTCCCAATGTTGGGGGAGTCCAGAACCAGGGGCACATTCTAAGAATAAAGGGGAGGCCATTTAAAACTGAGGTGTGAAGAAACTTTTTGAAACTTGTAGAATTTTCTGCCACAGAAGGCAGTGGAGGCCAATTCACTGGATTAATTTAAAAGAGTGTTAGATAGAGCTCTAGGGGCTAGTGGAATCAAGGGATATGGGGAGAAGGCAGGCACTGGTTACTGATTGTGGATGATCAGCCATGATCACAATGAATGGCGGTGTTGGCTCGAAGGGCCAAATGGCCTCCTCCTGCAACTATTTTCTATGTTTCTATTAACACTATCCTGTACACCCTAGGGACAATTTACACTTATACCAAGCCAATTAACCTACAAACCTGTACATCTTTGGGGTGTGGAAGGAGACCAAAGATCTCGGAGAAAACCCACGCGGTCACAGGAAGAATGTACAAACTCCGTACAGACAGTCTCTGGTGCTGGAAGTGCTGTGAGGCAGCAACTCTACTGCTGTGCCAATGTGTCTGCTGAGTTACTCCAACAATTTTGTGTCTATCTGTGGAAATCTGAATCTGTTGTTTTCGTTGTAAAGGCGTAATGAGGTTTAACGAAAACATATGTGGCTGTCATGCGGCTAGCAAGTAACCTGGGAAACAATGCTTCAATAGGTACAAAACTTTGTTGCTCTAATGAACAACAGAAGCATTGAAGAACAGTCGATTAAGGCCAGGAAATTAGATTGCGTGCTTCACAAGTAAAATCTTACTTACCCTGGAGTGAAATGCAATTATGAACATTTCAGGGCCATCTTATCTTACTCCACAAATTCAATCAAGTCTCTGTGTTGTTTGTGCTTTCATGGTGGATGTGATTTTCACCTCAGAAGGTCAAAGTGTTACACTTTCCATATGTAATACTCCTTTTGGGCTATTGCGGGAGAAATTAAATCATGCCATGCATTATCTGATAGTCATAAACCTGTACGTCTCTGGAGTGTGGGAGGAAACTAGAGCACGCGGAGAAAACCTTTTCAGTCAGAGAGTTGTATATCTGTGGAATTCTCTGCCTCAGATGGCAGTGGAGGCCAATTCTCTGGATGCTTTCAAGAGAGAGCTAGATAGCGGAGTCAGGGGGTATGGGGAGAAGGCAGGAACGCGGTACTGATTGTGAAAGATCAGCTATAATCACATTGAATGGCGGTGCTGGCTCGAAGGGCCAAATGGCCTACTCCTGCACCTATTGTCTATTGTCTAAAACCCATACAGTCAATGGGATAACGTACAAACTCCGTACAGACAGCACCTGTCTGTAGTCAGGATCAAACCTGGGTCTCTGGCGCTGTAAGGTAGCAACTCTACCGCTGCGCCACCGTGCCGTTAACAAACACTTTACATAAAATTCTGGAGTAACTCAGCGGGACAACCAACATCTCTGGAGAGAAGGAATGGGCGATGTTTTGGGTCGAGACCCTTCTGCCTGTCGCGCTGTTCCGATACGATACAATAGAACTATTTATCCCAGGAGGGAAATTGATCTGCCAGCAGTCATAAAACACAAGACACATGGAACTTGAAATTAAAGTGACGAATGGAAAGGATTGGGGATGAGCAAAGATTGGGGAGGGGAGTCAGGAGTCAGTCTACCCCACGACAGCATTTTGTGTCTACCTTCGGTGTAAACCAGCACCTGCAGTTCCTCCAGACACTGCAGAAGGTGAAACAGGGATTGTGAGTGTGTTGTGACTTTCCTTTGGCTCAAATTGCTGGAGTAACTCAGCAGGTCAGGCAGCATGTTGGAGAGAAGGAATGGGTGACGTTTCTTCAGTCTGAAGAAGGGCCCTGACCCCGAAACGTCACCCATTCCTTCTCTCCAGAGATGCTGCCCGACCCGCTGAGATACTCCAGCATTTGGTGATGCCTTCGATTTGTACCGGCATCTGCAGTTATTCTCCTACATTCTTCCTTTGGCTCAATGCCGTTTGTGGTCTGTGTTGCAGGTAGCTCCTCGCGGTGGCCTTCACTGCACTGCGAGTGCGGCTGCAGGAACGACAAGGGCGAGAGGGACGGGGGCAGCGTGACCTCCTGCAACGAACTGTCCACGTCGAGCTGCGACAGCCAGTCGGAGGCGAGCTCCCCCCAGGAGACGGTGATCTGCGGCCCGGTGAGCCGGCAGACCAACATCCAGACCCTGGACCGGCCGGCCAAGAAAGGGCCGGTGCAGCAGGTCCAGCAGAGCGAGTTCCGCAGGAAAAGCGACCTCCTGAGGACACTGACCGGTGGTGGATCCAGGGAGTCCAACGCCGGCAAGAAGAAAGTCAAAGAGAAACTGACTATTGAGGAGGAACTCGAGAAATGCATCCAAGATTTTCTAAAAATCAAAATACCCGACAGGTTCCCGGAGCGAAAGTATCCTTGGCAACTTGACCTGCTGAGGAAGTACCATCTATAGGACGTGGGCCAAGTCCTCGCACAGAGACCCTCGGGCCTGGACTGCCTTCCCTTCTATGCTTGTGGGCTCTCCAATGTTCCCTGTTCCTGGGCTGCAGATACTTCCCCTCACCGTAGTGCACCTGGACCCTCATCGCTCTGTGTCTCCCCTTCTCTGAGTTTGAGACCGCTTCCTCCTCTCATCGGCAACTGGTTTTCTAAAGTGTTATTCCCTTGCGCCAAGTCCTGGACTGACGCAGGACAAGGCCCGAGTGGGAACCATTGCTTGAGTTTCCAGATCATTTATTTGCTGCTGGTCAAATTCCATTGGAAATCTCAATCACCGAGGTGGAATCATTGAGCGACCTGATGAAATGGAACTTCTGCCGGTGACAAACCTTCAGAAAGAGGAGCAAAATATCTCTTCTTGAAAAATAAACAGGGAGCCAACTCTGCTCCTGGTCACACTGATCTCCTGGTTCTGATTCCGTCCTCCGCCTTGCTTCCGATACCTGCATGTATTAAGTGTGCAGATTGTAAATCAGACTTCAGTTGCCGTGCTGTTCATTGTGGAGATGTTGGTATTTTATCGCAGACAAATTAAAACAAAGTTAGCCGCTCTCACTTGTAGGTGCTCTCAGAGAAAAGACAAATGGAATTTCACTCAACAATTCCATTCTGAAATATCGTACAGCTGCATCACAAGCAAACGTCACCAGCTTGCTTAAAGTAACAAAGATATATGCATCCTACAAACAAACAAAAAGCACATTGGAAGGTTGTGTCAGTAATGAGGTTCGAAGCAGATTCCGTACACTGACTGCACAAGTGCCCCCGACTCTAAAGTTATGGAAAGATTTTTACTCCAGACTCCAATCTGCTGAAGTTGGCAATTTGTTCTCCTTCGAGAAGTATACAGGATAGGTTTGGTGCAAAACAGACTTAGCCAAACTAACTAACGTGTGACTGTGAGATTCAGTATTCACTGTGTGATGTTTTAATTGGATTACGACTGACGGGCTGTTCGATGAATAATAGTATTCTTCCCCTTGGAGTTTTGTGCAACTCTCTCCTGCAACGTGTGACTTTTTATTTCCAGTACGTTTGTGATACCTGTTTAAGCACAACTTTGTCTCTTCCGTGGACTACTGCTATAAAGGAGGTCTCTGAAGATCAGTTTACCAATTTCAGGTTAAGTCGAAGAATCAATACCCTTTTGAGGGCTAGAGTGGTATCCCTGCACTGTGTCTGAACTTATTAGAATATTTATACTTCAATTCGTTTGAATGTTTGGTACTGAGAGATGTGATTTATGCGTTATGCTTTGGTCTCTTTGTGGTCTGTGGCCTCGTTCTTGTATTAGTGCAGAATCTAGAAATTCATTAACCAATTCTTAGACAGTTAATTAAACAGGACAACACATACCTTCTATTCCCCCCCCCCCCTCCCCCCCCCCCCCCCCCTCTCTCTTTCAGTTGGACATAAGGGATCTTAATTCTTACAAAGGGCCAACTAAATAATGGAAGGGTTATAGGGACAATAGTGAAGTGGGGAGTTTTATGGTCACTTTTTAACTCACCGTCTTTTAAATGTGCAATAAGATGAAGTAATTTCGTGTTGGTTGAAACTATCAGTCGTTTTTGTGTGGCGTCATTGTGACAAAGACAATTTTGTGGGTCTTCCAGGTTATGTTCTCTCTCCGGCCATCAGCCCGCCTCATTATGTGTTTTTTTTCCTTTTGCTTGCCGGTTAGAAATATGGTTCTTCCTCACTGTAATGATATAATTCGTGTTGAGGAATGACGTCCAGAAGGTATCACCTTTCACACAGGTAGGCCCAACCTGGGTCGGGCCACAGGTTGAGCACGAGTCTTGTCCATGGCAAACTATTGATGGCAAAGTATTGCCAATTTGGCATTTCCAACTTCTTTTCTTTGTGAATCAGCAAGGTCATCTCCACCTCATTCAAAGTAATGACTTGATGAAATATGAAATGTATCAGCTGAATCCAAAAGGCCACCAAGACACCATTTTTGACTGTTGGGCTTATTGGATTCTGTAGTATGTTGGCTTTTGTGAATTAAGGTGATATATTGCACAGTGTTCTTGAATACCTCCATCTAACTGGTCAATATTTCTGTGGTACTGCACTGTCTTAGTTTACAAATTACGGACACTAAAGAAATGTGTGACTGACAGCTTGTAATGTTTGAAAATGTGTACAATTTAAATATACAGTATATTGAAATGCACAATATTTATAAATAAAGATATATATACACAAAGCCATCGGTTCAGTTCAGTTTAATTTATTGTCACGTGTACCGAGGTACTGTGAAATGCTTTTGTTGCATGGTATCCAGTCAGCAGAAAGGCAATACATAGAAACATAGAAAATAGGTGCAGGAGGAGGCCATTCAGCCCTTTGAGCCAGCACCGCCATTCATTGTGATCATGGCTGATCGTCCCCAATCAATAACCCATGCCTGCCTTCCCCCCACATCCCTTGATTCCAATAGCCCCTGGAGCTCTATCTAACTCTCTCTTAAATCCATCCAGTGATTTGGCCTCCACTGCCCTCTGTGGCAGAGAATTCCACAAATTCACAACTCTCTGGGTGAAAAAGTTTTTTTCTCACCTCAGTTTTAAATGGCCTCCCCTTTATTCTAAGACTGTGGCCCCTGGTTCTGGACTCGCCCAACATTGGGAACATTTTTCCTGCATCTAGCTTGTCCAGTCCTTTTATAATTTTATATGTTTCTATAAGATCCCCTCTCATCCTTCTAAACTCCAATGAATACAAGCCCGTTCTTTTCAATCTTTCCTCATATGTCAGTCCCGCCATTCCAGGGATCAAACTCGTGACCCTACGCTGCATTGCCTCAATTACAAGGATGTCCTTCCTCAAATTAGGAGACCAAAACTGTACACAATACTGTGACTTGTCCTTGACTATGCTGCTGGCCTTGCCGAGGCAATGTGAGGACGGTGAATGGGGTCAATGGAAGGGAGGTTGGTTTGTGTGACGGTCCGGGCACCATTGCTGTCAGATTGCTGACGGAAACATTACAAAACAGGTGCAGGAGTAGGCCATTCGGTCCTTCGAACCAGCACCAACATTCAATATGATCATGGCTGATCATCTAAAATCAGTACCCCGTTCCTGCTTTCCCCCCACATCCCTTAATTCCTTTAGCACGAAGAGCTAAATCTAACTCTCTCTTGAATGCATTCAGTGAATTGGCCTCCACTGCCTTTTGTGGCAGAGAATTCCACAGATTCACAACTCTCTGGGTGAAAACATTTTTCCTCATCTCAGTCCTAAATGGCCTACCCCTTATTCTTAAACTGTGACCCCCAGATTCTGGACTCCCCCAACATCGGGAACATTTTTCCTGCATCTAGCCTGTCCAATCCTTTAAAAAATGTATATGTTTCTATAAGATCCTCTCTCATCCTTCTAAGTTCCAGTGAATACAAGCCCAGTCGATCCATTCTTTCACAATATGTCTGTCCTGCAATCCCGCAAATTAACTTGGTGAACCTACGCTGAACTCCCTCAATAGCAATAATGTATTTCTTCAAATTAAGAGACACAAATTGCACAAATACTCCAGGTGTGGTCTCACCAGGGCCCTGTACAGCTGCAGTAGGACCTCCTTGCTCCTAAACTCAAATCCTCTCGCAATGAAGACCAACATGCCATTAGCTTTCTTCATTGCCTGCTGTACCATAAGCATTGCATGCTTACTTTAAGTGACTGATGTACAAGCACACCCAGATCTCGTTGCACATCCCCTTCTCCTAATCTGACACCATTCAGATAATAATCTGTCTTCCCGTTCTTGCCACCAAAGTGGATAACCTCACATTTATCCACATTATACTGCATCTGCCATGCATCTGCCCACTCACCCAACCTATCCTTGTCAACCTGCAGACTCATAGCATCCTCTTCGCAGCTTTGTGTCATCCGCAAACTTGGAGATGTTACATTTAATTCCCTTGTTTAAATCGTTAATATATATTGTAAATAACTGGGGTCCCAGCTCTGAGCCTTGTGGCACCCCACTAGTCACTGCCAGCCATTCTGAAACGGACCCGTTAATTCCTACTCTTTGTTTCCTGTCTGCCAACCAGTTCTCTATCCATGTTAATACCCTACCTCCAATACCTTGTGCTCTAATTTTGCACACTAATCTCTTGTGTGGGACCTTGTCAAAGGCTTTTTGAAAGTCCAGATACATCACATCCACTGGCTCTCCCTTATCCACTCTACTCGTTACATCCTCAAAAAAATCCAGTAGATTAGTCAAGCATGATTTCCCCTTCATAGATCCATGCTGACTTTGACCGTTCCTGTTACTGCTTTCCAAATGCGCTGCTATAACATCTTTAATAATCGACTCAAGCATCTTCCCCACTACCGATGTAAGGCTAACTGGTCTATAATTCCCTGTTTTCTCTCTCTCTCCTTTCTTAAAAAGTGGAGTTACATTGGCTACCCTCCAGTCCACAGGAACTGACCCAGAGTCAAGAGAACATTGGAAAAGGATCACCAATGCATCCACGATTTCTAGGGCCACCTCCTTGAGTATTCTGGGATGCAGACCATCAGGCCCTGGGATTTATCTGCCTTCAGTCCCAACAGTTTAACTTACACCATTTCCTGACTAATGTGGATTCCCTTCAGTTCCTCCCGCCCACTAGATCCTCGGTCCCCTAGTATTTCTAGGAGATTGTTTGTGTCTTCCTTAGTGAAGACAGAACCAAAGTACTCGTTTAACTGTTCTGCCATTTCCTTGTTTTCCATTATAAATTCACCTGTCTCTGATTGTAAGGGACCTACATTTGTCTTCACTAATCTTTTTGTTTTTACATATCTAAAGTAGCCTTTACAGTCATTTACAGTCATTTTTTATATTCCCCGCAAGGTGTACTATAATGTGAAACTACACACCTAGTCAAAAAGCACAGAGGATTCTCGCAATAGTGACCAGTCTAGATGGCATGTATGGAGGGAAAACGTTGATGAAATTACTGCTTCAATGGAAGGCCATAGACATGAAATATTAACCCTGTTTCTCCACCTGTAGATGTCTTTACACCCATTGAGTATTTCCAGTATTTTCTGTTATATTTTAGATTTTGAGCATCTGCAATATTTTGCCTTTAGATACGTCATGAAATTTTATTGATAAACAGTGGTTCATAAGTTCATAGTTTCTAGGAGCAGAATTAGGCCATTTAGCCCATCAAGTCTACTCCACCATTCAATCATGGCTGATCTATCTCTCCCTCTCAACCCCATTCTCCTGCCTTCTCCCCATAACCTCTGACATCCTTACTAATCAAGAATCTGTCAATCTCCGCCTTAAAAATATCCATCGACTTGGCCTCCACAGCCATCGGTGGCACTGAATTCCACAGATTCACCACCCTCTGACCAAATACATTCCTCCTCATCCCCTTTCTTACGGGCACAACCTTTTATTCTGAGGCTATGGCCTCTGGTCCGAGACTCTCCCACTAGTGGAAACATCCTCTCCACATCCACTCTATCCAGGCCTTTCACTATTCGGTAAGTTTCAATGAGGGTCCTCCCTCATCTTTCTAAACTCCAGTGAGTAGAGGCCCAGTGCCTTCAAATGCTCATCACATATTGATGCCACCTGATGACATTGTTCCACTTATAACTACAAGCATCAAAGTTAACATAGCCAAGCACTGACACTGAGGATTTTTGTGTCAGTGTCACATAGACTACAACCTTTGAGCCATCAAAGCTAATATTAGATTTATTTCTATAAACAACAGCATGCAGTTGAGATACATTACAAATTTCAAGTAAGCCCATAGTTTATAATTCACACAGCATGATATGTTATTGACTTTTTGCTTTGCGATGGAATTAATGAAAATGTGAGTTGTAATCTTTCTTTTCTGCCAACATTACTTGACATGAAGAGTAGACAGAATGCTTTTTATGATTTGATTTGTAAGAATATTTCAGATGGGTTCAGTGTGATTGGAATAAAAATAGGCTCCTGGAAATGGAGAGTCTGTAGCAGGGTCCCGACCCTAAACGTCGTCCGTCTGTTTCTCTGCCCAGATGCTGCCTGACCTGTTGAGATTCTCTGGCAATTTTTCCCCTCAAGATTCCAGCTTCCCCGGTCTCCTGTGTCTCCTGGATATACTCAGCATGTCAGACAGCATCTGTGGAGACAGAAATGTTTGTTCCTCTCTGTATCCAGTCACGATGCAGCTTTATAGGACATAGGTTAGGCCACATTTGGAGTATTGTGTGCAGTTCTGATCGCCCCCATTTCGGGAAGGTTTACCAGAATATGCCTGGATTCGGGGGGGGGGGGGGGGGGGGGTTGGGCTACAGGGGGAGGTTAGCAGACTTGAATTGCCTTCTCTGGAAGGGAACGCTGGAGGTTGCGGGGAGACATGATAGGAGTATACAAAATTATGAGAGGACTAGATGAGGTAGACAGTCAGAATCTTTTTCAGGATGGAAAAATCAAATATTAGAGGGCATAGTTTAGTTTGGTTTAGTTCAGAGATACAGTGTGGAAACACAGCCCACAGAGTCCGCGCCGACTAGCGATCATCCCGTACACTAGTTCTATCCAACACACTAGGGACAATGTACAGAAGCTAATTGACCTACAAACCTGGACATCTTTGGAATGTGGGAGGAAACCAGAGCACCCGGAGAAAACCCACGCGGTCACAGGGAGAACGTACAGACTCCGTACAGACAGCGTCTGTAGCGAGGATTGAACTTGGGTCTCTGGCGCTGTAAGGCAGCAACTCTACTACTGCGCAACTGTGCCGCCCTGCTTTAAGGTGGGAGGAGTCAAGTTTAAAGTAGACGGGAAGATTTTTTTTACAGAGGGGGGTGGAGTGCCTGGAACGCAATGCCGGGGGTGGTGGTTGAAGAAGATGCATCAGCGACATTTAAAAGCGGCATTCACAAGGATTAGCGTATGGAAATGCAGGGAATGGGGGGAGATTGGTTATACGCAGGTAGGTAAGTAATGGTCTTGGCATCATGTTCGGCACAGACATTGTGGGCCAAAGGGCCAGTTCTTGTGCTGTGCTGTTCCAATGTTCTATGACCTTTATGTTTCAGGTTCCTGATCTTTCATTAAGACGTTAATTAGGTTCCAATCTTAGGTTATAGAAAGATCATCAGCTTAAAACAAGAACAGTGTTTCTTTTCTCCATTGAGTTACCCGACCTGCTGAGCAATTGCAGCTTTGTGTGTTTCATGTTTCATGTTTTCATTTGTGTGTTTCATGTTTTCAGCAACTGGAGTTATTTGATTTTTCAATTACAATGTTAAGGACTTGTACAATGCCAACCTCAAATGCTCGATTTGACTGCAGACTGCGTGACACCAACATTCGGTTCTAACACTGGAGAGTTTCCCTTTCCAAACATTGAGTCCGTCTGAGCAAAGCAATCAATTAAACAAAAGTTTCTTCAGAAAGAAACACAAAAAAAACCAGAATGAAATGTACACGGCCAATTTCGGTTGTCAGAGCCTATTGTTTGGTGACTATTCCAGACTGACTATTCCAGACAGGCTTTTAAATAAGTGGGGAAAGTGTGCTAAAAAATGTAGAAGCCATTATACAAAGTATGCTAAAATGGACATTTAAATACATCAAAACAGTGGGCGATGTGCAGGCTGATGGTGTGGATAAGATTCAATGAATAATTTTGAACCTTCAAGAGAGGAAGTGTTGATACCATTCGCCGTATCTAAGGTGAAAGAGCATGAAATGTTGAATGTGGTAAATGTCGGAAGAATATTAAGGAGGTTCGCATCTTTGAAAATGCATAAGTCGTCAAGTTTGGATGAAATATATCTAGGTTTGTCCGAAGAAGGAATGGATCTTATGGAGGTGTGTAAAATCATGAGAGGAATAGATCGGGTAGATGCACAGATGCAAAGAGTCTCTTGCCCAGAGTAGGGGAATCGAGGGCCAGAGGACATAGGTTTAACGTGAAGGGGCAAAGATTTAGTAGGAATCTGAGGGGTAACTTTTTCACACAAAGGGTGGTGGGCGTATGGAACGAGCTGTCAGAGGAGGTAGTTGAGGCAGGGACTGTCCCAGTTAGACAGTTAGACAGATACATGGTTAGGACAGGTTTGGAGGGATATAGGCCAAACGCAGGCAGGTGGGACTAGCGTGGCTGGGACTTGTTGGTTGGTGTAGGCAAGTTGGGCCAAGGGGTCTGTTTCCATGCTGTATCACTCTATCACTCTGACACTTGAGGTGAAAATCAGGGGGGCGTAAAGGGGACATGACATGAAACATAGACAATAGGTGCAGGAGGAGGCCATTCAGCCCTTTGAGCCAGCACCGCCATTCAATATGATCATGGCTGATCATCCTAAATCAGTACACTGTTCCTGCTTTATCCCCATATCCCTTGATTCTGTTAGCCCTAAGAGCTATATCTAACTCTCTTGAAAACATCCAGTGAATTGGCCTCGACTGCCTCTGTGGCAGAGAATTCCACAGATTCACAACTCTGGGTGAAAAAGCTTTTCCTCATCTCAGTCCTAAATGGCCTACCCCTTATTCTTAAACTGTGACTCCTGGTTCTGGACTCCCCCAACATCGGGAACATTTTACCTGCATCTAGCCTGTCCAATCTCCGAAGAATTTTATATGTATAAGATCCCCCTCTCATCCTTCCAAATGTGCTGGGATGATCCAAGATGGCGCCCAACCCAGCCGACTCTGTGTGCTAATCACAGAACTCAAATGAGATAACTTTGTTAGATATAGTAACAGAGAATCCAGAGTGATTTTACAAGTATAGTAAGGGCAAAATGGTAACTAGGGAGAGAATAGAGCCCCTTCAAGATCAATGATGTTATTTATGTGTGGAACCACTGGAGATGAGCAATGTGTTAAATGAATACATAAGGCTGTGGAGGCCAAGTCAATGGATATTTTTAAGGCAGAGATAGATAGATAGGGGTTATGGGGAGAAGGCAGGAGAATGGGGTTGAGAGGGAAAGATAGATTAGCCTTGATTGCTGGGGAGGGGTATTAGTCAGGATAGCTCCTGTTTGACTTTTTGAGGGTGGCACAATGGCTAAACAGTAGGGTTGCTGCCTTACAACGCCAGAGACCCGGGTTCAATCCCGACTATGGTTGCATTCCATACAGAGTTTGTAAATTCTCCCTGTGACTGCGTGGGTTCCTCCCACACTCCAAAGATGTACGGGTTTCTAGGTTAATTGCCTTCTGTAAATTGTAAAAAAAAATGTCCCAAGTGTGTAGAATAGCGCTAGTATATAGGGTGATCGCTGGTCGGCACGGACTCGATGGGCCAAAGGGCCTGTTTCCGTGCTGTATCTCTAAAGTGTAAAGTCTAAAACTTGTAGAGGCACGATGGACTAAATTGCCTTCCATTTTTCCTGATTTGTTAAATGATTCTTGGACTACAATAATACAATAATTGTAATTAATTAAGAGTTGGTACTGAATTATCCTTTAATGGATCATTCCTGCTGTAAAATGTGTCATACCATTCATTGTAACCGTTTTCATCAAAGAATGCAGACTCCATTTTACCAAAATTAAAGAAACTAGCAGCTCAGCACTTCCTCATAATGTTACAAAACACTTTACATCCAATTAATTAATTTTGAAGTTCAGCCTCTGCCAGATAAGTTTTATTATCGCAAGGAGACTTAGCAAACACAGCGGCCAATTTCTGAAATTGCAATTTCCCACAAGCACTTAATGAGATCATTCATCGTTTAATCTCTTTTTCACTGAGGGGAAACATTGGTCAGATTACCAAAATTATCACCTTCCTTTTAAAAAAAAAAAATTGCCACGGGATCACTTACAGCAAGGGGCAGATGGGTTCCACTACAATGTTTTGCTTAATCTCATAAATTCATAAGTTCTTGGAGCAGAATTAGGCCATTCAGCCCATCAGGTTTACTCCGCCATTCTATATTTCCCTCTCAACCCCATTAGGATGATCAGCCATGATCATATCGAATGGCGGTGCTGGCTCGAATGGCCGCATGGCCTACTCCTGCACCTATATTCTATGTTTTGTATGTTTCCATTCTCCTGCCTTCTCCCCATAACCCCTGACACCCTTACCAATCAAGAATCTGTCAATCTCCACCTTAAAAATATCCATTGACTAGGCCTCCACAGACGTCTGTTGCAATTAATTCCAATGACATAGTTCCTTGAAAGTGGCATTACATGTACGTAGTCAAGAAGGCTCTCAGCACTGGATTGAGCATAGGAGTATAAAGGTTGTGGGGTCGTGTTACAGTTGTATAAGACTTTGGTGAGGCCACATTTAGAGTATTACTAGACCAAGTGGACCCGTTGGGCCCAAACCTCTCCTACATTGGTGCAGCACCCTTTCCTACCCCCTGCCCCCTCCCCTCTTTCCCTCACTCCCCCCTCCCCTCCCTTTTCCCCCCTCCCCCCTCCCCTCCCCCTCCCCCTCCCTCCCTCCTCCCCCCTCCTCCCTCCCTTCCCCCTCCCTCCCCCTCTCCCCCCTCCCCCTCCCCTCTCCCCCTCCCCTTCCCTCTGCCCCCACTCCTCCCCTCCCCCCAACCCCTCTCCCCCTCCCCTATCCCCCCTTTCCCCCGCACCTCCCTTCCCTCTGCCCCTCTTCCCTACTCCATCCCCCTCAACCCCCCTTATCCTTCCTCCACCCCCTCCCTCCAACCACCTCCCACTCCCCTCCCTCCCTAGAAGATAGATTTAAACTTTAAAATGTGATTAACTTTAAAAATATAACACCGATTTCATTTAAGCTTCTTTCATTAGCACCAAAATGGTGAGTAAGGTGGGCCTAAAATTGTCATGCTATGGTGTACCGTTTTGGCTGTCGTGTGGATTCCTACACGATATTCAGCTTTTCCCAGCCTGGGCTGGTAGTGATTCCTCTTTGACCCTGAGAAATAGAAGAATTTCTGACTTTACATTCACTCTGGTCACGAGGAACCTGCTTCAAGTCCTGTGAGAGGCAGTTTCAAATAATAATAATAATGTAATAATATGCCTTTATTGTCATTGTACGCAAGGTACAACGAAATTAGAAGTGCTACAGCTGATAACAGTGCGACAGTGCATATCTTTCAAAGACAATTGCACAGACATACGAACCAACACAACAAATGCCAGTATCAATAAAAAAACAATTTAAAAACCTAATAAATAATGATTGAGTTTAACACCTAAAATTCTAAAAAATGTTTCTTTTTAAAATATGCGACAAAATGAGAGTAGTCAAGTCATGTGCTTCCATTCACTGTTCTTATGGCCCAGGGAAAGAAACTGTTTTTGAGTCGATTTATTCTGGCCCTTAGGCTCCTGTAGCGCCTCCCAGAGGGCAGGAGAGCAAACAGTTCGTGTCCTGGGTGAGTGCTGTCCTTGATTATGTTTCTGGCCCTGTTCAGACAGCGCGAGCTGGTGATGTTCTTCAGAGAAGGTAGTGGACAGCCGATGATTTTCTCTGCTGTCTTGATGACCTTCTGGAGGGCCTTCTGGTCTGCAGCCGAGCAGCCAGCGTACCACACAGTGGTGCAGTATGCCAGTACACTCTCAATGGTGGAGCGGTAGAAGGTCACCAGCAGATTCTCCTTCAGTTTGTTTTTCCGGAGTAGTCTTAAGAAGTGCAGTCTCTGCTGTGACTTTTTAACTACCGCTTTGGTATTTGCAGTCCAGGAGAGGTCCTGGGAGATGGTGGTCCCCAGGAACTTAAAGGTGGAGACCCTCTCCACTTCCTCCCCATTTATATGAAGTGGGGTGGGAACCGCTCTGTGTCTCCTGAAGTCCAGTACCATTTCTTTTGTCTTGCTTGTATTTAGTGCTAGATTATTTGCCTCGCACCATCCGGACAGAGCACAGACCTCGTCTCTGTATGCAGACTCATCTCCTCCAGTGATCAGACCGACCACAGTTGTGTCGTCTGCAAATTTGATGGTTGAATTGGAGGGGTGAATAGGAGTGCAGTCGTGTGTATACAGAGCATAGAATACACACTCACTGAGTCTGAAGAAAGGTCCCGACAGAAAATGTCGTCTATTCAGTCCCTCCAGAGATGCTGACTTACCTGCTGAGTTTGTAATAATAGACACTCTGTACAATGTGGAAACAAGCCCATCGAGTCCACATCGTCCGGCAGTAACCCCATACACTAGCACTATCCTGCACACCAAGGCCAATTTACAATTTACAGAAGCCAATTTACAGAATCCAAACCTGCACGTCATTGGAGTGTAGGAGGAAACTGGAGCACCCGGAGAAAACCCACGCGGTCACATGGAGAACGTACAAACTCCGTACAGACAGCACCAACAGTCAGGATCGAACCAGGGAATTTGGAGCTGTGAGACAGCAACTGTGCCCCTATGCCGCCCAAACTCCAGCACTTATGTTTTGGTCAAGATTCCAGCATCTGCAGTTCCTTGTGTCTACATCCTCGTGCATGTTGGTATATGGATAGGTATGGGCATGTGCATGTTGGACACACACACACACACGCACGCACACACACACACACACACACACACACACACACACACACACACACACACACACACACACACACACACACACACACACACATGTATGTGTGCACATCCATCCAGGATTTACAGAGGAGCTACTTAAGGGGTAATTAAGGGGTAGGCCATTTAGAGCGGAGATGAGGAAAAACTTTTTCAGTCAGAGAGTTGTGAATCTGTGGAATTCTCTGCCTCACAAGGCAGTGGAGGCCAATTCTCTGAATGCATTCAAGAGAGAGCTGGATAGAGCTCTTAAGGATAGCGGAGTCAGGGGGTATGGGGAGAAGGCAGGAACGGGGTACTGATTGAGAATGATCAGCCATGATCACATTGAATGGCGGTGCTGGCTCGAAGGGCCGAATGGCCTCCTCCTGCATCTATTGTCTATTGTCTATTGTCTATTAAGCATTCTTGCGATCAAACTTTTCAAAAAAATGCGATTCTCTAATGCTTGTTATTTTTAATATGTGCATTGACCGTGATGTTTGACTGCGTACCAATTGCCTATAAAAATGGGAGCCGTATGCTCTTTGCAATCACTGCAAACTAGTGGTTCATTAACAGCACAACCACCCATTTTTAATGAATTCTTCAAAATGAGCAGATCTGTTGAGATCTATTTGTTCACCTTGTACAGAGAGCTTTGCATTGAGCTGGTTTTTAATTTAACCTGTAGAGTCCAGTGGTGATGATAAATTGGCAACCTACAGAGATGGTTTAATGCAAATGTCTGTCACTGTCACAACATTGCCGCAAGTGGTGGAAACTGAATCATAATAAACTGCACCCCTGCTGGGAAAGGTTTATTTTACAGCCACGTGACTGAATGGCAGCACATCTGTGACCTTTCCTGTGATATATCTTTTCAAAGTTCAATTTTTAAAAAGTTTCATCATAGTAAAATAATTCTAGCAATCGTTTCAAAGCTAAATTTTATCCTTTTAAATGCAGAAATGTTGACAATGATGGTCTCGGGCTCCCCGTTCAGGGTGTTGACACTTTACACTTTAGACTTTACACTTTAGAGGTACAGCGTGGAAACAGGCCCTTCGACCCACCAAGTCTGGGCTGACCAGCGAGCACTTCGTACACTAGCACCATCCTACCCCATGCTGGGGACAATTTACCATTTTACCGAAGCCAATTAACCCATAAACCTCTGCGTCTTTGGAATGTGGAGGAAACCGGAGCACCCGGAGAAAACCCATGCTGGTTTTCACGGGGAGAACGTACAAACTCCATACGGACTGCACCCACAGTCAGGATTGAGCCAGGGTCTCCGGCGCTGTGAGGCAGCAACTCTACCGCCACGCCACCGTGCTGCCCACTGTAGCGTATTACATTCGGGAGCTGTGTGAAGTTTGATCCTTAATATTAAGAATCAGTTCACACTGAATGGTACAAAGTGAGTTGACTTTGGCATGAAATTCAAAGGCCGACATTTTGATAGTGTTTTATCAGTAGAATCTTTTTCCAGTTTATCGCTGAATAGATAAATATGAGATGCGTGAGACCCCTGGTGTTGATACAAATCTACCCTTTCATGCTCGCAGCAGAAACCATAGGACTGCCAAAGTTCTGCTTGTCTGTAAAATCTTAATACACATGCAGGAAGTGCTTTAGAAGTATAAACCTTCTCTTCATCCGTGCCCAGACAAAATATGTTTACTTTTGCACAATTCTGTTTTTTTATTGGTTAAAAAACGAAAATTACCCTTGGAACTCACCAACATCTGGATTGTTAATGAAATATAAAATGAAAACTATAAATATGCCATTGAAAAACTGCTGCCTCATATAGCGCCCAGTTTCCATCAAGCACAACCATCAGGGCAGCCATGGTGGCACAGCGATAGAGTTGCTGCCTTACAGTGCTTGCAGCGCCGGAGACCCGGGTTTCGATCCTGACTACGGGCGCTGCCTGTAGGGAGTTTGTAGGTTCTCCCCGTGACTGCATGGGTTTTCTCCGAGATCTTCGGTTTACTCCAAAGACGTACAGGTATGTAGGTTAATTGGCTGGGTAAATGTAAAAATTGTCCCTAGTGGGTGTAGGATAGTGTTAATGTACAGGGATCACTGGGCGGCACGGACTTGGAGGGCCGAAAAGGCCTGTTTCCGGCTGTATATATATGATATGATATGATATGATATGATATGATATGATATGATATGATATGATATGATATGATATGATATGATATGATATGATATGATATGATACCCAAACCACCCCAACCCCGGGCACTTTCCCCTGCAACCGCACGAGATGCAACACCTGTCCCTTTACCTCCCCCCTCATCTCCATCCAAGGACCCAAACAGTCTTTCCAGGTGAGACAAAGGTTCACCTGCACCTCCTCCAACCTCATCTATTGCATCCGCTGCTCTAGATGTCAACTCATTTACATCGGCGAAACCAAGTGCAGGCTCAGTGATCGCTTCGCTGAACACCTGCGCTCGGTCCGCATTGACCAAACTGATCTCCCGGTGGCCGAGCACTTCAACTCCCCCTCCCATTCCCAGTCTGACCTTTCTGTCATGGGCCTCCTCCAGTGCCATAGTGAGGCCCACCGGAAATTGGAGGAACAGCACCTCATATTTCGCCTGGGCAGTTTGCAGCCCAGTGGTATGAACATCGACTTCTCCAACTTTAGATTGTTCCTCTGTCCCTCGCTTCCCCTCCTCCTTCCCAGATCTCCCTCTATCTTCCTGTCTCCACCTATATCCTTCCTTTGTCCTGCCCCCCTGACATCAGTCTGAAGAAGGGTCTCGACCTGAAACGTCACCCATTCCTTCTCTCCCGAGATGCTGCCTGATCTGCTGAGTTACTCCAGCATTTTGTGAATAAACAGGTATGTAGGTTAATTGGCTTTCTGCATGTGTAAATTGTCCCTAGTGTATGTAGGATATTGTTAATGTGCGGGGATTGCTGGTCGGTGCAGACTCGGTGGGCCGAAGGGCCTGTTTCCGCGCTGTATCTCTAAGCTAAACTGAAATCTTGTAAATACATGGTGTTATTTCCTGTCGACAATTCGAAACAAATAACTTATTGACCAGTTTTGAGAATTTGTTGGCAAGTTGTTCATCTCTAAAGTCTGAAACTAAAGTTTAAAGTCTAAAAGAGTTGGCTAGCTTAAATAGCAGCACCCCACCCAAAAAGAAAAATCAATGTAGTCAGTGAGAGATCAAATAAGCTGAAACGGAGTTCGGGACGAGTCAAATAGAATAAAATCATCCAGGAATCAGAGAAGTTGAAGAAAAGCAGAAGAAATTAGAAGCTGTGGAGAGAAATGCAATTAAAGTAAATGAGAGCAGAGAGTTTCCAAAGAAACCAAAGAGATAGTGGGAGGGCTACACCCCTGATAGATTGGGCTGAGTCCACCACTCGTGTTATTCCCTGTAATAAGCAGCTTCTATTACATATTCATAGTTTGCAAAATAATACATGAATCAAAACTGCTTTCCATGCAGCTTGCCATCGTCTACCATCAAATTCAGACAGTGCCAGGCATCTCTGTGAGGCACTCGAGCCCACCGTTCACGGAACGCTGTTTCCACTAGTGGGAGAGTCCAGGACCAGAGGTCATAGCCTCAGAATCAAAGGACGTTCTTTTAGGAAGGAGATAATAGACAATAGACAATAGGTGCAGGAGTAGGCCATTCGGTCCTTCAAGCCAGCACCACCATTCAATGTGATCATGTCCGATCATTCTCAATCAGTACCCCATTCCTGCCTTCTCCCCATACCCCCTGACTCCGCTATCCTTAAGAGCTCTATCTAGCTCTCTCTTGAATGCATTCAGAGAATTGGCCTCCACTGCCTTCTGAGGCAGAGAATTCCACAGATTTACAACTCTCTGACTGAAAAAGTTTTTCCTCATCTCCGTTCTAAATGGTCTACAGTATTCTTAAACTGTGGCCCCTGGTTCTGGACTCCCCCAACATTGGGAACATGTTTCCTGCCTCTAACGTGTCCAACCCCTTAATAATCTTAATAATCTTATATGTTTCGATGCTGGGCTTGTTAGCGATGCATCTACTCTTTGCATGTATTCACACTAGTTCTATGTTATCCCACTTTCCCATCCACTCCCTTACACATTAGCGACAATTTTGCAGAGGCTAATTAACCAACAAACCCACATGTCTTTGGGATGTGGGAGGAAACCGGGGCACCGGAAGTAACCCACGCGGTCATGGTGAGAACGTGCAAACTCCGCGCAGACAGCACCGGAGGTCAGGATCGAACCTGGGTCTCTGGCGCTGTGAGGCAGAAGCTCTATCCGCTGCGCAAATGTTTTTTTTTGTCATTCATTTATATTCATTTGCAATCAAAATCAGTGGGAGCTTCTATGTTGATCCATTTACTCTGAAGCTTAGTGTGGGGAGCAGGGAAAATGCCACAGAGGCAACGATTAAGAGTGCAAATGGGATCTATTCTTTCCTGAGAAAGTAAAAATCAGACAAAATGGAAAGAAAATGATCGTGACATTTTGGCTGCGAGACGGAACAAGCTATTGCTGAATAGAAATGACCTTGCCACGTACAGTAAAACTCCGTTAATCAAGCTTGCTAGGGACCTCAGTAGTGCTGAACTGGCAGTTTCAATTAATTCTCCTTCGCACTTTTTAATTCATTTATTTTAGTGCCCAATAGTTTAACGACTTTTCTAGTTAACCGTTGAGTTTCAGGGGCGTGCGTGCAGTGCGGCCCACCTATGTTAAGTAGAGCACAGTAAGCAGCAGCCCTTAAGTGGGTAATAGAGCAGAGTTTTACCACAGTTAACCTTCTTCTGAATTATTTTCTCCATTTTGCTCTCTTACTTTCCAAGCGAAAAATAGGTCCTGTTAACTCATATGTGCTGACAAAGACAAAAATAAGTAGTCAATATCTCTGAAGCTCTTTTTGAGAAGTGTTAGGTGGAGCTGCCGCCTCACAGCGCCAGTGACCCAGGTTTAACAATGACCTCGAGTGCTGCCCTTCCATCTACCTCACCAGAGCCCTTCGAGCTATCTTTAATCGGACTTTACTGGACTTTATCGTGCACTAAACATTACACCCTTTATCCTGCATCCGTATACTGTGGATGGCTTGATTGTAATCATGTATTGTCTTTTTTCACAAAATGCTGGAGTAACTCAGCAGGTCAGGCAGCATCTCAGGAGAGAAGGAATGGGTGACGTTTCGGGTCGAGACCCTTCCTCAGACTGATGTCAGGGGGGGCGGGACAAAGGAAGAATGTAGGTGGAGACAGGAAGATAGAGGGAGAGAGTAGGAGGGCAGGAGTAATCACAGAGGGGGAGCAGCGAGAGAGCATGTTGCTAAACTCTCGTCGAAGAGAGACTGGAGAACCTCTTCAAAGTGGACATACCTTGAGGAGAAATCGCAGTGGAGCAACAGGTAGTATAAGAAAATAACTGCAGATGCTGGTACAAATCGAAGGTATTTATTCACAAAATGCTGGAGTAACTCAGCAGGTCAGGCAGCATCTCAGGAGAGAAGGAATGGGTGACGTTTCGGGTCGAGACCCTTCTTCAGACTGATGTCAGGGGGGCGGGACAAAGGAAGGATATAGGTGGAGACAGGAAGATAGAGGGAGAGAGTAATCACAGAGGGGGAGCAGCGAGAGAGCATGTTGCTAAACTCTCGTCGAAGAGAGACTGGACACCAAAAAAAACAAAAGTCTGAAGAAAAGTCTCGACCCGAAACTTCACCCATTCCTTCTCTCCAGAGATGCTGCCTGTCCCGCTGAGCTACTCCAGCAGTTTGTGCCTATCTTCGGTGTAAACCAGCAATTGCAGTTCCCTCGTACACAAAATGACTTTTCACTGAACCTCAGTACATGTGACATCAATAACAAACGAAACTACACTAAACATTTTCAGAGCCATTCATTCATTCATTCATTCGTCAGTCATCACCAGTATGATAAGATGAAGCTACAAAACAAAATGATCAGTTGAATAAATATTAACCAGCAGGAAATTTAGAATGGAAAATGAAAAAAAAATGTTACTACTTGATGGTACTACAAGTGAATAGACTATTTGGCCTTTGTCAACTTGCGATGTATGGGAGCTAGCATGTTGGTTGCTGTGTTTCCATTACTAACTCATTGAATACACTTTAGGACGTATTTACTAGCTCTAATGCACTTTGTGATGTGCCAAGATGCTTGTGAATTGCATGAAGCACATAATTTACCGCAGTTTTCTCCATTGGACAGAGTTCCAGCCCAATGATCATCAAACCTGCAAATCATAGAACAGAGAACATGGCACTCCGGAGCAAGCCCCTCAACCCACAACGTTTGTGCCGAACATGATGCCAAGTTAAACGGATCTCATCTACATGTACATGATCCATATCCCTCTATTCCCCGCATTTCTATATGCCTATCTAAAAGCCTCTTAAACGATTAGATGAATCCCATCTGCTTGATGGTTACGGGGAGAAGGCAGGAGAATGGGGTCAAGAGGGAAAGATAGATCAGCCATGATTGAATGGCGGAGTAGGCTTGATGGGCTTGAATGGCCTAATTCTGCTCCTATCACTTATGACCTTATGCTTGCACCTGGTCCATACCTCTCCATCCCCTGCCTAGTCATCTGCCTGTCTAAATGCCCCTTGAGTTAATTGAGGGGTTCTTTATATATCTCATAGTGATGTTGGTTGCAATGGTGCGAGGGTGGTGGTAGCAATGTATTCGATTTTACTTTAGGTTTTTGGGTTTAGTTTTTTGTCACGCGTACCGAGATACAGGTGCTCCTCAACTTACGATGGAGTGACGTTCCGAGAAACCCATCGGAAACCAAAAATATCGTAAGTCGAAATGCATTGAATACACGTGATCACGTGGCCGGAAGTGAGCAGCGGCTCGCTACGGGTCGCTGCCGTTTGCACCATCGCAAAGTCGAAATATCGTAAGTCAAGGCATCATAAGTCGGGGAGCATCTGTACAGTGAAAAGTATTTGTTGCGTGCTAACCAGTCGATGGAAAGACTATACATGATTACAATCGAGCCGTCCACAGTGTACAGATACATGATAAAAGGAATAACGTTTAGTGCAAGATAAAGTCCAGTAAAGTTCGATTAAAGATAGTCCAAGGGAATCCCATGAGGTAGACAGTGGCTCAGGACCGCTCTCTAGTTTTTGATAGAATGGTTCAGTTGCCTGATAACAGCTGGAATGAAACTGTCTCTGAATCTGTTGTGCGTTTTCACATTTCTATACCTCTTGCCTGATGGGAGAGGGGAGAAGAGGGAGTGACCAGGATGAGACTTGTCCTTGCATATGCTGATGGCCTTGCCGAGGCAGCGTGAAGTGCAGATGGTCTGGGCTGCGTTCACAATTCTCTGCATTCTCTTGCGGTCTTGGATGGAGCTGTTCCCAAACCAAGCTGTGAAGCATCCCAATGATGGTTCCTTGTGCAGTTGAACAAGATGGTGCGATGGTGAACACATCAGGCATTAGCTTCACCTTCATGGCCCTATTTGTCAGGCCTGGTATCAAATCCTCAAATGACTTTCACTCAAGAACTGATATCACCAACCTCCTAATTCTTTCATACTCTGACTTTCATACCTCAAACTTTCATACTCTGCCAATGATGCACATATTACAGTGAGGAGGTGACTGGAAGGGTGTGATGGATGTTTCTCTTTTTTTGTTTGCTTTGTGTTGGTTTGTGATTGTGTGTGTAATTGCTTATTTTTATTGCTCTTATTGTTGGACTGTGGGTGACAAAATCTCGTCCAAAAGACTTGTTTTTTTGGATGACAATAAAGGTTATTCTGATTCTGATTCTGATTCTGATTACCACAATCTGGTTTAGTGAGCAGTCAAGAGAGCTGGAGTTTACACGTCCTCCCTGTGACCGTGTGGGTTTCCTCCAGGTGCTCCAGTTTCTGCCCATGTTCCAAAGACCTGTGGGTTTGTAGGACAGTCGGCAACTGTAAATTGCCCGTCTTGTGTAGGGAGTTGATGAGAAAGTGGGAAAACATAGAACCAGTGTGAACAGGTGATCGATGGTCAGCGTGAACGCGGTGGGCTGAAGGGCCTGTTTCCAGGCTGCATCTCTTAACTAAACTAGTAGCGCTATAAAACATAATCTCCAAACAAGATTGGATGCCAGTCAGAACCAACAGTGTTGAATAAAACATACCCATAGTGGTCAAAATTAAATGACCCGAACAAGGACCTTGATTTTGCAAAATGCTCGGGGCTACAAGAACATCCAGAATTAAGCAGAATATATAAATGGTTATATATTTTAATACAATCACATGAGTGCACTATCAAATCCCATTAACTATGCTTCTATAATGTTCCTACACCACATCTCGTGAGCCATGTATGTAACCCCTTCAGTCATCACCATTAACTTCTAGAAACCATACTCATGGGATTACAATCCATTGCTGATGAAGTGCCCCACATAATACCCTTTATATAAATACTCTTTACCGAGTTTCCTTGGGATATCTGCAGATTTTCCACTGGGGTTGCAGTGATTGGGAAAAAAAAACTCCTCGAGGAAATTCAATCACTACGAACACTTAATTTTAAAAAAAACTTTAATTGTACATGCAGAGGGGAATGTATTTTTTTATCCTGACTGAACATGAGCTCATAAAAAGATTAAAATGGAAAAAGTAGAAAGATTGTTGAGGTTTCATTTCTTCAAGTTAATGACTTTGCATTGGATTCCTACTCGAATGAAATGAAAGTCAAAACCCTGCAGATGCTGGAACGCTAAAATTACAAAAAGAAAATTCTGCAAACACTCATCCGGTCAAGCAGCATCCGTGGATTGAGAACAGATTGGTTGATTGATGCTTTGTTATCACATGTGACATGTCACAGTGAAATTCTTTGTTTTGCGTACCATACACAAGGTATACAAAGAGTCGCTATGTATAGGGCACCAACAAAGTAACAAAGTGTTCGATGCAATCCCCCAATGGTCTCCCTTTGTTCTCGTGCCCCCCCCCCCCCCCCCCACTCTGGGTCCCTCTTTGTTCTCTGCTTAATAATGTTTTGGATTAAAAAAACCTTTGTCAGCTGTATTTGGTTAAGCACTTTAAATAAAATGCAGCGTGGTTCTGAGGAACAACTGTAAGTACTGTATGTTAGAGAAGACACAGAGTGCTGGAGTCAATAGAAGGGAGGCTGGTTTGTGTGATGGTCTGGGCCGCGTCCACAATTCACTGCAACTTCCTGTGGTCTTGGATGGAGCTGTTCCCAAACCAAGCTGTGATGCATCCCAATAAAATGCTTTCCATGGTGCATCTGTAGAAGTTGGTGAGGGTCGTTGGGGACAGTATGGAAAAATCAGCTGGGTTTAGACTGGTTGGATTCACCCCACAGATGACGTGTAGTTGCAACAGTAATCCCACTCAGTGTAAAAGGAAGCGCAGGTTCGTAAATTTGGTATATATGCTTCACTGAGGAGGCAAATATGCGAAGCTACAATCTGCGGAGGATGACTGATTATGATTATGACTGATGCCTCTGAGACCAGAATCCCGCCTAAACATTAAACACCCTTGACTCCCAAGTCAAATCCAAAATTATTTATGGTATTAATAACCAAGTAGCTGGAACAAGTGGTAGTAGGTCTGGACCCAAAGACAATTTAGGGCATTTAAAATATCTATTGCTTATTATGACAATGTATTCACCTTAACCTTCACCTTAAACCTATGCCCTCTGGTTTTGATTCCCCTACTCTGGGCAACAGGCTCTGTGCGTCCACCCAATCTATTCCTCTCATGGATTTTATTCACAAGCCTCTTCTGTAAAGCGGAAAATTCTAACAGCAGAGAACAAGCACCCAGAGGCGAATATTTAAAGGAATGTTAAATGCGTCCCTTTTAGCCAGGAAGTGGCTCAATGTTAATTTTCCAATATCGATTCCAGTATTGTCACTTCCAGAGTAAACACTGAAGTTGTGAAGGTTTATTGATTGCACAGAGATAAATGGCAGAGTGAATCAATTTACAATTGAGATCTTCAACCCAAAGCTAAAATCACTGCACTTTTATTCAGGAAGAACTTTTAAATGTAAAGTAAAAATAATGACAGAATGTGATTAAGTAATGCTAAGCTGAATTCCGCTTGACAACCCTTGGGAATCAAAGCTACGTGTGCTTGGTTTTGCATTGAACAGGCAGAACCCATTGCTAGGTTGCTGCACAGTAATGTTAGTAGAAAGTACAATTTAGCTTAGTTTAGAGATACAGCATGGAAACAGGCTTTTCGGCCCACTGTGTCCATGCTGACCATCGATCACCCGTTTGCACCAGTTCTAGGTTATCGCACCTTCACATAACTTACTACACAGTTGTCAGGGGTTATGGGGAGAAGGCAGGGGAATGGCGTTAGGAGGGAGAGATTGATCAGTCATGATTGACGTGATGGGCCGAATGGCCTAATTTTGCTCCCATCAATTATGACCTTATGACCTTATGACACACAAGGGGCAATTAGGCTACAAACCCGCACATCTTTGGGATGTGGGATGAAATCAAAGATCCCACAATGAAAGGAAAAACTGGGTGAAGGAAAATGCATCTGAGGGAAAGAGAGAGAGAGAGAGAGGGAGAGAGAGAGAGAGAGAATAAGAGATTAAAAAGAGAGAAAACAGAGAAGAAAAGCGAAGGAACAATAAAAAATGATGAGAAGTGAATCATTGGAATTGATTGGCACAGACGGCTGTGGAGGCCAAGACATTGGGTATTTTTAAAGCGGAGATTGATAGCTTCCCGATTAGTATGGGCGTCAAAGGTTACGGGGAGAAGGCAGAAGAATGGGGTTGAGAGGGGGAAATAGACCAGCCATGATTGAATGGCGGAGTAGACTCGATGGGCCGAATGGCCTAATTCTGCTCCTATGTCGTGGTCTAAGAGCATGGGACCGAGAGAGCATGAGACAAAACCCACACTGCTAATAGTTATGTTAATGCAGCAAGCGAGAGAGAGGACCTGTGGGAAATATTGATGATAATGAGATAATGCTAATCAGAGAAAGCTCATCAAAAATGCTGAGTATATTGGGATAATAGTAATGGGGAAACAACAATGGCAGAATGCCACTGGGAGGTATTATCCAGGGTTTGCATAAGTGCTTTTCAAATCCATGCAACGTAACTTGCAAAATGGCAATTCAATCTCATCAAAAGTTTATATTATTTTGTGACAAGCTGTTATTTGCTAATCATTCCCAATCTAGAATTTCAGTTTTGTTCATTAACAATTTTTACGTTACAGAAATAAATGGTATGTTTAAATGCTCTGGGGAAACAATTTTCACAGCTGGTTAAAAAAAAAAAGGCTATTTGTATTTTTATAGCATTTTTACTATTACAAAAGATATCTCAATTCGCTTCACATGAGCCATGAGAGATAAAAGATCTCAGAAGATGAAGAAAAACTTGCAAAGAGTTGATGTGAAGAACATTGTTTCAGTGCAATAAACGGTAATAATCTCTGAAAAAGTGCGGAATAAAGACATTCCTTGCGATCGGGGTGGAATATTTGCAAGTGTGCTGCTGGCACTTGCCACTGATTTTGCTATCAGTTTAAGGGTGTCCATCTGTGAGTGTGTCACAGAAGCTGCCATTTTTATACCTTGCCTAGCTTCCTTTCCAACAAGAGTCATGCAGCGTGGAAGCAGGCCCCTCGGCCCAACTTGCCCACACCGACCAACATGCCCCATCTCCACTACATAGAAACATAGAAATATAGAAAATAAGTGCAGGAGGAGGCCATTTGGCCCTTCTAGCCAGCACCGCCATTCATTGTGACTATGGTTGATCATCCACAATCAGTAACCCGTGCCTGCCTTCTCCCCATATCCTTTGATTCCGCTAGCCCCTAGAGCTCTATCTAACTCTCTTTTAAATTCATCCAGTGAATTGGCCTCCACTGCCTTCTGTGGCAGAGAATTCTGCAAATTCTGGGTGAAAAGGTTTTTCTCACCTCAGTTTTAAATGGCCTTCCCTTTATTCTTAGGCTGTGGCCCCTGGTTCTGGACTCCCCCAACATTGGGAACATTTTTCTTTGTCCAGTCCTTTTATAATTTTATACGTTTCTATAACATCCCCTCTCATCTAAATTCCAGTGAATACAAGCCTCGTCTTTCCAATCTTCCCCAATATGACAGTCCTGCCATCCCAGGGATTTACCTCGTGAACCTACGCTGCACTGCCTCAATAGCAAGGATGTCCTTCCTCAAATTAGGAGACCAAAACTGCACACTATACTCCAGATGTGGTCTCACCAGGGCTATGTACAACTGCAGAAAGACCTCTTTACTCCTATACTCTAATCCTCTCATTATGAAGGCCAACATGCCATTGCTTTCTTCGCTGCCTGCTGTACCTGCATGTTTACTTTCTGTGACTGGTGTACCAGGACAGCCAGGTCTCATTGCACTTCCCTTTTACCTAATCTGGCACCATTGAGATAATAATCTGCCTCCTTGTTTTTGCCACCAATGTGGATAACCTCACATTTATCTACATTATACTGCATCTGCCCTGCATCCGCCCACTCACTCAACCTGTCCAAGTCACCCTGCAACCTCCTAACATCCTCTTTACAGTTCAAACTGCCACCTAGCTTTGTGTCATCTGCAAATTTGCTAGTGTTACTTTTAATTCCATCATCCAAATCATTAATATATATTGTAAATAGCTGCGGCCCCAGCACTCCACTTGCCACTGCCTGCCATTCTGAAAAAAACATGTTTATTCCTATTCTTTGCTTCCTGTCTGCCAACCAATTCTCTATCCATGTCAACACCCTACCCCCAATACCATGTGCTCTAATTTTGCCCACTAATCTCCTGTGTGGGACTTTATCAAAGTCTTTCTGAAAGTCCAGATACACTACATCCACTGGCTCTCCTTCATCCATTTTACATGTCACATCCTTAAAAGATTCCAGAAGATTAGTCAAGAAGGATCTCCTCTTCATAAATCCATGCTGACTTGGACCAATCCTTTTATTGCTATCCAAATGTGCCGTTATTACTTACATTGCCGTTATTGGAGTTTTGGTCTCCAAATTTGAGGAAGGATATTCTTGCTATTGAGGGCGTGCAGCGTAGGTTTACTAGGTTAATTCCCGGAATGGCGGGACTTTCATATGTTGAAAGACTGGAGCGACTAGGCTTGTATACACTGGAATTTAGAAGGATGAGAGGAGATCTTATCGAAACGTATAAGATTATTAAGGGGTTGGACACGTTAGAGGCAGGAAACATGTTCCCAATGTTAGGAGAGTCCAGAACAAGGGGCCACAGTTTAAGAATAAGGGGTAGGCTATTTAGAACTGAGATGAGAAAAAACTTTTTCAGTCAGAGAGTTGTGAATCTGTGGAATTCTCTGCCTCAGAAGGCAGTGGAGGCCAATTCTCTGAATGCATTCAAGAGAGAGCTGGATAGAGCTCTTAAGGATAGCGGAGTCAGGGGGTATGGGGAGAAGGCAGGAACGGGGTACTGATTGAGAATGACCAGCCATGATCACATTGAATGGCGGTGCTGGCTCGAAGGGCCGAATGGCCTACTCCTGCACCTATTGTCTATTGTCTATTGTCTACTTCTTTAATAATTGACTCCAGCATCTTCCCCACCACCGATGTCAGGCTAACTGGTCTATAATTTCCCTGTTTTTTTTCTTGCTCGTTTCTTGAAAAGTGGGATAACATTAGCTACCCTCCAATCCACAGGAACTGATCCTGAATCTATAGAACATTGGAAAATGAGATCCCGAATCGATAGAACATTGGAAAATTAGTCCCACCTGCCGGCATTTGGCCCATTTCCCTCTAAACCTGTCCGACCCATGTACCTGTTCAAACGTTTTTTAAACGTTGTGATTGTGACTGCCTCAGTTTCTGGCAGCTTCTTCCATGTGTAAAAACGTTGCCCCTCAGGTTTCTATTATCTATTTTCCCTCCTCACCTTAAACCGTTGTCCTCTGGTTCTTGATTCCACTACTCTGTATAAAAGACTTTGTGCTTCTACCCTATCTTTTCCTCTCACGATCTTAGACAACTCTATAAGATCACCCCTCATCCTCCTGCATAGCAAGGAATAAAGTCCTAGCCTGCTCAACCTCTCACTATGGCTCAGGCCCATGTGTTCTGGCAACATCCTCGTAAATCTTTTCTGCACCCTTTCCAGCTTAACAACATCTTTCCTCTAACAGGGTGACCAAAACTGAACACAATACACTAAAATAAGTCAAAACTCATCGAGAACTACACTCCCCTTAGAGCTGGTCAATGTCAGATATAAGATTTAATGGCATTCAAATAGATATGAATGTTTCTAATATAAATATTCAATGCTTGGCTTATTAACAATAACTGCATCAGTGCAGGGGAACATAGCAATAAACAGCATGGCAACCAATCTTAATTCATTTTAATTGGAAAGAGATCACTGAACTGAAAATCAGTTCCAAATCTTTTATGCAGGTCAAATTATTAAAAAATCCTGCAAAGCTGAGATGCGGGTGGCACGGTGGCGCAGCGGTAGAGTTGCTGCCTTACAGCGCCAGAGACCCAGGTTCAATCCTGTCTACGGGTGCCTGTCTGTACGGAGTTTGTACGTTCTCCCTGTGACTTGAGTGGGTTTTCTCCGGAAGCTCCGGTTTGCTCCCACACTCTAAAGACGTACATGTTCGTAAACTAATTGGCTTGGTATAAATGTAAATTGTTGCTAGTGTGTGCAGGATAGTACAGGTGTGCGGGGACGCTGGTCGGTGTGCACTCGGTGGCCCGAAGGACCTGTTTCCGCGCTGTAGCTCGAAACTAAACTAAAGTCTGAAGAAGGGTCTCGACCCGAAACATCACCCATTCCTTCACTCCAGAGATGCTGCCTGTCCCACTGAGTTACTCCATCATTTTGTGTCTGTCTTAATTTTAAAGTAAGACAGTCACAAAAAGGCTGGAGTAACTCAGTGGGAAATGTGGCTTGGGCAAGTGTCCTAGTCAATTAATTTGCCTTATGGAACTTGAAAACATTGACGAAAAGCCCAGAGTTTTGATATCGTCAAGGCCCTGAAGATACAATGGAAACATTCCATTGACTGTGTACAGAAGAATCAGAATTTATGAATGAAACAATCTTGAAATCTGGAGCTTTGCATTTTTCAGATGAGCAAATGTTTTAGTGTCATAATCCAACAAGTGATAAACAGTGCACATGCCATCAAATATTTTCCATTAGCAGAGTTGAAAGGCGGAAATCTTTTAAGTGACTGCCGCATTCTAGTGTTTATTGCTTGGGCTGCATATCACCGTGAGTTTAATTGATATTGTAAACCAACAAATAGATGTGTACTTTGCACAAATAAAACATTATATATCAATTGCAGCTAACACAAAGATATGGTCCTGACCAGCATAGAGTCATAAGGTCATAAGGAATAGGAGTAGTATTAGGCCATTCGGCCCATCAAGTCTCCTCCGCCATTCAATCATGGCTGATCTATCACCCCTCCTAACCCCATTCTCCTGCCTTCTCCCTATAACCTCTGACACCTGTACTAATCAAGAATCGAAGGTAGACACAAAATGCTGGAGTAACTCAGCAGGACAGGCTGCATCTCCGGAGAGAAGGAATGGGTGACATTTCAGGTCAAGACCCTTCTTCAGACTGATCAACTTCTACACACTAATCAAGAATCTATCTATCTCTGCCTTAAAAATATCCACTGACGTAGCCTCCACAGCCTTCTGTGGCAAAGAATTCCACAGATTCACCACCCTCTGACTAAAGAAACTTCTCCTCATCTTATAGAGTCGTTCAACATGGAAACAGGCCCTGCGATACAAATCGCCCCTGCTGGCCACAATGCCCCAACTAAGCTAGTTCCCATTTGCCTGCGTATTGCCCATACTCCTCTAAACCATCCCTATGTATGTACCTGTCCAAATGTCTTTAAATATTGTTATTGTACCTGCTTCAACTACTTCCTCTGGCAGCTGGTTCCATACACCCTCTGTGAGATGAAGTTGTCCCTCAGGTTTCGATTACATTTATCCCCTCTCACCTTAAACCTGTGGCCACGACTTGTTGATTACCTTACCCAGCTTATCAATTCCCCTCATGATTTTATATAAGATCACCCTTCATCTCCCTGCATTCCAAGGAATAAAGTCTTTGACCGCTGACCACTCCCTATAATTTAGGCCCTAAGTCAGCATCTAGTACTTATTGTGCAAGTGGGAGGCACAGTGGCACAGTTGATGGAGCTGCTGTCTCACGGCGCCAGAGACATGGGGTTCTATCCTGTTCACCAGGTGATGGAGGTTTGTAGGTGCCTTAACCAACCTGATCTCCCAGTGGCTGAGCACTTCAACTCCCCCTCCCACTCCCAGTCGACCTTTCTGTCATGGGCCTCCTCCAGTACCATAGTGAGGCCCACCGGAAATTGGAGGAACAGCACCTCATATTTTGCCTGGGCAGCTTGCAGTCCAGCGGTATGAACATTGACTTCTCCAACTTTTGATAGTTCCTCTGTCCCTCTCTTCCCCTCCCCCTTCCCAGATCTCCCACTGTCTTCCTGTCTCCACCTATATCCTTCCTTTGTCCCGCCCCCCTGACATCAGTCTGAAGAAGGGTCTCGACCCGAAACGTCGCCCATTCCTTCTCTCCTGAGATGCTGCCTGACCTGCTGAGTTACTCCAGCATTCTGTGAATAAATACCTGAGGTTTGTAGGTGTTTTGGCCTCTGTCAAAATGCCTGTTATGTGTATGGAGTGGATGAGAAAGTGGGATGGTTCAATGGTTCAATGGTTTTTTACTGGTCACATATGCAACTGCACAGTTAAATTCTTCTTGCATTTTTACACATGCTGGCCTTGCCATGTTTTGGTCCATTTCCAAAGCCCGAAGTCCGGTTGGCCCACGTCCCTCTCCTCGTCCGGCCATCTTTGGGTTCAGGGGGGGAGTCTCTTGCATGTCGACCTAGAAGGCGCTGGAGGCATTACTTCCTACTGGCCCTTGCTCCTCGCGTCTGATGTCTTCAGCTCCCTTCAGGTGGGACTTAGACCGAGGAACCTTTGGGTGGGGCCACGGCCCACCGAGCATTCAGACAGGATCTCGCTGACCGACAAGCCTCTGGTCTTCCAGAACTCGTGTGAATGTGTGACATTGGTCGGTGTGGACTTAGTGGGCCAAAGGGCCTGTTTCCATGCTATATCTCTAAACTAAACTAAACTAAACTAAAGTAAATTCTAATCACGTATCAATTCAGAGCTGGACATGATGTTGCCCCCTAGAATATAGAATGGCCGAAAGGGGATATAAATTGGTAAATTGTATAAAATCAGACTACATTGGAGAACTTTTTCAATGAGCTGGCGTAGGCACCACAGGCCAGATGGTCATCTTTGCTCTGTGAGATTCTATGGGATAAACATTCATCCTTGGGTGCTTGCACTAAAGAGGAAATATCATAGTCAAAGGAATTGAACAGCAAACGTTGAGTACAATGAGTGGGAAGCATGATGTTGTATTTATAGCTGGGACATATTTGTACCCTGTGATTCCCTGGTCAATTTGACTGAATATAAAACTATTAGAAAAACATGTACAAATGAAGAGAGATAATAATAATGTTGTGCTAATTGTTTAACCAAGATATCTTGTTGATGGTAGAGCAAACTAGAGTGGCCAAAGGTCTATAAAAGAATAAAAGGACGTACCTTTAGAAAAGGGATGAGGAGGAATTTCTTTAGTCAGAGGATGATGTACCTGTGGAATTCATTGATGGCTGTGGAGGCCAAGTCAATGGATATTTCTAAGGCAGAGATTGACAGGTTCTTGCTTAGTATGACTGTCAGGGGTTATGGGGAGAAAGCAGGAGAAGGGGGTTGAAAGATAGATCAGCCATGATTGAATGGCGGAGTAGACTTGATGGGCTGAATAGCCTAATTCTGCTCCTAGAACTTATGAACTTATACAGCTATCCTTTCTCTTATTTCCCTCAAGCATCAAGAATATATAATACTTATTAAGCTTCAGGAAGATTTATGACACAATAGCTCATTTTAGGGAAATGAGTAAAATACTGGATAAAATTCAGTTTGAGCTGGAGAAGTCAGAATGAAAAAGCTGATGAGACACAGAGAGAAAACATCTATGCTGACTTATAGTAGTAATTTTAAATAGCCTCATACAGTTTTTTCCCTTGGAATGCTGTCATTTGTACATTTGATTATCATGGGTATTCTGGTAGCTCTGCTTTTCTGTGCAGGCAAGCAGTTCAAATGTAAATTAGAGATTCTGTTTTAATCAGGGGTGTTAATCTTCAAAAGTGTCGTTGCTGCAATTCTACTGTCAGCACTTATTCAGGAAAGAGCAGAGCAGAAGTACAAGAGGAAAAAGTTTCAGTCTCTCTCCCCCGTTAAGGTGGAATCAGCAAGTCCCAAGCTATGGGGTTTTCTAAAAACCTCACCAGACAGGAGGGTTGGAAGAGTCAATCGATTCACCTCCATGTTGTTTGTGCTTCAATTAAAATGGCTACCATTTTGGACACTCACATCTCATAGGCAGCCATGTCTTCTGGAAACACAACCAAAAATCTCTCTTGTACATGACGCCAACTAATTTCAATCAATAGTCAACTTATTTGTCACATACACATAAATGTGTAGTGAAATTAAAAATTACCCGCAGCTCAACAATAAGACCAATAAAATAAGTAATAAAAATATGCAATAACACATACAATCATAAACCAAACAAAAGAAACATCCATCACAGTGAGTCTCCTCCAGTCACCTCCTCACTGTGATGGAAGGCCAGAATGTCTTTTTCTCTTCCCCTGCCGTCTTCTCCCGCGGTCAGGCTTTTGGAGTTGCCACGTCGGGGTGGTCGGGGCTCCCGACACTGAAGCGCCGCGCCGGACGGTGAAAGGTCCGCTGAGGGCCGACCCAAGCCCCGCGATTCGGGGCGGGCGAAGACGCTGCCGCTGCCGCTGCCGCTGCCGCTGCCGCTGCCGCTGCCGCTGCCGCTGCCGCTGCCGCTGCCGCTGCCGCTGCCGGAGCTCCCAATGTCGGCCCCCACCCAGGGCAGGGGCCTGCGGGCTTCCGACGTCCACGCGGCCCGCGCCGAAGCCTCCGGAGACGAGTCGCAGCTGCTCCCGCAGCCTCCGAAGGCAGCCAGCGCCGCAGGTGGTGAATCCGGGCCGCGGGCTCTGCGAACCAGAGCCCAAGTGGTCCCAGCCGAAGGCCGCCAGCTCCAGTTGCATGGCCGATGGTAGGCCGCAGCGGGAACGGAGACACGACACAGAAACAAAGGTCGCGTCTCCGTTCGGGTGAGACACTTTTACAGTTCCCTCCCCCCCCCCACATAACACACAACCACAAACACTACATCATATTTAAACTACAATTAAGACAAAAACAACAAAAAACACAAAAGACAAACGAACTGCAGGCAAGCCGCAGCTGTGAGGGCAGGGCTGGCTCCTCTTTCTTGGAGACACTTTTTCATCCATTGGAGTATTTTCAAAGGGTAGCCAATATTAGGGTGCTGAGGCAATATAATAAGGACAAGGTGGCACAACGGTAGAGTTGCTGCCTTGCTGCACTTATAGTGCCAGAGACCCGGATTCAATCCTGACTACGGATGCTGTCTGTACGGAGTTTGTACGTTCTCCCCCTGACCTGCGTGGGTTTTCTCTGAGAACTTCGGTTTCCTCCCACACTCCAAAGACGTACAGGTTTGTATATTAACTGGCTTGGTATAAATGTTTTCATTCTCCCTCGTGTAGGGTAATGTTAACGTGTGGGGATCGCTGGTCGATGCGGACTCGGTGGGCTGAAGGGCCTGTTTCCGTGCAGTATCTCTAATGTCTAAAAGTCTAAATGCAGCAGTGTCTTCTGGAAACACAACCAAAAACCTCTCTTGCCCTGCGTCCTTCATGACCTCAGCCTATTTGGAGACACTTTTCCAATCAATGAAGTATTTTCAAAGCCTAGCCAATATTGTGGTGCTGAGGCAATATAATGAAGATAAAATAAGTGAAGAGAGGTAGTAATCATGTTGTGCTAATTGTTCAACCAAGATATCTTGTTCGGGATCGAATTCGGGTAATTTTTAGTTTTTTAGTTTTAGAGATACAGCGTGGAAACAGGCCCTTCGGCCCACCGGGTCCACACCGACCAGTGATCCCAACATATTAACACTATCCTACACACACTAGGGACACTTTTTACATTTACTAAGCCAATTAACCTACAAACCTGTACGTCTTTGGAATGTCTACTCAATAACCAAAGTCTGTAGTCTCTTTATTGCTCTGGTTTATTTTCACACACATGTTTAGACCGTAATGTTGTATCCTTATTGTTTCGATGTGGTTATGCTTTATTCTTAATTGTTAACCGTTTGTTTGTGTTGTCATTTGTGAGCGGAGCACCAAGGCACATTCCTTGTATATGCACATACTTGGCCAATAAACTTATTAATTAATTAATTCATTCATTCATTCATGTGGGAGGAAACCGAAGATCTCGGAAAAAACCCACGCAGGTCACGGGGGAACGTACAGAATCCGTACAGACAACACCCCGTAGTCGGGATCGAATCCGGGTCTCCGGTGCTGCATTCGCTGTAAGGCAGCAACTCTACCACTGTGCCACAGTGCCGCACGGCAAACTAGAGGAGCCAAAGACAAACAGCTATCCTCTCTCTTATTTCGTTCAGGCATCAGGAATATAGGCCAACCAGAGGTCGGATGGGCCCGCGGTGGGTGCCGAAGGTCGGACTAGAACAAAGAGGGACCTTGTGTTGGGGGGGGAAGGGGGTTCGAGAACAAAGAGGGACCATTGGGGACTGTAATGAATACGTTGAAACTTTGTCGGCGCCCTATGCAAGGCGACTCTTTGCATACACTGTGATGGTACGCAAAACAAAGAGTTTTACTGTTTTGTGAGGAACACAAAGAATATTTTCTCTATTTTCCTCAAGGCGATGGCATGGGTTATTTTTACCTCTATGTAGCTCATCGTGGTGTTCAGACAAGGCAGACCTGCTGTGGGAATTCACTTATGTTATCCAGACAGCAGTCTACATGCCAGTACCATGCTGAGGCTAAGCCTGTACTGGGTCAACTATACATCGCTGTCAATAGCCTTGAAAGGGGAAGTACCCCAAGGCCTTGTTCATGACAGCTGTGGACTTCAATCAGGCCAACCTCAAGAGTTTGCTACTAAAATAGTATCGGCACACACCTGTCCAACGAGGGGTGGCACAGTGGCGCAGTGGTAGAATTTAGCTTCACTTAGTTTAGTTTAGAGATACAGCGTGGAAACAGGCCCTTCGGCTCACCAAGGCCTCAATCACCAGCGATCCCCGCACACTACACACACTAGGGACAATTTACATTTATACCAAGCCAATTAACCTACGTCTTTGGAGTGTGGGAGGAAACCGAAGATCTCGGAGAAAACCCACGCGGTCACGGGGAGAAGATACAAAATCCGTACAGACAGCACCCGTAGTCGGGATCGAACCCGGGTCTCTGGTGCGGTAAGCGCTATAAGGCAGGACCTCTGCATCAGCAACTCTAAAGCTGCTGCCTTACAGTGCCAGAGACTTGTAGCAACATGCTCAGCATTAACAATGGCACATGTACTGTAACATTGTCCACTTGAGATCATTGGTTTGGTTTGGCCTTCATTCTGTGTGCTAACTCTTCTTGGCAACGATTATTGGCTAAATAATTGGTCTCCAAAGAATCAAAATGCCTCTAATTGAGTGGGTGAATTGGACATACATAATTAAGTGCACCTGCTGGGATGGTAATTTATAATGTCAGTTCAATCCTAATTTGGCCAAATTGAGATACCCTGATTCGATTAACACACAGTATTTTATCATGCATCAGCAAGATGGTCTTCCACAGCAGTATTAGGAGTAGAATTCTTCTCTTCTGACCTCTTCTGAAGGTAGAACTCTTCTGAAGAGTTCTGTTGAATCTGTTCTATCCACCTTGGAGTGTGGATATATCTTGATTTAATATTTCATGAGACAGGCAGCACCAGCAATCTCTTGGAACTGCATTAAAGGGTGTTTCTAGATTTTGTTTAGTTTACTTTAGAGACACAGCGCGGAAACAGGCCCTTTGGCCCACTAAGGAACAGGAAAAGGAATACTTTATTGTCACATGCGACGAGGCACAGTGAAATTCAGTGCTTGAATACACAATGTATACAAACAGCAGTCACCTATGGCGCTGACAGTTACAAAGCACGCCGGTTCCCCCTTTTGTTCCCCTCCCCCCCCAAGCCGAGTCGCCCCGGCTGGTCCCCATTGTCCTTTGTCCCCTCCCCCCCTATTGTCCATTGTTCTCCCCCTCCCCCTCATGACGGTCTCCCCATGCTGGGTCCTCCATTGTTCTCCCCCTCTCCCCTCACGGTGGTCCTCCATTGTCACGAGGTTCACCGCCGCCGAGGCTCCATTGTCGCGAGGCTTCACCGCCACCAAGGCCCCATCGTCGTGAGGCTTCCCCGCCACCAAGGCCTCATCGTTGCGAGGCTTCACCGCCACCAAGGCCTCATCGTTGCGAGGCTTCACTGCCACCAAGGCCTCATCATTGCGAGGCTTCACCACCACCAAGGCCTCGTCGTCGCGAGGCTTCACCGCTGCTGCCGCTTCACCGCCACTGAAGGAGGCGTCACTGCTTTCGATGCCCCATTTCACGCCTCTGTGGTGCCGACCCGGGCCCCAGCCGCCGGCTCCGTCGGCCGCTCTGCCGACCCAGACTCTGACACCTGAGGCCCCTGCCGGGCCATGACCAGCGATCCCTGCACACACTAGGGATAATTTACATTTATACCAAGCCAATTAACCTACAAACCTGCCCTTCTGGGAAATGTGGGAGGAAACCGGAGCACCCGGAGAAAACCCTTGTAGGTCACAGGGAGAAGGTACAAACCCCGTACAGACTAGCACCCGTAGTCAGGATCGAACCCGGGTCTCTGGCGCTGTAAGGCAGCATCACTACCGCTGCACCACTGTGTCGCCCAGGCTTCTATGTTTAAATTGGTAGGAGAGGGGACTTGAAGTGGACATGAGAGGGGTGATGACTTCCAGTACTAACTGCTCTTTTAGTTTGAGAGGTAATGGACTAGGTTGAAACAGTGCAAGTTGGTTTAAGTTAGTGCTAGCCACTCAAGTTAGGTGAATTCAACACGGCAATGAATTGTGCAGTTATCACTGCCTTGGTTGCTGGAATCATTGAATTGAACAGGCAGCATGAATAATTCACACACCTATGCTTTGTCACTGAGGCATGGGTCAGTCAGGTAGCATGGTCCCTCTGCACATTTTCTGGTACCATCCAATTTAGCTCTTAATTTGCTTTAAAAAAAATCATAACTGTTAGATACTTAAGGTTCAATTTATGTTCACTTTGCACTAACTTCACATTCAATGGAGTCTTGACTATTTACTATGTGCTCGACTAAATATTGGTTCTCACTAAAGTAATGCCATCAAAGACATTTTCTTGCACTTGTTTATGATAGAATTTAGCAACTGCAATAAATGTCAGTGGTGATGGAATCTCTATGAGGGGTAAACTGTCTCCACACAGTGCAGGCCATAGTTAATATACAGCTTATTATTTTTTGATTCATTTATTTATCTTCTCCCCCATAATTTTCGACTAGTTAGTTTCCTGGAATAGGATGCTTCAACACCATTCCTCCAACATATCTTTTTTAATTATTGATGATTGTTTTTTTTCCCCAGCAATGTGCGATTAGGTTTGGCAGTGTGCCTGCTATGTGTGATTTGGTGAGGTGCCTTGCTGTGTAGTTTTTATATATTTAGGTGCCGAGTTCTATAAATTTTATTTTATGTTGTGCTGTTAATGAGCACCAGCCTTTAATATTTAAACTTTCAATTAAACTTTCAATTGAAGATATTTCCTTGACACTACTGCTGAATGCATTAATGGAATGATTTACCAACAGTTGGCCCATTTTCTCTCTCCAAGTAAGCATCTAGCTTAAAAACTTGAAAACAGTCTGACCTGAACTTAGTTCCGTTCAGTTTAGTTTAGTTTAGCGATACGGTGTGGAAACACGCCCGTCAGGCCATCAATTTATTGTCACGTTGCATTAACTCAAGTTGAGCGTCTAGCACTAATTTATAACAAATTGAGCTGTTTCAAGCCAGTCCATTACTTCTCAAAACTAAAAGAGCAGCTAATACTGGATGTCATCTCCCCTCTCATGTCAAGGTTTCCACCGAGTCCGCGCCGACAATCAATCACCCACACATTAGTTCCATGTTAACCCAGTTTCAAATCATACACACTAAGGGCAATTTATAGAAGCCAGTTAACCTACCAACCTGCACATCTTGGCCAAACTGGCCATCCGCGACTCACGGCACCAGGTGGAAGAGGGCTCTGCCCGAGCCAGCTGCCTGCCCCTTTTCCGGGGTTACATCCGCGCCCGGGTGGTGTTGGAGAGGGACTACGCGCTGTCCACGGGCACCCTGGGGGATTTCCAGGACCGCTGGGCACCGCGGGGGATTGGATGTATCCTGGATGGGGATTGTAATATAATTGTATAATAGTTTCAATTGGTATATTTGTTTGTATAGTATTCTGGTGGTGGGTTCTGTTTTGGTTTTATTGTATTGTATATATTATTTTAATATTTGAATAAATATTTTTGATTTAAAAAAAAACACAAAAAAAAAACCCTGCACATCTTTGGAATGTGGGAGGAAACTGGAGCACCCGGAGAAAGCCCACGGCGATCACAGGGAGAACGTACAAACTCCGTACACACAGCACCCGCAGTTAGGATCAAACCCGGGTCCCTGGCGCTGTAAGGCAGCAGCTCTTCCACTGCGCCACTGTGCCGCCCTTAAGTTCGGTAAGGATTGCTTCAAATTTCAGATAACTTCTTGCTGGTAAATAGAATGACTGTTTTTGATCAAGTTCTTCTATACAATGTACTCCCCTATAAAGGAAACAAATACAGTGGATGTTTAACCAAAGAATATCTTTTTGATGTAAGATTTTTTTTGTCAGCATTTCAATATCAAGAGCAAATTCTCTTTGTGCAGGAGTGAAGAACAGGTAGTAATGCTCTTTAATCTGATGACCTGTCTTTGTTCCTGAACTAATGCACTGTAGATAATTCAAAGCATTTTCTGTGCTTGTGCAAATTCAAACTGCATCCAAATTCAAATGAAGTCATGTAAGTAACATCACAAAATGATTTATATAAAATAATTTATATAAAATAATAATTCATATATAATAATTTATATTATAATAAAATAATAATTAATATAATATAATATAATATAATATAATATAATATAATATAATATAATATAATATAATATAATATAATATAATATAATATAATATAATATAATATAATATAATATAATATAATATAATATAATATAATATAATGTCATAAGGAATAGGAGTAGAATTAGGCCAAGAAGTCTACTCTGCCATTCAATCATGGCTGATCTATCTTTCCCTCCTAACCCCATTCTCCTGCATTCTCCCCATATCCTCTGACACCTGTACTAATCAAGAATCTATCTATCTTTGCCTTAAAAAATATCCACTGACTTGGCCTCTACAGCCTTCTGTGGCAAAGAATCCCACAGAATATATTGACACTAGCCCAATATACAATATGTAAAAAACAAAAATATAACAATAATATGTTGATAATTTAATAATAATACAATAATATAAAATAATAATAAAAAATGGTTTATGGGCTAATTGGAAATAAATCACCCTAAATGAATCAGAAGGGAATGTCGGAGGCATTTTCATTTTCATTGTACTTCTTTGGGAAGTTTGCAAGAGAGGAGATGATAGGGGATTCCCAAATGACATTACCGGACCTATCGAAGGTAGACACAAAATGCTGGAGTAACTCAGCGGGTCAGGCAGCATCTCAGGAGAGAAGGAATGGGTGACGTATCGGGTCGAGACCCTTCTTCAGACTCTTGTCAGGGGAGGGGGTGGGACAAAGATAGGATACTGGACCTATGATTGCAATTTGAAAAGCCGAGGAGCAGACCATCAGGAAAGAGGATCCTAATTTTACTGAAGCACTGAAATAAAATACTTTTCTATACATTTGAAATTTCCTATTATTTCACTTGAGACCTGAGAATGCTACATCTACTTTTTGTTACATCTTCCCAGTAAATTGGAATGACTTGAATAATTAAGAATAGGCCATTAAGTATAATGAGACGTTGATGCAATTTAAATGGGTGTAAGACTTTAATGGTTAGATTTGTGAATAGGCAGTGACATCTGCAACTCCTGACACACCAAGTTCAACATCATCCTTTGTTTAGTATTTTGGAAGAATCGGATTATGTAAAAGATGACTCCTTCATATTTTGGAGTTTATAGAGTCATAGAGTCTTACAGCGTGGAAACACAATCTTCGGCCAAACTTGCCCACACCGGCCAACATGCCCCATTTACCCTCGTCCAACCTGCCTGCGTTTGCCCCATATTCCCTCTAAAACTGTCCTATCCATGCATCTGTCTAAATGTTTCTTAAACGTTGCGATAGTACCTGCCTCAACTACCTCCTCCATCAGCTCGTTCCATACACCCACCACCCTTTGTGTGAAAAGGTTACCCCTCAGGTTCCTAATTAATCTTTCCCCCTTAACCTTAAACCTATGTCCTCTGGGTCTTGATTCCCCTACTCTGGGCAAGAGACCATGTGCGCCTAACCGATCTATTCCTCTCATGATATTGTAAACCTCTATAATGATTAATAGTGAAAATAAAATAGATATTGAGCTATGATTGACATTTTCAGAACAGATTCTCTTGCAGGCCAACCAAAAAGAGCATGCTAGCATTGGTGAGACCAAGTGCAAACTGGGCGATCGTTTCGCTGAACACTTACGCTCAGTCCGTCTTGGCCTATGCCATCTCCCAGCTCCCAAACAGCTTAACTCCCCTTCCCATTCCCATGCTGACTTTTCTATCCTGGGCCTCCTTCACCGTCAGAGTGAGGCCACACACAAATTGGAGGAACAGCACCTCCTATTTCGTTTGGGCAGCTTACAACCCAGCGGTATGAACATTGACTTCTCTAATTTCAAGTAACCCCTGCATCCCTTCTCTCTCCCCCTTCCTCTCCCTTAGTCATCCTACTAGTTCCACTGTTCGCATCCCTGTATCCCTTCGTTATCATCCCTTCCCCAGCCAACAATGGGCCATTATAGGCTCCACACTCCCTTGGTCATCTGTTGCCGGCTCTGATTTGTTCTGGCCTATTCCTACCTCCAGTTCACCTCCCCTCCTCTACTTTCAGACTGAAGAAGAGCCCCGACCCGAAACGTCACCCATTCTTTTCCTCCAGAAATGCTGCCTGACCCGCTGAGTTACTCCAGCACTTTGTGTGTAACTCCGGTATAAACCAGCATCTGCAGTTCCTCCCTACACAGAGAAAGGTACAGCACAGGAGCAGGCCCTTCATCCCACAACGTCTGAGGCAAACATGCTATATGGCAAAGAGTATTCAAGATAGGTGATACCCTGTACTCCTCCCCTTGCCTGGTGCTCTCGAGTGCGGGGACAGAGCACACATGTGACTTCCATAATACCACAGTCTGCTATAAGCTGCGAGATGCTGCAGATGACTGTTGATACAGTCTGGCTGGAGCCATAAACTTAATGGAGCTTAGCTAAACCGTTCTGTGTCTATGGTAGAATCTGTGGCTGACGTATTTCAATGAGGACACCCTTAGTGAAATGAAGTCACCTTCTGCAACGTTCGATGGTTGTTGAAGGATCACTCACGCAACCCATGGTGGATGAATTATCCTACCATCAACTGGAGGGCAGTCCAGAGCTACTATCTACCTCATTGGACACCCTTAGACAGTCTTTGATCAGACTTTACTGGACTTCATCTTGGCACTAAACGTACTTCACATTATTCCCATTATCGTGTATTTGTACACTGTGGACCGCTCGATTGTAATCATGTATTGTCTTTCCGCTGACTGGTTAGCACGCAACAAAAGCTTTTCACTGTACCTCGGTACACGTGACAATAAACGAAACTCAAACTCAGCCTTATGAGTAAGTGCCCCTTTACCTCTCTTTCTTTATTTTCTAATTAGTTTCTTATGCTCCCTGTCATGGATGAAGAATGGTAACGAAAGCATTGATATGGTCATAAGTGATAGGAGTAGAATTAGGCCATTTGGCCCATCAAGTCTACTCTGCCATTCAATCACAGCTGATCTATCTCTCCCTTCTAACCCCATTCTCCTGCCCATGCCACAAACTCTGACATCCGTACTAATCAAAGATCTATCTATCTCTGCCTTAAAAATATCCACTGACCTTCTATCTACAACCTTTTGCGGCAGAGAATTCCACAGATTCACCACCCTCTCAGCAACTAAATTTCTTCCCATCTCCTTCCTAAAAGAATGTCCATTAATTCTGATTCATCCCTGGAGGAAGCTGGGCTCGGCTGAAGCCTTGTGTTGAAGAAAAAATCCTCGCCTCTGTCAAACACCTCCCTCGCGATCTCACGACCCACAACGTTCGTGTTCCTTAGTCAACTTTCCAAACAAGTCCGCCAGCAACTAACCAGCATTTGATGACCTTTACTTTAGACTTTAGAGATACCGCGTGGAAACAGGCCCTTTGTTCCATTGATCACCGATCATCCCGTACACTATCCTACACACACCAGGGACAATTTTTACAATTTACCAAAGCCAATTAACCTACAAACCTGTACATCTTTGGAGTGTGGGAGAAAACCTGAGCACATGATGTGGTTACAGGGAGAACGTATAAACTCTGTACAGACAGCACACATAGTCAGGTTCGAACATTAGTGTTGTAAGGCATTGTCTCTGGCGCTGTAAGGCAGCAACTCTACCACTGTGCCACTGAGCTGACTCCTTTAAATTGTATGGTTGGTGGTGGTGGGAGTCTTCAACTTGTTAAATGGTCGAGTTTTTGGTTTAGTTTAGTTTAGAGATACAACATGGAAGCAGACCCTTTGGCCCACCGAGTCCATGCCGACCATCGATCACCAATTCACCCTAATATATTATCCCACTTTCACATCCACTCCCTACACACCAAGGGCAATTTTGCAGAGGACAATGAACCGACAAACCAGCACGTCTTTGGGAGGAAACCGGAGCACCCAGAGAAAACCCACAGGGGTCACAAGAAGAACCTGCAAACTCCACACAGACAGCACCTGAGGTCAGGATTGAACCCGGGTCTCTGGAGCTGTGAGGTAGCGGCTCCATCAGCTGCCCTTATATTTTCCTTGTAAGTTTCACTTGAGCTGCCTACTTGAGCTACTTGAGCTTCACTCAACCACTTTCACTTGAGCTGCCTACGCAGACTCCTTCACATCAGGTGGCAGGACAAAATTCTCGACACAGAGGTCTTGGAATGGGCCTGAATCCCCAGTGTCCACACCCTCCTACGGAAAGCCCAAGCCAGATGGGCAGGCCATGTCGCCAGAATGCCCGAGAGTCGACTGCCAAAACAGCTTCTGTATGGGGAACTGTGTCAGGGCAAGCGCTCAGTAGGGGGACAGAAGAAACGGTTTAAGGCCTGCCTCAAAGTGTCCCTCAAAGACTTGGGCATCAACCTCAGCACTTGGGAGTCTCTTGCTCTGTACCGTCCAACCTGGCATAGCAAGCTCACCACAGGAGCCCGTGCAGCAGAGGACAGACGCACTGCATAGGCCCAGAGGAAACGCAAGGCCCGGGCTACCTCCACTTCCACTACAGCACCCATCCACTTGTGTCCTACGTGTGGGCGTGCCTTCCGGGCCCGGATTGGCCTCACCGGTCACTTCCGGACCCACAGTCGCCAATCCTCCAACTGAAAGTGAAGTCATGGTCATCTTCGAACCAGAAGGACGAACAACAACGACAACAAGTTCAACACGTAAGATGGCTGGAGATTTACTCGTAAGATTTACTTGTGTTGTCAGCATGGATGGCAGATGAATGTCACACCTGCCTAAGCTGTGTACTCCCAGGGTGTGAGAGTGTCTTGTGCATCCTTCCCAGTGTGGGTTCTGTCACGATTCGTGGCTTGCACCACAAGTGTGCATCAGCAGCAGTTGCACATCACCACCGGCCAAGTTGGATTCAAGGGCGCTCCCGCGGCGGCCCCTCCAAACAACAGGCGCGATGCTGGGGAACGTTGCAGCTAGGGAGTCTTGATTGCCACTCTGCTGATAGGAAGTGAGAAAACATGCCATCGGAACAGTTCAGCTGCTTGTTTAAATTATAGCAGATTCACGGGCCATTAGCAAAATGGGACTTCAACTTGGCATCCTATTAAGCCACAAATGCTTCTTTCCTGCAGGCCAGCATATTAGCCATGTGTCACGTAAGATAAAGTGTAAGGCAATTCGGCAAGCCCGATTTGCAAGGCTCTGGGTATACAGCTGTGGAAACCGGTACTATCAATCTTGTTAATCCAGGTGACCCTCAAAAGCTGAAGTGGCGGCGCCTAACGGCTGCGGCTCGCTAGCAGTCTGTTCGTCTTTTTTCCTTTTTTTTTGTTGTGTGTCGGTGTTGGGATGGTTTTTTTTTTTTTTTTGGTTGTGTATGTGTGGGGGGTGGTGGTGTGGGTGGGGGGGGGGGTGTGGGTGGGGGGGGTGGCGGGGGGGTGGGGGAAACCTTTCTCTTTTAGGTCTCTTCCTCACGGCGCGGGGTGCGGCTCGGCCGCGGGGCCTAACATCGCCCGGTGCGGCTCGGCCGCTGGACTTAATAGTGCCCGGTGCGGCTCGGCCGCTGGACTTTTCATCGCCCGGTGCGGCTCGGCCGCGGGGCTTAACATCGCCCGGTGCGGCTCGGCCGCTGGACTTAACAGTGCCCGGTGCGGCTCGGCCGCGGGGCTTAACATCGCCCGGTGCAGCTCAGCCGCGGGACTTTTCATCGCTGGTGCGGCTCGGCCGCGGGACTTAACATCGCCCGGTGCGGCTCGGCCGCGGGGCTTTACATCGCTGGTGCGGCTCGGCCGCGGGACTTTTCATCGCTGGTGCGGCTCGGCCGCTGGACTTAACATCGCCCGGTGCGGCTCGGCCGCGGGACTTAGCTGCGCATGGCTCGGTCGCGGGGCCTTCCATCGCCCGGCTCGGCCGCGAGACGTTTCAGCGCCCGGTGCGACTCGGCCGCGGGGACTTCCACCCCCTTGCGGGGACTGTGCGGGTCGGTCGGGGACGAGCTGTCTGTCCGTCGGCGTGGGGAAGAGAATGGAAGTTTTGTTGCCTCCATCACAGTGAGGGGGTGTTTGGAATCACTGTGATGGACGTTTGTGTTGGGGTTATGTGTCTTGTGTTCTTTTTTGTGTGACTGCTATGTAGTTTCGTTCGGTACCTTGGTACCGAATGACAAATAAAGCTCTGTTGAACTGTTGAACTGTTGAATGCAAAGCAGCTGACCTCTTATCCCAGTCATTCTCATGCAGACTCGAACTAATACTCCCAGGGCAGAAGATAAATCATCCTCCAACATTTCCGTCACCTACAACGGGACCCCACTACTGGTCACATCGTCCCATCCCCTCCCCTTTCTGCGTTCCGCAGAGACCGTTCCCTCCGTAATTCCCTGGTCCACTCGTCCCTTCCTACCCAAACCACCCCATCCCCGGGCACTTTCCCCTGCAACCGCAGGAGATGTAACACCTGTCCCTTTACCTCCCCCTCATCTCCATCCAAGGACCCAAACAGTCTTTCCAGGTGAGACAGAGGTTCACCTGCACTTCCTCCAACCTCATCTATTGTATCCGCTGCTCTAGATGTCAACTTCTTTACATCGGCGAAACCAAACACAGGCTCGGCGATCGTTTCACTCAACACCTTCGTTCAGTCCGCTTTAACCAACCTGATCTCCCGGTGGCTGAGCACTTCAACTCCCCCTCCCACTCCCAGTCTGACCTTTCTGTCATGGGCCTCCTCCAGTGCCATAGTGAGGCCCACCTGAAATTGTAGGAACAGCACCTCATATTTCGCCTGGGCAGATTGCAGCCCAGCGATATGAACATTGACTTCTCCAATTTTAGATAGTTCCTCTGTCCCTCTCTTCCCCTCCCCCTTCCCAGTTCTCCCTCTATCTTCCTGTCTCCACCTATATCCTTCCTTTGTCCCTCCCCCCTGACATCATTCTGAAGAAGGGTCTCGACCCAAAACGTCACCCATTCTTCTCCTGAGATGCTGCCTGACCCGCTGAGTTACTCCAGCATTTTGTGAATAAATACTCCCAGGGTGTGAGTTGTGTAGGAAAATAACTGCAGATGCTGGTTCAAATCGAAGGTATCACAAAATGCTGGAGTAACTCAGCGTCTCAGGAGAGAAGGAATGGGTGACGTTTCGGGTCAAGACCCTTCTGACCCAAAACGTCACCCATTCCTTCTCTCCAGAGATGCTGCCTGACCCGCTGAGTTACTCCAGCATGTTGTGATACCTTCCCAGGGTGTGAAACAGTCTTGTGCATCCTTCCCAGTGTGTGGTCTGTCCCGACTCTTGTCTTGCACAAGTGTGCAGCAGCAGCACATCACTGTGTACATACACACTTTGTTTCTCTCTCGTCTATCATCTTGTTTACAGTGTACTGTGTTTACATATTCTGTTGTGCTGCAGCAAGTAAGAATTTTATTGTCCTATCTGGGACACATGACAATAAAACACTCTTGACTTGAGGAATGCAGCTACTGCCACGGTGATTTCACCTGGAACAAAGCCAATCCAGTTTAACCTTTTCTACATTAATGCGACTTGGAGCTGATGGATTGGCAAGAGGAACACCCTTTGGCAACATAATTGTTTTATCATTAGGTGATAATCTTGAAGGCTCAAACTGCCTGAAGCATTTTGTGCTTAGACATTTAGGCCTTCTGTGCTAATTCTGGTGAGCATCTTGGTTTTATTTTCCTTCCCAATTGATGGATTGGTTTAGTTTAGTTTAGTTTAGTTTAGAGATACAGCGCAGAAACAGGCCCTTCGGCCCACAGAGTACAAGCCGACCAGCGATCCCCACACAGTAACACTATCTTACACACACCAGGGACAACTTACAGTTATACCAAGCCAATTAACCTGCAAACCTGTACTTTTTTGGAATGTGGGAGGAAACCAGAGATCCTGGAGAAAACCCACTCAGGTCATGGGGAGAACGTGCAAACTCCCTACAGACAGCACGGAGGGTGGTGAATCTGTGGAATTCATTGCCACAGACGGCTGTGGAGGTTGTCAATGGGTATTTTTAAGGCGGAGATTGACATATACTTGATTGGTAAGGGTGTCAAGGGAATATGGGGAGAAGGCAGGAGAATGGTGTTGAGAGGGAAAGATAACCATGATTGAATGGCAGAGTAGATCCGATGGGCTGAATGGTCTACAAATGCTTCTATGACTTATGAACGTGAACATGACCATCAATCACCCATACACTAGTTCTATGTCCTACACTCTGGGGACAATTTATAGCAGCCAATTAACTTATAAGCCGTCACGATTATGGAATATGGGAGGAACTGGAGCACCTTAAGAAAATGCACGTGGTCACAGGGAGAATGTGTAAACTCTGCAGAGATAGCACCAGTGGTCAGGATTGAACCCGGATCTCTGGCACTGTAACGAAACAGCTCTACCCATGCACCAACATGCTGCCCAAAAATGTTTTAATATACAAGGGGAGCTTAAGATGGCGTCCAAAATATTTTTCAGCCTTCCCCTCCCCCCCCCCCCCCCCCCACCTCAAAATCCCTCATCGACATATTTTCTTCATTTTCTTGTTCCTTTTCGGTATTGAATCTGGACAAAGCACAAGTAGGTTAGATCAAAGCCCGATTGATCCAGATGGCTCAATTATAGTTATTCAATTACTTTGGTGGAGGTTTGATGTGCATGAGCGTGTCTTGCTTAGCAGCTTGTCTGGGAGAAAGAGGATTTCACCTTGGTGCCATTGCGTTGCAAAAATTCTCCACTCAGGGCTGTTTTCTAGTACAATCATTATCTGTTGCCTGGCTGACTGATTATGGGAAATGAGACATTTCAGAGACTGTAATGGTGCTTGACTGTATCTGTTTTGGGATTTTACCTGTTGGATAGCCTTTCAAGAATCAGCGCAGGAGAGGCTCGTGGGAGGTTCTCTGTAGGTTGGTCATCTAAAATAGGACAACTCAATGTTCATACAGTTAGGTTGGCAACTGCCCAGTAGTGAATGTACCGAATAGTGAAAGGCTTGGATAGATTGAAGGTGGAGAGGATGTTTCCACTGATGGGAGAGTCTAGGACCAGAGGCCATAGCCTCGGAGTAAGAGGATGTACATACAGAAAGGAGATGTGGAGGAGTTTCTTTAGTCAGTGGGTAGTGAATCTGTGGGATTCATCTGTGGAGGCCAAGTCAATGGATATCTTTACGATGGAGATTGACAGATTCGTGATTAGGATGTCAGGGGTTATGGGGAGAAGGCAGGAGAATGGGGTTGAGAGGGAAAGATAGATCAGCCATGATTGAATGGCAGAGTGGACCTGATAGCCTGAATGGCCTCATTATGCTCTTATACTTATGAACTTATGAACCAAAGTGGAATATGAGGTCCTCTTCCTCCGGTTTGCAGTTGGCCTCACTCTGGAAATAGAGGAGGCCCAGGACAGAAAGGTCACGATAGGAATGGGAAGGAGAGTTAAAACGGTTAGCAACTTAGAGATCCAGCAGGCAATTGGTAGACCAAGCGCTAGTGTAATTATTCTCCTTTGTGTAGTATCACTGATACTCAAACAAAGGTTGATCTTATAGAAGTGCACAAAATCATGAGAGGAACAGATCGGGTGGATGCCCAGAGTCTCTTGCCCAGAGTAGGGGGATTGAGGACCAGAGGACATAGGTTTAAGGTGAAGGGGAAAAGGTTTAGTACGAATCTGAGGGGTAACTTTGTCACACAAAGGATGGTGGGTGTATGGAACGAGCTGCCAGAGGAGGTAGTTGAGGCAGGGACTATCGCAGCGTTTAAGAAACAGTTAGACAGGTACATGGATAGGACCGGTTTGGAGGGATATGGGCCAAACACAGGCAGGTGGGACTAGTGTAGCTGGGACATGTTGCCGGTGTGGGCAAGTTGGACTGAAAGGGCCAATTTCCACGCTGACTATGACTCTAAAGGACTATCTGTCATTGAGTCCTGTGGAACTTTGCTGACGAATAAAATCCACATTTTTAAGTGACCGGCAGAGATGGTGCAGTGGTAATTTACAATACAATACAATACAATATATCTTTTTTGTCATTGTACAGGGGTACAACAAGATTGGGAATGCGCCTCCCATACGATGCAATAAATTAATTAGCTAGTCAGTATTAATTTAAACAACCCAATGAAACAAATTACAACAGTTTTAAAACAGAATAAAGTGCAAGTAGATCTGTGCCAGTTCACTGTGCGATGTGACCATCCGGCTCAGCAGGACCGGTTCATAGCAGCTATGGCCCTGGGGATGAAGTTGTTCCTGAGTCTGGAGGTGCGGGCGTAGAAGGCCTTGTATCGTCTGCCCGATGGTAGAAGTTCGAACAGACTGTTGCAGGGGTGTGAAGAGTCTTTGTGGATGCTGGTGGCTTTTCTGAGGCATCATGTGTGTGGATGCTCTCCAAGGCTGGTAGCTGTGTTCCGATGGTCCGCTGAGCTTTACGGACTACCTGCACACACAGATCACTATATTTTTATATAGATATAGCCTTCCCAGTCACAACAATGCTTGACTATCATTACAATTTGCTTTCTGCCACTGAGACAATTTTGGGTCCAATTTGCCATTCACGTTTAGATTGCAATCTGTCTTCTGGAACTGTATCAAAAACACTGTTAAAATCCATGTCGACCACATTAAAGCATGCTACCCTCATCAATCCTCTTTGTTATCTCCTTAAAAAGTGTAATCAAGTTTGTCTGATAGATCTATGCTGACTGTCCTTGATAAATGATCCGAGGGAAGATTAATATTGTTGGTTGATTAATATAGTTTCTTTCTTCCTGTAGTGAGACAAAACAGGGAAGTGAAGGATCAGCCACTACATAATCTCCTTCCTTGCTTTACCTGACAGAGTGGAACAGAGGTTATCTTGGTCTGGCAGACACAAAATGCTGGAGTAACTGAGCGGGACAGGCAGCATCTCTGGAGAGAAGGAATGGGTGACATTTCGAGTCGAGACCCATCTTCAGACTGATGTCAGGCATCTGCAGTTCTTACCCACACACAGTACCTTGGTCTGGTGTTTTATCACTTTCAAAAATGTGAATCTCTTAAAATGTCCAACCTTTCCATGTTTATCTCATCTACTCTTTCACTCTCCTCTTTAATAATAATAATAATATCCGCATAGCTCCTCTATTTTATCATATCATATATATACAGCACGGAAACAGGCCTTTTCGGCCCACCAAGTCCGCGCGCCCAGCGATCTCCGCACACTAACACTATTAACACTATCGTACACACACTAGGGACAATTTTTACATTTACCCAGTCAATTAACCTACATACCTGTACGTCTTTGGAGTGTGGGAGGAAACCGAAGATCTCGGAGAAAACCCACGCAGGTCACGGGGAGAACGTACAAACTCCTTACAGTACAGCACCCGTAGTCAGGATCGAACCTGAGTCTCCGGCGCTGCATTCGCTGTAAAGCAGCAACTCTACAGCTGCGCCACCGTGTCGCCATTTTATGACCGTAGATGGAATGTATACCATACCCATGCCTTCTAAAACTGTACAGGTTGACATTTTAGTTGCTAATGGATCCCAACTTGTTAGCTTGCTAGCTCTTCATATATTTATAAAGCAACTTTGGGTTTTATTAATTTTACTTCTCTACATTTCTTCATGCTCTCTGTTTGATTTAATAATATCCTTTTTAATTCAATTTCTGTGCTTTCTATGCTCTTAGCTGAGAGCCATTTTGCAGTAATCACCTCTTGATGCCTGACACAAGCTTCTTTTTATTGCTTTCCCTCCCCTTACTGCTCATTGGCATTCAGAGGGCTCCAGCTTGGGAATACAGCCCCTATTCCTTTCTACAAATATATTTGCTGTGAATGCACACCATTTTCTCTTCGCCTGTGTCCCAGTGTTTGGACAATATCATGTGTAGCTAGGTGCAGTGAAATTACTTTTTTTGCAAACTGTTCAGTAAAGGCCCTGTCCCACTTAGGTGTTGTTTAAGGTGACTGCCGGTGACTGTCACAGTCGTAGCAGGTCGCCTGGGTTCGATCCTGACTACGGGCTTTTGCCTATATAGAGTTTGGACATTCTCCCTGTGACAATAGACAATAGACAATAGACAATAGGTGCAGGAGTAGGCCATTCAGCCCTTCGAGCCAGCACCGCCATTCAATGCGATCATGGCTGATCACTCTCAATCAGTACCCCGTTCCTGCCTTCTCCCCATACCCCCTCACTCCGCTATCCTTAAGAGCTCTATCCAGCTCTCTCTTGAAAGCATCCAACGAACTGGCCTCCACTGCCTTCTGAGGCAGAGAATTCCACACCTTCACCACTCTCTGACTGAAAAAGTTCTTCCTCATCTCCGTTTTAAATGACCTACCCCTTATTCTTAAACTGTGGCCTGCGTGGGTTTTTCTCCGGGGTCTCCAGTTTCCTCCCACATTCCAAAGATGTACAGGTTTGTAGGTCAATTGGCTTGGTACAATTGTTAATTGTCCCTAGTGTGCGTGGGATAGTGTAAGTGTGCGGGGATCGTTGGTCGGCACGGACTCGGTGGGCCGAAGGGCCTGTTTCCGTGCTGTATCTCTAAACTAAACTAAACCATCGCATGAAGAAGGGCTCTGAGTTCAATGCTCAAAGAAGACTATTTTCCTTACCAACAGAGCAAATCTGGCCCGTTCATGCACACGGGCAGCACCTGAGTCAACCAGAGAGTGGTGATTTAATGTAAGAAATGATAAGCTGGAACGCTAAATTAGATGTAGAAGTTCCTAGTAGACAATGGTTTGCTTGCATGCTTATGTAGCCTGTGTGCTAATAGTGATTAAGTTGTGCTAAAACTCTTGCTTTAGTCTTCAGCTACCCTGATTGGGTCAACAATACCGAGCAAAGTGAGATAGAGAGTGATGAAGCAAAGTGATGGATAAAATGTCAGCCAGTGGATAGGAAGGTTGCAAATCGAGTGCAACGCAGGAATAATTGATAATATGAACACAAGAATCAAAAAACGCAATGTTTTTTTATGTGGCGAGAAAATAAAAAATGGTGGAGTGCTGTGGGATCTTGGAGAACGAATCCGTCAGATGCAGAACGTAAGACAGCAAGCAATAAGGAAAGCCAATAAGGTGCGTTGAGTTTTTGCAGGAAGATAGAGTACACACACAAGGAACAGGTTTGGTGAGACCTCATTTGGAGTAATCTCCTTACAGAAGGTAGCGTAGACCTGTCTAGGTGTTAGTGCCGTGTCGATTCACTAGGTAGCTTATTTGAATAACGTTAGAGGGAGTGTTTTCTTTCATTCATACAATTGTAAATGCATTAGGTATATAATAATAATAATAATAATAATAAACATTTATTTTTTATAGCGCTTTTCCAAATGCTCAAAGACGCTTTACAAAAACAGTCAAGACATAAAAACAAACCGACAAACTATCCTGACGGAGAAGCGGTGAACAAATAGCGCCAGCGTCCTCTCACGTCAGGGTCCGGCAGTAGACAATAAAGAACACAAGACTCACAATTACAATTTTTAACACAGACAGACATCACAGTGATTGCTCCAGGCATACCCTCACTGTGATGGAAGGCAAAGAAAAGTCTTATCTCCTCCTCATTCTTCTCCCGTGGTGCCAAGAGGCGATCGAGGCTCCCGACTTTTGAAGCCCCCACCGGGCGATGGAAAGTCCCAGGGCCGAGCCGAGCAGGCCGATGAAGGTCCTGAGCCCCCACCGGGCGATGGAAAGTGCCGCGGCCAGGCCACGCAGGGCGATGAGGGGCCTGCGAGCGGGTCAATCAAACCTCGCGCTTCGGGGCGGTCGAAGCTGCTACGGCTGGAGCTCCCGAAAGCCGGTCGCCAGCCAGGGACCTGCGAACTCCCGATGTTGCGGTCTGCAGGGCCCACGGCCGAAGCCTCCGAGATGGTAAGTCCAGGCCCTGCGACCGGAGTCTTCAAGGTCGATCCCAGCTGGAGGCCGCCGACTCCACGGTGTTAGGCCGTAGCACGAACGGAGACACAACACGGTAAAGGTCGCATCTCCGTTGAGGAGGAAATTGGAAAAAAAGGTTTCCCCCAACCCCCCCCCCCACATATACAGAGTTAAAAATAAATCAAAAGAAACATTTAAACGATAACAAAGACAAAAACAAAAAAAAGACAGAGAGACTGCCGGTGAGCCACAGCTGCAGAACACAGCCACGCCCCCTCATAACTTTAATGAGCAGAATAACAGTATGTAAAATTATGAGAGGCATAGATAGTTTAGCTTTTTAGTTTAGAGATACAGCGTGGAAACAGGCTCTTTGGCCCACTGAGTCCGCTCCGACCAGCGATCCCCGCACATTAACGCTGCCCTGCACACATTAGGGATAATCGCACATTTATACCAAGCCAATTAAACTACAAACCTGTACGTCTTTGGAGTGTGGGAGGAAACCAAAGATCTCGGAGAAAACCCACGTTCTTGGGGAGAACGTACAAACTCTGTATCGACAAGTACCCGTGCTCAAGATCGAACCCGAGTCTCTGGCGCTGTAAAGGCAGCAACTCTAAGGCTGTGCCACCGTTCTGCCCAGATAGGGAAGATGGTAAAATCTTTTACCCAGGATGGAAATGCAAAAGAGTAGAGGGTGTTGCGTTAAGGTGAGAGGAACAAAGTTGAAAAGAGACGTACGAAGCAAGTTTTTTACACATGTAGGATGCATTAAACTTGTGTGAATGGGTGATCGCTGGTCGGCACGGATTCAGTAGGCCGCAGAGCCTGTTTCCACGCTGCAGCTCCAAGCGAAACTAAATTTACCCCTGGAATCAGCCGCACTTTGTTTACTCAACGTGCAAAGTGTCAGACAGAAGCAGCAATAACTGAATCCATGTATTTTATAGGCATCTATTCCTCAGCTCAGGGTACGAGCAAGGCTCTTTTTTTTAAATGAATCTCTGCTCATTAAAGTGAAAAGTGTCAGGACTGAGAAATGGAAACTTTCTTTCTCTGAATATGGAATAGCAGCATCGAGCAACCCAGAGCAAGTTTTCATGAAGAGTGGCATGGAGAGGTTCTGCTGCTGCTGCTATAACTGTACACTAATGAGTCCTGAACTGACAGCAATAAAACAGCTGATGGTTTGCTATGTCTTCAAAGCAGAGCCAGTTGAAACGCCAAAAACAAATCTCACTACGCTTTCAATGCTAAGTGGTTTTCACGTGTAATTCTGCTAGGTAAGTGGGTTATATTGCTGGCTCAGCAAAGTCTCCCCCTCAGAAGTTTGTCTCAGAGATGTTTTAGCAGTTTGCCATGCGAAGAAGACTATTTTACTGCTGAACCGATTAGCGAATTCCAAGAAGGAGAACATGAAAATTGGTTTAAGATTCTTCCACTTCAGAAGGATAAACACACTGCTATTGTTCAGGGCTGCCTCCCTGTCTACTTATAGGCCTAACCAGGGCACAAATCCGATTCCATATCTGTGGTTCAGCCACGTTGACACAAAATAGTTGAGAGGTTGGATTTACCTTTTCTGAAATGTGGGCCAAATAAAATTATTTGGGGGAAATTCAAGCCATTTTCAGTGAAAACGTCCACAGTGCTTGTATTAACAATTATTTATGACCATCCAGGAGATTTTCGGGAGGAAACCGAAATCCCCGGGGAAAATCCACGCGGTCACGGGGAGAACATACAAACTTCGAACAGTCAGGATCGAATCTGGGTCTCTGACACTGTTGGGCAGCATCTCTACCACTGTGCCACTGTGCCACTCTGATCTTTTTCCCAATTGTCTGTTTTCCCTCCAATCCTCCAATTAGCCAAGGCTTACCCTTTCAACAGTGGTCCCAACCTCTGCCCACTACCCACCCATCCACAAAGTCTTTTTACCTTATTAACACCAGTCCCTTCTCCCAAACATTTATCCGATCTGCAGTCCAGTCCAGACCTCAATGTTATTCATCGACCAACTTGCCATTCTCCCACTCACAACCACCCCGATCCAAGTTTGCTTGCTACTGCCCTACTTTAAGATTTGTTAAATACAAGACCAAGTGGACCCGTTGGGCCCAACCCTCTCCTGCATTGGTGCAGCACACTCTCCTACCCCCCTCCCCCCTCTCTCCCTCCCCTCCACTCTCCACTTCCCCTTCCCCCTCTCCATCCCCCCCAAACCCCCTTATCCACCCTCCTCCCCCCTCCCTCCCCCCACCTCCTTCCCCTCCCTCCCCCTCCCTCCCTCCTCCCCACCTCCCTCCCTCCCCCTCCCTCCCCCCTCCCTCCCTAGGAGATAGATTTAAACTTTAAAATGTCAATAACTTTAAAAATATAACACCGATTTCAATAAAACTACTTGCTTTGCCATTAAAGCGATGACGGTGAGTAAGGTGGGCCTAAAATTGTTGCGCTATCGTGTACCGTTTTGGCTGTAGTTCGATCACAAATAAACAAACAAACAAGAGTTTTAGTATTTAAATGAATAAGTGTTCTTGTGTCTTTTCATCTCATGGTGTTATCATTCCTTTTCCTGAGTATCAGACCTGCTTTTAATGTTTGTTCAATGTTATCTTTTATATTTTACCGGTGTCTTGCTATATCCTACGGCAAAGAAAAGCCCTCTAGCATTTTGTGTGTGTGTTTTTTAGCAGTATGTTTTAAGTATTAATTTCTATAATGCCTCAAATGTAATTCATTGAACTGTCTTATTTATTGAGTAATCCATAATTGCCTAACTTCACAGTACATGTTTGTCCTGAAACTAATCCCTCTCTAAAGTCAATTAAAAACTCGAGGGAAGAAAAATAAGAATTTTCAAACAATGGTTTAAACCAATCTTGAGCAAAACACAAAATGCTGGAAGAACTCATCGGGGCAGGCAGCATCTATGGAGAGAATGCGCAGGCGATGTTTCAAGTCCCAACTGAAACTTTGCCTGTCCATTCCTTCCACAGATGCTGCCTGACCCATTATGTTCTTCCAGTACTCTGTGTTTTGCTCAAGATTCCAGCGTCTGCAATTTCTTGTGTTTCTCTCTTAATTTAATCAAAGTTTTGTCTTTGTATTGTATTGTTTACTTTGTAGTTTAGAGATACAGCGCGGAAACAGGCCCTTCGGCCCACCGAGTCAGCGCTGACCCGCGATCCCCGCACATTAACACTATCCTACACACTGAGGAGAATTCACAATGTTACCAAAGCCAATTAGCCCACAAACCTGTAAGCCTTTGGAGTGTGGGAGGAAACCGAAGCACTCGAAGAAAACCCACGTGGTCCATAGTCAGGATCGAACCCGGGTCTCTGGCGCTGTAAGGCAGCAACTCTACCGCTGCGCCACCGTGCTGTCCCAAATGTTATTCGAATAACATTCACACACATTTCCATTTTTGATTGATGCATGCCCTGAAGTTGATTGAGACTGGGGAATGAGTAGGAAAATAAATGCAGATACTGGTTCAAATAGAAGGTAGACACAAAATGCTGGAGTAGCTCAACGGGTCAGGCAGCATCTCAGGAGAGAAGGAATGGGAGACGTTTTGGGTCGAGACCCTTCTTCAGACTGAAGAAGGGTCTCGACCCAAAATGACACACATTCCTTCTCTCCTGAGATGCTGCCTGACCCACTGAGTTACTCCAGCGTTTTGTGTCTACCTGAGACTGGGGAATGGATAGGCAGCTGGGATAGCAGAATGGTGCTGATGGTAATAAAGGCTTGGGGTCAGGCTTCATCAAGAATGGAACAGAAGCTCTGATATGTACAAGTGAAGTAATAGAGCTGAAGGTTCAGACACAAGAAACTGCACGTGTTGGAATATTGAGCAAAACACAAAATGCTGGAGGAACTCAGCAGGTCAGGCAGCATCTGTGGAGGGAATGGATGTTTCACGTTGGGAGCTTTCTTCACACTAGAAGTAAGCAGTCTTTGCACTAAGGAAATGGGAGGCTGTGCTGAGGGCGTAAATAACTTCAAAAGTGGATGAGGTTAAGTTTTAGTTTTAGAGGTACAGTGTGGAAACGAGCCCTTTAGCCCACCGAGTCCGTGCAGAGCCACAACCGGAGAATGTACACTAGTTCTATCCTACACACTAGGGGACAATTTATGGAAGCCAGTTAATCTATAAACCTGTACGTCGTTGGAATATGGGAGGAAACCGGAGCACCCGGAGAAACCCACCCAGTTACAGTGAAAACATCTAAACTCCATATAGGCAGCATCTGTAGTCAGGATCGAACCCGAGCCTCTACCACTGTGCCACTGTGCCACCGTGCCACCTTATGTGAGTAATGGGAATATAAAGCTCACGGGAGCAGCTGACGATAATGGTTTGATCGGAAGAAAGTCAGGATCGTTCAAAATAAGAACTTTAATGATAGAATCAGAGAAAAAGGACATGGTAGCAAATAAAAGACACAAAATGCTGGACTAACACAGCAGGTCAGGAAGCATCTCTGGAGAACATGGATGGATGATCTTTCACTTCGGGAAGGGACCATGTTCCATGTTCAGAGATGCTGCTTGACCTACTGAGTTTAGTTTAGTTTAGAGATGCAGCACGAAAACAGGTCCATCGGCCCACCAAGACCACGCCAACCAGCGAGCCCCGCACACTAACGCTATCCCACACACACGAAGGAGATTACACTCAAAAATCCAAGTTGAAGGTTTTATCAAGAATTTACCAAGTAGAATGCAAAATACTCTAGGTGTAACGGATTTAATTTTGAGAAATAGCTGGTACGTTTTATTGATTCTAGCTGAGACCTTTTTGATTAAAATAATTTTATTTCAGTAAATGCAAAGATCAATTCAGGTGCCTTTTATCAGCAAAAGTAGACAGGGTTGCAAAGCTCATCATGCACACTAATTGTCAGACGGGTGACACCAAGGTGTTAAGATGCTGCCGACTTTGAACGTCACCTTCAGCCTGGATTATTCTTGTGCTCTTCTACTGTATATTTATGCCTGTTTTAGCAAAGAGTTTGCATTGCTCTTGGCAATTTTTATTCTTGTCAAGCTTCAGCTTGATCTTAGTGATACTTTTCCACAAAGTTTTTACAGGTATATAGTTTAGAGATACAGCGTGGAAACAGGTCCTTCGGCCCACTGTTTAGTTTGGAGATACAGTGCAGAAACAGGCCCTTCGGCCCACTGAATCTGCGCCGACCAGCGATCCCCGCACACCAACACTATCCTGCACGCAATGGGAACAATTTACAATTATACAAAGCCAAATAACCTACAAACCTGTACGTCTTTGGAGTGTGGGAGGAAACCGGAGCACCCGGAGAAAACCCACGCAGGTCACGGGGAGAATTTGCAAACTCTGTACAGACAGCACCCGTAGTCAGGATTGAACCCGGGTCTCTGGCGCTCTAAGGAATTCCAAAGGAATACAGGTTGTAGGAGCCATTTTGCATTTATTAGTTATTTTTGCACATTATTATATTACTTTGTATCCTGCTGTATTTTGGACACTAAGATGTTGATGCTATGTTTACGTATGGGCTGGGCGGAGTCAGAGAAAGTCCAGCTTCGACGTGTTCAACAGTTCAAGGGAAGAAGCGGCTGATAGAATCACAGCCAATATGTAGTCAGTTGTAGAACTTACTGACAAGAAGATCAGTGAGAAATCTCCACCGAAGATAGATCCGGCAGTTCGTATCTATTGCATAGATTGATGATATATGTTTATCGAAACATATAAGATTATTAAGGGGTTGGACACGTTAGAGGCAGGAAACATGTTCCCAATGTTGGGGGAGTCCAGAAGCAGGGGCCACAATTTAAGAATAAGGGGTAGGCCATTTAGAACGGAGATGAGGAAAAACCTTTTCAGTCAGAGAATTGTAAATCTGTGGAATTCTCTGCCTCAGAAGGCAGTGGAGGCCAATTCTCTGAATGCATTCAAGAGAGAGCTAGATAGAGCTCTTAAGGATAGCGGTGTCAGGGGGTATGGGGAGAAGGCAGGAACGGGGTACTGATTGAGAATGATCAGCCATGATCACATTGAATGGTGGTGCTGGCTCGAAGGGCCAAATGGCCTACTCCTGCACCTATTGTCTATTGTCTATTGGGGTAGGATATAGATTTTTACCAAGCGAATCAATAACAAGTCGATGACAAGAGGTATGCCAATATGTTATATTGCAACTTCACATAAGAACGACTAACTGTTTTAAATGTTGTGGAGGTCTCTGTTATTGTGATTGCTTGCGTCATAAACTTTCGTTCTACCTGATCTGTGTCAACGGCAGCTTGGGAGCTAATTTGATAGACGAGAAGCTGGCCGTTATACAGGTTTCAAGATTAAATGGCCTCTGTAAAATTGACCCCAGTGTGTAGTTTTAGATTTTTTTTTAGATTTAGAGATACAGCGCGGAAACAGTCTCTTCGGCCCACCGAGTCCGCGCCGCCCAGCGATCCCCGCACACTAACACTATCCTGCACACACTAGGGACAATTTTTACATATTACCCAGTCAATTAACCTACATACCTGTACGTCTTTGGAGTGTGGGAGGAAACCGAAGATCTCGGAGAAAACCCACACAGGTCACGGGGAGAACATACAAACTCCGTACAGACGGCTCCCGTAGTCAGGATCGAACCTGAGTCTCCGGCGCTGCATTCGCTGTAAGGCAGCAACTCTACCGCTGCGCCACCGTGCCGCAGTAGTGTACGGTAATCGTTGGTCAGCTTGGACTTGGTGGGCCGAAGGGCCTGTTTCCATGCTGTATCACTAAAGTAAAGTAAACTAAACTAAACACATCTCTTTTAAACCTTCCCCTTCTCACTCTCAATCTATGCTCTCTAGCACTTGATTTTTCCATTCCTGGGAAAAAGATTTACGTGTTTTTGACTCTTTTTTTGCGTTCGACTGAACATGAAATGATGAGGAACAAATAGTGGATGTTGGGAAGTGTGACAGGCAGTTTCTATCTAAATTAATCACATTCTGCATGATCCATACAAGCTTTATCAATGAATCTCCTCTGAACTGTGGACATGGAATCAATGTACTTTGTTACATTCCAAAGGGCCTCTAGCAGGCTCATTTTCCACATGGAATTCAACAATATTGATATCTCTGGAATTATCTAAATGACCAAGCAACATTGCTGAGTGAATAATTAGCCTTAACTTTCACTGTTGACAGATTGCTGGAGCAATGCTATTCATAAAATGCCAAAAAGAGCTTACTGATGTGAAACACAGTAAGGAAATACTGGAGCACAGGTAAAAGTTTCAGCACATCGACACGTCCTCGGGGAAATCAGATAAACCTGTAAATTAGGAAGCTGCTGCTTTCTTCAGCAGTCAAGGATCAGTTTAGGATTAGCGGTAGAGTTGCTGCCTTACAGCGCCAGAGACATTTTCTCGATCCTGACTACGGGTGCTGTCTGTACAGAGTTTGGACGTTCTCCCTGTAACCTGCGTGGGTTTTCTCCGGGTGCTCTGGTTTCCTCCCACACTCCAAAGATGTGGAGGTTTGTAGGTTAATTGGCTTCAGTAAAGATTGTAGATTGTCCCTCGTGTGTAGGATAGTGCTAGTGTACAGGACGATCGCTGGTCGGCATGGTGGAGCAATTTTGCTGGTCGGCATGGACTCAGTGGGCCGAAAGGGCCTGTTTCCATGCTGTATGACTCTGAGATTCTATGACCCTATCTAATAAATACGTCTTGTTGCAACATCATAGTTTTCAAATTTTTCTATTTATAAATAATTTTAGAGTAGAAGCCAAAGATACTAGAGGAGCAAGATAGACCACTCAACCCTAAAAACCGTAGTATGTCATGGCGCCATTTTAGTAGGCAGAAACTTGCAGAAACATTTTAAAAGAAAAATATCAAAAATCTGTGAATTGATAGATGAGATATATTCTGCATTTTAATGGTATCGTCACACATATTGTTCCCCCAAAACACTGATTACACTGTGAGAGGCATAGCGAATGGCGGGATCGCCTACTAAAATGGCGGCCGTTCTGCTCCTTTGCGTACTACACTTCAGTATAGGCGATTTCAACTGAGTGGTCCATTTTGTTCCTCTAGTATCTTTGGTAGAAACGTACACTGAATTATTTTTGCAACTGCAATACAAGGAGAACATGACATCTGGTACTCAAAAGGTTATTCTGAAGAAAACCAGTTTTAATTGCGACAACCTTCTTCAGCATGTCCCTCTGAGGGTAATGAAATGGAGGTTGCTGTTACTATTGCTGGCTTTGCCAACTGCTTTTTACATCCCTGGGGATGGCATCCTATCTCTGTTACTGTCATTCAGGAGCAGCGATGGAAAGTGAGTTAGAGAAAAACTCTTGTACCTGTTCTGTACTAATGAGCCAGGGACTTGTTACTTCAGTACTGTTAAATGTGCCATGTAGCAGAAGTAAAACACTACTCCATGCCCGAAATATATTTACAACCTACAGAGGATTTAGTGATAATAATGGGATGGATTCTGTTTGGGTATGAAGTTGGATTATATTATTCCACAGGAAATTATTTCGTGACTCTTGTTGCAAAGTTACATACTGCAACTTATTATGGTGTCGGAATAATTTACACGGCTTCGGCAAAGCCACCATCATTGAGCTGCATGGTGGCGCAGCGGTAGTGTTGCTGACTTACAGCGCCAGAGACCTGGAATCGATCGGGTGCTGTCTGTGCGGAGCTTGTACGTTCTCCCCGTGACCAGGGGCCACAGTTTAAGAATAAGGGGTAGGCCATTTAGAACGGAGATGAGGAAAAAAAAAAATTCAGTCAGAGAGTTGTAAATCTGTGGCATTCAAGAGAGAGCTAGATAGAGCTCTTAAGGATAGCGGAGTCAGGGGGTACGGGGAGAAGGCAGGAACGGGGTACTGATTGAGAATGATCAGCCATGATCACATTATAACCATATAACCATATAACAATTACAGCACGGAAACAGGCCCGTTCGGCCCTACCAGTCCACGCCGACCACTTTCTCTGCCCTAGTCTCATCTACCTGCTCTCAAACCATAAACCCTCCAATCCCCTCCCATCCATATACCTATCCAATTTACTCTTAAATAATAAAATCGAGCCTGCCTCCACCACTTCCACCGGAAGCTCATTCCATACAGCCACCACCCTCTGAGTAAAGAAGTTACCCCTCATGTTACCTCTAAACTTTTGTCCCTTAATTCTGAAGTTATGCCCCCTTGTTGGAATCTTCCCCACTCTCAAAGGGAAAAGCCTACCCACGTCAACTCTGTCCGTCCCTCTTAAAATTTTAAAAACCTCTACCAAGTCTCCCCTCAACCTTCTACGCTCCAAAGAATAAAGACCCAACCTGTTCAACCTCTCTCTGTAGCTTAAGTGCTGAAACCCAGGCAACATTCTAGTAAATCTCCTCTGTACCCTCTCCATTTTGTCGACATCCTTCTTATAATTTGGCGACCAGAACTGCACACCATACTCCAGATTCGGCCTCATCAATGCCCTGTACAATTTTAACATTACATCCCAACTTCTATATTCGATGCTCTGATTTATAAAGGCAAGCATACCAAACGCCTTCTTCACCACCCTATCCACATGAGATTCCACCTTCAGGGAACAATGCACAGTTATTCCCAGATCCCTCTGTTCCACTGCATTCCTCAATTCCCTACCATTTACCCTATACGTCCTATTTTAATTTGTCCTACCAAATTTGTCCTACATTGAATGGCGGTGCTGGCTCGAAGGGCCGAATGGCCTACTCCTGCACCTATTGTCTATTGTCTATTGTCTATTGACCTGCGTGGGTATTCTCCGGGATCTCCGGTTTCCTGCCACACTCCTAAGACGTACAGGTTTGTAAGGTTTGTAGGTTAATTGTCTTCTGTAAATTGTCCGCAATGTGCGTAGGATAGTGTTAGTGTGCGGAGATCGCTGGTCGGTGCGGACTCAGTGGGCCGAAGGGCCTGCTTCCACCCCATACCTCTTAACTAAATTAAACTAAACTAAATAATCAAGGATGAGTCTGACCCCAGACACTCCCTTTTCTGTCCTCTCCCATCAGGCAAGAGGCACAGATGTGTGAAAATGCACACCTCCAGATTCAGGGACAGTTTCTTCCTAGTTATGTAGGAAGGAACTGCAGAAACTGGTTAATACCGAAGACAGACACAAAAAGCTGGAGTAACTCAGCGGGTCAGGCAGCATTTCTGGAGAAAAGGAATAGGTGACGTTTCGGGTCAGAAACTTTCCAGAGACTGAAAATAGAGGTGAGGTGGGAGAAGCTGGCTGGAAATTATGTAGATACATGCGGTTCACAAGTTGTCTCTCGACACATCACATCAGATTAGCAAGTGCAGCGTTTATTTTCATTGAGAATAATAAGTGACAAAAATCAGGTTAATACATTTCACTGAAGTTAATTACTGTTCACAAAACGCAATGTGAGAAAAAAACGAATCATTTTCATCACTGTGAGTCCATTCAAACAGATTTACTGTCTACTGTTCAGCTCTAATATGAAGGCAAATATGAAGGCAATCAGTGTTGGTAGTAAATAATGATTCACAGTTGTGTATTCCCGATGATAACCATCTCTAGGGAGGGGTAGTTCTGTGGTGGTTTCAAAGAGGCTTTAAGTATTAAGTATTAAACTTAATTGGAGTGTGGGAGGACGTACACACGGGGAGAACGTACAAACTCTGTACAGACAGCACCCGTAGTCAGGATCGAACCTGGGTCGATCTATACCGCTGTGCCACCAATGCTTTTCACATTAAATAATTCTCTTTTGTATGTAGATATTGCTCTTAGAGAGAGCTCTTAAGAATAGCGGAGTCAGGGGGTATGGGGAGAAGGCAGGAACGGGGTACTGATTGAGAAAGATCAGCCATGATCACATTGAATGGCGATGCTGGCTCGAAGGGCCGAATGGCCTCCTTCTGCACCTATTGTCTATTGTCTATTGATTCAATGATCCAACGATACTTTATTGTCACATGTACCTAGGTACAGTGAAATTCTTTGCTTTTGCATACAACCCGGTAAAATCGTACAGCAGACCTCACCTAGGCAGTACACAGGCCCATCGGCCCACCGAGTCTGTGCCGACCTGCGATCACCCCGTACACTAGCACTGTCCTACACACACTAGGGACAATTTACAATTTTTACCGAAGCCAATTAACCTACAAACTTATACGTCTTTGGAGTGTGGGAGGAAACCGGAACGCCCGGAAAAACCCCACGCATGTCACGGGGGGACGGACGTACAAACTCGGTACAGGCAGCAGCCATAGTTACGATCGAATCCTGGTCTCGGATCCTGTAAGGCAGCAACTCCACCGTTGTACTGCTGTGCTGCTCATTGGCTGCAGAGCCACTGAGTACATCATGATCGATGAATTAGGGATCACTATTTATATTATGCAGGCCTAACGATTCCGATCAGGAACTGGAGGATCACTTAAAGGTTACTTTTGAAATTGGCAAGCAGAAAAAAAGCTGTCTTGTAAAAACATGTTTCCATGTAGTCTTCCTGCAGCAATCAGACACCATTTTCTCTTCAGAATACAGCTGCTACTTTCATTGCGGGTGGTTATTGAAATTGATAAGCAATCGCTCCTATTGACACTTGTGCAATGATACTCCGTTAAATAATAGATAGACACAAAATGCTGGAGTAACTCAACGGGACAGGCAGCATCTAAGAAGGGTCTCCACCGAAACGTCATCCATTCCTTCAGCTTTTTGAGTCCGTCTTCGGTTTAAACCAGCATCTGCAGTTCCTTTCTACTCTATTAAACAATGTAATATACAGCCATTTTAATATACAGCGGCACGGTAGCGCAGCGGTAGAGTTGCTGCTTTACAGCGAATGCAGCGCCGGAGACTCAGGTTCGATCCTGACTACGGGTGCTGCACTGTAAGGAGTTTGTACGTTCTCCCCGTGACCTGAGTGGGTTTTCTCCGAGATCTTCGGTTTCCTCCCACACTCCAAAGACGTACAGGTATGTAGGTTAATTGGCTGGGTAAATGTAAAAATTGTCCCTAGTGGGTGTAGGATAGTGTTAATGTACGGGGATCGCTGGGCGGCACGGACTTGGAGGGCCGAAAAGGCCTGTTTCCGGCTGTATATATATGATATGATGATTTTAGCTTGTCATTACACAAATATACAAAGTTACTAAAAAAGTCCTTTGTTTTTGTAAACTCTGCAGTGAAATGTGACTTTGTTAAGGGAAACCGGAAACTCTCGCCCTTAATCTATTTGCCCCAATGACACATTGATTTTATTACATGATTTTCTATTGCAGGAGGTTGCTTAGGATTGTGACTGTTGCATTACTGCGGAATTAGTTGTCTATTCAAGACAGAGATTGATTAATTTTGTTATATCATTGGAATCAAAGCATATGAGGAAATTGGAGGAAAGTGGTGGTGAGGTAAAAAATCAGCCATGATTTTACTGAAGAAAGGTAAAATATGTTTCCAAATCAGAATGGTCATGGAGTCACAGAGTCATAGAGTCTTACAGCATGGAAGCTGGCCCTTCCTCCCATCGTGCCCACACCAACCAACATGCCCCATCTACACTAGTCCCATCTGCCTGTGTTTCCCCATATCCCTCCAAACCCAACCTTTCCATGTACCTGTCCAAATGCCTCTTAAACATCACGATAGTACCTGCCTCAACCCCCTCCTCTGGCAGCTCATTCCATACACTCACCACCCTTTGTGAAAAATGGTTACCCCTCAGGTTCCTATTAAATCTTCCCCCCCTCATTCTAAACCTACGCCCTCTGGTTCTCGGTTCCCCAACTCTGGGCAAGAGACTCTGTGCCTCTACCAGATCTATTCCTCTCATGCTATTATACACCTCTGCAAGATCATGCCTCATCCTCCTGCACTCCACCCCAGCCTGTTCAACCTCCCCTGTAAACCTGGTGAGGGGCATGGTCTGGACATTGGGAATGTGGGCCAGGTGTATATTTGGGACTGGTTGTTGGAAACAAGGGCTAGGTATGTGGATGGAGCCGAAGACTGGGAATATAGAACAGTCGGGGCCAGGGCTGAGATTCAAATTAGATACAAAGAAGACCAAGCCATCTATAACAGCTTGTCACATTTCCCCCTTCTGCTTGTTTAGTTTAGTTTAGTTTAAAATAGGCCCTTCGGCCCCCAGAGTCCGTGCCAACCAGCGATCACCCCATGCATCATTACTATCCTATACACACTAGTTATACACACTATACACAAGTTACAATTTTACCAAACAAATTAGCCTACAAACCTGAGATAGACACAAAATGCTGGAGTAACTCAGCGGGACAGGTAGCATCTCTGGAGAGAGGAATGGGTGACGTTTTGGGTTGAGACCCTTCCTCAGACTGATGTCATGGGAGAGGGAGATATATAGATAAGGAAGTGTAAGGTGTGAAAATAGGACAAAGGGAATGGAGATGACGGAACATGTAGAATAGATCATTGTTAGCTGGGAGTTAGCTGAGTTACTCCAGCATTTTGTGTCTATCTTCGGTTTAAACCAGCATCTGCAGTTCCATCCTACACATTTAGCCTATAAACCTGTATGTCTTTGGAGTGTGGGAGGAAACCGGAGCTCCCAGAGAAAACGCATGCAGGTCACGGGGAGAAGGTACAAAATCCATACAGACAGCACCCGTAGTCAGGTTCCGAACCCGGGTCTCTGGCGTTGTAAGGCAGCGACTCTACCGCCGCGCCACTGGTGTAAATCAGCGGGTCAGGCAGCATCTCCGGAGAAAAAGAATACGTGACTTTTCGGGCAAAGGGTCTCGACCCGAAACGTCACCTATTCCTTTTCTCCAGAGATTTGCTGCCTGGCCTGCTGAGTTACTCCAATATGTTGTGTCCTTCCTCCCAATTATGAGTTTGCCTCTGCGGATGCCTTTGACACTTTTCACAGAATTCAATTCTGAAACAATAGTTAGCACATCAAACCTATAATGATATCCTCATCACGCTGATAACATATGGGAATATTGTGCTCAAACGGAGAGGCTAATGGAGCTGCCCTTGCAAGGTGATTAATAGGTTCTGCTGCTTTGACCGTGGAATTCACTGCAGTCACCCTGTTCTGTGCCTTAGTTTGCTCCAGACAGTAATTATATTTTTCTTCCAATTTTTTTTGGCGCCAGTAATGTTTAAGAGATCTGGGGTCAGGTGAATCGTGTGGCATCTCGAAGAGGATAAATAAGTCAGGCACCCAATTATTTTAAATTCCGCTCTCTAACTTAATTCTGTACCAAAAAAAGACACAAAATGTTATCATCATATCTATACAGCCGGAAACAGGCCTTTTCGGCCCTCCAAGTCCGTGCCGCCCAGCGATCCCCATACATTAACATTATCCTACACCCACTAGAGACAATTATTACATTTACCCAGCCAATTAACCTACATACCTGTACGTCTTTGGAGTGTGGGAGGAAACCGAAGATCTCGGAGAAAACCCACGCAGGTCACGGGGAGAACGTACAAACTCCTTACAGTGCAGCACCCGTAGTCAGGATCGAACCTGAGTCTCCGGCGCTGCATTCGCTGTAAAGCAGCAACTCTACCGCTGCGCTACCGTGCCGCCCACATGGAGTAACTCAGTCGGTCAGGGAGCATCTCTGATTTACTGAGTTACTCCAGGGATGCTGCCTGACCCCCTGAGTTGCTCCAGCACTTTGTGTCCTCTTTTTTATGGAAATAGGCCCTTCGACCCACCGAGCCCTATCATCGATCGCCCGCTCACTCTAGTTCGACGTTGTTCCACTTTTGCATCCGCTGCCTACTCACTAGGGGAGATTTATAGAGGTCAATTAAACTACAAACCTGCACGTCGTTGGGATGTGAGAGGAAACCAGAGCACTCGGTCACAGGGAGGAACATGCAAACTCCACACAGAGAGCAGCAGAGGTCAGGATCGAACCTGCCGCTTTGAGACAGCAGCTCTATCAGCTGCACCATGACGCCGCCCATTGTTTAATGGCGGTGATGGGATTCTAGTTTTCATCAGTTTACTTGAAAGTTGTTTAGTTGGGTATAATATCACAGGTAAATAGGCCACTCGGTCCATCAAGTCTACCCCACCATTCAATATGATCATGTTCATAAAGGATGGCAGAATTAGGCCATTTGGCCCATCAAGTCTACTCCTCCATTCAATCATGGCTGATCTATCTTCTCCTCTCAATCCCATTCTCCTGCCTTCTCCCCATAACCCCTGACACCCGCACTAATCAAGAATTAATCTATCTCGGCCTTAAAAGTATCCACTGACTTGGCCTCCTTAGTCTTCAGTGGTAATGAATTCCTTATTCCTTCACCGCCCCCTGATGAAAGAAATGTTTCCTCATCTTCTTCCTAAAGGAACGTCCTTTTATTCTGGGGTTATGACTGGTCCTAGACTCTCCGACTAGTGGAAGCATCCTCTCCACATCCATCCTATCCAAGCCATGATCATGGGTGATTTGCCAGGACCTCCCCTCCTCTTCTCTATCTGTTCCCCATCGTCCTCGATTCCCCAATCTGTAAAAAAATGAGCCATCTCCTCTTTAAATGATCTGTAATTGCCTACGATGGCAGGAGAGAAATGTTGAATTCTTTAATAAAGCTCCCGCTGTGATTCGAAGCAACGTTGGTGAAAATCTCAACATTCAGTTATTTTTAAGTCTTGCATAATCATTGACAATGGCTGGATGTAATGAATGCCAGAAAACAGCTCCAGGGTACAACATTTCACATTCCAAAATTGTTAAAAGGTTCCAATGAAAGAGTCAGAAACATGCACAGTGCTAATGGGACTTTTGTCTGTACAATGCTGTGGTTGGGGTGATACATTGATTCATAATTTATTAGCCATTATAGAACATATAACGTGGAAAAGTGCATCCTGTGTACAGGCCCTTCGGCCCACAATGTCTGTACTGAAGATAATGCCAAGACCAACTTTGCATATAATCCATGTCCCTCCATATCCATGTGGCTATCCAGAAGTCTCTTAAATTACACTATTGTTTCTGCCTCCACCACCTTCCCCAACAGTCAGTTACAGCCTCTCACCACCCTCTGTGTAAAAAACCTGTTCTGCACATTTCCACTTTCACCTTAAAGCTATGCCCTTCAGTAGTATCCTGATCTTATACCCTGGGGAAAAGGTTCTGACCATCTACCCTATATATGCCTCTCATAATATTATCTACTGCCATCAGGTCTCCCTTCTACCTGTGGCGTTCCAGAGGAAACATTCCAAGTCCATCCAACCTCTCCCTGTAGTTAATAACCTCTATTCCAGACCTCATTCTTGGTCTGCTTAGTCTGCCTGCCAAGGCCTACTGGATCTTCCAGTTGCTAACTATGCTGACCTTTCTCTCCTGAGCCTCGTCCATTGGCAGAGTGAGGCCACATACAAACTGGAGGAATGGAATAGCACCCAGAATTCTGCCTCGTCCATTGGCAGAGTGAGGCCACATACAAACTGGAGGAATGGAATAGCACCCAGAATTCTGCCCGGGTAGCTTACAACCCAATGCCATGAACATTGAATTCTCCAATTTTAGATAAGTTACAAACCCCCTCCTGTGCCTCACCTGGACTCGTACCCATTTCTCCCCTTCCACCTACATTCCTACCTCTGGCTTCACAATTCACAACTCTTCTATCCTTATCTCACACCTTCAGACTTTTCATCTCTGGCCTTTGTCCAACCATGTGCCTATACAAAAACACCCTCACTTGTATCCACCTATCACTTGCAAGGTTTTATCCTGCCCTGCCTGTCTTCCAGCCACCTCCCCCCTCCCCCATCATCAATCTGAAAAAGGATCCTGACCCAAAATGTCACCCATCCCATGTTCTCCAGAGATGCTGCCTGACCCGTTGACTTATTCTAGTGCCTTATGTCTCTTCTGTATTATTCTGGTAAACCTTCTCTGCACCCTTTCCAAAGTCTCCACATCCTTCCTGTAACGGGGCGACCAGAATCGAACACAATACTCCAAATGCGGCCTAACCAAAGTCCTATAAAGCTGCATCATGACTTCCCGACTCTTATAGTCGATCTATGAAAGGAAGCATACCATATGCTTTCTTCACCACACTATCTATTCGTGTTACCAATTCCAGAGAGTAATGGATTTAGACCTCAATATCCCTCTGTACATCAATATATTGATGAGACCGTTGATGAGACCTTAAGAAGGCCTAAATGAGGACACTCTCAAAGAAAGTTCCTTATTCCACAATCACAACTAACAATCCGCTAATTGTATAAAACATGATTACTTGAAAGTTAACTCATGCTAAAAGATTTGCCCACTGATGCTTCTGAATGAGTTTAATTTGCCAATTATTAGTTTATCTAAAGGTGCTTATTTGGAGAGCAACCCCACTTTTGTATTATTGTATGTTCAAACTTGCCTGGCTATCTGCAATCCTTTGTCAAGCACCATTATTCAAATATCTCGCTCCAATTACCTTCTGCTTAATTATGTAATCTCAGTCAACAGATGTTCGCCTGGAGAAAGATTCTTTAGCAGGGCACTGAATTTCATGAGATAAATGAAATGGCAAAAAAATGAGTTGGTATTTCTAATCACACCCTGTCCAGATGTTATCTACTCAGCTGCTGTTTAAAGGTGATAAACCCTCTTGCTTTTATTTAATAACTAATTTACTTCCCTTTCTTTGCAATCAGAAAATTGCTTTTCAGGGGACTTTCCATAACCTTTTTTTAACATCATGCACAATTCTGAGAAGTGATTTGTTTTTCAATGAGTTTAACATCATTTCGATTTTTTTTTAAAACAAGCTCTCTTTCCCAAACAATCCGTGACATTTGTTAACACTGTTTCCCTTTCCACAGATGCGGTCTGACCTGCCGAGTGTTTCCAGCACTTTTTGCTATTATTTCAGATTTACAGCAAGTGCAGTTTAAAAAATATATATATCCAAAAAATATTGTCAGTGCAGCACACATTAATGCATTTATCCCTGTGTGAAATTAATTTACAGAAGCCATATGACTGGAATACCACAACTCTAAAATGATAATTTATTGATATTAATAGTTTTTATTGAAAAAAAAGAAGCTTATTGTTCAACTACTGAGCTGAAGTTAGGACTTTACTGGCTTTATTTTGCACTAAACGTTATTCCTTTGTCATGTATCTGTACTGTGAATGGCTCGATTGTAATCATGTATTGTCTTTCCGCTGACTGGTTAGCACGTAACAAAAGCTTTTCACTGTACCTCAGTACACGTGATAATAAACCAAAACTAAACTAAACTATTGGGGGGGGGGGGGGGGAGGGGGAGAAGGAGGGTGCCAATCAAACTTACTCCTTTGTCTCGATGCCCTATTTCAACACTTTAATTCTCTGTTTCATTTCTTTACCTCAAAAAGTGGTGATGGGTGCACATGGTGGAAGGGAGAGGTGAAGATATTTGGAGGTTCAGAGGTAAACATTCTGAGGAAAGGCAAACTGGTTAGCACGCAACAAAAGCTTTTCACTGTACCTCGGTACACGTGACAATAAACTAAACTGAACTGAACCGACGAACAAAATAAAAGTTTTCCTCCTGAACAAGCTTAGATTAGGACTCCCACATGCGTGCAAAATACTTCTGGAGTTCAACAATTGAAGCCCTTTAATCCGGTTTCCCTCATTGTTACAGAAACAAAATGGCTCCTGTCAACACAACATTAGGGTAGATAAGTTATCACGTGGATAATTTGTCCACCTCTCTTATCTAGATTTCGCCCCCAGTTTCTTCCCCTGATCAGCACCATTAGTCTGAAGAAGGGTCACGACTAGAAACGCCACCTGTCCATTCCCTCAACAGATGCTGCCTGAGCCGATGAGTTCAGACTGCTTGATGTATGAGGTCTTCCAGTCTGAAGAAGTGTCTCGACCCAAAACCTCACCTCTTCCTTTTCTCCAGAGATGCCGCCTGACCCGCTGAGTTACTCCTGCATTTTGTGTCCATCTTCAAACTATGTAGGAGGCAATAGACAATAGACAATAGACAATAGACAATAGACAATAGGTGCAGGAGTAGGCCATTCAGCCCTTCGAGCCAGCATGATTCAATGCGATCATGGCTGATCACTCTCAAGCAGTACCCTGTTCCTGCCTTCTCCCCATACCCCCTCACTCCGCTATCCTTAAGAGCTCTATCCAGCTCTCTCTTGAAAGCATCCAACGAACTGACCTCCACTGCCTTCTGAGGCAGAGAATTCCACACCTTCACCACTCTCTGACTGAAAAAGTTCTTCCTCATCTCCGTTCTAAATGGCCTACCCCTTATTCTTAAACTGTGGCCCCTTGTTTTGGACTCCCCCAACATTGGGAACATGTTTCCTGCCTCTAATGTGTCCAATCCCCTAATTATCTTATATGTTTCAATAAGATCCCCCCTCATCCTTCTAAATTCCAGTGTATACAAGCCCAATCGCTCCAGCCTTTCAACATACGAGGCCAATTTACTTTCTCTGTAACTTTGTTTGTACCAAGTGGGGCAGCACGGCGGTGCAGCGGTAGAGCTGCTGCTTTACAGCGCCAGAGATCCGGGTTCAATCCTGACTACGGGCGCTGTCTGTACGGAGTTTGTACGTTCTCCCCGTGACCTGCATGGATTTTCTCCCAGGAGCTCCGGTTTTCTCCCACACTCCAAAGGCGTACAGGTTTGTAGGCTAATTGGCTTGGTAAAATTGAAAATGATCCCCAGCAGCGCCTCTACTTCCTCCGCAAACTGAAGAGAGCGGGAGCCCCCACACCCATCATGTACACTTTTTACCGAGGCGCCATTGAGAGCATCCTCAGCAGCTGCATCACTGTGTGGTTCGGAAGCTGCACAGCCTCCAGCCGCAAGACCCTGCAGCGCATAGTGAACACTGCTGAGAGGATCACTGGCGCCTCACTCCCAACACTCCTGGTCCTTTACACCACCCGCCTCACCCGCAAAGCATTGAGCATTGTGGGTGACCCCTCCCACCCCTCCCACCCCTCCCACCCCTCCAACAGCCTCTTCACCCTCCTGCCTTCAGGGAGAAGGTTTCGCAGCCTGAGGTCGAGCACCACCCGACTAAAGAACAGTTTTTTCCACCAGGCTGTCAGGATGCTGAACTCTCTCCCCTTCCTTCCTCCTCTCTCCCTTGCCCCCATTGGACCTGGACTTTAACACCCCACACACACGCACATCCAGCACCAGACATTTTTTTTTAACGCTGCTATGGACAGGCTTTGCACTACTGTTCATTATTTTTTATTGTAATATATTCATCTTCATCTTTTTTTCATTGAAGTGACTATATTTTATATTGATTGTTGTTTGCTGTGCCTTTTTAATTTTAACTTAATTTAATGCACTTTATTCCTCGGGATTGTGGGAAACGGTATTTCGATTTTCTGTCTGTGTAAACTAACTGGAAATTGACAATAAAGTTGACTTTGACTTTGACTTTGACTAGTATGTGTAGGATAGTGTTAGTGTGTGGGGATCGCTGGTCGGCACGGGCTCGGTGGGCCGTAGAGCCGTCGGTTTCTGCTCTGTATCTCTAAACTAAACTAAACTAACCTAAAGTGCTTGGCATTGTGTAAAGAGGGAACCAATGCAACCACTTAGCAGAGTCAGGGGGTACGGGGAGAAGGCAGGAACGAGGTACTGATTGAGAATGATCAGCCATGATCACATTGAATGGCGGTGCTGGCTCGAAGGGCCGAATGGCCTCCTCCTGCACCTATTGTCCATTGTCTATTGTCTACACATACAATGTTGAAATTCAGTATAAAACCTCACTGCTATTTGACATGCCAAGTCATTTAATGAGAAAAAAATAACATGTGTGAATAGCTGGGGTCCATGCACAAATTGTACAGAGATTACAATGGTTACTAAAGGTAAGGAAGAACAATGCCAAGTACATTGTATTGAAAACATAATTGTCACAAGTATTTTGTATTTAACCAAACACTTGTTACAATTATGTTTTTTTATGTCAAGAGATCAAGTGTTATTTGTTATAAATACTGGATGTGAACTGGAACAATTAAAATCTTACTTGCTGAAGCTTCACAGTCACATTAAAAGCAACAACAAAGGCAGTAAATGTGGAATAAATTATCAGTTATTCTAAGTAAACTAAATTCTGGATGGCTAGGACATTATTGAGCACATGTTGAACTTGCAATTCAGACTGAAGAAGGGTCTCGACCCGAAACGTCACCCATTCCTTCTCTCCCGAGATGCTGCCTGACCTGCTGAGTTACTCCAGCATTTTGTGAATAAAAACCTTCGATTTGTACCAGCATCTGCAGTTATCTTCTTATACTATTTACGAGGATGTTACCTGGACCAGAGGTCCTGAGCTATAGGGAAAGGTTGGGCAGGGTAGGTCTTTATTTCTAGGGAATCCTGCAGGAGGCTGAGGGGTGATCTTACGGTGGTGTACCAAATCATGAGCGGAATAGATAAGGTTTTTTACCTAAGGCAGAGGAATTAAGAAACAGAGGACAAATGTTTAAGGTGAGAGGGACAAGTGTAATAGGAACCTGAGGGGCAACTCTTTCACTCAGAGGGTGGTGGATATGTGGAACGAGCTGCCGGAGGAGGTAGTTGAGACATGTACTATAACAGCATTTAAAAGATATGTGGATGGGTACATGGATAGGAAATGTTTAGGAGGATATGGGCCAAATGGTCCCACATGGGAGATTGGTGAGTAAAATTAGAGCACATGGTATGAGGGTGTTGACATGGATAGAAAATTGGTTGGCAGACAGGAAGCAAAGAGTAGGAGTAAACGGGTTCTTTTCAGAATGGCAGGCAGTGGCGAGTGGAGTGCCGCAAGGCTCGGTGTTGGGGCCTCAACTGTTTACCATATATATTAATGATTTGGAAGAGGGAATTAGAAGCAACACTAGCAAGTTTGCGGATGACACAAAGCTGGATGGCAGTGTGAACTGTGAAGAGGATGTTAGGAGGTTGCAGGGTGACCTGGACAGGTTGAGTGAGTGGGCAGATGCGTGGCAGATGCAGTATAATATAGATAAATGTGAGGTTATCCACTTTGGCGGCATCTCTGGAGAGAAGGAATGGGTGACATTTTAGGTCGAGACCCTTCTTCAGACTGAAGGGAAAAGGGAAACGAGAGATTATTTACAAGCACATTTGCCAAGGTCTGTCTACTTTGAAGACGTTCTCCTCCTCTCTCCAACGAGAGTACTGCAACATCCTCCCTGGCTGGTCCCCCTCTGTGATGACTCCCATGCCCCAGCTCTACAACTATGTTTTAACCCAGACCCGCTACCACAGCCATGTGTGTTTATTTGTTCTATACCTCTCTACATCACCATCTATAATCTCTCCTTTCCCTTTCCCCGGATTCAGTCTGAACAAGGGTCTCGACTTGAAACGTCACCCATTCCTTCTCTCCAGAGATGCTGCCTGTCCCGCTGAGTTACTCCAGCATGTTGGTGTTTATCCTCGGTGTAAACCAGCATCTGCAGTTCCTTCCCACTCTGTTTCTATGACGATTTGTTGCTGGACGCATTGTCAATCTCTGCACGGCTGGGACTTTACTCAGCACATGTTGGGCTTGCGATGCACAAGGCGGTATAAATGGAGAGGAACTCTCCCCCATTTAATATTAAAAGACGGCTATCCTGCGCAACTGCTGTAGACAATAGACAATAGACAGTACGTGCAGGAGGAGGCCATTCGGCACCGCCATTCAATGTGATCATGGCTGATCATTCTCAATCAGTACCCCGTTCCTGCCTTCTCCCCATACCCCCTGACTCCGCTATCCTTAAGAGCTCCATCTAGCTCTCTCTTGAATGCATTCAGAGAATTGGCCCCCACTGCCTTCTGAGGCAGAGAATTCCACATATCCACAACTCTCTGACTGAAAAGGTTTTTCCTCCGTTTATGCATCTCCGTTCTAAATGGCCTACCCCTTATTCTTAAACTGTGGCCCCTTGTTCTGGACTCCCCCAACATTGGGAACATGTTTCTTGCCTCTAACGTGTCCAACCCCTTAATAATCTTATACGTTTCGATAAGATCCCCTCTCATCCTTCTAAATTCCAGTGTATACAAGCCTAGTCGCTCCAGTCTTTCAACATATGACAGTACCGCCATTCCGGGAATTAACCTAATAAACCTACGCTGCACGCCCTCAATAGCAAGAATCGCTATTTGCTGTTTGCCAGTGCATTGGAAATTGGGCCCAACACCCGGTATAGACGAGGGAGACTGAGGTCTCACTAGCCACAGATTCACTGTGCACCTCTTATGTTTATTTAATATTGCATCCAAAATCTTTGTCTTGAAAGCTTCATAACTTCCCACTGTATACTTACATTGTCTGTAGTATTTTCTACTAATCCGTACATTTCATTTTATTGATTCGAATGGCCGTTTAAAAGTAACAGGGTAAGGGTGGCACGGTGGCCCAGCAGTAGAGTTGCTGCCTTACAGCTCCAGAGACCCGGGTTCAATTCTGACTAAAGGTGCTCCGTGTGATCGCGTGGGTTTTCTCCAGGTGCACCGGTTTCCTCCCTCGCTCCAAAGACCTACAGGTTAATTGGTTTTGGTAAAAAATATATATTCAAGATATATTCAAGGGAGAGTTAGATATATCTCTTAGGGATAATGGAATCAAGGGATGTGGGGAAAAAGCAGGAATGGGGTACTGATTTTGGATGATGAGCCATGATCATATTGAATGGCAGTGCTGGTTCGAAGGGCCGAATGGCCTACACCTGCACCTATTTCCTATGTTTCTATGTAAATTGTCCCGAGTATCTAGGATTCCAAAGACGCGGTATAATAACCAGGCTTACTGCAGTCTACAAAGAAACCCACTCATTAGCTCCATCCAACATTGCCCATCTTTCATGCAGTCGGAACAACAGACCAAGAACTCGACTAAACCAATCCTTCAATTATATTACCATCCCTGTTTGGAATCCTTTGCCACTGCATGTAAAATCTGCTGCTGATAGTAAATCTTTTAAACTGTTGCTTGCAAACACTAAATTTTAAATCTGCAACTGCATGCATGAGGGACTGCAAGTTTAGATTTTAGATTTTTAGATTTTAGATTTAGAGATACAGCGCAGAAACGGGCCCTTCGGCCCACCGGGTCCGCGCCGCCCAGTGATCCCCGCACACTAACACTGTCCAACACCCACTAGGGACAATTTTTACATTTTGCCCAGCCATTTAACCTACATACCTGTACGTCTTTGATCTCCGAGAAAACCCACGCAGGTCATGGGGAGAACGTACAAACTCCGTACAGACGGCGCCCGTAGTCAGGATCGAACTTGAGTCTCCAGCGCTGCATTCGCTGTAAGGCAGCAACTCTACCGCTGCGCCACCGTGCCGCCAATAGCCCAACAGCGGCGGTTGGTGCAGTATCAACAAGACAAGACAAGATAGTGCTAGTGTACGGGATGATCGCTGGTCGGCACGGACTCAGTGGGCCGGAGAGCCACTTTCCACGCTGCGTCTCTAAAGATTGAAGCAAAGTCTAAAGTAATATAGTGTGATCTCATCTGACTGGTTGGTTCTGACTGCTGAAAATCTGAAATGAACCATCCGCATTCACCCACCCACCATTTTAGATTCAAGTTGTTAGTTTGATTTTTACCATAACTGACAGTATTTCTAAATGATGCGACGCTTTGGGATTCATCAACATAAATTACAATTTTAAAAAATAGACTAAACACGTCTGGCGAGGTCAACAGGTTAATTGAACCATGAAAAAATATTAGGTGACAATTATTTCAAAATAGCTAATTAAACTTTGATACCTTCATTGAAATGATAATAATTACTTCCGTCAGTGAAGTTGGCCATGTTTATTTTTAATTATTTGGTAATCTAATGTGTTTAATCTTTTTCTTGACCAGTCTAGAAGAATGAGTTTCTCTAATTAGTAATTCTGTGGTCAACCATTGAGTAAATGCAAACTAACCTTTCCCTGGTATTTTTCCTTCTTTACAAAGAATGTTGATTTTTGGTTTAAATAAACACCAACGGATACTATCGTCCACAAGCCATAATTTCCTCATGGATCCAAGGAATGTCGGCATGCTCTAAGGTCATTAGGTACTTTCAGTGTAAACATTAATTTGCTCGCATTCAACTCACAAACTTTCTTTGATAATAGAATCAAAACAGAAAATGGCGGGAATGCTCAGCAGGTCATGGAGTTATAGAGTCATACAGGCATGGAAACAGGCCCCTCGGCCCACTGAGTCTGCACCGACCTGCGATCACAGCCGTACACTAGCACTATCCTATACACACTAGGGACAACTTACAATTTTTTTTAACCAAAGCCAATTAGTCTACAAACCTGCACGTCTTTGGAGCGTGGGAGGAAACCGGAGCACCTGGAGAAAACCCACGCGGACACAGGGAGAACGTATAAACTCCGTACAGACAGCACCCGTCGGCAGGATCGAACCCGGGTCTCTGGCGCTTGCACTGCCATGCCACCCTCTCATTCAACTTGCAAACCTTCTTTGATAATAGAGCCCAAACAGAACATCTTGGTAATGCTCAGCTGGTCATAGAGTCATACAGCCGCCTCGGCCCACCTTGCCCACGCTGACCAAGATGTCCCAATAGACAATAGACAATAGGTGCAGGAGGAGGCCATTCGGCCCTTCGAGCCAGCACTGCCATTCAATGTGATCATGGCTGATCATTCTCAATCAGTACCCCGTTCCTGCCTTCTCCCCATACCCCCTGACTACGCTATCCTTAAGAGCTCTATCCAGCTCTCTCTTGAATGTTCTACACTACACTATCTCACCATCTACACTAGTCTCACCTGCCTGTGTTTGGCCCATATCCCTCTAAACCTGTCCCATCCATGTACCTGTCCAACTGTTCCTTAAACGATGGTGAATGCTTGCAGTTTTGTCGGCGCCAAAACGTGGCAGCGCAGTGTACTGCCCATGACTACGGGCTTTACAAAGTTGTATGCACAACACAGCATTTTACTGTACCGCGGGACAGGTGACAATAAAGAATCATTGAATCTTGCATAGAAGACAGAGTGCTGGAGTAACTCAGCGGGTCAGGCAGCATCTCTGGAGGATATGGACGGTCAACGTTTTGAGTTAGGTCCCATCTTTTTCAACAATGGAATGACGTAGGCTCATTGAGCTGGAGTAACTCAATGGGTCAGGCAGCATTTCTGGAGAACATGCATAGGCGACATTTCTGGTCAGGATCCTTCTACCGTATCTGAGAGGGACTGAAAACTGGCCTTGCATTTCTCTATCCAGACGTCCTAGGAGGACTATGATGGATGTGTTTGCCTTGTGTTCCTGTCTGTGGCTGCAGCTGACCAAGACCCTTATTGCATGCAGATGGCGAGAGTTAAATTCGAACTGACACATGAATATCTAAACTCTAGTCTAAAAAATATATATTTCACGTACCTTCATGTGGATGTGCATTATTCAGAATCGATGAATCCTGGTTTTTAGCTGCACTGACAAAGGCAATAATTTCACAGTTATCAATTTTTATGAATCATGATTTGTTACTTAAAATATTTTTCACATTTTAAGCATTCAAAGTTTCCTTTTGCTCATTTGTTTCATTCAAATACATTTTGACTGGAATGACTCCAGTACTGTTCTGCAGAATATCAGTTGTGAACTGCATCTCCTAATGTTGGAAAACAGTTTGTGTACAAGCCTCAATAAACCACATTAGTCAACCACAGGTGGTGCAGCAGCAGAGTTGCTGCCTTACGAAGCCAGAGCCCTGGGTTCGATCCTGACTACCCCAGTGCTCTCTGTACAGAGTTTGTACCTTCTCACCATGACCTTCGTGGGTTTTCACCGAGATCTTCAGTTTCCTTCCACACTCCAAAGACATACAGGTGTGCAGGTAAATTGTCTCGAGTGTGTAAGATAGTGCTAGTTTAGTTTGTTTGGAGATACAGCGCGGAAACTGGCCCTTCGGCCCACCGAGTCCGCACCGACCAGCGATCTTCGCACACTAACACTATCCTACACACACTATGGACAATTTGCATTTATACCAAGCCAATTAACCTACAAACATGTGCGTCTTTGGAATGTGGGAGGAAACCGAAGATCTCGGAGAGAACCCATGCAGGTCACGGGGAGAACTTACAAACTCCGTACAGACAGCACCCGTAGTCGATATTGAACCAGGGTCTCTGGTGCTGTAAGGCAGCAACTCTACAGCTGTGCTGATGTTCAGGGATCACTGGTCAGCATGGGCCCGGTGGCTGAAGGGCCTGTTTCCGGACTGTATCTCTGAACTGAACTAAACTAAGTAATGCAAATAAAGTAGTCTTCGCATAACATGATGGGAACATTTTGGGTTGCATTAATATTAAAAATTAATTCAGAGCACATCATAAAATGTACAGGCTAGCCTGTGAGGTAAATCACACTTCTCCTGTTACGTTGCGTGGGGTGGCAGAAGCTCCCGGCGAGCCGTGGCCACACCCCAACCGCAGGACTGGCTCACCTGCTGCGGAACCGGGAACGCACCTGGAGTCATCCGTGGCTTGTCTGCTTGACCCCGAAGACCAGGAACCGGGGAGGAGGGTGGAGGGTGTCGGCGACGGCGGCGGACGCTGGACAATGGGCCAATTTCAAGATGGCGGCAGATGGAGGAGAGGATCGGTGCTGCCATGACAACAGACCTTCAAGGCCAAGATAAAATGGCACTCTTAAGAACTTTTAACCTTTGTAGGCGCCAGAAACGTGGCGACTTTTGTGTACAGTCTCGATGAATTCTACTATTACACTACGTATAAGAAAATAACTGCAGATGCCGGTACAAATCAGGCAGCATCTCGGGAGAGAAGGAATGGGCGACATTTCGGGTCGAGACCCTTCTTCAGTCTGAAACGTCGCCCATTCCTTCTCTCCCGAGATGCTGCCTGACCTGCTGAGTTACTCCAGCATTTTGTGAATAAATACCTACTATTACACTACGATCATTGCACTTTTGTGTTTGTCTATGATTGTGCTTATCTGTGGTATGTTTTTACTGGATTGTATGCAAAACAAAGAGGTTCACTGTACCTATGTACACAGGTACATGTGACAATAATGTCTTATCATCATTGCAGGATCATGGAATGAAGAAAATGAAAGGATTGTGTCCAATAGCAGTATAATCTGATTCCCCTTGCTCTCTCTCATGGATTAAAAATAGTGTGAGGGTCTTCAGTGAGGCAGGTTGTAGCTCTTGTAAGTAGGATGGTTCAGTTGCATGAAGAAACTGTCCCTGAATCTGGAGGTGTGCGTTTTCACACTTCTGTACCTCTATTTATCCAATTCTGTTTGAATGTTGCCATTAAATCTGTTTTCATCCTCCCTGTCTGTATTGTGCATTTTGCATCGCAACTTGGTTTACAAAACAAATGCCTTCTCATTTGATCTTTGATTCTTTTGTCAGTGGTATCAGTGATGATAGCATTCAGTTACATGCAGAGATTAGAGAAAGTGATCTTCTCCTTGGACAACGAATTCCTTCTGGACTCCATCATCCTGCGGTGATGATGAATCATAGGATGGTGTGACCTGAATGAAACTCTCCAAGAGCTTCACACGCACTTTGAGGTGATCTAAATCGTGGTTTTGATAGAAATGGGGATCCTTTCAACAATAGGGCAATTTAAAGCGCGCAGCGGTAGAATTTCTGCCTTACTGCGCTTGCAGCGCCGGGGTCCCGGGTTCGATCCCGACTATGGGTGCTGTCTGTATGGAGTTTGTACATTCTCCCCGTGACCACGTGGTTTTACCTGAGATCTTCGGTTTCCTCCCACACGCCAAAGACGTGCAGGTATATAGGTTGATTGGCTTGGTATAAAGTGTAAAATTGTCCCTAATGTGCGTAGGATAGTGTTATTGTGGGCTATGAGCCAAATGCAGGCAGGTGGGACTAGTGTAGAAGGGGCATGCTGGTCGGTGCGGACTCGGTGAGCCGAAGAGCCTGCTTCTGCGCTGTATCTCTAAACTAAACGAAAAAAATATGGCAAATATTATGAAGGAGAGGATACAGCTTGCCTTTATAATAGCCTTTTCCTTATTCCTTTGTGTGCCTGCACCAGCTGTCCGTGTTCTTGCAACCTCTTTAAAATTGTACAATGTATTTTCCTTGCTGCTTCTTATTTGTACTAAATCACTTCACAATTATCTGATTAGCTTTAACCTGCCCTCCTGAAGGTCTGTTTATGGAATTTCTGGTTTCCATGACATCAGTAAATAGATTCATAGAGTCAAACAGCGTGGAAACAGGCCCTTCGGCCCATCTTACCCACGCCGCCCAGCATGCCCCTTCTACACTAGTCCCACCTGCCTGCATTTGGCTCATAGCCTGGTAAACCTGCCCTATCCATGTACCTATCTAAATGCATCTAAAACATTGCAATAGTCCTTACCTCAACGACCTCCTCCGGCAGCTTGTTCCCTACACCCATTACCCTTTGTGTAAAAAGGTTATCTTTCAGGTTCCTGATCAATAGTTCCCTGCTCAGCGTAAACTTAAGGTAGACACAAAATGTTGGAGTGACTCAGTGGGACAAGCAGCATCTCTGGAGAGAAGGAATGGGTGACATTTTGGGTCGAGACCCTTCTTCCGAAATGTCACCCATTCATTCTCACCGGAGATGCTGTTTGTCCCGCTGAGTTACTCCAGCATTTTGTGTCTACCTTCGATTTAAACCCGCATCTGCTGTTCTTTCCTACACGTTAAACTTATGTCCTCTGGTTCTCGATTCCCCTTCCTAGGGCAAGAGACTCTGTGCGTTTACCCAATCTATTCTTCTCATGATTTTGTTCACCTCTATAAGATCACCCCTCATCCTCCTGCATTCCGACGAATAAAGTCTTAAACTGTTCAATCTCTCCCCATAGCTCTGGCCCTCGAGTCCTGGCAACATCCTCCTAAATCTTCTCAGCGCCCTTTCCAGCTTGACAACATCTTTCGTACAACATGGTGACCAAATCTGAACACAATACTCTAAATGTGACCTCACCAAACTTTTATATAACTGCAACATAACCTTCCAATTTCTATACTCAATACTCTGACTGATTAAGGCCTATGTGCCGAAAGCCTTTTTGACCAACCTTTCAAGTACAAATACCATGTTTCTCCCAAAAGGAACCTCTATTCTGAGCTTGGTGGCGCAACGGTAGAGTTGCTGCCTTACAGCGCCAGAGACCCTGACAAGGGGTGCTGTCCGTGTGGAGTTTGTACGTTCTCCCTGTGACTGAGTGGATTTTCCCTGGGTGCTCCGGTTTCCTCGCACATTCCAAATACCTACAGGTTTGTTGGTTAATTGGCTTCGGTCAAGAATGTAAATTGTTCCTAGCTTGTAGGATTGTGTTAGTGTGTGGAGCATGCTGGTTGGCGTGAACTCAGTGGGCCGATGGGCCTGCTTCCATGCTGTATCTCTAAACTAAACTAAAACAGAACTGAAGATAGACACAAAAGGCTGGAGTAACTCAACGGGTCAGGCTGCATCTCTGGAGAAAAGGAATAGGCGACATTTCGGGTCGAGACCCTTGTTTAGACTTAGTCAGGGGAGAGGGAAACAAGAGGAATAGAAGGTACATAGAACAAACGAATGAAAGATATGCAAAAAGCAACGATTATCAAGGAAAGATGGAACCCACAATGGTCCATTGTTGGCTGTGGGGTAGGTGATAACGAGTTATACAAACAGTGAAACTCAACCGGATGACTGTGAAACTAGTACGATGACTAGGGTCGGGGAGGGGCAGAGAGAGAGAGAGAGAGGGAATGCAAGGGTTACTTGAAGTTAGAGAAATTAATATTCATATCGCTGGGTTGTAAGCTACCCAAGCGAAATATGAGGTGTTGTTCCTCCAATTTGTGCTGGGCCTCACTCTGGCAGTGGAGGAGGCCCAGGACAGAAAGGTCAGTGTGGGAATGGGAAGAGGAGTTAAAATGTTTGGCAATCGGGAGATCATGTAGGCGGAGGATCAGACAAGAGAACAGATTGCTGGGTGGATAGCAGAAAAGATTCAGTGATGTGTTCAAAGCCTCGGAGAAATGTTGCAACAACTGACTGAGTTCTCGGAATCTCTCACCCCTGACCGCTCAAAGTCAAGACAGATTATGTGGAATGATATTGAGAACTCTCAGTACATGCATCAGAAGCCCAATGAAACTGAGCGAACAGCAGTAGGAACACACCTTTTGTCAAACTAACCTTCTCCCCTCAGGCTAGACACAAAATGCTGGAGTAACTCAGCGGGTCAGGCAGCATCTCAGGAGAGAAGGAACGGGTGACGTTTCGGGTCGAGACCCTTCAGGGTCGCTGGTCGGCGTGGACTCGGTCAGCTGAAGGGCCTGTTTCCATGCCGTATCTAATAAGGAAACAAATCTGCAGAAAAAAATACTAACATGAGATGGTAAAAGAACACCTGAATATTGTCGTGCAGCTCGGCTACGGGGCTTAACATCCCGGTGCAGCTCGGCTGCGGGGCTTTTCATCGCTGGTGCGGCTCGACTGCGGACTTAACAGTGCCCGGTGCAGCTCGGCTGCGGAGCTGAACACCGCCCGGTGCAGCTCGACTGCGGGGCTTTTCATCGCTGGACTGCGGACTTAACAGTGCCCGGTGCGGCTCGACCACGGGACTTAGCTGCGCAAGGCTTGGTCGCGGGCCTTTCATCGCCCGGTTCGGCCGCGGGACGTTTCAGCGCCCGGTGCGGGGACTGTGCGGGTCGGTCGGGGACGAGCTGTCTGTCCGTGGGCGTGGGGAAGAGAGTGGAAGTTTTGTTGCCTCCATCACAGCGAGGGGGTGTTTGGAGTCACTGTGATGGACGTTTGTGTTGGGGTTATGTGTCTTGTGTTCTTTTTTTTTTCTATGACTGCTATGTAGTTTCGTTCGGTACTTCGGTACCGAACGACAAATAAAGCTCTGTTATACTGTTATACAAAAGCAATCAAGCTTTCTGATCAAACTTAGCCTAATAAAACCAATCTCATTGGTAATTGGACTTTTTCTCTGGAACTGTTACTTTAGACTTTAGAGATACAACGCAGAAACAAACCCTTCAGCCCACTGAGTCCGTGCCGACTAGCAATCGTCCCATACACCTCATCTTACACACGAGGGTCATTTTAAAACTTATCAAAGTCAATTAACCCAGAAACCTGCACATCTTTGGAGTGTGGGAGGAAACCGGAGCACCCGGGGAAAGTCCACGCAGTCACAGGGAGAACGTACAGATATCGTACAGACAGCACCGGGCCTCTGACACCATAAGGCAGCAACTCTACCGCTGTGCCACCGTGCTGCCCCTTGTGTGCAGCTTGTTTATATTCATGTTTAGTTGATATCTAATTTGACCGGGTAGCACGTTTTTCACTGTATCAGTACATGTGGCAGTAATAAACCAATAATAAACATGGAGACACGAGGAACTGCAGATGCCGGAACCTTTGAGCAAAATACAAAGTGCTGGAGGCACTCAGCAGGTCTTGTTTCCTGACCTGCTGACTTCCTCCGGCACTTTGTGTTTTGCCCTAGTCAAACATACCGATCCCACTAGCAACATGCCAAGGAGCTGCAATGTGAAAAATATGCATCTTGAAGTGATTGCCAAATGACTGTGTTAAAAAGGAATTGCCGAGAGCATCAGAAACCTCATTATTGCTGTGCGTCTCAGACGTGGAAGCGGCCCTTGCTGTGAAGAACGTGAGCTGTGTGATTTGCGTTAGGGTGGCAGTTGGCTTGGAGGGATTAGGCCTTTACTTTAGACTTTGGTGCACAGAGTTGAAAGAGGCCCTTCAGCCCACCGAGTCCCCGCCGACCAGCGATCATCCCATATACTAGCACTATGGGCGGCATGGTGGCGCAGCGAGAGTTTGTACGTTTTCCCCGTGACCTGCGTGGGGTTTCCCCGGTGCCCCAGTTTCCTCCCCGCACTCCAAAGACGTACAGGTTTGTAGGCTAAGTGGCTTGGTATCATTGTAAATTGTCCTTCGTGTGTGTAGGATAGTGTTAGCATGCGGAGATCGCTGGTCGGCGTGGACTAGGTAGGCCGAAGGGCCTGTTTCCGTGCTGTCTCTCTAAAGTAAACTAAACTCAGCGGCCTCTGATATGACATTGATCTGTGTCAGCCCACCCTGCATTGTCCGAACCAAACTTCTAAGCCAGAACGATTAGGTCCAAGTGGCGCAGCGATAGAGCTGCGGCCTTACAGCGCCAAAGACCCTGGTTCAATCCTGACTACGGGTGCTGTCTGAACAGAGCTTGTACATTTTCCCCCCTGTGACCACGTGGCTTTCCTCTGGGTGCTCGGGTTTCCTCCCACACTCCAAAGACGCACAGGCTTGTAAGTTAATTGGCTTCTGCAAAATTGTAAATTTTCCCTAGTGTGCAGGATAATGTTAGTGTACGGACTGTTCGCTGGTCGGCGTGGACTCGGTGGGCCGAAGAGCCTGGTTCCACGTGGCATCTTTAAACTAAAATGAGTGCAGAATCTCTGTGAGCTGTTCATGCCACCTTGGTTTGCAGAAAGTAGCCAGGGCAGTACTATTTTCAGGGTGTTTTGTGGTAATGATTAACTTCTTGACGAGTTTTAAAGGTGTGACCACTGAATGGCTCTAACTTATCCATCATCTCAGTCACAAAGAAATGCATGAATTAAAAACTCCAAAGATTCTCAGTCTTTGTAGTTCTACTGCCTCCCCACCTCCAGCTACCCTGTAGATTCTTGTGTCTGCCATACAATGATTTAACACATCTACCACTTCAGATATTGTGCGTAGGAAGGAACGGCAGATGCTGGTTTACACCGAAGATAGGCACAAAATGCTGGAGTAACTCAGCGGGACAGGCAGCATCTCTGGATAGCAGGAATGGGAGATGTTTCGGGTCGAGACCCTTCTTCAGATATAGTCCAGTCTTTACCTCCCCCCCCCCCCCCACCCCCCACCTCCCTCCGTTTCCTGGTTTCGCTTTCATAAACAATAATAATCCCAGTTCTGAACCACTGTCCGAATTATGCCCACCTTTTGAATTACAGTCATACAAAAAGGGGACTCCATAATTTTTGTTTCAGAAGGCCTTTTTTCTACCACACCTTTGCCTGGGATTAGTCTAAAACATACTTCCTTTATGTTGAAGGATCCATTTTCTGCCACCAGCTGGCTGGAGTAAGGAATTACAATTGAACGAAAATGCTTCGAAAGATATACCAGACTGCCCTGAAAGATCAATTTGAGTCTAATTAAACGTCTTAAAAGTTTTATGCGCTTTGTGACTTTTCTATTTGCTTTTCCTTCTGAATGTTAATTTGTTGAATTATTTGAATAATTCTTAATGGTTGTTAATAGTTTCTGAAATATTCATGGTTTTCGACAACTGGGCACTTAAGCCAGAGGGCTTTGCTCAGTTGGCTGCCAACGATGTCTTAATAATTCTCGTGGAGAGGGTTTATTGCAAAATTTGGTTCATTGTATTGTACTAGAAATAGTTCCGCATTCTGGAGTTGAAATGTAGTTCTGAAAGAAAATTGCAAATATTGCTGGAGTAACACAGCGGGCCAGACAACATCTCTGGATAGAAGGAATGGGTGATATTTCGGGCTGAGATCCTTCTTCAGACTGAGTCGTGGGAGAGAGAGAGAGATATAGAGATAAGGAAGTGTATGGTGTGAAAATGAGACAAAAGGGGTGGAGATCAAGAAAAATGTAGAACAGATCATTGTTAGCTAGGAGTAGGTAACAACAAAGCAAATAGAGATAAAAAAGTAAATGAAGATAGTCAGACTAATCGGAGAACTGGGAAAGGGGGAGGGATGGAGAGTGAGGGAAGGCAAGGGTTACTTGAAGTTAGAGAAGTCAATATTCATACCATTGGGGTGTAAGCTGCTCAAGCGAAATATGAGGTGTTGTTCCTCCAATGTGCGATGGGCCTCACTCTGCAATGGAGGAGCCCCAGGACAGAAAGGTCAGTGTGGGAATGGGAGGGGGAGTTAAAGTGTTTAGAAACTGGGAGATCAGCGGAAAGGGGTGGAGATGGGAAGGTGTGGCTCGCGGTGGGATCCCGTTGGAGGTGGCGAAAATGTCGGAGGAGTATTTGCTGTATGCGACGGCCTACAATTATTATTGTCACATGCGCTGAGGTACAGTGAAAAGAATTAGCATGGCATCTAATCAAATCAGATAAAAAATGTACATAAATATAATCAGGCCAAACTCAAGTACCGCAGGCAGAGTGAAGGGAAAGACAGAGAAAGCAGAAAATGGCTCTCAGCATTTTGGCACACCAGTTCCAGAGACGAAGTCCAATGTGTGCAATGAGATAGAAGAGAATCGGGCAGCACCTTAGCTTGTGCAGGGTCATTCAGAAGCCTGACAACAGAGGGGAAGAAGCTGTTCCTTCGTAGATCTTATCACGACACTGATTAATGAAGGATAACAACATTTTATATAGTTCTTACCAAGATGAAGATCCAAGCAGAAAAGAGGCTTTTCAACACCTTCTTGGAAAGTGCTGCGCCATTAGCCCGGGTTATGTCTTAATACACCAGCCCCTCCCACAGATCCTAAACGTCGCTCTTCCAGACCAGGTGCCCCAAGACCTTTGAAATAGTAAAGTCTGGAGCCATCTAACATTTAACAATGATACTGTATGACAAATAAAATTCAAACTACAGAAGTGCCACGCAAAGATACGTTTCAACTATAAGAAGAACATATAATCACTGAGGAATTAAATTCAATGATTCAGTCATACTTTATTGTCACATGTCCCGAGGCACCGTGAAATTCTTTGTTTTACCTACGATACAAAAAGTATACAAAGAGTCGCTATATATAGGGCGCTGACAAAGTTACAGAAGTACTCATTATAGTCTCGATGGTTCCTCTTTGTTCTCGGGGCCTTCCCCCCCTCATCCCCCCCCTCCTCCCCCCCCTCCCCCACCCCACCCACACTGTATCCCTCTTTGCTCTCTCAGTGGCCCCCCTCTGTCGGGTCCTTCCCGAAGCAATGCCTAAACATCACCTATCCATGTTTCGCAGAGATGCTGCCTGACCCACTGAGTTACTCCAACACTTTGTGTTTTTTGCTCAGGATTATAGCATCTGCAGTTCCCTTTGTCCAATGAATAATCATTGCCATTTAACTACATTACCTTCCTCCATCATCAATAGTTGCCATTTGCCATTGACTGCACCAACTACATACATTTGATGGTGCAAAGAGCAGTCAGGGATTGACCAAGGATGTGGAATTTGAAATTTCCTTTCTCAGTGTGTTTCCAAAATATTACGCTGCACACTTTCACAACTCAAGGCCCATTGAATTATTTTGTTCCTGACATTGCAAGATAGTCAAGGAGCTCATAAGTTCATAATTGATAGGAGCACAGTTAGGCCATTCAGGCCATCAAGTCTACTCCGCCATTCAATCATAGTTGCTCTATCTTTCCCGCTCAACCCCAATCTCTTGCCTTCTCCCCATAACCCCTGACACCTGTACTAATCAAGAATCTATCTATCTCTGCCTTTAAAATATCCATTGACTTGGCCTCCACAGCCTTCTGTGGCAATGAATTCCACAGATTCCCCACCATCTGACCAAAGAGATTCCTCCTCATCTCCTTTCCAAAGGTTTGTCCTTATATTCTGAGACCATGGCCTCTGGTCCTAGACATCCACATCCTCTCCACACCTACTCTATCCAGGCCTTTCACTGTTTGGTAAGTTTTAATGAGATCCTCCTCATCCTTCTAAACCCCAGTGAGTACAGGCCCAGCACTGTCAAACACTCATCATCATGTTAACCCAAACCTTCCTGAGTTGCAATCAAAGGTGAACCTAACAACTCCCCACAATATCCTCATACCATTTAATTGAGAGATTGCCCCAACAAAGCAATGAAATTATGCTTTTACTTTAAAGCATATTTTGTAGTCACAGGGCTTCAACACACATTGACTTACATTACTGCTGCAGGGCCTGACTGAAATTCTGTTTGCTTTACATTTATAATAGCAACAGAATGATCAATATTCCCGAATACTAATACAATAGACAATAGACAATAGGTGCAGGAGGAGGCCATTCGGCCCTTCGAGCCAGCATCGCCATTCAATGTGATCATGGCTGATCATTCTCAATCAGTACCCCGTTCCTGCCTGCTCCCCATACCCCCTGACTCTGCTATCCTTAAGAGCTCTATCTAGCTCTCTCTTGAATGCATTCAGAGAATTGGCCTCCACTGCCTTCTGAGGCAGAGAATTCCACAGATTCACAACTCTCTGACTGAAAAAGTTTTTCCTCATCTCAGTTCTAAATAGCCTACCCCTTATTCTTAAACTGTGGCCCCTTGTTCTGGACTCCCCCAACATTGGGAACATGTTTCCTGCCTCTAACGTGTCCAACCCCTTAATAATCTTATACGTTTCGACAAGATCCCCTCTCATCCTTCTAAATTCCAGTGTATACAAGCCTAGTCAATGGACATGTCAATACAATGGACATTATGAGTACAGTCAAGTGCATACAATTCTCAGCAGGTCAAGTTGCATCTGTGGAGAGAGCAACATGGTAAGAGTCTAGAAATTCTACAGCAGAGCACACACCTTGTGCACTGTACTATCGTTTTATCAAAAGCGCAATTCTGCATCAGTATGTTTAGGAAGAAATTGCAGATGCTGGTTTACACTGAAGGCAGACACAAACTGCTGGATTAACTCAGCGGGACAGGCAGCATCTCTGGAGAAAATGAATAGAAGGGTTAAGCCCTTCTTCAGACTGAGAGACAGGGGAGAGGGAGATAGAGGTATGAAAAGGTCTAATAGGAATCTGAGGGCCTGGTGTCCAGATGGAACGAGATGCAAGAGGAGGTAGTTTGGACAATTCCTATAGAATACCTCTTTTCACGCCTCTAGTTCCCCTCTCCCCTGAATCTCAGTCCAAAGAAGGCTCTCGACCCGAAACGTCACCCATTCCTTCTCTCCTGTCCCGCTGAGTTACTCCAGCTTTTCAAGATCAAGATCAAGATAGCTTTATTTGTCATCCAATATTGGACGAAATTCGGTCACCCACAGTCCAACAATAAAAGCATTAAATAGGCATTCAAATTACACAACCCCAAAAACACACAAAAAAAGAAACATCCATCAAAGAAACATCCATCACAGTGAGTCTCCTCCAGTCCTCTCTCTCCTCACTGTGATGGAAGGCCACAATGTCTTTCCCTTCTCCTGCTGTCCTCGCCCGCAGTCAGGTTGTTGTGGTTGCAGGCCGCGCCGGACGGTCCACATTTTGTGTCTATCTTCAGTTTAACCCAGCATCTGCAGTTCAATAGACAATAGACAATAGGTGCAGGAGTAGGCCATTCAGCCCTTCCTCGCTATACTTTCTATTGATTGCCCATATTGAAGGAATTCAATAAAAGGGGCAGCACGGTTGCGCAGCAGTGGAGTTGCTGCCTTACAGAGGCTGAGACCCGGGTTCGATCCTGACTACGGGTGCTGTCTGAACGGAGTTTGTACGTTCTCCCTGTGACCACATAGGTTTCCTCCGGGTGCTCCGGTTTCCTCCCACATTCTGAAGACGTGCAGGTTTATAGGTTAATTGGCTCGGTAATAATTGTAAATTGTCCCTCGTAGTGCTGGTGGATGGGTTGACCTCTGGTCGGCGTGGACTCAGTGGGCCGAAACTCTTGTTTCCTATCTGTATCTCTGAAGTCTAAAGCCTGTAGAATTCCCTGCACTCTGCCTAAGGCCCATAGAGAAATAGAGTAGAACTTCTTTTTGAGGTCTGTTATGATCTGATTAAACTGATTCTTTGAGAATGCAGCTAATTCCTGACAATTTAGATGCTCCAGGCAGAGAATGTAATCTTTATTTAAAACTTCCAAAAGAATACGTGCCATCGTTTAACCAGCTTTTAAAACGTTATGCTTCCTCACAGATGATAAAGATTAGTGCCTGCATTGAATCGATTAATTGTAGAATGTGACTGATACTCAGAACATCAGATCAAATCTCTCATAAGATGTATGTTTGTAAATGAAATGGGAATTTGGTTGTGCATTTCATCAAGTGCGCTTTCAAAATGCACAAGATTAATGCATGCTTCAAGGTGAAAGCCGAGTTTGCATTTGCTTTAAGCTTTGGAGTGGACTAGTATCTGTTTGCATAGCTTGAGGTTGTAGGTAGTTATTCTGTGCAAGGACCTGCTCCAGCAGAATTCTGCAACTGCAATTGTTAAAGGTCGACACAAAGTGCTGGAGTAACTCAGTGTGCCAGGCAGCATCTCCAGCGAAAAAGAATAGGTAATGTTTCGTTATACAGAAGGTGGTGCTACAGTAGGATTGCTGCCTTACAACGTCAGAGACCTGGGTATGATCCTGATTACCAGTGCTGTCTGTACGGAGTTTGTACGTCCTCCCCCTGACCTGCGTGGGATTTCTCTGGGAGCTCCAGTTTCCTCCCACACTCCAAAAATGTATATGTTTGTAGGCTAATTGGCTTGGTGAAATTGGAAATTGTCCCTGGTGTGTGTAGGATAGTGTTAGTGTGTGGGATCGCGGACTCGGTGGGCTGAAGGGCCTGTTTCCGCGCTGTATTTCTAAACTCAGGGGGTATGGGGAGAAGGCAGGAACGGGGTACTGATTGAGAATGATCAGCCATGATCACATTGAATGGCGGTGCTGGCTCGAAGGGCCGAATGGCTTCCTCCTGCACCTATTGTCTATTGTCTATAACTAAACTAATCTAAAGGTGCTGCCCGACCCGTTGAGTTATTCCAGCACTTTGTGTCTTTCTTTGGTATAATCCAGCATCTGCGATTCTTTGTTTCTACATACTCGCTGTTAAAAGGTCACCGTTCTTCATGATCTTTATCAATAACTTGAACGATATCAGAGGAAGAACTGAAGCACCTTGCAATGAAAAATATTGATTGACACAACATTGGTTGGGTTGGAAAGAATAAACTCTTACCTTTCATTAAATCTACATTTTTAGATATAAATAAGTGTAACTTCAGTGTGCAGTACCTGTATAAAGACACATCAAGCATGTATAATGCCAGTTGTTCTAGATCACTGAGTAGGAAAAGCCGTTGAGTATTGTAGTGTATGAATCAGTGAAGACCTGTGAGCAATTCTGCAGTGCTCTTGGAAAAATGCTAAAGAGTTTTATCACTCTCTTTAAATTCAAAACAACTGGCTTAGGTTTAAGTTTATTATTGTCACGGGTACCAAAGCGTTGTTTTGCATGGATAAAGCATTTTATCGGGATGCATCACAGCTTGGTTTGGGAACAGTTCCATCCAAGAATGCAAGAAGTTGCAGTGTATTGTGGACGGGGCCAGACTATCACACAAAACCAACCTCCCTTCCATTGACACTATTTATACCTCAGTGTTTAGCTTAGTTTAGTTTTGAAATACAGTGCAGAAACAGGCCCTTCGGCCCACCGAGTCCATGCCGACCAGCAATCCCCATACACTATCACTATCCCTACACTTTAGGGACAGTTTACAATTTATTTTTACTGAAACCAATTAACTTACAAACCTGTACGTCTTTGGAATGTGGGAGAAACCAGAGCACCCTGGGAAAACTCATGCGGTCATGGGGAGAACATGCAAACTCCATACAGACAGCACCCGTAGTCAGGACCAACCCGGGTCTCTGGTGCCGTAAGGCAGCAACTCTACCACTGCTCCATCGTGCTTCAAGATTCGGTCCCATTCACACAATGTTTAACAAAATCTGTCAGATTCGGTCTTGGAAATCTCACCTGTGCTTTTTTCTTTCAGGATTTCAAATGTGTTGGATGGAACTGCAGGTGCTGGTTTAAACTGAAGATAGACACAAAATGCTGGAGTAACTCAACAGGCTGGGCAGCAACTCTGGAGAGAAGGAATGGGTGACGTTTCGGGTCTCGACCCGGTCTGAAGAAGGGTGTCGACCCAAAACGTCACCCATTCCTTCTCTCCAGAGATGCTGCCTGTCCCGCTGAGTAACTCCAGCTTTTTGTATCTATCTTCAGGATTTCAAATGCCAGCCACACCATCGTTCTAACTTCAATGAGCCAAAATAACTTAAGGGCAGGTTTGGTTACTTTGTGATTAACGTTGACATGATTTAGGATAAATAAAATAATTGCTTAGGTAAATTTGGTATTTTCCTGCTGGAATATAAATACTGATACAATGGGATGTCCTGAAAGATCGAGGCAGAAATCAAAAAGGCACATGTTCTACCAACTGCATCAATCATGAATTCTAACCGTGACAGCCAATGATCAGAGAGAGAGCTGAACACAGTCTGACAAGCCCAAGAATACAAAAAATATTCTTGTCTTTAATTCTCACTGAAAACGGATTTCAATGTAGGGAAATTAGAGTTTCACACTACCAAGCCCCAGAGCAATGCTGAGAGGCAGTTATCAGAACAGAGCCAGTGGGAGCCATTTTGCCATTTCTTCATGTCATACTTAGTTTAGTTTAGAAATACAGTGTGGAAACAGCCCACCGAGTCCGCGCCAACCAGCGATCCCCGCACACTAACACTTATACCGAGTATTCAAACGCAAGCCAATTAACCTACAAACTTGTACATGTTTGTTTCCGAAGACCTCGGAGAAAACCCCCTTCTCCATGGGGAGAAGGTACAAACTCCGTACAGACCGTACCCGTAGTCGGGATCGAAACTGCGTCTCTGGCCCTGGAAGCGCTGTGAGGCAGCAACTCTACCACTGCACCACAGTGCCGCCCTTGAGACAATACTCTAGACAATAATGACTTTCCTCTATGAGATTATCAGAAATGATTTGCAGTGGAAGCTGCCAAAATGGGGTATAAGGAATGGCACCTTCAATACAACATTAGGGACCTGAGCAAAAGGATCCGATTGGATAACTTAAATCAAGATGAGGACTCTTAAATTGTTCAGCCAACTAAACAATTGATAGGAAGAGGATGCCCATAACCAGCCCCATCCCCTCTACAGCCAGAGCCAGGCATGAGAGTGCAATGGACAAGAATGGATCTTAGAGAGGCTATATCAAATAAATGAATGAATGATTAATGATTACTAAGGGTGTCAGAGGTTACGGGGAGAAGGCAGGAGAATGGGGTTGAGAGGGAAAGATAGATCAGACTTGATGGGCTGAATGGCCTAATTCTGCTCCTATAACTTATGAACCAATGAACTTATCTAGAGATCATGAGAGAAATAGATTGGGTAAACGCACAGAGTCTTTTGGCCAGAGAAGTGGAATTGAGAACTGGAGGACATAGGTTTAAGGTGAGGGAGGAACAATTTAATAGGAAACTGAGGGGTAACTTTTTACACAAAGGGTGGCAGGTACATGGAACGAGCTGCTGGAGGAGGTAGCTTAGGCAGGTACTATCATAACATTTAAATGACAGTCCATGGATCGGAGGGTTATGGGCCAAGCATGGGCAGGTACGACTAGTGTCAATGGTCGTGGCTGTTGGGTGCCATTTACCTGAGCCTTAGGACATCAGTACAGGAGTTTCTCTGGGCAGTGTCTTAAACTCATCCATATTTAACTGCTTCATCATTCGCCTGCCTTCCATCACGAAAGGACCTGCAAGCATGGAGATAGAACCTGGAAGGATCATCAGTGTGAAAAATGGTCTCGACCTGAAACATCACCCATTCCTTCTCTCCAGAGATGCTGGCTGTCCCACTGAGTTACCCCAGCATTTTGTGTCTACCCTCAGATAATGACGCTTCCATTCTCAGCATACAGCGAAACGTGGCAGATATCAAGACTTGGGCTGATTATTAGCAAATAAAAGTGATGGCAATTTCCAAAAGTTGGTCTGATCACCACCCCGGACATTCAATTTATCATCCTTTTGAATCTATTATACTATTAGGATGGAAAGAATGGTCTCATTATTGACCAGAAACATAATTTGGAACAGGCCACATGTTGTAAAGTTATGCACCATCTGACCCCTCAAAGTTTTCACCACAACTAGAATACTCTCCTAGAGCCTAGAAATATGCAGCTTGAATAATATTCAAGACGCTCACTGCCATTAGGGCGGCACGGTGGTGCAGCGGTAGAGTTACTGCCTTACAGCGCCAGAGACCTGGGTTCGATCCTGACCACGGGTGCTGCTGGTACGGAGTTTGTACGTTCTCCCTGAGACCGTGCGTGTTTTCTCCGGGTGCCCTGGTTTCCTCCTACACTCCAGATTAATTGGCTTTGTTAATAAAGAGTAAATTGTCCCTAGTGTGTCGGATAACGTTTGTGTACGGGGTGATCGGTGTTCGCTGCGGACTCGTGGGCCAAAGGGCCTATTTCTGCACTGTGTTCCAAAGTTTAACGTCTAAGTAACCATGAGTTGGCATCCCAGACTACAGCCATGATTTACATGCCCACTATCTCAAATATATCTGCATGCCCACTATCTAAAATAATATGCAGACGGCATGGTGGCACAGCAGTAGTTACTGCCTTACAGCAGTAGTTACTCCTCTAGGGATGCCCTTGATCCCAGCTGCCTATATCTGTCCCATGCATCCTTCTTGTTTTTGACTAATGTCTCAATTTCCTTCGTCAGCCAAGTTTCCTTACGTTTGCCTGCTTTGCCCTTCACTCTAATGGGGACGTACGCATCCTGGGCTTTCTTCAGTACACTTTTAAAAACATCCCACTTAGCTGATGTTCCTTTCCCCTCTAATAACCTGCTCCAGTCAACTTGAGCGAGACCTTCTCTCAAACCCTCATAGTTGGCCTTACCCCAGTCGAGCATTTTAACAGGTGGACCATCTCCGTCCCTATCCATAACTATCTTAAACCTAATCAAACTGTGGTCACTGGCCCCAAAAGGTCCCTCCACACACACCTTATTAACTTGCCCTTCCCAATTTCCCAATACTAGATCCAGTGTTGCCCTCTCGTGTGTTGGGGCCTCCAAGAAAACTCTCCTGAACACTTTTTGAGGAATTGCACCCCACCTGAACCCTTCACGCTGTGATTTTCCCAGTCTATATCGGGAAAGTTAAAATCCCCTACTAAACAACCTTATTTGACCTGCAGCTGTCTGCAATCTCCTGGCACATTTGTTCTTCTAATTCCCATTGACTATTCGGGGGTCTGTAGTACACCCCAAACAAGGTGATCATCCCTTTCCTGTTCCTCAGCTCCACCCACATAGCCTCACTGGACGAACTGTCCGTAATGTCACCTCTGAACACAGCCGTGACATCCTCCTTAACCAACAATACAACCCCCCCTCCTCTTCTTCCCTCACCCCTGCCTCTCCTGAAGCTCCTGTGGATGTAGTTGTAGTTTTATATGTATAGTTGTACACTGTATAGTTAGGACTTGCATTAGCACTGTCCTCGGGACAATTTACTTTTTTTTTTAACACAAGCCAATGAACCTAATCCGCGATGTATCGTTAAATTAAGCTAAACTAAATTTTCCTGCCAAAGATCCTCATATCTTGTGAATGAATAAGAATAACTTCAAACGGGCCGGAGGTCTCATTTTCATAAGCTGTAAACGCCTGAGAGGTTCCCTTGACAACCGGCGTTCAATGCCAAGATGAAAGTTGAATGGCAACAGAGTTAAGTTTCACACTTTTCAAAAATAATTCAAGGAATGAAAGAAAATGCACTCATTTGTTGACATTTGAACTTACTTTCTAATCTTACCTCCCGCCCAAGAGTTCTTTCATGTTTTCTCTCAACTTTGGTTGAGGTCGAACCCGCAGAGAGGGTAGGGCGGGGCTTCAAGGCTTGTGAAACAGGCCTGTGTGGCTGGCTTAGACGATGTGAAAACCTAATTACCACAAGAAAATAAGTCATTGGATCAACATTGCTCAATTCAATATAAAATCTGCCTGGGGAATGGAAATCAAATATGCAAAGTGCATATAAATGATGTTTGCTGCTGAGCTTGGGGAGGTAGACCAAACAATTTTCCCGTTCAACACCAAGTTCAGATACAGTCCGAGTTGTTTCTGGTATCTCAGTTTATTATTGGCAATTATTAAAAGACACTTGGACAACTACATGGAATGGAAAGGTTTAGAAGGATACTAGACCAAGTGGACCCGTTGGGCCCATACCTCTCTTGCATTGGTGCATCACCCACTCCTCCCCCCTTCCCATCCCCCCTCCCCCTCCCCCCCGCCCCCTCCCCCTCCCTCACTCCTCCCCCTCCCTCCTCCCCCTCCCTCCTCTCCTCCTCCTCCTCCCCCTCCCTCCATCCCCCCTCCGCCTCCCCTCCCCTCCCCCTCCCCTCCCCCTCCCCCTTCCCCTCCCCCTCACTCCATCCCCCTCAACCCACCTTATCCTCCCTCCCTAGGAGATAGATTTAATCTTTAAAATGTCAATAACTTAAAAAATATAACACTGATTTTAATGAAACTTCTTCCATTAGCACCAAAGGAACGACAGTGAGTAAGGTGGGCCTAAAATTGTCACGCTATCGTGTACCGCTTTGACTGCAGTTCAGGAACAAACAAACAAACAAACGAGAGTTTTAGTATGTAGATGGGCCAAATGTTACTAGCTGGGTAAATGGGACTAGTTTAGATGGGTCATTTTGGTCAGTAGCCCGTTCCTGCCTTCCCCCCATACCCCTTGACTCTGCTAGCCTTGAGCTCAATCTGCAGAAACCCTCTTGAATGCATCCAGTGAATCGGCCTCCACTGCCTTCTGAGGCAGAGAATTCCACAAATTCACAACTCTCTAGGGTGAAAAAGTCTTTCCTCCTTCCAGTTCTAAATGGCCTACCCCTTATTCTGAAACTGTGGCCCCTGTGGCCCGTTGGACTCCCCCAACATCGGGAACATGTTCCCTGTATCTAGCTTGTCCGATCCCTCAATAATTTTATATGTTTCTATAAGATCCCCTCTCATCCTTCTAAATTACAGTAGTTATTTATTTCAGTTGAGTGAAATATATTATAAGAAAATAACTGCAGATGCTGGTACAAATCGATTTATTCACAAAATGCTGGAGTAACTCAGCAGGTCAGGCAGCATCTCGGGAGAGAAGGAATGGGACTGAGGAAGGGTCTCGACCCGAAACGTCACCCATTCCTCCTCTCCCGAGATGCTGCCTGACCTGCTGAGTTACTCCAGCATTTTGTGAATAAATCGAGTGAAATATATTTATGGACAATAAACAGCTTCATTGGTGATTACACCTTTTGTTTGCACTAAATATAGAACATAGCTCACAGGAAAGTACAGCACAGGAATAGTGCCTTCGGCTCACAATCCCTATGCTAAACAAGATGCCGAGATAAACGAATCTCATCAGCCTGCGGATGATCGATGTCCCTCCATTTGCTGCACATCCGTGCGCTACCTAACAGCCTCTTAAATACCACCATCTCATCTGCCTACTCCACCATTCCTGGCAATGCATTTGGGGCACCCACCAAATACTGTTTCAGACACTTGCCCTGTGTATCTCCTTTAAACTTTGTCCCTCTCACCTTGAAGCTATGCTCTCTAGTCTTTCCAATTTCCACCCTGGAAATAAGGTTTTGAATGTCCATCGATGCCTCTCATGACTTAGGGGTGGACGGTGGTTGCTGCCTTAGAGTTGCTGCCTTACAGCCCCTGTGACCTGGGGTTTGATCCTGACCACAGGTGCTGTCTGTAGAGAGTTGTACGTTCTTCCTGTGACCGCGTGGATTTCTCCCGGCTGCTCCGGTTTCCTGCCACACTCCAAGGACGTACAAGTTTGCAGGATGATTGGCCTCTGTAAATTGTAAATTGTCCCCAGTGTGTAGGGTATCGGTTGCCTCGACTTGAAATGTCATCTTTTCTCCAGAGATACTACCTGACCCGCTGAGTTACTCCAACATTTAGTGTCTATCTTCAGTGTAAACCAGCATCTGCAGTTCCTTCCTATATAATTTCGCTGTACGTCTGTACATATGATAGAACCATTGAGCTTTTGTAGTTCATCCACATCAGATCATTTGCAAGGCCAGCACCAGGTACATATATATACAGCCGGAAACAGGCCTTTTTGGCCCTCCAAGTCCGTGCCGCCCAGTGATCCCCGTACATTAACACTATCCTACACCCACTTCCTACACCCACTAGGGACAATTTTTACATTTACCCAGCCAATTAACCTACATACCTGTACGTCTTTGGAGTGTGGGAGGAAACCGAAGATCTCGGAGAAAACCCACGCAGGACACGGGGAAAACGTACAAACTCCTTACAGTGCAGCACCCGTAGTCAGGATCGAACCTGAGTCTCCGGCGCTACATTCGCTGTAAAGCAGCAACTCTACCGCTGCGCTACCGTGCCGCCCAACCTGGATGGACATTCTATTCCAAGATCTATCACACAGGCCTTTATCAATGTGGGAAATGTAAAAGTTTCAAAACTTCACAAAAGTGTTTTCAACAGGAATCAAAAGCTGTTTCCTTGCTTTCACCTATAACAAAACTCCAGTAGCTTTGTAAAATGACCCTGTTTCTGGGATAGACACAAAATGCTGGAGTAACTCAGCGGATCAGGCAGCATCTCTGGGGAGAAGTGAATGGGTGACGTTTCGGGTAGCGACCCTTCTTCAGACTGATGCAGACTGTTTCTGGGATGTTGTGGGAATTTAGTGGAGCATAAAACCAGCAACTTGATGCCGTGCCCTGTAACATTTGTTACTGCGATGTAAACCCACTGGAGAATGTTCCAGAGACCCCGGTTCGATCCCAATTACGGGTACTTAGTTTAGAAATGCAGCGCGGAAACAGGCACTTCGGTCGACCGAGTCCCTACACATTAAAACTACCCGACACCACACTGGGGACAATTGTTACATTTAAACCAAGCCAATTAACCGACAAACTTGTACTCCTTTGGAGTGTAGGAGGAAACCGGAGATCTCAGAGAAAACCCACGAAGGTCACGGGGAGAACGTACAAACTCCGTACGGGTAGTCAGGATCAAACCTGTGTTTCCGGTGCTGTAAGCGCTGTAAGGCAGCAACTCTATCGCTGCGCCACCGTGCCACCCGTGCCGGTGCTGTAAGCGCTGTAAGGCAGCAACTCTACCGCTGCGCCACCATGCCACCCGTGCCGGTGCTGTCGGTGTGGAGTTTGCACAATCTTCCCATGAACCTCGTGGGTTTTTCATTAATGTGCGTGCCTACTTGCCAGCTTGGAATCTGGGCCGATCATGTTCCCATGCTTCTCGTCAGCTCATTGACAACTGACATGTTTCAGCACTCAGTGTATAATCAGAAAGCTAATTATTCTCAGCAGTCTTTTAATGATAGGGTCCAAATTTAATAATAGATTGCAAATATGACTATGATCTTGAATTTGCTACATTTCAAAAATATGCAGTATGCAAAATATCTGGATTCAGGGACAGTTTCTTCCCAGCTGTTATCAGGCAACTGAACCACCTGTTTCTGTTCCTGTTTCTGTGCTGCATCTCTAAAGTGTAAAGTCTTAAGTCAGGGTGTTGTTACACAGTGAGTTTGATATAGTTGCTGTCTGGAAGAGTCTGGATTGTTAATCCCCCAAAAACTAACATGCAAATGTAACAATGTAACAGGCAATTAGGAACAAAACTGACGTTTGTTTTTGTCGCAAGAAGAATTGTATATAAACAAGTGTAGAACGTGTTCAGCTAACGTTTAACAGATTGATTCCTGGAATGAGGGAAATTGCTCTATGAGGAAAAAGAAACTGGGACTAAAGTCCCATAGAAACATGAAAGCTATTTCAATTAATCAGATTTTTTTTTAGATTTTTAGATTTTTTAGATTTAGAGATACAGCGCAGAAACAGGCCCTTCGGCCCACCGTGTCCGCGCCGCCCAGCGATCCCCGCACACTAACACTATCCTACACCCACTAGGGACAATTTTTACATTTGCCCAGCCAATTAACCTGCATACCTGTACGTCTTTGGAGTGTGGGAGGAAACCGGATCTCGGAGAAAACCCACGCAGGTCACGGGGAGAACGTACAAACTCCGTACAGACGGCGCCCGTGGTCAGGATCGAACCTGAGTCTCCGGCGCTGCATTCGCTGTAAGGCAGCAACTCTACCGCTGCGCCACCGTGCAATCGAAGAGAATTGTTACAGGGCTGAGCGGGACAATGAGGGACACAGTTTATCCTGGGTGTTCAGGGTTTTAGGTAGATTGACTTCGGTAAAATTGTAAAATTGTCCCTAGTGCGTAGGACCGTGCTAGTGTATGGGGTGATCGCTAGTCGACGCGGACTCGATGGGCCAAACAACTTGAATCCGTGCTCTATGTCTGAAGTCTAAAGTCTGATGTCTAAAGTCAGAGTGTTTTTTCACAGTGAGGTTGTTATGATTGTTGTCTTGAAGATGCTGTGTTATGAATCCCCATCATTTCAAAATAAGTGGTTTGCCACTCTGAACTGCAATGAGAAGAAATGTCTTCACACAAGGGATGGTGAATCTTTGGAATTGTGGAGGCTCGGCCGTGAAGTATATAAATCAAGAGATTGTTGGATATTAAGGAAATTAAGGGTAGTGAAGAAAATGTGTGCAAATCAGTGGAGGCTGGTTAACACGCAACAAAAGCTTTTCACCGTACCTCAGTACAAGTGACAATAATCTAAACTGAACTGAGGTGCTGAGGTAAAACATTAGCCCTGATCTCAGTGAACCGTTCAGCAGGCACGAGGGATTGAATGATGCTTCTTTCAGGCTCTCAGACTGATGAAGGATCTCGACCCAAAATGTCAGCTATTCCTTTTCTCCAGAGATGCTACACCCACTAGGGACAATTTACAATTATACCGAGCCAATTAACCTACAAACCTGTACGTCTTTGGAGTGTGGGAGGAAACCGGAGCTCCAGGAGAAAACGCACACAGGTCGGGGGGAGAATGTACAAACTCCGTACAGACAAACACTTGTAGTCAGGATTGAACCCGGGTCTCTGGTGCTGTTATGCATCAACTCTATCGATGCGCCACCATGCCGCCCAGTGATTAAAGATTTTCTCTGGAACGTCAGAGGTTGAAGGGAGACGTGATGGAATTTTAACTTGGCATCATGTTACAGCACAAGCATTGTGGGGCCTGTTTCTGCTCTATATTCTTCTATATATTAAAAAAATGAGAAAATGGTGTAGGTATAGGCATCCTTCTGTTAGGGCCAATTCCTCTGTGTTTTATAGACGTGTCCATAGCCCCATGTGCTAAGATATACATCAAATTAATGGCACCTTTACACAATAGGCTCTGTATTAAGCCCAATGTGCTAATACATCATTGTTATGAGAATTGACAGAAAGTCTACATTCTTTATATGCTTGCGTCCCACACTGATCTCTGTGATTTAGTGCTGCAAGCTGTCGTTGACTTGCGATGGTGCGGCGTTCATGAATCCTGCTTGAAATTCAGCAAATACAAAATGCTGGAATAACTCAGCGGGTCAGGCAGCGCCTCTGGAGAAAAGGTATAGGTGGGATGTTGAAATTCACCATAAAATTGAAATATCTATTGGCTATCAACTGGCTAAACCCCATCCTCAGAAGACCTGACAAAAACCCCACAGAAATTATAACCATTCTGAATTTTTAAAATTGTTTTTTGTGTCAAGTACATTTTTGACACGATTTCATATTTGGAACGGGAAATTTATGAGACCTTTAAATATTTCCTTATCACCATGTTCTTCATATAAATCAAAGCCCTAACCTTTCAATTTCATGCATAACATTTATTGAAAACACAGTGGCTGAACTCAAACATAAAAGAAAATCCAGCCAAATTAATTAACATGAATATGAACACACCGATGTTTTGTTATGACAACTGTTTAGAGATTATTATGATTATTCACTATGTAGGAGTTCGTGCCGTGTCAGGTTAAACAGTAGGCTCATTAATTAAAGGAAGTTAGTTTGGTTAACCTACAACATTTTAAGGTACTTTGCAACTCAAACGTTAAACAAAGGAAGACCCTGTGTGGGGGGATGGCGTGAAGGGGATGTGGGGGGGGGGGGGGGGGGGGAGGTCAAAGGAGGACCCGGCGTGGGGGGATGACCATGGGGGGGGGGGGGGGGAGACAAAGGAGGACCTGGTGTGGGGGGGACTGTCGGGAGGGAGGGGGAGGTGGGAGGAGAGGGGGGAAAACAAAGGAGGACTTGCAGCGGGATACTTTGTAACTTTGTCAGTGCCCTTTAAGTGGCGACTCTTTGCATACCTTGGGTATACCTTGGGTATGCAAAGTAACAAATTTCACTGTGACTTGTCACATGTGACAATAAATGTTTTCATTCATTCATTCATTCATTCATTCACTCACTCACTCACTCACTCACTCACTCACTCACTCACTCACTCACTCACTCACTCACTCACTCACTCACTCACTCACTCACTCACTCACTCACTCATTCACTCACTCACTCACTCACTCACTCACTCACTCACTCACTCACTCACTCACTCACTCACTCACTCATTCATTCAAATGTAACTTTTGGTGGGGGGGCTTGATAGAGGATAATTCTGTAAAAATGTAATAAAACTGGGCGAATTTGCAATACGTTTAAAACAAGAGCTGACATGCGGAGAAGCATGAGGGGAAAAGAGGCCAACTTAGTGAAGGTAACTTACGGGCCATGTTAGGAGAGGCAACAAATAGATTTAGGTGTTTAGATTACAAGGAACAGCATGTTGGAGTAAAGATAAACATAGGAGGTTGCAAGCCAGGCTGAGGGCAATAAGACTGACCAGGAAATGAGAGAAGTCACTATATTGCTACCATTTGTCAGACAAATGGGAGAATGGTTTTCTAAATATGCAAAAGGAATTGTGCAGTGCCTCTGTGACAATAAAGAGCCATTGGACCATTAAGTGGTCGAATATGGGATGATTTAATGTGAATTTGGGGTAAATAAAAGTAGGATAACTGTGGGGTTAGTATAAATGGAAGGTCACCATGCTAATTCCTGGGATGAAATGATTGTCCTACCAACAAGCATTTTCATAGAGTCATAGAGTCACAGAGACTTACAGCATGGTAACAGGCCCTCTGGCCCAACTTGCCCACACCGGCCAACGTGTCCCATCTACACTAGTTCCACCTACCTGCATTTGGCCCATATCCCTCTCAACCTGTCCTATCCATGTGCCTGTCTAAATGTTTCTTAAACATTGCGATAGTCCCTGCCTCGATTACCTCCTCTGGTGTATGCTTGTTCCATACACCCACCACTCTCTGTGTGAAAAAGTTACCCCTCAGATTCTTTTTAAATCTTTCCCCCCTCGCCTTAAACCTATGTCCTCTGGTTCTCGATTCCCCTACTCTGGGCAAGAGACTATGCATCTACCTGATCTATTCCTCACAAAACCTTTATACACCTCGATAAGATCAACTCATCCTCCTGCACTCCAAGGAATAGAGTCCTAGCTTGCTCAACCTCGCCAAAGCTCAGGCCCTCTGGTCCTGGCAACATTCTCATAAATCTTCTCTGCACCCTTTCCAGCTTGACAACATCTTTCCTATAATATGGTGCCCACAACTGAACACAATACTCTAAATGCGGCCTCACCAACGTCTTATACAACTGCAACATAACCTCCCAACATTTATACTCAATGCTCTGACTGATGAAACCTTTTTGACTACCCTATCTATCTGTGATGCCACTTTCAATGAACTATGTACCTGTACTCCTAGATCCCTCTGCTCTACAACACGCACCAGAGGCCGACCATTTACTGTGTAGGTCCTGCCCTTGTTAGTACTTCCAAAATGCAACACCTCACATTTCTCTGTATGAAATTCCATCAACCATTCCTCAGCCAACTTACCCAACCGATCAAGATCTTGTTGCGATTTTTGACGATCTACAATACCACCCACTTTTGTGTCTTCGGCAAACTTGCTAACCATGCCATGCCATGTGTCATGCCATCATTGATTTGGATGTCAAACAGAAATGGGCCCAGCTCTGAACTTTGAGGCATACCACTAGTCACAGGCCTCCAGGGCGAAAAACAATCTTCCACCATCAATGAGAGCTACAGGCCCTTCAGCCCACCACCACTTATGCTAACCATCGGCCATCCATTTACACTAATCCTACATTAACCTCATTTTCTTATTCACCCCAAATTTGCCATCAGATTAAGTGGTTCCTAGGTGTGTTTTGTAAAGAATCAGTCGCTATGCTTGTCTGGTATTCTGATTTGCTCACATTTTCCCCAAGGCCGAGAAGGAACCCATTCAGCCTGAATCTATGGCAACTCTAAGAATAATCCTAATCAAGCCCATTCCTCACTTATTCCCTGCAAACTAGTCTCTCTTACATCCCGAACGTATTTATTCACAAAATGCTGGAGTAACTCAGCAGGTCACGCAGCATCTCAGGAGAGAAGGAATGGGTGACGTTTCGGGTCGAGACCCTTCATCAGTCTGAAGAAGGATCTCGACCCGAAACGTCACCCATTCCTTCTCTCCTGAGATGCTGCCTGACCTGCTGAGTTACTCCAGCATTTTGTGAATAAATACCTTCGATTTGTACTAGCATCTGCAGTTATTTTCTTACACTTTCTCTTACATCCCCATCAACTTCACCCCGAAGCTGCTGAAGATGTCGGACGCGAGGAGCAAGCGCCGGTTGGATAATGTGGCTGCATGTAGCAATTATGAATCAAGGGCAGCACGGTGGTTCAGCGGTACAGTTGCTGCCTTACAGTGCCAGAGACCCAGGTGCAATCCTGACCATGAGTTGTGCCTGTATGGAGTTTGCACATTCTCCCCGTGACCCCGTGAGTTTTCTCTGGGTGCTTCGGGTTTACTCCCACACTCCAAAGACACACAGGTTTGCAGTTTAATTGGTTTCACTAAAAACGATCCCTCGTGTGTAGGATAGTGGCAAGTCTACAAGGATCGCTGATCGGCGCGGACTCGGTAGGTCGAAGGGCTTGTTTCCAGGCTTAATCTCTAAACTAATCTAAACTACAATGAAGGAAAGAATTCACAAACTCCCTAAATGCTGTGTAAAAGTACTTTCAGCATCAACCTTACCTCGGTAATTAACAGAATTGGACAGATTCCATATTAGAGCAGATTGTAAATGGTCTGAGAACAATTGCATTTTCTGAGCCAAATACTTTGATCATTTCTCAATTCTTCAGTGAACACAATCTAAATTTGATTTACTTTGTGACATTCAAAGATTATAGGGAGCCCTGTTCCAAAATACTGTATATCTGAAGTTTTCAACAGTTACAAAAGAAAGTAAAAGAGGTATTGACTCTTTGGTCAGAGGGTGGTGAATCTGTGGAACTCATTGCCACAGAGGGCTGTGGAGGCCAAGTCAGTGGATATTTTTAAGGCAGAGATAGACAAGTTCTTGATTAGAACACGTGTCAAGAGTTATGGGGAGAAGGCAGGAAAATGGGATTCGGAGGCAGAGATCAGCCATGATTGAATGGCGGAGTAGACTTAGAAACATAGAAAATAGGTGCAGGAGTAGGCCATTCGGCCCTTCGAGCCTGCACCGCCGTTCAATATGATCATGGCCGATCATCTAACTCAGTATCCCGTACCTGCCTTCTCTCCATACCCCCTGAAGGGCCGAATGGCCTAAGTCTGCTCCTATAACTTGTGAACTTGTAGAAGTTAAAATAAATTAGTTCTGCTTATAGTGACTTCTTCTTAGTCTGTTGCTAGCGATCAGGAATGCCTTTTACTCCGCTTTTGTGTACTCTGAGATGGCTGCTGAGGCCAATGTAAAAACTAGAGACGTTTACACTAAAGGGCAGGTTGTGACTGACCTCCCTATAATCGTCATATGTCACAAAGTATCTCATAAGATGGTCCACATCTGCTGCCACTTCACAGAATCTTCCTGTGCTCATGGTCTTGAGGTTCTCAATCCAATCCCAAATGTTTCTTCTCCACTTTGAACGAACGTGGACGAGAGATTGCTATTGAGGGCGTGCAGCATAGGTTTACTAGGTTAATTCCCGGAATGGCGGGACTGCCATATGTTGAAAGACTGGAGCGACTAGGCTTGTATACACTGGAATTTAGAAGGATGAGAGGAGATCTTATCGAAACGTAAAAGATTATTAAGGGGTTGGACACGTTAGAGGCAGGAAACATGTTCCCAATGTTGGGGGAGTCCAGAACAAGGGGCCACAGTTTAAGAATAAGGGGTAGGCCATTTAGAACGGAGATGAGGAAAAAATTCTTTCAGTCAGAGAGTTGTGAATGTGTGGAATTCTCTGCCTCAGAAGACAGTGGAGGCCAATTCTCTGAATGCATTCAAGAGAGAGCTAGATAGAGCTCTTAAGGATAGCGGAGTCAGGGGGTATGGGGAGAAGGCAGGAACGGGGTACTGATTGAGAATGATCAGCCATGATCACATTGAATGGCGGTGCTGGCTCGAAGGGCCAAATGGCCTCCTCCTGCACCTATTGTCTATTGTCTATTGCCAGCAATCAGTGAAGCTCTTGCATCATTTCAAGGAGGTTTTGAGCACATCCTTGAATTCCCCCTCTCTCTGCTTTGGTGATCACTTTCCACGTGGGAGCTCCAATATCAGTACAGTCTGGTGCAGGCATGGTAACGATTGTCTCATTTCCATCTCTAGCCTTTGTCCACCCGCCTGCCGATGAAACCCCCTCCCTCACCTGCATCCATCTATCCCATGCAAACTGGAGGAACAGTACCCTGCCTCTCCTCTCTTCCAGCTTCACCACCCCCCCACCTCTCCCCCACAATCAGTCTGAAGAAGGTTCCCCCCACCCAAAACATCACCTATCCATGTCCTCCAGGTATGCCGCTTGGCATGCTGAGTTACTCCGGCACTTTCATTTGTTTAGTTTGGTTTAGATTAGAGGTACAGAGTGGAAACAGGCCCCTCAGCCCACCGAGTCCGTGCCAAACAACGCTCCAGGTTCACTGGCACAAAGCCAATTAACCTACAATATGGAGAGTAGGAAGAAGCTGGAGCAGCCGGTGAAAACCCATGCGGTCACGGGGGGAACGTACAAACTCCACGCAGACAGCGCCCGCAGTCAGGATCGAACCCGGGTCTCTGGCGCGGTAAGGCAGCAACCACGATTTATTCACAAAATGCTGGAGTAACTCAGCAGGTCAGGCAGCATCTCGGGAGAGAAGGAATGGGTGACGTTTCGGGTCGAGACCCTTTTTCAGACTGATGTCAGGGGGGCGGGACAAAGGAAGGATATAGGTGGAGACAGGAAGATAGAGGGAGATCTGGGAAGGAGGAGGGGACGGGAGGGACAGAGGGACTATCTAAAGTTGGAGAAGTCGATGTTCATACCACTGGGATGCAAACTGCCCAGGCGAAATATGAGGTGCTGTTCCTCCTTCCCAGATCTCCCTCTATCTTCCTGTCTCCACCTATATCCTTCCTTTGTCCCGCCCCCCTGACATCAGTCTAAAGAAGGGTCTCGACCCGAAACGTCACCCATTCCTTCTCTCCCGTGATGCTGCCTGACCTGCTGAGTTACTCCAGCATTTTGTGAATAAATCGATTTGTACCAGCATCTGCAGTTATTTTCTTATATTAAGGCAGCAACTCCACCGCTGCTCCACTTTGCCGCCCACTTTGTGTCTGTTTTTGTAAACCAGCATCTGCATCTCCTTGTTCCTCCAACCAACATTTGCCAGGTTTCACGTCACCTCCACTTCTTTTTCATTCTCCCCACTCCGCCACAGTCAGGCTGTTGCAAGTAAGAATTTGTTTTGTGCTGCTGCAAGTAAGAATTTTATAACCCATGAACACCTAGCCCACAGCCAACACTGGACCGTTTCCTTGATCATCGTTATTCTTTTGCATATCTTTCATTCATTTGTTCTACATATCTCTCTTTATCACCGTCCATATCTCTCATTTCCCTTTCCCCTGACTCTCAGTCCGAAGAAGGGTCTCAACCTGAAACGTCACCCATCCCTTCTCACCAAAGATGCTGCCTGTCCCATTGGGTTACTCCAACTTTTTGTGCCTGTCTTAGAATTTTCATGTTTTGATTTTGAGACATAAGACAACAAAACACATCTTGAATATTGACTCTAGACTCTGCTTTAGGCAGTCTAGATCCGAAATCATATCCAAGAGAAGATTACACAGGATTGGATCCGATAGGGCAAAGCTAACAACAAAAAACAAGAGTTTCAGGAAAGGAAAAATTAATAATGTATGCGAATATGTGAAAGTTAACAATACTTTTTTCGGACAAATTTCAACAACCTCTCTAACATTGCATCTCTTAACACAACCATAAATTCTTGAATGCCTTATATCAGATTAACCAAACTACCACCTTGCAAACCTGTGTCAACAAATTAGTCAATTATTGGCTTGGGGTCATCACGGTGACGCAGCGGTAGAGTTGATGCCTTACAACGCCAGTGACCCAGGTTCGATTCTGTCTACGGGCGCTGTCTGTATAGAGTTAGTATGTTCTCCTCATGACTCTGTGGGTTTTCTCTGGGTGCTCCGGTTTCCTCCCACACTTCAAAGAAGTGCAGGTTTTTAGGTTAATTGGCTTTGGTAAAAAGTTATAAATTGGATTATAAAGTGTGTGGGGTAATGCTAGTGTGTGAAGATCGCTGATGGGAGCAGACTCGACAGGCTGAAGGGCTTGTTTCCACGCTGTATCTCTAAAACTAAAACTTAAACAATTATCGATTGATACTTCATTATCACATACTGCCAACAAACTATATTCACACAGATATTGGCGTCTTTCATCCAAGTGGGTCCAAGCCTTTGTCATTTATAAAGTCATAGAGTCATAGAGTGATACAGTGTGGAAACATTCCTTTCGGCCTAACTTGCTCACACCGGCCAACATGTCCCAGCTGTACAAGTCCCACCTGCCCGCATTTGGCCCATATCCCTCCAAACCTATCCTACCCCCTAGCCCTTACCTTTCACCCCATCAGCCATCGCATACAACACATAATCCTCTAACATTTTCGCCACCTCTAATGGGATCGCATCACTAGTCACATCTTCCCATCTCCACCCCTTTCTGCCTTCCACAGAGACCGGTCCCTCCGCAACTCCCTGATTAACTCATCCTTTCCCACCTAAACCACCCCCTCCCCAGGTACCTTTCCCTGCAACCGCAGAAGATGCAACACTTGTCCCTATACCTCCTCCCTCGACTCTGTCCAGGGACCCCAGCAGTCCTTTCAGGTTAGGCAGAGGTTCACTTGCACTTCCTCCAACCTCACCTACTGTATCTGTTGTTCAAGATGGGGAGTCTTATAAGAAGGGTCTCGACCCGAAACGGCATCCATTCCTTCTCTTCAGAGATGCTGCCTGTCCCGGTTTTTTGTGTCTATCTTTGGGCACAGCTTTTTGTGTCTATCTTTGGGTGTGAGAAGGCAGGAGAATGGGGTCGAGAGGGAAATATAGAATAGCCATGATTGATCGGCGGAGTAGACTCGATGGGCCGATTGGCCTAATTCTACTCCTATCACTTATGAACTTATGAAATTATTTCACGGGAAGTTTGGAATGAGCAGTGAATGCCAGCAATGTCAGGGACATAACCTGCTGTGAATAAATAATTAAATAAGCAGATAGACAAATTAATCAGTTAATGTCATATGTACATTAGTTCCCAGCTTCTCAATCACAAGAGGAGCTTGGCGTAAAAATGCTGCAAAGTATAATGGGTGATGTGAAATCAAGGCTTAAAACTCACAACAAGCCTTTCTGCACCTTTCAACCGCCGAACCATCCAGCCCAAACTACAATGGTGTGGCTACAACCTTGTCTCGAAGTCTCCTGTGTGCACAAGGATGAAGGTTGCTGGCACGCGACTTATATTAAAGAATTGGATAGAGTGCAGGAGAAAGCAGATTGTATATGCAGTGTGAATCTGCAACTGATGAGCCAAACGTTTTGGTCATTTCTCAAACCAGACTTTATTTTTAAAAATCTTTTAATGTGATTTATATTTGGTAAGAAGCAGTCTTTTCCCAGCGTAGATGTTTAGTTTAGTTTAAGTGTGTGGGAAGGAACTGCAGATGCTGGTATAGTTTAGTTTAGTTTAGTTTAGTTTAGTTTAGTTTAGTTTGGTTTAGTCATATGAAGAAAGACTGGATAGACTAGGCTTGTACTCGCTGGAATTTAGAAGACTGAGGGGGGATCTTATAGAAACATATAAAATTCTTAAGGGGTTGGAGAGGCTAGATGCGGGAAGATTGTTCCCGATGTTGGGGGAGTCCAGAACCAGGGGTCGCAGTTTAAGGATAAGGGGGAAGTCTTTTAGGACCGAGATGAGAAAACATTTCTTCACACAGAGAGTGGTGAGTCTGTGGAATTCTCTGCCACAGAAGGTAGTTGAGGCCAGTTCATTGGCTATATTTAAGAGGGAGTTAGATTTGGCCCTTTTTGCTAAAGGGATCAGGGGGTATGGAGAGAAGGCAGGTACAGGTTACTGAGCTGGATGATCAGCCATGATCATATTGAATGGCGGTGCAGGCTCGAAGGGCCGAATGGCCTACTCCTGCACCTATTTTCTATGTTTCTATGTTTCTAGTTTAGTTTAGTTTAGTTTAGTTTAGTTTAGTTTAGTGATACAGCACGGAAACCAGCCCTTTGGCCCACTGAGTCTGAGAAGACCAGCGATCACACGTACACAAGTTTTATCCTACACTAGGTATAATTCACAGAAGCCAATTAACCTATAAACCTGAACATCTTTGGAGTGTGGGAGGAAACTCACGTGGTCACGGGGAGAACGTTCAAATTCTGTACAGACTGCACCCGTGGTTAGAATTGAACCCGAGTCTCTGGCGCTGTGAGGCAGCAATTATACCGCTGCACTACTGTGCCACCACTAAACAGATGCGTTCATTACATTTAGAAAAGTAGGTACAAGAAATAGAAAATAATAAAAAATGCAGTGTTTACATGGACAGATACAATCTGCTGACATCTGCAAATTGTTGAGGTGATTGATGCTGCATTGATATGATACCACTTGAATTTGCTCAATTTTGATGTGAAAACATTTACACTTCAGGTTTACATAAATTAAAGTGTGCTTAATTCAAAATGTTCCTTGTTTCCTCATTGGTCTACCATCAGTAACATTGTTCCTTACCCAGATAACAGTTAATCTCTACCGTCTAAACCTGTCCAAGATAACATTAACAGAAGATTACATTAATGCGTGTGCCTGCTTGATGTGAAGTATTTCAAGGGCAGCCTTGATGCAATAATGTCCCTATCTTTAGCTGCCTCATTAAACTATAATATTTATAAAGGAAGCCTTATTCCAAAGCGGAAGTTTGGAAAAACAATCACTTTAGTCCGAGAGGTGAGGAATCGATTTCCTTTGGATGTCTTCACGTGGATTGCAGGACAGAGTTGGAAGAAAAGAACCAACAGAAAGTTACAACCAGTTAAAGAGCAACATTACCCTGCTGGAAGAAGGGCAGAAAAGGCAACCATTTCCTAAGTGTAGTTGATGAGAAGAATTTCAAGAGAGACAGGAGTTGAATGTTTTTTTGTCATGTTCCAGATAGAACAATTAAATTCATTACCTGCAGCAGCACAACAGAATATGTGACCACAGTGCATTGTAAACAATATAATAAACAAGAAAGAAAAAAGTTCAGTGCGTGTATATATACACATAACCGCACATACACATATATTATATTCCAATATATATATATATACAGTATATAGGAAGGAACTGCAGATGCTGGTTTAAATCGGATAGACACAAAATGCTGGAGTAACTCAGCGGGACAGGCATGTAGGGTCTGAAAAGGTCTCGACTCGAAATGTCACCCATTCCTTCCCTCCAGAGATACTGCCTGTCCCGTTGAGTTACACCAGCATTTTGTTTCTATCTTCGACACATATACACACATACACATAAAAAACAAACAATAATAGTGCAATAATAATAATAATAGTCTACGTAGTTGATAGCTTATTTGGAGGTTGTAGTGTTTAATAGCCTAATGGCTGTAGGGAAGATTTCCAGAACCTCAAACGAAAACCTGGGGAACCTTTCATCAGCAATGAGAATAAGTAGAGTAATTTTCAGATTCCTAGAGGACTGTACATTTCCTTCTCAGGGAAGGTGATTTAAACTACCTTCACCAGGTCGAGAACTGCCACATGGTGTCAAAAGTGGGTCAGATTGTTCATGAACAGTAATGTGTACATTTACTTTTGTTTTTATTGATGTGCATTCTCGATCACTCTTTACCTCTCATCAGCAATTAGAAATAACCAAATAACGATGAGTAAGGGTGATTGGTACGGGTGTCAAGGGTTATGGGGAGAATACAATACAATACAATACAATACAATATATCTTTATTGTCATTGTACAGGGGTACAACGAGATTGGGAATGCGCCTCCCATACGATGCAATAAATTAATTAGCTAGTCAGTATTAATTTAAACAACCCAATGAAACAAATTAGAACAGTGTTAAAACAGAATAAAATGCAAGTAGATCTGTGCCGGTTCACTGTGCCATGTGACCATCCGGCTCAGCAGGACCGGTTCACCCTCTACACATTTGGGGCAATTTTCGAGAGACCAATTAAGCTGCAAATCCGCACGTCTTTGGCAGGAGAATGAGGTTAAGTGGAAAGATAAAGCAAGTGTGATTGAATGGCAGAGTAGACTCGATGAGCCGAATGGCCTACTTCTGCTCCTATGACCTATGAACTTACGAATGCAGGGCGGCACAGTGACGCAGCTGGTAGAACTGCTCCCTCACAGTGCTAGAGAACCATGTTCGATCCTGACCTCGGGTACTGTCCGTGTGGAGTTTGCAAGTTCTCCATCTGACCGCGTGGGTTTCCTCCAGGTGCTCCTGGTTCCTCCCACATCCCAAAGACGTGCGGATTTGCAGCTTAATTGGTCTCTCGGAAATTGCCCCAAATGTGTAGAGGGTGGATTAAAAATGTGGGATAACATAGAACTAGTATGAACAGGTGATCCATGCTGGTGTAGGGAAAAAAACTGCAGATGCTGGTCTAAATCGAAAGTAGACACAAAAAGCTGGCGTAACTCAGCGGGTCAGGCGGCATCTCGGGAGAGAAGGAACGGGTGATGTTTGGGGTCGAGAATCTGAAGAAGAGTCTCGACCCGAAACATCACCCATTCCTTCTCTCCCGAGATGCTGCCTGACCCGCTGAGTTACTCCAGCTTTTTGTGTCTACCTTGGATCGATGCTGGTCATGGATTTGATGGGCCGAAGGACCAGTTTCTATGCTGTATCTCTGAACTGAACATCAAACTTGCCATCATTCTCCACATCCTCCAAATGATTCGAAAGGCAAAGTGTAAAACAAAATGAGGTAATAATCTTTGATCTCACTTGCTATTCTTCGGAACTTTTTCCTGCCTTCATTAGAAATGCCACTTCTTTACTAATTGAAAGAATTTTAATTGATGGAACAGCAGAGTTAATCAATACTGTAAACAGAAACAGGTCTCCACGAGGCATGTGTCAGAAGATAATGATTATTTTGACCTTTTAATTTTTTTGTTAATTTTCTATTATGGCTGGATTAAAGTAATTGACAATTCCCATGAAGGTCTGATCATTCTCATTCTTGGCAGTCAGTGGGAATATTAAGCATTGGAAGGAAAAAACAATCCCACACAGATGTTGCAAATCCAGACAAACAAAACAGGAATTGCTGGAAGCACTCAGCAGGTCAATAGCACCAACAGCAAGAGAAACAGTGGTGACATTTTGAGTCAAGGGCACTTCATCAGAACTGGGAAGGTGACAAGAAAAGTGTGTAGATACACGAAAGGTGGAGGGAAAATGTCCATGAATGGGGTGTAAACCAGAGTTGTCATGGTAACAATTGTTATAAACTCAAGGGAAAACAAATGGTGGCACAGCGGTAGAGTTGCTGCCTCACAACGCCAGACCCGGGTTCGATCCGGACTACGGGTGCTGCCCGTATGGAGTTTGCACGTTCTCCTCATGACTGTGTGGGTTTTCTCCGGGTGCTCCGGTCTCATCCCACACTCCAAAGATGTGCAGGTTTGCAGGTTAATTGGCAGGTTAATGTCAGTGCACGGGGTGATCATTGGCCGGCATGGACTCGTTGGGCTGAAGGTCCTGCCATATCCCTAGAGCCTAAAGTCCCGCTCACTCATATGCAAAGACAGAGCGGGGCAATGAAAGTGAGCTAAATGGGTTTTTTTTTGGCCGGAGTTTCTTTGTAGCCACGATGAAAAATGTGATGGCGTCTCAGTGCCATAGATAATACCTTAAATAAAGTGCCTTATCCATCCATATTTTGGGAGTCTGCACACACACAATGAATTATACTAATGGACTATCTATCGTATTATTCTCTGCAATAGTCTGAATGTTCTTCTTTTGATCTCATGCTAATATTTTTCTTCCAAGACCAGTAAGTTCACGGAACAAAGTGCAATCAATTTATTTCTTGGCAATTAGTCTGTCTATTTGAGTTCAACAAAAGATAGCCTGACAACATTCTCTTGATATGCGTAGACATGAACGTGGTCAAAATCTAAGAGTCATTGTTGGTCAGAAATATCTGCGCCAGTGATAGTTACTGTGCCTAAAAGAAGAAGCTTAGAGGCTGGGCATTCTATGCCACTTAGTTTAGTCTAGTTTAGACATACAGCGCGGAAACAGGCCCTTTGGTCCACCAAGTGCAATGCTTGTATTTATATCAAGAGGACTGGATTACATCTCTGTTTTTGTAGGCTGAGGCTCTATAAGGTTCTGGTCAGGCCGCATTTGGAGTACCATGAGCAAATCTGGGCCCCATATCTGAGGAAGGACGTACTGGCTCTGGAGAGGATCCAGAGGGGGTTTACAAGAATAATCCCAGGAATGAGTGGGTTAGCATATGATGAGCGTCTGACAGCACTGACATAGCGGAGTGAGGGGGTATGGGGAGAAGGCAGGAACGGGGTATTGATTGAGAGTGATCAGCCATGATCGCATTGAATGGCGGTGCTGGCTCGAAGGGCTGAATGGCCTACTCCTGCACCTATTGTCTATTGTCTATTGTCTATTGTACTCGCTGGAGTTTAGAAGGTTGAGGGGGGACCTCACTGAAACTTACAGAATAACGAAAACATAGATAGAGTGGATGTGGAAAGGATGTTGGGCCGAAGGGCCTGTTTCCCTGCTGTATCTCTAAATTAAACTTAGATAATCAGGAAACAGAATTAAAAGCTGCCTTTGAAATGATGTTCGCATTCCGTGAATGTACATGAAACATTTGGGTAAATCAATGTCTAAAAGGGAGGTCCAGTCCTGAAATATCACCTCGCCATGTTCTCTAGAGATGTTGCCTGATTTTTTTTAATAGCAAGAGATGAGTAGGTGATGGGACCCTTCTTCAGATCTAATCCATGTTTTCCAAAGTCACCACAGAGTTGTCCCGCTGCGTTACTCTAACAATTTGTCTCTCTTTTTGTAAACTCGCTCCTTGTATCTGCAACAAATGCTTGAAGGTTTGGGATGGCTCTGCATGAAATGTATAGCAGGTTGATTGTTAAAATGGTTGGCTCTTCAAGCTCTGACATGATACTGCTCCGTAAGTCGTCGGAGTTGGTTTCCTATGTTTGACTTCTTATCGTTCATTCTCAGCTCGTGTGGGCTCTGTGCAGAGTGCTGACACTCGTGTGTCCCCTGGGGCCGGCCTGTTGCAATGCTGTCACTGGGGAGGTACGCAAGGTCCAAAGAGGCCAGGCCGCTTCATGTAACAGCATGTGCAGGAAGGTACTGCAGATGCTGATTGACACCGAGGATGGACACAACATTGGAGGATTAGGAGGGAGATCAGGGAATTGGGATAAAAGATTGAGGGGGAATCTTATAGAAACTTACAAAATTCTTAAGGGGTTGGACAGGCTAGATGCAGGAAGATTGTTCCCGATGTTGGGGAAGTCCAGAACAAGGGGTCACAGTTTAAGGATAAGGGGGAGGTCTTTTAGGACCGAGATGGGAACGTTTTTTTTCACACAGAGAGTGGTGAATCTGTGGAATTCTCTGCCACAGAAGGTAGTTGAGGCCAGATCATTGGCTATATTTAAGAGGGAGTTAGATGTGGCCCTTGTGGCTAAAGGGATCAGGGGGTATGGAGAGAAGGCAGGTACAGGTTACTGAGTTGGATGATCAGCCATGATCATATTGAATGGCGGTGCAGGCTCGAAGGGCCGAATGGCCTACTCCTGCACCTATTTTCTATGTTTCTATGTCTAAGATCAGGGTGGCACAGTGGCATGGCGGTAGAGTTGCTGCCTCATAGCGTCAGGAGCCCGGCTTCAATCCTGACTACGGGTGCTGCCCGTACAGAGCTTGTGCGTTCTCCCTGTGACCGCGTGGGTTTCCTCCGGGTGCTCTGGTTTCCTCCCACTGGTCTGTAGGTTAATTGGCTTCTGTAAAATTGTCGCCAGTGCGTAGGATAGAACTAGTGTATGGGTGATTGTTGGTCGGTGCAGACTCGATGGGCTGAAGGGCACCTTTTCTCATCGTATTTTTAAGCTAAACTTAACTAAACTAATCAAGGATAGACACAAAATGCTGGAGTAACTCAGCGGGTCAGGCAGCATCTCTGGAGAAAATAGGTGAACCCATTCCTTGCCTTCACCAACCCTTTCCTTCAGAGATGCTGCCTGACCAGCTGAGTCACTCCAGCATTTTGTGTCTATCTTCATGTAGCAGGATCTCTGCCTCACCATCAATCAAACAGGCGATTGAAGTCCCGGGTCTTCCATCATCTCTCCTTGCCTCCATTTCCTGGCTTCTTATTTATCTTCTCATCCATTGTTTTGGCAGCCAATTTGCTTGTAACAGGCTTTGAGCTACATTGTCAAAACTTATTGAATGGGCACAATCACAGGAGTTGAGTGTGAGTTTAGTTTATTGACAAGTGTACCGAGGTACAGTGAAAAGCTTTCTTGTCTTTTGTTGCGTGCTAACCAGTCAGCGGAAAGACAATACTTGATTACAATCGCGCCATCCAGAATGTACAGACACATAATAAAGAGAATAACGTTTAGTGCAAGATAAAGCCAGTAAAGTCTAATCAAAATTAGGAAAAAAAACTTTTGTGTCTACCTAAAGTCTGATCAAAGATAATCTGAGGGTCTCTAATGAGGTAGATAGTAGCTCAGGACCGCTCTCCAGTTGTTGGTCGGATGGTTCAGTTGCTTGACAACAATCATTAGTTTCAGTTTCTGTTTCAGTTTAGATTATTGTCACGTGTACCGAGGTACAGTGAAAAGCTTTTGTTGCGTGCAAACCAGTCAGCGGAAAGGCACTACATGATTACAATCGATCCCTTTACAGTGTATAGATACATGATAAGAGAATAACATTTAGTGCAAGGTAAAGCCAGCAAAGTTCGATCAAGGATAGTCCGAGGGTCATCAAAGAGGTAGGTGGTAGTTCAGCACTGTTCTCTAGTTGTGGTTGGATGATTCAGTTACCTGATAACAGCTGGGAAGAAACTGTCCCCGAATCTAGTGGTGTGCGTTATCACACTTCTATCCCTTTTGCCTGATGGGAGAGGGCAGAAGAGGGAGTGGCCAGGGTGCGACTCATCCTTGATTATGCTGCTGGCCTTGCCGAGGCAGCGTGAGGTATAAATGGAGTCAATAGAAGGGAGGCTGGTTTGTGTGATGGTCTGGGCTGCGTCCACAATTGGCTGCAATTTCTTGTGGTTGTGGATGGAGCAGTTTCCAAACCAAGCCGTGATGCATCCTGATAAAATGCTTTCTGTGGTGCATCTGTAGAAGTTGGTGAGAGTTGTAGGGGACATGCCAAACTTCCTACACCTTCTGAGGAAGTAGAGGGGTGGGTGTGCATTAATGCCAGCAAGCCTTTGGCAAAGCAACCAATGTTTTGTCTCCATTGGGTAGATACATTCTCTTGAAGAGCTGTTGGCACGGCACGTTTGATATTCCACTGATATCACTATTGGCAAGTTATGTTCCCAGTTGGAACATAAAGAAGGCATATGGTATGCTTGCTGGCAGTGGTTGGGGCATTGAATCTAAGAGTCAGGATGTCATGATGCAGCTCTATAGGACTTTGGTTAGGTCAAATTTGGAGTATTGTGGGCAGTTCTCCTTGCTCAATCACGGGAAAGATATGGAGGCTTTGGAAAGGGTGCAGAGGAGGTTTGCCAGAATGTTACATCGAAACATGGAAACAGAGAAAGTAGCTGTAGGAGGAGGCCATTCGGCCCTTTGAGCCAGCACCACCATTCATTGTGATCATGGCTGATCGTCCCCAATCAATAACCCGTGCCTGCCTTCTCCCCATATCCCTTGATTCCGCTAGCCCCTAGAGCTCTATGTAACTCTCTCTTAAATCCATCCAGTGATTTGGCTTCCACTGCCCTCTGTGGAAGAGAATTCCACAAATTCACAACTCTCTGGGTGAAAACATTTTCTTCTCACCTCAGTTTTAAATGGCCTCCCCTTTATTCTAAGACTGTGGCCCCTGGTTCTGGACTCCCCCAACATTGGGAACATTTTTTCCTGCATCTAGCTTGTCCAGTCCTTTTATAATTTTGTATGTTTCTATAAGATCCCCTCACATCCTTCTAAACTCCAGTGTTGCCTGGCACAGGGGGGTGTTCGCTACAGGGAGAGGTTGGACTGACTCGGAATGTTTTCTCTGGAATGCCGGAGGTCGGGGGAAAGATCTGATAGAAGTATTTAAAATGATGAGAGGAATAGATAAGATGGACAGCCAGAACCCTTTTCCCAGCATAGATTTAATGTGAGAGGGGCAAAGTTTAAAGGATATGTGCGGGGCAATTTTTCTACACAGAGGGTGGTGAGCACCTGGAACATGCTGCTGAGGGTGATGGTTGAAGCAGATACGATAGTGGCATTTAAGAGGCATTTGGATATGCAGGGAATGGAGGGATTATGTGCATGGAGACAATAGACAATAGACAATAGGTGCAGGAGTAGGCCATTCGGCCCTTCGAGCCAGCACCGCCATTCAATGTGATCATGGCTGATCATTCTCAATCAGTACCCCGTTCCTGCCTTCTCCCCATACCCCCTGACTCCACTATCCTTAAGAGCTCTATCTAGCTCTCTCTTGAGTGCATTCAGAGAATTGGCCTCCACTGCCTTCTGAGGCAGAGAATTCCACAGATTCACAACTCTCTGACTGAAAGAGTGTTTTCCTCATCTCCGTTCTAAATGGCCTACCCCTTATTCTTAAACTGTGGCCCCTTGTTCTGGACTCCCCCAACATTGGGAACATGTTTCCTGCCTCTAACGTGTCCAACCCCTTAATAATCTTATACGTTTTGATAAGATCCCCTCTCATCCTTCTAAATTCCAGTGTATGGATTAAGAGATAGATAGGCATATGGATATGCAGGGAACGGAGGGATATGGATTATGCGCATGGAGATAAGAGATGGTCTTGGCATAGAAACATAGAACCATAGAAAATAGGTGCAGGAGGAGGCCATTCGGCCCTTCGAGCCAGCACCACCATTCATTGTGATCATCACTGATCGTCCACAATCAGTAACCTGTGCCTGACTTCTTCCCATATCCCTTGATTCCACTAGCTCCCCAGAGCTCTATCCAACTCGCTCTTAAATTCATCCAGTAATTTGGCCTCCACTGCCCTCTGCGGCCGAAAATTCCACAAATTCACAACTCTCTGGGTGAATTCGGCACGGACAGTGCGGGCCGAAGGGCCTGTTTTTGTGCTGTACTGTTCTCTGTTCCATGTTCTTTGTTCCATATTAATGTTGTCCCTAGAGTAACAGTAAGGTTAGCCACAAACTCAAATGCATGGCTTTTAGTTCCCTGATCCACTGGTTATGTGTTTGGATGGGGGTTTTGACCATTCTTTTACATGCACACTAATACCATAAGGACTTTGTCCCGAGCAGCCCGACATCTATCCAATCCAACAACGCAAAGTGACATTTATATTGTTGCCACAAAACTTGCTTTAATGCAGAGATTTGGTATAATTAATGTGAGTTACAAAATAATATTTGGCTTCTTATTTAAAGCAAATGTTTGCTTTATAAATTAATCTAAGTGCATCTCGGAGAAACATTTACATGGCATCTATGCATGCTCCAAATAACTCCTGAGGCTGGCTTTTCTCCAGTTTTTTTGTACATTCCTTGACCTGCGAATTCTTGTACATCAACTATTAATGTTTTGTGGAGCATCAAAAAGTATGTTTGGTTTGTTGAAAGCTTTCAACCGGAGAGCCCTAGGCAAATTTGCTAATTAAAGATTTATGAAATATGAAGTGCAAAGATTTCAGAAAAGTCGTGGCCTATTTGGAAATGTTCAGCATTTTCTGGGGAACTCGTCTGAATTGAATTACTTATTTGACGTTATTGAGATATTTTTCAGGATCTGTATTTGACTGGCAAAATCGGCAATTACTTTAATCTCTCATTGTCCTTGATAAGATAGTGATGATCCATCTTCTCAAATGCTTGCATTCCTTCTGGTGAAAATACTTCAATGACGTTCTTTAGTAGAAGTTTGAATCACCACTGGTGAAGGAATGGCAATTTATGCCCAATATCGGGGGGGAAGTTGATTTGCAAGCGAACCTGTTGATGGAGGTGCTCCCATGTACCTGGTGTTTTTGTCTTTAGACTTTAAACTTTGGTGATACAGCACGGTCACAGGCCCTTTGGTCCACTGAATCCGTGCCGACCAGTGATCAACCCCCTACACGCACTAGGGACAAATATTTATACAACTTATATAACTTCTACAAGCAATAAATGCCATGGGGTAGGTGGTTAGACAATCTCTTGTTTGACATGGTCGATACGTGGCATTTTTGAGGTAGAGCAACTCACTAACCAATTCCTAAATGTTGCATTCACATTCATATTGCTAAACCGTTGTTACTGAGAAACGTGCATTGTATTGCCTGATTGAGGAATGTTCACTCCAACAGCAATGTGAGAGGCAAACTGTGGAGTCAGTGCGAACTGAACTGAACAATGGTCAGCCATTGAATGGCGGAGTAGACGCGGGCCGAATGGCCTATTTCTACTCCTATCACTTAAGATCTTCTGACCTTGTAATGGTACTGAGAGAAGATATAAATTGCATGTTTGTTGGCCAAATGCTTAGCATGTGGATTTGTGTAGGGGGTATCTGCAGATGCTGGTTTAAATCGAAGACAGACACAAAAAGCTGGAGTAACGCAGCGGGTCAGGCAAGCATCTCTGGAGAAAAGCAATAGGTGACGTTTCGGGTCGAGACCCTTCTTCAGATTTGTTGGATTTGGTTAAAGGAAGGAACAAACATATATTGTGCACTTACGGATTGTGAAGTGTGACAAAATGTGTGAGACATTGGCTAGCTGGAGAGATAGAGAGAGAGAGAGAGAGAGAGAGAGAGAGAGAGAGAGAGAGAGAGAGAGAGAGAGAGAGAGAGAGAGAGAGAGAGAGAGAGAGAGAGAGAGAGAGAGAGAGAGAGAGAGAGAGAGAGAGAGAGAGAGAGAGAGAGAGAGAGAGAGAGAGAGAGAGAGAGAGAGAGAGAGAGAGAAACTCCCTGCTAGTTCAACTGAATATAAATGGCCTAAAAGGCTTAAACTCAAAGGACTGGAGCTTCAATAAACATCAGCAGGCCCCATCCAAAGGAAACCTGTGTGGACTGACCGTATGAGACAGGCAGTATCTGTAACCTCAAAATAACTGGTGGCTCGGACAATAATGTCAATTAGTTTGACATGACCTTGAGCTTCTGATTCTTAAAAAACAACATTTCTTTGGGGAATTTGTTACAGCGGGACCTGCTTTCTTTGCTGAGATGATACAAGTAGACCTGCAATCATCAGTGAACATCTTTACTTCTCATTTTATGACAGAAATAAATTCCAAACCCAGATGAATATTGCACTGCACTTAGTTACTGTCAATACCATTACCAGGTTCTCCATTATCGTTGTGGGTCATGGTGGCACGGCGGTAGAGTTACTGCCTTACAGCGCCGGGGTCCAGGGTTCGATCCTGACCACAGGTACTGTCTGTATGGAGTTTGTACGTTCTCCCCGTGACCTGCGTGGGTTTTCCCCGGGATCTCCGGTTTCCTCCCACACTCCAAAGACGTACAGGTTTGTAGATTAATTGGCTTGATATAATTGTAAACTGTCCCCAGTGCGTGTTGGATAGTGTTAGTGTGAGGGGATCGCTGGTCGGTGCGGACTCGGTGGGCCGAAGGACCGGTTTCCATGCTGTATTTCTAAACTGAACTAATTTGGTGCACGTAATTCATCCAGTCTGAAGAAGGGTCTCGACCTCAAACGTCACCCATTCCTTCTCTCCCGAGATGCTGCCTGACCCGCTGAGTTACTCTAGCATTTTGTGTCTACCTTCGATTTAAACCGGCATCTGCAGTTTTTTTCTATACATAATTCATTCTTTACTAGTAATGATTCTCACTCAAGAAATTTCAATTAGTTATCACTGGGACACCATGAGGGAATATAGAATTTATGGAAATGGCGCACGAGCTGAGGTTTCAGACCTAGCTCAAGGCGTTAGCTGGTATCTACATGAAGACAGGTGTAGGTTAACAATCAGAGCCAAGGAGAAGGTGTGGATGTTGGCAATTGGGGAAGTGGTTGGCCAGATGCACACTGGAGAAGCCTGTAGACAGACCATTCCTGTTCTTCCTAAACTCGAGGGCTAAAGAGGGCACTCACTTTTCTAAGCAGGCAGCTTCCACCTCCATCCTACAGCTGAGGTCCATCAACGGTGGAAGACCTGGGGTGGCACGGTGGCGCAGCGGTAGAGTTGCTGCCTCAGGGCGTCACGGACCCGGGTTCGATCCCGCCTACGGGTGCTGCCTGTACGGAATTTGTACGTTCGCCCCCTAACCATGTGTGTTTTTCCCGGGAGCTCCAGATTCCTCCCACCCTCCAAAGATGTACAGTTTTGTAGGTTAATTGGTTTTGGTAAGAATTGTAAATTGTCCCTAGTGTGTGTAGGATCGTCAGCGGGGACTCGGTGGGCCGAAGGGCCTGCTTCCTCGCTATATCTCTAAACTAAACTAAAACCTAAATCTAATCAATATAAGCACATTTCAAACTAGCTTCCCAATTCAGGAGGGCTCGATTTGAATCTTCACTCTGCCTCATTTGTATTGAATACCGGGATCCGGTGAAATCTAAAGGGCCTGGTTCCCCCTGTTTTTGGTCATGGTTCATGTATATCACTTTAACCAACTCTCCTGACTCTCTACCTACCTTCCAGGGTTGGAAAGGGTTATGATCTTAAGACCGTGGCATCTGACTGTGATATTCCACATCTTCCTTTGCTGTGATAAACTAATCCAGCTAAATCCACCCTAATCTGTATGGATTTAAAGGAGAAAGAACATTGTTTTATTCACAACTCAATGCAAAGTCATCAACTTGAAATGTTAATTCTGTTTCCTTTTGAGCTGCTGAGAAGTCCTGGCATTCTCTGTTTTAGTTTAGTTTAGTTTAAAGGTACAGTATGGCGAGTCTGAAGACGTGTAACTTTGTCAAAGAAGTTTATTGCGATAGCAATATTCAGTTTCAAAGATAACAATCGAGATCGCAGACAACCATTAAACTTAAACTATACACATCGAAGTCCTCTCCCAACTAACTGGTTTTGGGTGCCAAACCAACCACGTGACCTCGCTGGCCAATCCGAGGGTTCGACTCTCAGGACCAATCCCTATGGTCGCCACAACAGCGTGGAAACAGGCCTTCGGCCCACCGAGTCCATGCCAATTAACCTACGAATCTGTCCCAGAGAAAACCCACGCAGGTTACGGAGAGAACATACAAACTCCGTACAGTGAGCACCCGTAGTCAGGATTGAACCCGGGTCTCTGGCGCTGTAAGGCAGCAACTCTAATGATTTGGACGAGGGAATTGAATGAAACATCTCTAAGTTTGCGGATGACACGAAGCTGGGTGGCAGTGTTAGCTGTGAGGAGGATGCTAGGAGGCTGCAGAGTGACTTGGATAGATTAGGTGAGTGGGCAAATGCATGGCAGATGCAATATAATGTGGATAAATGTGAGTTTATCCACTTTGGCGGCAAGAACAGGAAAGCAGAGTATTACCTGAATGGTGGCCAATTAGGAAAAGGGGAGATGCAACGTGACCTGGGTGTCATGGTACACCAATCATTGAAAGCAAGCGTGCAGGTGCAGCAGGCAGTGAAGAAAGTGAATGGTATGTTAGCATTCATAGCAAGAGGATTTGAATATAGGAGCAGGGAGGTTCAGCTGCAGTTGTACAGGGCCTTGGTGAGACCGCACCTGGAGTATTGTGTACAGTTTTGGTCTCCTAATCTGAGGAAAGACATTCTAGCCTTAGAGGGAGTACAGAGAAGGTTCACCAGATTGATCCCTGGGATGGCAGGACTTTCATATGAAGAAAGACTGGATAGACTAGGCTTATACTCGCTGGAATTTAGAAGACTGAGGGGGGATCTTATAGAAACATATAAAATTCTTAAGGGGTTGGAGAGGCTAGATGCGGGAAGATTGTTCCCGATGTTGGGGAAGTCCGGAACCAGGGGTCACAGCTTAAGGATAAAGGGGGAAGTCTTTTAGGACCGAGATGAGAAAACATTTCTTCACACAGAGAGTGGTGAGTCTGTGGAATTCTCTGCCACAGAAGGTAGTTGAGGCCAGTTCATTGGCTATATTTAAGAGGGAGTTAGATATGGCCCTTGTGGCTAAAGGGATCAGGGGGTATGGAGAGAAGGCAGGTACAGGTTACTGAGCTGGATGATCAGCCATGATCATATTGAATGGCGGTGCAGGCTCGAAGGGCCGAATGGCCTACTCCTGCACCTATTTTCTATGTTTCTATGTTTCTACCGCTGCACCCTAGTTATTTTATTTAAGGTTTCTGCATTTGCTATATCTTAGCTGCTGCTGCATTCAAGTGAGTTCACACTGTTGCATTTTTTTTTTAGCTCTAAACATCATCTTTACTGTGCTAAAGCCAAAGCCGCACTCAGTACTGGAAATGGCATGTTGTGAAAGTGTTATTAATGTGCATTAGTACATTCTTCATTTGTTAACTGTCTTTAGAGGGGTCCCAGAAGGCTAGAGGATTGAAAGCATTAGAATTATGTTCACAACAGGCAGAACTGCAAATCTAACAATGGGGAAATGGTCAACGTGATCTCATTTGTAGGGAAGCATTTAGAAATATTATCCAAAGAACTTTCTGTCAAAATGGCATAATTCACGCCTTTCCCTGCATAATGCAGCAAATTTGAGCTTATTGAGTCATGGAGACACACAGCGTGCAAACAGGCCCTTCGGCCAAACTTGCTCACACCGACCAACATGTCCCATCTACACTAGTCCCCACCTGCTTGCATTTGACCCATATCCCTCTTAACCTATCCTATCCATATACCTGTCCAACTGTTTCTTAAGTGTTGTGATAGTACCTGCCTCAACTACCTCCTCCGGCGGCTCGTTCCACATACCTACCAACTTTTGTATAAAAAGGCTCCTATTAAATCTTCTCCTCCTCACCATAAACCTATGTCCTCTGGTTCTTGATTCCCCTACTATGGGTGAAAGACTCTGTACATCTACCCTATCTATTCCCCTCATGATTTTATACACCTCTAAATGTTCACCCCTCGCCCTCCTGTGCTGCAAGGAATAAACTCCTAGCCTCCTCAACCTCTCCCTGTAGCTCAGGCCCTCGAGACTTATAGAAATATAGAAAACATAGAAACATTGAAAATAGGTGCAGGAGGAGGCCATTTGGCCCTTCGAGCCAGCACCCCCATTCATTGTGATCATGGCTGATCATCCACAATCAGTAACCCGTGCCTGCCTTCTCCCCATATCCTTTGATTCCGCTAGCTCTATCTAACTCTCTTTTAAATTCATCCAGTGAATTGACCTCCACTGCCCTCTGTGGCAGAGAATTCCACAAATTCACAACTCCCTGGGTGATAAAGTTTTTTCTCATCTCAGTTTGAAATGGCCTCCCCTTTACTCGTAGACTGTGGCCCCTGGTTCTGGAGTCCCCCAACATTGGGAACATTTTTCCTGCATCTAGATTGTCCAGTCCTTTTATAATTTTATATGTTTCTATAAGATCCCCTCTCATCCTTCTAAACTCCGGTGAATACAAGCCCAGTCTTTCCAATCTTTCCTCATATGACAGTCCCGCCACCCCGGGGATTAACCTCGTGAACCTATGCCTCACTGCCTCAACAGTAAAGATGTCCTTCCTCAAATTAGGAGATCAAAACTGCACACAATAACTCCAGATGTGGTCTCACCAGGGCCCCCCTGTACAATTATCTTTTAATTTTTTTTTAAATTTCTGCATCTTGTCCTGCTAATCCATAATGATAGTCCTTTGTGTGGTGGCATGGCCATGGGTATCTAAATTGTGAGGCATTGGGGGTGGAGGGTGTACCAAACAAGCTTCACCCATGAAACAAATGAAAACACCTTGGAAGCCAAGCAAATAGGTTCAGGTTTATTATTGTTCCGTGTACAGTGAAAATCTTTGTCCTGCATGCTATGCAAATAGATCAGACATGCATACATAGATACATAGAAAATAGGTGCAGGAGTAGGCCATTTGGCCCTTCGAGCCTGCACCGCGCCATTCAATATGATCATGGCTGATCATCCAACTCAGTATCCTGTACCTGCCTTCTCTCCATACCCCCTGATCCCTTTAGCCACAAGGGCCACATCTAACTCCCTCTTAAAAATAGCCAATGAACTGGCCTCAACTACCTTCTGTGGCAGAGAATTCCACAGTTTCACCACTCTCTGTGTGAAAAAAAATCTCGGTCCTAAAAGACTTCCCCCTTATCCTTAAACTGCGACCCCTTGTTCTGGACTTCCCAAACATCGGGAACAATCTTCTTGCATCTGGCCTTTCCAAACCCTTAAGAATTTTGTAAGTTTCTATAAGATCCCCCCTCAATCCTCTAAATTCCAGCTCAGTTCAAACTCAAGTGGTCCGGGTGAGGACCATGCAAAGCTTCCAGGACAAAAGGTGGGATACAGAAGATCTCCCTTGCTGAATTTTCCAAGGTACACTTTGCAGATTCATGTAGAAGCAGCACAGGTCAGCAAAGATTGTTCTAATCAAGGTAAACAAAGCTGACATTTCCAATAAATTATAATCGCAGGCCTGCTTCCTCTCCTACTGCTGATTCTTTGCACTGTGGGTCCTTATTCATTCATTTACCAACAAACCCATTTACCATAGGGCTTTATTTTTTTGTTTAGTTTGGTTTAGTTTAGAAATAAGCGCGGAAACGGCCCACTGACTCCGCACCGACCAGAATCAATCCAGCACATGAACACACTAGGGACAATTTACACCTACCAAGCCAATTAACCTACAAAACTGTGTGTCTTTGGAGTGTGGAGGGAAACCGAAGATCTCAGAGAAAACCCACGCAGACATGGGGAGAATGTACAAACTCCGTACAGACAGCACCCCGTAGTCGGGATCGAACCCGGGTCTCTGGCGCTGCAAGCTCCATAAGGCAGCAACTCTACTGCTGCGCCAGCGTGCCGCCCTGACTTTTGAGCCTTTGATAAAGTAAACTGCTCCTGAATCATTATCGTTTTCAAATAAGATTAGATAATTATATTCTTTGCTCACGAGTACAACACAACCCCCATAGCTGCGTAAATGAATTTGAGAATAATTTTCAATGATTAACCACATGAAAATAAATTATATGAATACTAATGATGTAAAACTGACTCAAATTTCTTTGAATCTTTTGCTGATGAACTATCCTTCATGATCACATGCCAACTGAACATTTTCTCCAAGGACAGAAATTTGAACAAAAGTTTCAAGTAGTCTTTATAAACCGTGTTCAATAAAAGAAAAAAAAAGCCTATAAGTGGATGGGATTTTTTTTCCGAGTGAATTCTCAGCCATTTGAGGCTCTGGAATTATTGGTAATCGTCTGCTTCCTGGGGCGCAGATACAGTGACAGAGCCCTTGGAGTGACCTTTGCAGAAGTAAACGCAAGACAAGTGTATAAGAGTTAATTAAAATGAGAGTTTTAGTGGGCCATTAACGAGACCAATGTATTAAGGAATGACAAAGGGTCATTCACACTTTTTACACAAAGCGTTGTGGGTGTATGGAACAAGCTGCCGGAGGAGGTAGTTGAGGCAGGGACTATCCCATCGCTTAAGAAACAGTTAGACAGGTACATGGAAAGGACAGGTTTGGAGGGATATAGGCCAAATGCGCGCAGGTGGGAATAGTGTAGCTGGGACAAATTGGCCGGTGTGGGCAAGTTGGGCTGAAAGACATGTTTCCACGCTCTCTGACTCTATTTCTCTAAATAAAAGGCGTCACGGTGGCGTAACGGTAGAGTTGCTGCCTTACAGCGCCAGAGACCCAGGTTCGATCCTGACTACGGGTGCTATCTTTGTACGGAGTTTGTACGTTCTCCTCTTGACCGCATGGGTTTTCTCCGGGTGCTCAGGATTCTTCCAACACTCCAATGATGTGCAGGTTAGCAGGTTTATTGGCTTTGGTAAACATTGTAAATTGTCCCTAGTGTGTAGGATAGTGTTAGTGTACGGGGTGATCGCTGGTCAGCGTGGACTTGGTGGGCTGGTTTCAGTGCTGTATCTCTAAACTCAAAGTCAAACTAAAATAAAATGTAATAAAAAGGAACTGCAGGTGGTAGTTTATACCTGATAGGCACAAATCGCTGGAGTAACTTAGTGTGTCCACACAGATCCCTCGGCCCCTTCCTAGCTGCGGCTGCCCCCAACCCCGGCGACCCTTGTCTGCAATGCGGCCGACCTTGGGCCACAGCCATTGACCCTGCCGATCCTCGCCTCTCCCCCGGTCGCCAGCTGGCCAGGCCCAGTTCCATACCCAGAGTCTGAAGAAGGGTCCTGACCCAACACTTCACCGATCCATGTTCTCCAGAGATGCTGCCTGACCCGCTGAGTTACTCCAGCACTTAGTGCCTCTTTGTGTATTAACCAGTATCTGCATTTCTTAGTTTCTATTACTAATACCATAATACTCTATTACTCGGTAATCCCTTACTTGGTTATAGCGGACAATCGGCAACAACAGACACCTCCCCTCGGTGGCGCAACGGTAGAGTTGCTGCCTTACAGCGCCAGAGACCCAGGTTCGATCACGACCGCGGGTGCTGCCTGTACGGAGTTTATACTTTGTCCCTGTGATCTGCGTAGGTTTTCTCTGGCATCACTGGTTTCCTCCCACACTTCAAAGGGGTACAGGTTTGTTGGTTAATTGGCTTTGCTAAAATTGTAATTGTCCCAAGTGCGTGTAGGATAGTGTTAGTGTGCGGGGATCGCTGATCCGGGCGGACTCGGTGGGCCAAAGGGCCTGTTTCCACGCTGCGGACGCAAGCTAAGCTAAGCTAAATAGTAAAATCAATAAAGGAAGACTAGAAAAAGGAAGCCTGGGACCCAAGGCCCAGGAACTGAGAGAGCAAATGGACTTTGGGGAAATGCCAACGCATGAGATCATCCACTTTTAGTTTAGCCTAGTTTAGAGATACAGCACGGAAACAGGCCCTTTGGCCCACCGAGTTCGCACCGACCAGCGATCATCGCACATTAACACTACCCCACCCACACTCGGGACAATTTACACTTATACCAAGCCAATTAACCTAAAAACCTGTACGTCTTTGGAGAGTGGGAGGAAACCGAAGATCTCGAAGAAAAACACATGTGGTCACGGGGAGAACGTACAAACTCCATACAGAACAGCACCCGTAGTCGGGATCGAACCTGGATCTCTGGCCCTGTGAGGCAACAACTCGACAGCTGCTCCACCGTGCCACTTACTTTACTGAAAGCAGTGACAAGACATACACATTGAATTACTGGCTCATTAGTTTTAATATTCTTGTTTGGAACAGCCTGAGCAAGAACGTTCAAGGTGAATTCATATCATGCCACACATGAATAAGATGTTACAGTTTAGGGATGTGCATTACCTTAATTTAAAATTGATATGCAACATTTTCATGAACAATGGCTTCTGCTAAAACTCTCCCTTTTCTTAAATTGCCAATTTAGTCCCTTAAAGCATCAATTGCCTTCTGCACATACCTCAGGGGTGAATCTGAAGGTTACGGATTTAATTCTCACCCCAGAATCCAGCACATGAATCAAGGTTTATATCCAATGCAGTACAGAGGAAGTACTGTGCATTTATAAATGCTGTCTTTTGGATAGGAAATTAAACTAAGCTTTTGTTTGTTCACTCAGGTGAATGTAAAAGTCCAGGTGATATTACTTTAAAGATCAGCAGCAGAGTTGTTCCTGAAGTCATGACCTTTCAACCAGCTTCATTTCTTGGGTCGTTATCACTATTTTTGGGAACTTGCTGTGTATTTTGACCACTCTGCATCCAACACAGGATGCCATTTGACCACTATGCTTCCAACACAGCTCCAGATTCAGGGACAGCTTCTTCCCAGCTGTTATCCAGTGACTGAACCGTCCTACCAACAACTAGAGATTATTCTGAACTACTATCTGCCTCATTGAAGACCCTCAGACTATCTTTAATCGTACTTTCCTGGAATTTTTCTTGCACTATACATTAATCCCTTTATCAAGTATCTGTATACTGTGGATGGCTTCATTGTATTTATGTACAGTTTTTTTCACTGACTGGTTAGCATGCAACAAAAAGCTTTTCACTGTACCTTAATGTAAACTGTGCCTCACTGTACACGTGACAAGAAACTAAACGAAGACTAAAGAGGAGTTTCTTTAGCCAGAGTGTAGTGAATCTGTGGAATTCATTGCCACGGACAGCCAAGTCATTGGCTATTTTTAAAACTAAATTGATTGGTTCTTGATCAGTAAGAGTTTCAAAGGTTATGGGAAGGAGGTGGGAGAATGGGGTTGAGAGGGGAAAGTAGATCAGCCATGACAGGCAGCATCTCTGGAGAGAAGGAATGGTGACGTTTCAGGTCGAGACCCTTCTTCTCGACCCGAAACGTCACCCATTCCTTCTCTCCAGAGATGCAGCCTGTCCTGTTGAATCACTCCAGCTTTTTGTATCTATCTTTGGTTTAAACCAGCATCTGCAGTTCCTTCCTACATGGTAGATCAGCCATGATCGAATGGCGGAACAGACTCGATGGGACGAGTGGCCTAATTCTGCTCCAATGTCTTATGAACATATGAAGACTAATCACACATCAAAAGTCCGCAATTGGGATGTTTAGAGATTGTGGAACCTTGTAGAGCATTGTGTAAGAAAATAACTGCAGATGCTGGTACAAATCGATTTATTCACAAAATGCTGGAGTAACTCAGCAGGTCAGGCAGCATCTCGGGAGAGAAGGAATGGGTGACGTTTCGGGTCGAGACCCTTCTTCAGACTGATGTCAGGGGGGCGGGACAAAGGAAGGATATAGGTGCACGTAATTCATCCAGTCTGAAGAAGGGTCTCGACCCCAAACGTCACCCATTCCTTCTCTCCCGAGATGCTGCCTGACCTGCTGAGTTACTCCAGCATTTTGTGAATAGAGCATTGTATAAATGCATGTCTCTTTGATCTCTGCTGAGCATTCACTAGTGAATGCTATCTGCCTCTTGGCCACCGGGATCACAACAAAATCTGTTCTTACCTAATATCAGTACAGTTATACTTTCAGATTACTGGATGTCAAACAATAAGCAGAAGACGAGTCGATTACCCTCTGTACCTCCGTGAGGAGCAAGCTAATTATATGTAGGAAGGAACTGCAGATGCTGGTTTAAACCGAACATCGACACAGAATGCTGGAGTAACTCAACGGGACAGGCAGCGTCTCTGGAGAGGAGGAATGGCTGACATTCCGGGTCGAGACCCTTCTTCAGGCTAATTATTGTTCCCTCTTCCCCTCTCCTCCTCCTTCCTCACCTGTTCAGTGATATATTTGTCGTGCCAGCTGGGTATTCTTGCAAGCAGGCGGCACCAAGACTGCGTGCAACACTGAGTGACTGCAAATGGTTGACAGCACAGAGTCTGGACCGATTAATTATGCAATTAATATCTGTTGGAGATAATAATCATCCTAATCTTTGGCACAGGAGCCTTGAAACCGCACACCATTGTACTCACAACCTCTATTCATCTTGCAGTGAGCAGTTATGTCTTGATCATCTTGAGACTCTTCGCATCTGCGCAAATTTTCAGTGTTTAGTTTAGAGATACAGCGCGGAAACAGGCCCGTCGGCCCTCTGAGTCTGCGCCCACCAGCGATCCCCGCACACTAACACTATCCTACGCACACTAGGGACAATTTACAATTTTACCAAGCCAATTAACCTACAAACCTGTACATCTTTTGAGTGTGGGAGGAAGCTGGAGCACCCGGGGAAAACCCATGCAGGTCACGGGGAGAACGTACAAACTCCGTACAGGCAGCATCCGTAGTCAGGATTGAACCCATGTCGCTGGTGCTCTAAGGCAGCAACTCTACCGCTACGCCACCATGCAATATGACAAAGGCCTTGAAATTAAGGAGGTTAAATTCAACCTACTGAAAAAACATCCAGAACTCCTTCTACGTCCGCTACTTTTCAAATCCATTGGGTAGCTGAGAATCTTGCAGCCCCAACACTACTATCTGATTTATACCTCAGTGAATGGAAATCAAAATCCATGCAGATGCTGGAAACCTGAGATTTAAAAAAAAATGCAGATAAACACTCAGAAATCAGGCTGCATCTGTGGGGAATGAAACAGAGTTAACATTTCAGGAGGACAGCCCTTTGTCAAAACGAATAACCTTTAGTGGACACAAAATGCTGGAGTAACTCAGCGAGACAATCAGCATCTCAGGATAGAAGGAATGGGTGACGTTTCGGGTCGAGACCCTTCTTTAGACCTGAAGAAGTCAGAGTCTGAAGAAGGGTCTCGACCCGAAACGTCACCCATTCCTTCTCTCCAGAGATGCTGCCTGTCCCGCTGAGTTACTCCAGTATTTTGTGTCTATCTTTGGAGAAGGAGCATATTGAATGGTATTCAAAGCCTTGAGGCCAGGCATCAGGAGCACACGCAGGCCTCGCAAGCTGGGCACTAGAACCTCCCCGCTTAACCAGGTACCCCTGATGGTCTGGAGGGATTGTATCGGATGGTAGTAGATTCTTCTTCAGGTAGAGCAGGCAAAATGTCCAGTAAAGTCTGATTAAAGATAGTCCGAGGGTCTCCAACGAGGTAGATAGTAGCTCAGGACCGCACTCTAGTTGATGATAGGATGGAGACACAAAATGCTGGGGTAACTCAGCGGGACAGGCAGCTTCTCTGGAGAGAAGGAAAGGGGTGGCATTTCCGGTCGAGACACTTCTTCAGACTGATATCAGGGGAGTGGGTGGGATGCTTCGGTTGCGTGCTAACAGCTTGGAAGAAACTGTCCCCGAATCTGAAGCTAAGTGTTTTCACACTTCTTTACTTCTTGACTGATGGGAGAGGGGAGAAGAGGGGTGTGTCTACCTTCAGCAGAATATTGCTTGAACTGGAGGACTTTAGCCATGGGGAGAAACTGATTTTCTTGTTGAAAGATTTTCTTGAAAAAGATTTTCTTCTTTTCCTATCATTGATGGAAACTGAGGAACGACCTGTTGGAAGTATATGAGGTTACGATAAATAATCAATATTGTTTTCTCATGGTCAGTTTTTCAAAAACATAAGCGGATAGGGTTGAGATAATGCACAAGGAGTTTTAAAGGGAATGGGAGGGGTATTTTTTTACACAGGGATTGGTTGATATCTGAATCATACGACGGAGAAGGTGGTAGAATTGGATACAGTCACCATGTTTAAGAGACATATAGACAGATGGATAAATAGGCAAGGCATAGAAGTTTTCAAGAGAGAGTTAGATTTAGCTCTGAGGGCTAAGGGAATCAAGGGATATGGGGAAAAAGCCATAACGGGGTACTGATTTTGGATGATCAGCCATGATCTTATTGAATGGCGGTGCTGGCTCGAAGGGTCGAATGGCCTACTCCTGCACCTATTTTCTATGTTTCTATGTTTATTTTCTATGTTTCTAAGAGGGAGTGACCGGTTTAATCAATCCCACTTTAACAATCTCACTGACTTCCTCTATAATTCTTCTCTTCCACCGTATCTTGTAATTGTTTTAATTCTGATCCCATACGGTACGATACGGTAGAATGTTATTTATCCCAGGAGGGAAATTGTTCTTCCAACAGTCGTAAAAACACAAAATACATGAAACATGAAATTAAAGTGAGGAGTGACAAGGATTGGGGGATGTGCAAAGATTGGGGGTTGTGGGGGGGGGGGGGGGGGGGAGGGGGAGAGGGAGGAGAGAGGGGAATCAGTCTCAGTCGACCCCACGACAGAAGGGGGAGGAGTTGTAAAGTTTGATAGCCACAGGGAAGAAGGATCTCCTGTGGCGTTCTGTGCTGCATCTTGGTGGGACCAGTCTGTTGCTGAAGGTGCTCCTCAGGTTGGCCAGTGTGTCATGGAGGGAGGTGAGCTGCATTGTCCAGGATGCTCCACAGTTTGAGGAGCATCCTCCCCTCCATGACCACCTCCCATGAATCCAACTCCACCCCCAGGACAGAGCCAGACTTCCTCATGAGTTTGTTCTCCAGTTCAGTTGAGAGGTGACTGCCCCTCCTTCTGCACAAAGCTCTGCCTGACCTGCTGAGCATTCACTGCTTTTGATTTTGATTTTTAAGCGTGTGGCCGATTCACTGATAATTGCGCGCTGCAGAAAGTAAATGACTTCAGCAGGGGAGAGCGTAGGGGAAAACAACTCCTTTGTGGACAGGCAAAAAAAAGTTGCGATTATCCAAAAAATAATTAATATAAGACTGCCCTTCTCTTCTATTATATGTGCGAAGCTAAGGAGCAGGGAGACAGGGATACGGTTGTATATTGCTGAAAGCAGCCTGATCATTTATCTTTTGAATTCATTTAATGGTCTTCTTTTCAAGCAAAAATGGAAAACTCTAATTCCGCTTCCTATTATGTGCTGCTCGTGACTATCATTTTAAATGGTGATATGCACACGTTCTTACAAATGCAGACTGTCATCTTGAAACTTTCAAATGTCGTTAATTAGATCTGGCACAGAGAGCGAATAATTAGAACAGGTGGCGGAACAGTCAAAGAATAGCCTATTGTCCATTGAATTAAATGCTGTTGAACCACATTGCAAAGCTACTTCTCACCTTCTACCGCTGCACCATAGAGACCATCCTAACACATGGCATCCCTGTGTGGTATCTCAGCTGCAAGGAGGCAGAGAGGAAAGCTCTTCAGCGGGTAGTCCATAGAGCTCAGAAGACCATTGGAACACAGCTACCAGCCTTGGAAGGCATCTACAACACACGATGCCTTAGAAAAGCCACCAGCATCTACAAAGACTCTTCACACCCCTGCAACAGTCTGTTCGAACCTCTACCATCGGGCAAACGATACAAGGCCTTCTACGCCCGCACCTCCAGACTCAGGAACAGCTTCAACCCCAGGGCCATAGCTGCTATGAACCGGTCCTGTTGAGCCGGATGGTCACATTGCACAGTGAACCGGCACAGATCTACTTGCACTTTATTCTGTTTTAAAACTGTTGTAATTTGTTTCATTGGGTTGGTTAAATTAATACTGACTAGCTAATTAATTTATTACATCATATGGGAGGCGCATTCCCAATCTCGTTGTACCCCTGTACAATGACAATAAAGATATATTGTATTGTATTGTATTGTATTGTATTGTATTGTATTGTATTGTATTGTATTGTATTGTATTGTATTGTATTGTATTGTATTGTATTGTATTGTATTGTATTGTATAAATATCTGTGGTTTAAAGGCCTGGATGGAGTGGATTTGGAGAAGATGCTTCCAGTAGTGGGAGAGTCCAGGATCGGAGGCCATAGCCTTAAAATAAAAGAACGTACCTGTAGAAAAGGAGATGAAAAGGAATTTACTTAGTGGTGAATCTGTGGAATTCACTGCCACAGAAGGCTGTAGAGGCCAAGCCATTGGGTATCTTTTAAGATGGAGATTGGCAGATTCTTGATTTGTACGGGTGTCAGGGGTTATGGGGCGGGGGCAGGAGAATGGGGTTGAGAGGGTAAGATACGTCGGCCAGGATTGAATGGCGGAGTAGACTTGATGGGCCGAGTGGCCTAATTCTGCCCCTATGAACATGCTGATACAGTGATATCAGCATGTCAATATGTCCTCTAGTGGTGACGGATGTGAAGAGTGGGCCGGTGGGAAAGGCAGTGGGGTATTGTCTCCAGCGCCTTCAAGGTTGGCTGCAGGAGGCATGCAGGGGACACAGAGGCAGTCGGGCGAGGAGAAGGCCGTCGGGTTGTAGTCCTGCAGCAGCCTGGGGCTTACCTGGACTTACCTGGGCTTACCTGGGCTTACCTGTGGCTTACCTGGAGCTTACCTGGGCTTACCTGGACTTACCTGGGGCTTACCTGGACTTACCTGGGCTTACCTGTGGCTTACCTGGGGCTTACATGGGGGCTTACCTGGGGCTTACCTGGGCGTAACTGGATCAGGGGCGCTCAAGTACTTCCAGCATGTGGACCCGACTTTGAACTTAGAGACTTTTCCTTTGTAGACTGCGCCAAAATATGGTGACGGTGCATTTTTTGGGTTGTGCAAAATAATTTTGCTGTGCTGGGCATGTGAATGCAGAGAGTTGTTTACCCAGACTAATGGAACCAAGAACCAGAGGTCATCGGTTTAAGGTGAGAGGGGAAAGATTTAATAGGAACAAGAAACTGTAGATGCTGGTTTACAAAAAAACAATGCAAAGTGCTGGAGTAAGTCAACAGTCAGGCGGCATTGCTGGAGAACCTGAATAGGCAACGTTTCAGGTTGGGGCTGATGAAGGGTCCTGACCCAAAACATCACCCGTCCATGTTCTCTGGAGATGCTGCCTGACCTGCAGACATTAATGACATTTGAAAGTGACCTCAAGCACTTTGTGTCTAAGATTTACTCGGAACCCGAAGGGCAAATTAATCACACAGAGGGTAGTGGGTACATGGACCAAACTGCCAGAGAAGGTAGATGAGGCAGGTACTATAACACCATTTAAAGGAGATTCAGACAGGTAATGGATAGGAAAGATTTAGAGGGATACTGGCCAAATGCAGGCGGGCGGGATGGGCATAGTTCGGACATCTTGATTGGCATGGGCAAGTTGGGCCGAGGGGCCTGTTTCCATTCTCTACGACTCTGTGCCTTTATAGGCAACCTCAGAAATTGATCAAATTCATTCGAGGGTGGGGTTTACGATTGGTGATGCTGCTAATTATTGTCCGGGGCGGCACGGTGGCGCAGCTGTAGAGTTGCTGCCTTACAGCACCAGGGACCCGGGTTCGATCCTGACTCTGGGTGCTGTCTGTATGAAGTTTGTACGTTCTCCCCGTGACCGCGTGGGCTTTCTCCGAGATCTTCGGTTTCCTCCCACACTCCAAGGACGTACAGGTTTGTAGGTTAGTTGGCTTGGCATAAATGTAAATTGTCCCTAGAGTGTAGGATTGTGTTAATATGTATGCGGGGATCACTGGTCAGCATGCACTCGGTGGGTCGAATGGCCTATTTCCACACCGTATCTCTAAACTAAACTAAACTAAGCTAATGGAGGCAGATGGCAAGGCACTGCCACTTTGGTGTGTCGGCCATTACGTAGGGGCTGCTCTGGGTAAGGACAGTAGATTCCCCTCTCCCGAGGAACTTTTGTGAACCAGAAAGTTTTTCTAAAAAGAATCTGGAAGTGTACGATAATAATGTCAGTCCCACTGATTTCTCTTGATGACAGCATTGAATATAGTCTCTGGCAGCTCACTGAATCAACGAGAGCTCTTGAGTTAGTACCATGCGACCAAATCTTGTAGCCCTGCCAGCATTAATACAGAGAATTTACACCATGAGCGATTAGGGATTGAAACCAGTGCACTGTTGGTACTTTCATGGTCCACTTTGCTCACTTCGTTGTTGCTGGAAACATTGTAATATATACACTGTAAAATGAACACGTACAATTCATGACACTAAATGTCAACAGGTATCTGATAGGGTCACAGAGTCATAGAGTGTGGAAACAGGCCCTTCGGTCCAACTTGCCCACACCTACCAACATGTCCCATTTACACTAGTCCCACTTGCCTGCATTTGTCCTGTCTATGTACCTGTCCAAATGCTTCTTAAACATCGCGATAGTCCCTGCCTAAACTACCTCTTCTGGTAGCTCATCCCACACATGCACCGGCCTTTGTGTGAAAAAGTTACCCCTCTGGTTCCTAGAAAATCTTTCTCACTTCACCTTAAACCTATGCCCTCTGGTTCTCGATTCCCCTATTCTAAGCAAGAAACTGTGCATCTACCCAATCTATTCCTCTCATGATTTTATACCATCTGATATTTTAATTTTATCATTTCAGTGTCTACTATGAGGTAAATGTTTCATTATTCCAGAGTTACACCAGAGTTCATAATTTCATAGCGAGGAAACAAAACAAACAAAACAAACATGAAGGAACATAACACATGATGATTTTCTGATGAAGGGTCTCGACCCAAATTGTCTCCTATCCATGTTCTCTAGAGATGATAGGCGATTGCCAAACATTTTAACTTCCCTTCTCATTCCCACACTGACCGATCTGACCTGGGCCTCCTACACTGTCAGAGTGAGTGAGGCTGCACACAAATTGAAGGAACAGCACCTCATATTTTACTTGGGCAGCTGACAACCCAGCGGCAAATTGTACAGGGCATTGGTGAGGCCGAATCTGGAGTATGGTGTGCAGTTCTGGTCGCCAAATTATAGGAAGGATGTCGACAAAATGGAGAGGATACAGAGGAGATTTACTAGAATGTTGCCTGGGTTTCAGCACTTAAGCTACAGAGAGAGGTTGAACAGGTTGGGTCTTTATTCTTTGGAGCGTAGAAGGTTGAGGGGGGACTTGATAGAGGTTTTTTAAATTTTAAGAGGGATGGACAGAGTTGACGTGGGTAGGCTTTTCCTCTTGAGAGTGGGGAAGATTCCAACAAGGGGACATAACTTTAGAATTGAGGGACAAAAGTTTAGGGGTAACATGAGGGGTAACTTCTTTACTCAGAGGGTGGTGGCTGTATGGAATGGGCTTCCGGTGGAAGTGGTGGAGGCAGGCTCGATTTTATTATTTAAGAGTAAGTTGGATAGGTATATGGATGAGAGGGGATTGGGGGGTTATGGTCTGAGAGCAGGTAGATGAGACTAGGTCAGAGAGAGTGGTCGGCGTGGACTGGTAGGGCCGAACGGGCCTGTTTCCATGCTGTAGTTGTTATATGGTTATATGGTATGAATATTGTTTACTCTAATTTCAAGTAACCCCTGCATTCCCTCTCTCGCCGTTCCTCCCCCACCCTAGTCGGCCTGCTAGTTTCACTGTTCGCATTCATATATCCCTTCGTTATCACCTCTTCCGCAGCCAACAATGGACCATTGTGGGCTCACCTTTCCTTGGTCATCGATGCCGGCTCTGATTTGTTCTGAACCTTTTAGTACCTCTGATTTCAATAGACAATAGACAATAGACAATAGGTGCAGGAGTAGCCCTTCGAGCCAGCCGCCATTCACGATGATCATGGCTGATCATCCACAATCAGTACCCCGTTCCTGCCTTCTCCTCATATCCCTTTGCTCTGCTCTCTTTAAGAGCTCTATCTAACTCTCTCTTGAAAGTTCTGACCTGCTGACTCCAGCATTTTGTGATACCATCTAAGTTATTAATGTATATTGTAAATAGCTGCGATCCCAGCACCGAGCCTTGCGGTACCCCACTAGTCACTGCCAGCCATTCTGAAAGAGACCCATTAATCCCTACTCTTTAGAAACATAGAAACATAGAAAATAGGTGCAGGAGGCCATTCGGCCCTTCGAGCCATTCATTGTGATCATGGCTGATCGTCCCCAATCAATAACCCGTGCCTGCCTTCTCCCCATATCCCTTGATTCCACTAGCCCCTAGAGCTCTATCTAACTCTCTCTTAAATCCATCAAGTGATTTGGCTTCCACTGCCCTCTGTGGCAGAGAATTCCACAAATTCACAACTTTTTGGGTGAAAACGTTTTTCTCACCTCAGTTTTAAATGGCCTTCCCTTTATTCTAAAACTGTGGCCCCTGTTTCTGGACTCACCCAACATTGGGAACATTTTTCCTGCATCTAGCTTGTCCAGTCCTTTTATAATTGTATATGTTTCTGTAAGATCCCCTCTCATCCTTCTAAGCTCCAGTGAATACAAGCCTTTGTTGCCTGTCTGCCAACCAATTTTCTATCCATGTCAGTACCCTACCCCCAATACCATGTGCTCTAATTTTGCCCACTAATCTCCTATGTGGGACTTTATCAAAGGCTTTCAGAAAGTCCAAGAACACTACATCCACTGGCTCCCCCTTATCCATTTTCCTAGTTACATCCTCAAAAAATTCGAGATGATTAGTCAAGCATGATCTCTCCTTCGTAAATCCATGCTGACTCGGACCGATCCTGTTATTGCTATCCAAATTTTCCACTATTTCATCTTTTATTATTGATTCCAGCATCTTCCCCACCACTGATGTCAGACTAACTGGTCTATAATTCCCTGTTTTTCTCTCTCTCCTTTCTTAAAAAGTGGAATAACATTAGCTACCCTCCAATCCACAGGACCTAATCCTGAATCTATAGAACATTGGAAAATGATCACCAATGCACGATTTCGAGGGCCACTTCCTTAAGTACCCTGGAATGCAGACCATCAGGCCCTGGGGATTTATCGGCCTTCAGTCCCATCATTCTACGGAACACCATTTCCTGCCTAATGTGAATTTCCTTCAGTTCCTCCGTCACCCTGGGACCTCTGGCCATTAGTACATCTGGGAGATTATTTGCGTCTTCCTTAGTGAAGACAGATCAAAGTACCGGTTCAACTCATCTGCCATTTACTTGTTCCACATAATAAATTCACCTGCTTCCGTCTTCAAGGGACCCAAATTTGTCTTAACTTTTTTTCTCCTCTTCACATACCTAAAGAAGCTTTTACTATCCTCCTTTATATTCTTGGCTAGCTTACCTTCCTACCTCAACTTTTCTCCCTGAATTGCCTTTATAGTTATCCTCTGTTGCTCTTTAAAAGTTTCCCAATCCTCTGGATTCCTGCTTATCTTTGCTATGTTATACTTCTCTTATATTTTTATACTGTCCTTGACTTCCCTTGTCAGCCACGGTCGCCTCTTACTCCCCTTAGAATCTTTCTTCCTCTTTGGAATGAACTGATCCTGCACCTTCTGTATTATTTCCAGAAATACTTGCCATTGTTGTTCCACCGTCTTCCCTGCTATGGTCTCTTTCCAGTCAACTTTAGCCAGCTCCTCCCTCATGCCTCCATAGTCCCCTTTGCTCAACTGTAATACTGACAATTCCGATTTTCCCTTCCCCCTCTCAAATTGTAGATTAAAACTTATCATATTATGGTCACTACCTCCTAATGGCTCTTTTACCTTGAGTTCCCTTTATCAAATCCGGTTCATTACACAACACTCAACCCGAACTGCCTTCTCCCTGGTCGGCTCCTTCACCCCTGACTCTCAGTCTGAAGAAGGGATTCGACCCAAAACATCGCCTAATCCTTCTCTCCAGAGATGTTGCCTGACCCGCTGAGTTACTCCAGCATGTTGTGTCTATCTTCGGTGTAAGCCAGCATCTGTAGTTCCTTCCGACACATTCTCCAGAGATGACGACTGACCTGCTGAGTTACTGCAGCACTTTGTGCCCTTTCATGAACTTCCCCACTTCTTTCTGAAGGTCCTGCAAATATGATGTCAGTTTTTAATCTGAACATGAAAATTAGGACATTTCTACAATATTAATGATTTATGCATTTTATCAGCCTGATTGTCTCATCCCGAGAAATGAATTAAAAATGAATTTTTAATTTACTTGACGAATTTTATTGGATCAGATTCTCACCCCTGCAAGACATGATCTGATCTGAATGGAAGCAGTATGTCTTTTCATTGAAATATTGGAAAAGTGGAGGGTGAGTGAAGATTTAATTGGTCTGTATGAAATGATGAGGGGTGGATATAAGTTGGATGGAAAGTGCTATTTGTCAATGCTTCGAGGTTGATAATTATGTGATGTAGTCATTAGAAGTTTAAAGGGAGAATTATAGAGTCATAGAGTCATAGAGTCGAATAATGTGGAAACAGGGCCTTTTGCACAACTTCACCACACAGGCCAACATCCCATTTGCATTAGTCCCAGCTGCCTGCGTTTGGTCCATATCCCTCTAAACAATAGACAATAGACAATAGACAATAGGTGCAGGAGGAGGCCATTCGGCCCTTCGAGCCAGCACCGCCATTCAATGTGATCATGGCTGATAACCTGTCCTATCCATGGACCTGTCTAAATGTTTCCTAAAAGTTGCGATAGTACCTGCCTCAATTACCTCCTCCGGCAGCTCGTTCTCTTCGCCCACCCCCCTTTGTGTGAAAATGTTATCCCTGTACACCCTGATAGGAAAGGTTGCGAGGGATATGGGCCAAACCTGGGCAAGTGGGACTAGCTTAGATGGGGCGTGATGAGTTGGGCCAAAGGGCCTGTATCTGTGCTCTGTGACTATGACATGATCTGAAAACAATCAACTTGACAGAAACGAACGTTAGACTAGCGTACATACATTCTCCTCAATCGACCGACTCCAGTCTCATGTTCTTAGACATCTCAGGAGTCTTTGAACTATCTTGAACCACTGGCTCTGAAACTAAGCAAAGGGAAGCATAAGATGTTGCCAGGACTTGAGGGCCTGAGTTTTGGGCAGGCTAGTTCTGTACTGCATGGAGTGTAGAAGAATGAGAAGTGATCTCATGGAGATGTATAAGATCATGAGGGGAATTGATAGGGTAGATGCACTGAGTCTTTTACCCAGAGTAAGGGAATCAAAAAACCAGAGGACATAGGTTGAAGGTGAGAGGGGAATTTTTTAATGGGAATCTAAAGGGCAACTTTTTACACAGACGGCGGTGGGTATATTGAACGAGCTTCCGGAGGAGTATAATAAGTGTAAGAAAATAATTGCAGACGCTGGTACAAATCGAAGGTATTTATTTCACAAAATGCTGGAGTAACTCAGCAGGTCAGGCAGCATCTCAGGAGAGAAGGAATGGGTAGTTGAGGCAAGTACTATGACAATATTTAAAAGGTATTGGAACAGGTACATGGATAGGAGAGGTTTAGAGGGAATGCGGGCAGGTGGGACTAGTGTAGATGGGGTAGCTCGGTCAGCATGGGCAAGCTGGGCTGAAGGGCCTGTTCCCATGCTGTATGACACCATGACTATGAATCTAGGGGTAAGGGTATCATACTTTACTTTTCAAAGTAGCCAATATTCTTCCTAAGGCACAACATTTCTGCACATCACAACAAATAGCTTTTGAAATATATCTGTGTGGCAACACGAGAACAAAGATTAATCAAAGCAAGCAAAGAAGCTGATTTAAATCAATAACATATGCCCACAGCCGACATACGTATCATGCTGCATTCATTTGTAATCTGCATTCAATTCCACCGATGCACTGAAATATTTTCATTTCTATCTCTTCGAGCAGATTCGGAGAATTGCCCATGGCTGGGACATATTTTAGCAGAGTGCTTTTCTGAATTAACTTTTCTCTTTTTTTCCGCAACCTATTCAGAATGGAAGTGGCAGGCACTTTTGGTTATTAAGAGCACCATTCCTCTCCTGGACAATGAACATCATTAGAGATAGAGCACATTATCGACCTTGTGCACAGTAATGCCGCATAATCTGATTTCTTTCATTCAAAGCGGTAATCTCTTGAAAGACTTGCAATGTTCGGTATTTTCTGTTTAGATACCTGATCTGAAGGATTTTAAATTGCTACTTTAACTTTTTTTTTTTTAAACTCTGCCTTCAGAAGAGTGACAACAAACATAGATGGTGTCTGATTATGAAGTAGAGCAGTGTTGAATGGCAATCAGTGGCTGGCTGGCTGCAGTCTTGGTTTTCCTCCATTATGTAGGGCATCAAGTAGCAAAATTTAGGGCAGCAAGGTGGCACAGCGGTAGAGTTGCTGCCTTACAGCGCTTACCCGGGTTCCATCCTGGCTATGGTTGCTTAGCTGTACGGAGTTTGCACATTCTCCCCGTGACACGCATTAGTTTTCTCCGAGAACTTCGGTTTCCACCCACACTCCAAAGAAGTACAGGTTTGTAGGTTAATTGGCTTGTTATTAATGTAAAAATTGTCCTTAGTGTGTAGGACAGTGATAATGTTTGGGGATCACTGGTCGGTGTGGACTCAGTGGGTAGAAGGGTCTGTTTCTGTGCTGTATGTCTAAACTAAACTAAGCTAAACTAAACTAAACTAAACTAAACTCACTGCCTCAGAAGGCAGTGGAGGCCAATTCTCTGAATGCATTCAAGAGAGAGCTAGATAGAGCTCTTAAGGATAGCGGAGTCAGGGGGTATGGGGAGAAGGCAGGAACAGGGTACTGATTGAGAATGATCAGCCATGATCACATTGAATGGTGGTGCTGGCTCGAAGGGCTGAATGGCCTACTCCTGCACCTATTGTCTATTGTCTCAACTAAACTAAACTAAACTAAAAAAAATGGACTCCACTTTCTACCTCTTTGTAAATAAATTGGTGGATTTTCTAATGGGAGACAAGGCAATTTGCAGAGCTAAAAAAGATCAAGCAAAACAACTTTCAAAGGAGCAATGGTAACCCTTCCTTAACTCCATCTGCTATTCAGGCAGACTGAATAAACAGCATTGCAAAATAGGCTTCCATAATCTAAGGCAAGAACCACCAAGATTAAAGTAAGAATCCAGAGTTTAGAAGATGATACGGAATGATATTGTGCGTGAATCAAACATTTCATTACTTGGAACAACATTGCACACAGCAGGCATGGTATCTCATTTTAGTTCTGTACTAAAGCAAGTGAAACGACCATATTTGCAAACTGCAAGAACGTCCTACATTTTAAACTGAAATTTCTACGATGTTCTAATATACCTCGAGTTCTCAGCGGTGGAGTTGTTGCCACACTGTGCCAGAGACCTGGGTTCGATCTTGACTACGGGTGCTGTATGTATGGAGTTTGTACTTTCTCCCTGTGACCACGTGGGCTTTCCTTGGGTGCTCCGGTTTCCTCCCACACTCCAAAGACGTGTGGGTTTGTTGGTTAATTGGCTACTGTAAATTGTCCTTAGTGTGCAGCATAGTGCTGGTGTACGGTATGATTGCTGGTCAGCATTGATTCCATGGGCCTGATAATTTACATTGTATAACGATGCTATTAGCTGGTATAGTTAATTAGAGATATTGATATTTTGTTGTAGATGGTTACTTTTATTGTTGTTTTAGCTAATAGAAAATGAACGTTTATTTTCAGTAGAAAGCAGTGAAATGGATGCTTGTTGCAGAATAGTGTTATCATTGGGAAAGAAGTGAAGAAAGCCAATGGAATGTTGGCCTTCGTAACAAGAGGAGTTGAGTATAGGAGCAAAGAGGTCCTTCTACAGTTGTACCGGGCCCTGGTGAGACCGCAACTGGAGTACTGTGTGCAGTTTTGGTCTCCAAATTTGAGGAAGGATATTCTTGCTATGGAGGGCGTGCAGCGTAGGTTCACTAGGTTAATTCCCGGAATGGCGGGACTGTCATATGTTGAAAGGCTGGAGCGATTGGGCTTGTATACACTGGAATTTAGAAGGATGAGGGGGGATCTTATTGAAACATATAAGATAATTAGGGGATTGGACACATTAGAGGCAGGAAACATGTTCCCAATGTTGGGGGAGTCCAGAACAAGGGGCCACAGTTTAAGAATAAGGGGTAGGCCATTTAGAACGGAGATGAGGAAGAACTTTTTCAGTCAGAGAGTGGTGAAGGTGTGGAATTCTCTGCCTCAGAAGGCAGTGGAGGCCAGTTCGTTGGATGCTTTCAAGAGAGAGCTGGATAGATCTCTTAAGGATAGCGGAGTGAGGGGGTATGGGGAGAAGGCAGGAACGGGGTACTGATTGAGAGTGATCAGCCATGATCGCATTGAATGGCGGTGCTGGCTCGAAGGGCTGAATGGCCTACTCCTGCACGTATTGTCTATTGTCTATTGTCTATTGAATGTGCTTATTCGTATAGGAGTGAGAGGGAACAGACAGGCGCTAAAGGGTTTCTTTGTTCTTAAATGAGCCCCTTGTTCTATAGTGTTAGCTTGGGTGTTGAAGCGGTTCGTAGCAAGGCCATGCAGCTGCAAAGGTTTTCCTTATTCCACAATAACAACTCCTTATATGGGCATGTGTGAAAGAAGGAAAAGTTAGTTTCAAATCCACTTTAGGTGAAAGCTTGTGACCTGTATTAATGGTTTTGTTTTCTCTGTGACCATGTGAATTGTATTTAGATTGTAATTGGTTGTTGACTTCCTATGTAACACCCCTTTTCCTTTCTGTATAAAAAGTAATCAATTGTGGAAAAGTTGTTCTTTCCCTCTCCCTAGTTGAGATCTTTTCAGACACTGCCTATCTGGAGATCCTCACGGGAAGAACCCCACTGTGGAATAAAATCTGTTGTACTCATCCAGTATTCAGAATATTTTATATCCAGACTAAAGGTAAAGAACTTGGATTATCAGGCCAAATTACCTGTTTCCATGCTATATCTCCAAAGTCTAAAGTTAAAAGTGAAGTTCTCAATAAAATAATCATGACAATTTTTTAATTATATGAGATGCTTCATGGGGTCCATTGCAAATAGTTGAATTGTTAAACCCAGGCCATGAGACTGTATTTATAATGCTACCACTCTTTCACTGGCTCATCATGTGCCTATTGTCAGTGCTACCCCTTAGTTTAAGTAAATATGAAAATATTCGATATTTCCTTTTATGGGCGGCATGGCAACGCAGCGGTAGAGTTGCCGCCTTACAGCGCTTACAGCGCCAGAGACCCATGTTCGATCTCCATTACGGGTGCTGTCTGTACGGAGTTTGTACGTTTTCCCTGTGACCGCGTGGGTTTTCTCTGAGATATTCGGTTTCCTCCCACACTCCAAAGACGTGCAGGTTTGTAGGTTAATTGGCTTGCGGGGCAGCGGTAGAGTTGCTGCCTTACAGCGCCAGGGACCTGGATTCAATTCTGACTATGGGTGCTGCCTGTACAGAGTTTGTGACCGCGCGGGTTTTCTCCGGGGTGCTCTGGTTTTTTCCCACATTCCAAAGCCGTGCAGTTCTGTAGGTTAATTGGCCAACGTCCGAGTCAGTGGGCCGAAGGGCCTGTTTCCGCGCTGTATCTCTAAACTAAACTAAACCTTTTCCATTCCTCTAGAGTGAAGAAAAGAATTCATGTAGCATGTACATGTACATCGCCGTATGTATATGTATATGTCCACTCGCTGGAATTTAGAAGATTGAGGGGGGATCTTATAGAAACTTACAAAATTCTTAAGGGGTTGGACAGGCTAGATGCAGGGAGATTGTTCCCGATGTTGGGGAAGTCCAGAACAAGGGGTCACAGTTTAAGGATAAGGGGGAAGTCTTTTAGGACCGAGATGAGAAAACATTTCTTCACACAGAGAGTGGTGAATCTGTGGAATTCTCTGCCACAGAGGGTAGTTGAGGCCAGTTCATTGGCTATATTTAAGAGGGAGTTAGATGTGGCCCTTGTGGCTAAAGGGATCAGGGGGTATGGAGAGAAGGCAGGTACAGGATACTGAGTTGGATGATCAGCCATGATCATATTGAATGGCGGTGCAGGCTCGAAGGGCCGAATGGCCTACTCCTGCACCTATTTTCTATGTTTCTAGGTACACTAATTCATGTACTCTGGAACCCCTGGTCGGCGTGGACCAGTGGGCTGAAGGGGCTGTTTCCGCGGTGCATCTCTGAACTAAACTGAAAGTTCACAGTTGCTGAGATAATACAGTGTTGTGCAGTGTGCAAGAGGCTGATGGTTGTTGGGAAGAAGCTGTTTGTGAACCCGGAGGACTTGGTTTTCAGACTCCTGTACCATCTCCCCAATGGTAGCTTGAACCTGTACCATCGTCCTGATGGTAGTAACGAGATGAGAGCAAGACCAGGGTGATGTGGGTCTTTTAATGATGTCGGCAGCCTTGCTCGAGAGCGTGGGTCTCATCAGTGCTGTAGGTCTCATCAGTGCTGGGGAGGTCAGTACTTGTGATGGACTGGGCAATGACGATCACTCTCTGCAGCCTCCATGGTTCCAGGGTGTTGGAGTTACCAAGCAAGGCCATGATGTGACCAGTCACAATGCTTTCCACTGTACACCAGTAGAGGTTCGATAGAGTATTCAGTGACATACTGAATCTCCTAGTGGGCATTGATGCGTTTTCTTTGTGATTGTACCGATGTGCCTGGGCCCAGGACAAGTCTTCAGAGATAAGGCCACCCACAAACTTGAAGCTCCACTTAATACAAAATACTGTGCCCCAATGTCAAAGTAGTTGCAGAGCATAGAGTGAATTTTATTGCCTTCAATTGCTTAATAGTCTAATCAGAGGTCCTTCATATCATATCATATCATATACATACAGCCGGAAACAGGCCTTTTCGGCCCTCCAAGTCCGTGCCGCCCAGTGATCCCGCCCAGTGATCCCCGTACATTAACATTATCCTACACCCACTAGGGACAATTTTTACATTTACCCAGCCAATTAACCTACATACCTGTACGTCTTTGGAGTTGTATGATTATTTTTAGTTTGAACTGATTGGCAATTGAGTTTGAACACAAGCATTTAGCCAATCAAAATGCTATTATCAAACACTAATTAAATCGTTGTTGGCGTTTAAACTTGTTTAACTGGAAACTGATTCCCGTAAAAATCAGTTGTAGCCTGCTCAGCTAAGAAAGCACACCAACGCCGCTACCTCAGGAGACGAAGGAAATTTGACATGGAAACATCGATTCACAACTCTCTGGGTGCAAAGGTTTTTCTTCATCTCAGTCCCAAATGGCCTTCCCCTTATTCTTAAACTGTGACCCCTGGTTCTGGACTCCCCCAACATCAGGAACATTTTTTTCTGCATCTAGCCTGTCCAATCCCTTAAGAATTTAATATATATGTATAAGATCCCCTCTTGTCCTTCTAAATTCCGGTGAATATAAGCCCAATCGATCCATTCTTTCATCATATGTCAGTCCCGCCATCCCGGGAATTAACCTGGTGAACCTACGCTGCACTTCCTCAATGGCAATAATGTCCTTCCTCAAATTGGGGAAATTGAGCTTTGGGATGGTAAAAAGGATACATTTATTTTGAAAATGACATGAGGCAATTTTGTTCTATTACTGAAGTGAAAGTTCAACGGAGAACAACGGAGGCGCGGTGGCGCAGCGGTAGAGTTGCTACTTTACAGCGCCAGGGACCCAGGTTCGATCCTGACTACGGGTGGTGTCTGTACGGAGTTTGTACGTTCTCCATGTGACCTGCCTGGGTTTTTCCCGGGATCTCCAGTTTCCCCACACACATTCCAAAGACGTACAGCTATTAGGCTATTTGGATTGGTATAATTGTACAAATTGCCCCTAGTGTGTAAGATAGTGTTAGTGTGCGGGGATCGGTGGTTGGAATGGACTCGGTCTAAACTAGACTAAAAACCAAACAAGGGTGCAGAGATTAACGATGAGAGGGAAAAGATTTTAAAAGGTCCTGAGGGGCAACTTTTTGTCACATTTATTTTGAATAAAATGGTGGTTAAATGGAACAGGATGCCAGAGAATGCTGTCGAGGCGGGTTGAAAGGCAATGTTTAAAAGAACATTTGGACAGGTACATTAAAAAATGAAAAGGTTCAGAAGGGATATGAGCCAAACACAGGCAAATGGGACCAACTCAGAAAGACATCTTGGTCAGCATGGATATGGAGCAGGAGATTTAGCTTGGGTTGGGCAGTGTGCCAAGGATCTATGAGTCTGGACTAAGCAGAGATGGGAGCTGTGAAAGTAGATGGCACAAAAGCCAGAGCCACCTTGTAAGTCAATGAGGATAGTGCGATTTTACAGACATCAAGCTGAAGAAAATCGTTTGTCATCCCGGCCCTTCTGACAGGCAATTACAGATTGGTGTAAGAGCTTTTGGGTCAATAGAGGCACGATGTAAAACATAGGAAGAAACAAAAGTCAAGGAGAATTTGACATTTCTGACCTCTTTAAAATTATGTTCCTTACATTTCTGTACCGAAGAATGTTCCAATAAAATATCAAACCTAATCCAGATGAAGCTGCAACATCTTGAAATGATCCAGCAGTCTGATAACAAATGTCTGCAGTACCAAAATCTTAGGTTGCTCTTTTAGTGCCAATAATTAACCTTGTTGTAAAAAGGGAAACAATTGTTCATTTAGTTTACTTTAGTTTAGTTTAGAGATACAGCGTGGAAACAGGCCCCTCGGCCCACCGAGTCCGTGCCGACTGGCGATCTCCCCGCGCACTAGTTCTATCCGACACACCAGGGACGATTTGCAGAGGCCAATTAACCTACAGACCCGCACGTCTTTGGAATGTGGGAGGAAACTGGAGCCCCTGAAGAAAACCCACGCGGTCGCAGGGAGAACGTGCAAACTCCGTACAGACAGCTCCCGTAGTCAGAATTGAATCCGGGTCCCTGGCGCTGTAAGGCAGCAACCCTACCGCTGCGCAGCCATGCCACTGATAATCTGCGATGTACATCGGAAGATTGACAATAGACAATAGACAATAGGTGCAGGAGGAGGCCATTCGGCCCTTCGAGCGAGCACCGCCATTCAATGTGATCATGGCTGATCATTGGCTATCTCATTCTTTCTTTTAGCCAATAAGTAGTTCAGCATTCTGGTCTTTGATCACACAATCCCTCATTGTCCCTTTGACCATTTCAGGGGGCTGTTCAGACTTGGCCACATTGGTGGGACTGCAGTTCACAGTTTGCCTAAAGCAACAGGGAAATTCGTAAGTTGGACATGTTTTACATAGAAACATAGAAAATAGGTGCAGGAGTAGGCCATTCGGCCCTTCGAGCCTGCACCGCCATTCAATATGATCATGTATCCAGCTCAGTAACCTGTACCTGCCTTCTCTCCATACCCCCTGATCCCTTTAGCCACAAGGGCCACATCTAACTCCCTCTTAAATATAGCCAATGAACTGGCCTCAACTACCTTCTGTGGCAGAGAATTCCACAGACTCACCACTCTGTGTGTGAAGAAATATTTTCTCATCTCGGTCCTAAAAGACTTCCCCTTTATCCTTAAGCTGTGACCCCTGGTTCTGGACTTCCCCAACATCGGGAACAATCTCCCCGCATCTAGCCTCTCCAACCCCTTAAGAATTTTATATGTTTCTATAAGATCCCTCCTCAGTCTTCTAAATTCCAGCGAGTATAATCATGGCAATTCACTGTTTTTTAAGTTGTGGATACAAGCTTTTAAAATTCATGTTATTTTTTTTCATGGAATCATGGGATGGTAACAAAATAACAGGAAGGATTTAGATCGATCGTTTCGCTGAACACCTTCGCTCAGTCCGCCCGGACCTACCTGATCTCCCGGTTGCTAAACATTTCAATTCCCCTTCCCATTCATACAATGACCTTTCTGTCCTAGGCCTCTTCCATTGTCAGAGTGAGGCTAAGCACAAATTGGAGGAACAGCATCTCATATTTAGCTCGGGCAGCTTACAGTGGTATGAATATTGATTTCTCCAACTTCAAGTAACCCCGGCATTCCCTCTCTCTCTATCTCTATCTCTCCCCCACCCAAGTCGTACCAGCTTCTCGTTTTCACCCAACAAACGCCTGCTTCCTTTATCATTGTTACTTTTTTGCATATCTTTCATTCATTGTTCTTTATCTCTCTACATCATCATCTATATCTCTCATTTCCCTTTCCCCTGACTAGTCTGAAGAAGAGTCTTTTGACCTGAAACGTCACCCATTCCTTCTCTCCAGAGATGCTGCCTGTCCCGCTGAGTTTCTCCGGCTTTTTGTGTCTCTCTAGGGTTTAGATCTGTTGAGTTTGTGCTGGTTCTGCATAAGAATAGTCTAGCTGCTCCCACACACCCGCCCTCTCCCCAGAGTCCTGCAAGTACTTTCCTCTCATGTAGTTACTCAATTCCCTTTTAAACTTTACAATCGATTCTGCCTCCACTACTACACTCGGCAATGCATTCCAGAGCCCAATCACTTACTGTGTTACAAAACGTTTGCCTTCTTGTCACTTTTGGTGTCTTTGCTGTGAGCTTCATTCCATGTCCGTTAATTCATGATTCCTCCAATAATGGGAACAGTTCTGCTCCATTGACGGTCTTTGCCTTTCCAGATGTTAAATACTTCTCTCACGTCACCTTCACTGAGCCAAGGAGAATAACCCAACATCTTTGGTATCCATTTATTCACAAAATGCTGGAGTAACTCAGCAGGTCAGGCAGCATCTCGGGAAAGAAGGAATGGGTGACGTTTCGGGTCGAGACCCTTCTTCAGTCTGAAGAAGGGTCTCGACCCGAAACGTCACCCATTCCTTCTCTCCCGAGATGCTGCCTGACCTGCTGAGTTACTCCAGCATTTTGTGAATAAATACCTTCGATTTGTACCAGCATCTGCAGTTATCTTCATATATATCTTTGGTATCCATATAACTAAAGGTTATAAATACCTGGTATAATTTTATCAATTCGTTTCTGCACTTTCTCCAACCCGTCACATTGTCCTTAAACTTGTGCACGTTCAGTTTAGTTTATTGGCACATGTACCGAGGTACAGTGAAAAGCTTTGCTGTGTGCCAGCCAGCCAGCGGAAAGACAATACGTGATTACCAATATTGATTAGACAATGCAGATCTTCTTAGATCTGCCTGCTCTTCTCCGTCTTTTAGAATTAGTCCTCTAGTTTATGTTGCCTCATCCCCCCTTTCCTCCCATCAAAGTGTAGCATTTATAATTTAACGCCACTGAATACAAACACCTCCAATCCAAGACCACAAGAAATTGCAGCAAATTATGGACGCAGCCCAGACCATCACACAAACCAACCTCCCTTCCATTTCCAACCTCCCCTCCACTCCCTCTTCTCTTCCCCTCCCCCTTCCCAGATCTCCCTCTATCTTCCTGTCTCCACCTATATCCTTCCTTTGTCCAGCCACCCCTGACATCAGTCTGAAGAAGGGTCTCGACCCGAAACGTCGCCCATTCCTTCTCTCCCGAGATGCTGCCTGACCTGCTGAGTTACTCCAGCATTTTGTAAATAAATCCCTTCCATTGACTCCATTTATACCTCATGCTGCCTCGGCAAGGCCAGCAGCATAATCAAGGACAAGTCGCACCCCGGCCACTCCCTCTTCTCCCCTCTCCCATCAGGCAAAAGGTGTAAAAGTGTGAAAACACACACCTCCAGATTCAGGGACAGTTTCTTCCCAGCTGTTATCAGGCAACTGAATCATCCTCCCACAACCAGAGAGCAGTGCTGAACTACTAGCTACCTCTTTGATGGCCCTCAGACTATCCTTGATCGGACTTCGCTGGCTTTACCTTACACTAAATGTTATTCTCTTGTCATGTATCTATACACTGTAAATGGATCGATTGTAATCAAGTATTGTCACGTGTGGAAACAGGACAAAGTTAACTCCTCCTCCCATTCCCACACTGACCTTTCTGTCCTGGGCCTCCACTTTTGCCAGAGTGAGGCCCAGCGCAAATCGGAGGTACAGCACCTCATATTTCGCTTGGGCAGCTTCCACCCCAGCGGTATGAACAAGTAACTCTTGCTTTCCCTCTCTCCATCCCCTCCCCCCTCTAAATTTATCCGACCAGTCTTCCTGTCTCCGACTACATTTTATCTCATTTTGCTTTGTTGTCACCATTCTCCCAACTAACAATGATCTATTCTACATTTTCCTTGATCTCCATTTCCTTTGTCCTGTTTTCACACCTTGCACTTCCTTATCTGCACACTACCTTATCTATTCCTCTCATGGTTTTGTGCACTTTTTTTTATTTCTCATGGCAAAAGCAGCAACACTGTGGAAATCCAACTGAGGGCAAACAATCACACGGTGGGCAGAAAAAAAAACAGAGTTTGAAAAGCTCTCTTAGAACATCCCTGAAGAGTATCAACATTGACACATGTCACTGGGAATGACAAGCATTGGATCAGTATGTTTGATGACCAGCACAAAAAGTGGTGCCCAGTCACACAAGGAAATGGTGAGCAATTTTGGACACCGTATCTGAGGAAGGATGTGCTGGCTCTGGAGAGGGTCCAGAGGAGGTTTACGCGAATGACCCCAGGAATGAGTAGGTTAACCTTTGATGAGCGTTTGTCGGCACTGGGCCTTTGTACTCACTGGAGTTTAGAAGAATGAAGGGGGACCTCATTCAAACGTACAGAATAGTGAAAGATCTGGATAGAGTGGATGTGGAGAGGATGTTTCCACTAGTGGGAGAGACTTGGACGAAAGGTCATAGGCTCAGAATTAAAGGACGTTCTTTTAGGAAGGAAATGAGGAGAAATTTCTTTGGTCAGAGGGTGGTGAATCTGTGGAACAGATTGCTACAGAAGGCTGTGGAGGCCAAGTCAGTGGATATTTGTAAGGCAGAGATAGATAGATTCTAGATCAGTACAGGTGTCAGAGGTTATGGGGAGAAGGCAGGAGAATGGGGTTAGGTGGGAGAGATAGATCAGCCATGATTGAATGGCGGAGTAGACTTGATGGGCCGAATGGCCTAATTCTACTCCTATTCCTTATGATCTTATGACATTAAGCGCGAATGGAAGAAGCAAAGCTGAAAAGGGAATCTCAAAAGTCATCTCTAATGCCAGGGCATGGCTACTCCTCTCTCACCTGTGTGAAAGGAATTCTCCAGCTCTGGTTGGTCTAAACAGCCACCTCCATTACACATAACAACAGAAGGCTGTGGAGGCCAAGTCAATGGATATTTTTAAGGCAGAGATAGATAGATTCTTGATTAGTATGAGTGTCAGGGGTAATGGGGAGAAGGCAGGAGAATGATGTTGAGAGAAGAAGATAAATCAGCCATGATTGAATGGCAGAGTCGATTTGATGGGCCAAATGGCCTCATTCTGCTTATGAACTCACTTATGAACATTATATGAACATTATAAACTAAATGTCAAGTCAAGTCAAGTTTATTTGTCACATACACATACACGATGTGCAGTGAAATGAAAGTGGCGATGCCTGCGGATTGTGCACAAAAAAGAATTACAGTTACAGCATATAAATAAAGTTAATAAGTTACTATAGTGTAGACAAAAATTTAGTCTCTGGAGTTATAAAAGTTGACAGTCCTGATGGCCTGTGGGAAGAAACTCCGTCTCATCCTCTCCGTTTTCACAGCGTGACAGCGGAGGCGTTTGCCTGACCGTAGCATCTGGAACAGTCCGTTACTGGGGTGGCAGGGGTCCCTCATGATCTTACTTGCTCTGGATCTGCACCTCCTGATGTATAGGTCCCGCAGGGGGACGAGTGTAGTTCCCATGGTGCGTTCTGCCGAACGCACTGCAGGGCCTTCCTGTCCTGGGCAGAGCTGTTCCCAAACAGCTGTCATGTTCTTATTCGAGAATAAGTCTTTACTTTAGACTTTAGAGATACAGCTCGCAAACTGTCCCTTTGGCCCTCAGAGTCCGCGCCGACCAGCGATCACCCTGTACGTCAGCAGTCTCCTACATACTAGGGCCAATTTACAATTTCACTGAAGCCAATTAACCTACAAACCTGCCTGTCTTTGGAGTGTTGGAGAAAACTGGAGCACCCGGAGAAAACCCATGTGGTCACGGGGAGAACGGACAAACTCCATACAGACAGCAACGCTAGTCAGGATTGAACCGGGGTCTCTGGTGCGGTAAGGCAGCAACTCTACCACTGCGCCACCCTGTATCACAATAAGTGATGACCAACAACAAACAATCCACCACTTAAAACCCTCTCCTCGCATTGCTAATCCTCCTCGATATGATGTAAATCTCCCTTCAGCAGTTTTGCATTGGAACTGTTTCTGTAAGTGTTTGCAGAGAATTGCTGGAGTGAGTTGGTTAGAAACTGCTGACGCCATGAAAAGAATTGTCGGTGAACTGATCTAAGTTGAGCCCAGAGACAAAGAACAGCTTGTGAACCCAAAGTTATAATTGGTAAATCCTAAGGCAGAGTTGTGAGCAGCAACCCACGAGGAGGATGAAGGTAATGAGGTAATGTTGACTCGTCCCCTGAGATCATGCCCAATTTGGAAGGGTCACAATCCTGTTGATTGGTTTTTGAGCTCGTGAGGAGAAGTGCAGAAATTGATGGTCAAAATATTTTTTGTGTAGATAAAAAAAGCCGATGCATCAGTGTTTTGCAGATTTGTTGTTTTGGTTTGGCTTGGTAGACTTCCAGTTTGTCTTTAAAGTTTAAATAGACAGAGTGGAAACAGGCCCTTCGGCCCACCGAGTCTGCACCATGCATCGATCGTCTGTGAACTAGTTTTATATTATCCCACTTTTGCATCTTACACACAAGGGGCCATTTAATCTACAAACCCACCGTACTTAGAATGTGAGAGGAAACTGGAGCACCCAGAGAAAACCCATGCGGTCACTGGGAGAACGTAAACATCCCGCACAAACTGTGCCTGTAGTCAGGATCGAACACGGGACTCTGGCGCTGTGAGGCAGCAGCTCAATGGCTGTGCCGCTGTGCCACTCTGCTGGATTTGTCTCCTTTGCCTTGGATATTAACAACTGTAAGCTGTGAATGTTGTTGTTCGTCCTTCGGGTTCGAAGGTGACCATGACTTCACTTTCATATTTTCATATTTTTTTCATATTTCAGATACAGCGCGGAAACAGGCCTTTTCGACCCACCAAGTCCGCACCGCCCAGCGATCCCCGCACACTAACACTATCCTACACACACTAGGGACAATTTTTACATTTACCCAGTCAATTAACCTACATACCTGTACGTCTTTGGAGTGTGGGAGGAAACCGAAGATCTCGGAGAAAACCCGCGCAGGTCACGGGGAGAACGTACAAACTCCTTACAGTACAGTACCCGTAGTCAGGATCGAACCCGAGTCTCCGGCGCTGCCTTCGCTGTAAAGCAGCAACTCTACCGCTGCGCTACCGTGCCGCGTTCAGTTGGAGGATTGGTGACTGTGGGTCCGGAAGTGACTGGTGAGGCCAATCCGGGCCCAGAAGACACGCCCACACGTAGGACACAAGTGGATGGGTGCTGCAATGGAAGTGGAGGTAGCCCGGGCCTTGCGCGCGGTGCGTTTCCTCTGAGCCTCTGCAGTGCGTCTGTTCTCTGTTGCACGGGCTCCTGTGGTGAGCTTGCTACGCCAGGTTGGACAGTCCAGAGCAAGAGACTCCCAAGTGCTGAGGTTGATGTCCAAGTCTTTGAGGGACACTATGAGGCAGTCCTTAAACCAGAGATCCTGGAGAAAACCCACGCAAGTCACGGGGAGAATGTATAAACTCCGTACAGAGACTACCTGTAGTCAGGATTGAAACCGGGTCTCTGTGGAATAAGCTGTGAATAAAGATACCTGAAAACCTACCACCAGACTCTGAGTGTGATTAGCAGTAGTGCAGCGGTAGAGTTGCTGCCTTGCAGCGTCAGAGAGACCCGGTTTCAATCCTGACTACAGGTGGTCTCTGTACGGAGTTTGTACATTCTCCCCGTGACTTGCGTGGGTTTTCTCCAGGATCTCTGGTTTCCTCCCATACTCCAAAGATCTACAGGTTTGTGGGCTAATTGGCTTGGTATAATTGTAAATTGTCCCTAGCGTGTAGGATAGTGTTAGAGTGCAGGGATTGCTGGTTGGCGCGGCCTCTGTGGGGCTAAAGAGTGCAGTGATTGTAATGCGTGGTTGCAGATCCACTTCTGCGACCAACACACAAAGAGTCAGCTGGGTTGGGCGCCTTCTTGGATCAGTTAGTGGAAGAACTACCAGTCGCCAAGAACTACCCATCTTGGAAGCGGACTATACACTGAAAAAAAAGATACGGTTAGCCTCAGGGTCAAGGGGGAAAGTTTAAACGTAAAGCAGAAATGATCTTTTCTGAAGATAAGAGTCCACTAACCATCACTTATAAAGCTGGAACAGTTTCATAGCACTAAAAAGTTGAGATGAAAATCACATTTTGCAGGAAAAGAATGCAATCTCCACTGGAAGTATTTCTTTCTTTTTGTTAAAAAATGGAACTATTAGATCCTTTAATTAAAAAATAATGGGCCACCAAAGTGATTTATATCCATGGATTTTATGTCAGCTTTAAGAATCTGAAGTCGAAATTGTTGTCGTTTTCCTGAGGCAAGCTGCTATAAATCACCCCCCAGATCCATTACTCTGCTAATATACTTTACTATGAGATTAATTTAAAAGCATCATTCAACCTCTTTTCATATTGAACATCTCAAGTATGGACCTCCTGAGAGATTGGAGAAATAAATTAATTGCCTTCCTGCTGAATTGTGTTAATGCTAAAGCAAGGTAATGGGCCATGGTATTTTATTGTTGGTTCAACATCCTCCCATTGACAGTGGGAACATTACAGATGGCCATGGAGGTCAGAGATTGATCTGTGGACACCATGTTCTGGGCACTTGTTCATCAATTTTAAACAGTGGATTGTCAAAAATTATGGACATTACCTTGAAATATCTTGCATCCTTCCAATCTTAAACCTACTAGGTTACAACTTACAAACCAGCGATATGAATATTGATTTCTCTAATTTCAAGTAGCCCTTGCATTCTCCCTCTCTGATGGCGAGGAAGCAGGAGAATGGGGTTAGGAGGGAGAGATAGATCAGCCATGATTGAATGGCGGAGTAGACTTTATGGGCCAAAATGGCCTAATCCTGCTCCTATCACTTATGATGTTATAAACTCTCTCCTTCCCTCCCTCACCCGAGCCGTCTTGCTAGTTTCATTAGCCAGCAATGGGCCATTTCTGGCATCATCGGTGCCTGTTGGGATTTGTCCTGCACCTTTTCATGCCTCTAGTTTCCCTGTCCCCTGACCCCCAGTCTGAAGAAAAGTCTCGACCCGAAACATCACCTATTCCTTTGCTCTAGAGATGCTGCCTGTCCCACTGAGTCACTCCAGCATCTTGTGTCTATCTTTGAATCTACTAGAAGCAGGTTGACGTACAGAGAGGTCTTGGGGGTGAAGTCCATAGCTCCTGAAAAATGGCAACGCAAGTCGATAAAGTGGTAAAGAAAGGGTTTGGTATGTTTGTCTTCATCGGTCAGGGGGGGCCTTGAGTATGAGGACGGGGAAGCCATGTTGCAGCTTTATTGGACAATGGTCAGGGGGGGGCCTTGAGTATGAGGACAAGGAAGCCATGTTGCAGCTTTATTGGACAATGGTTAGGCCGCATTTGGAGCGTTGCGTGGACTTCTGACCACCACATTACAGGTAGGAAGTGGAGGCTCTGGAGCGGGTGCAGAAGACATTTTCCAGACTTCTACCTGGATTAGAGGGTATTAATGATAAAAAGAGATAGACACAAATGCTGGAGTAACTCCGCGGGTCAGGCAGCATTGCCGGAGAAAAGGAATGGGTGAGGTTTAGTGTCGAGACCCTTCTTCAGAGGTAAATAGAGTAGAGTAGCACAAAAGCTATTGGGGGGGTGGGGGGGGGGAGGGGGATTAGCAGGGTGAGCAGCAGGACAGGGGTGGTTGGGAGTTGAGGAGCTGAATGGCCTTGGGGACAAAGGTTGCCCTTTGCCTCTGGGTCCGACAGCCTGGACAGTGAAGCGGGCGTCCTGAGGGGAGCCACTCAAACACAGAGAACAGGACCTTGGCATCTGCTGGTTGCAGAGGGTGGAGAGAGAGGGCTCCGACATGGAGTCCAATAATTTTGGAACAGACTTTGGCTGTGCTCTGCAGGCGATTTCTGTTCTGAAGGCTGATGGAGTGGAACCAAAATCATGCGAGGCATAAATAGGGAAGACAGTCAAAGGGTTGGAAATGTCAAAGTCAAAGACTACAGGGCAAAACTTTTAAGGTCTTCTTCTTCTTCTTTCGTATGTCAACTACAACAATCAAAAGTGGCAATTGGTGCTTCAGTGTACCGCAGTTGACGCTTTGCTGCAAATGTCTCCAGTTCCGTAGAACTACCCAGGGTGTGTAATGAAGACATAAAGCAGCTCCCACCCACTTTTAAGTCAATAGTCAATAGTCAACTTATTTGTCACATACACATAAATGTGCAGTGAAATGAAAAATTACCCGCAGTTCAACAATAAAAGACCAATAAAAATAAGCAATAAAAATATGCAATAACACATACAACCATAGCCCAACACCAAACAAAAGAAACATCCATCACAGTGAGTCCCCTCCAGTCACCTCCTCACTGTGATGGAAGGCCAGAATGTATTTTTCTCTTCCCCTGCCGTCTTCTCCCGCGGTCAGGCTGTTGGAGTTGCCACATCGGGGCGGTCGGGGCTCCCGACACTGAAGCGCCGCGCCGGACGGTGAAAGGTCCGCGGCGGGCCGACCCCCGTGGCGGGCGAAGACGCTGTCGCTGAGAGAGCTGAGAGGTGAGAGGGGCAAAGTTTAAAGGTGATGTGCAGGGCAAGTATTTTTACACATAGGGTGGTGGGTGCCTGAAAAATGTTGACATGTGTGGTGGTGAAGGCAGATAAGATGGTGGCTTTTAAGATGCTTTCAGATAGGTACATGGAAATGCAGGGAATGGAGGGAAATACTCTTGATGGGGTGCAGACAGAGGAGACTAGTTTAATTTAGCATCATGTTTGACACTGATGTTGTGGGCTGAAGGGCCTGTCCAGTGCTGTGTAGTTCCATGTGCTATATCCAGCCACCAAGCAGAGACGTGGCTGCAGGAGGATCGGGCCTGGGAACTTAATATACATCCTATAGAAAGGGCAGGCAGGTGGGCAGAGGCCGTGGGGTAGCTCTGCTGGTGAGGGACGAAATTCAGTCTCTTGCGAGGGAAGACATAGGGACTGATGAGGTAGAGTCACTGTGGATTTAGTTGAGGAATTGTAAAGGCAAGAAGACACTAATTGGTGTTACCTACAGACACCCAAATAGTAGCCCGGATGTTGGGTGTAAGGTGCAGCAGGAGTTAAAACTGGCATGTAAGACAGGTAATGCCACTGTGGTGATGGGGGATTTCAATGTGCAGGTAGACTGGGAAAATCAGGTTGGTTCTGGACCCCAAGAAAGAGAGTTTGTAGAGTGCCTCTGAGATGGATTCTTAGAGCAGCTTGTAATGGAGCCTACCAGAGAAAAGGCAATTCTGGATTTAGTGTTGTCCAATGAACCAGATTTGATAAGAGAACTCGAGGTAAAGGAACCGCTTGGAGGTAGTGACCATAATGTGATTAGTTTTAATCTGCAATTTGAGAAGGAGAAGGTTAATAGGCAATAGACAATAGACAATAGACAATAGGTGCAGGAGTAGGCCATTCAGCCCTTCGAGCCAGCACCGCCATTCAATGCGATCATGGCTGATCACTCTCAATCAGTACCCCGTTCCTGCCTTCTCCCCATACCCCCTCACTCCGCTATCCTTAAGAGCTCTATCCAGCTCTCTCTTGAAAGCATCCAACGAACTGGCCTCCACTGCCTTATGAGGCAGAGAATTCCACACCTTCACCACTCTCTGACTGAAAAAGTTCTTCCTCATCTCCGTTCTAAATGGCCTACCCCTTATTCTTAAACTGTGGCCCCTTGTTCCGGACTCCCCCAACATTGGGAACATGTTTCCTGCCTCTAATGTGTCCAATCCCCTAAGTATCTTATATGTTTCAATAAGATCCCCCCTCATCCTTCTAAATTCCAGTGTATACAAGCCCAATCGCTCCAGCCTTTCAACATACGACAGTCCCGCCATTCCGGGAATTAACCTAGTGAACCTACGCTGCACGCCCTCCATAGCAAGAATATCCTTCCTCAAATTTGGAGACCAAAACTGCACACAGTACTCCAGGTGCGGTCTCACCAGGGCCCGGTACAACTGTAGAAGGACCTCTTTGCTCCTATACTCAACTCCTCTTGTTACGAAGGCCAACATTCCATTGGCTTTCTTCACTGCCTGCTGTACCTGCATGCTTCCTTTCATTGACTGATGCACTAGGACACCCAGATCTCATTGAACTCCCCCTCCTCCTAACTTGACACCATTCAGATAATAATCTGCCTTTCTATTCTTACTTCCAAAGTGAATAACCTCACACTTATCTACATTAAACTGCATCTGCCATGTATCCGCCCACTCACACAACCTGTCCAAGTCACCCTGCAGCCTTATTGCATCTTCCTCACAATTCACACTACCCCCCAGCTTAGTATCATCTGCAAATTTGCTAATGGTACTTTTAATCCCTTCGTCTAAGTCATAAATCGGAAGTGTCAGTGTTGCAGTTGAACAAAGGGGACGATGAAGGCATGAAGGATTTATGAAAGGGAAATCATTTTTGAGGAGCTGGACAAGGTAGACTGGAAAGGGATCCTAGCAGGATTGACGGTGGAACAGCAATGGCAGGAATTTCTGAGCATAATCCGGAAGATGCAGGATCATTTCATTCCAAAAAGGAAGAAAGATTCTAAGGGGAGTAGGAGGCAACCGTGGCCGACAAGGGAAATTAGTGATGGAATAAAACTAAAAGAAAAGATGTATAACACAGCAAAGAGTAGCCAGAAGCCAGAGGATTGGGAAACTTTCATAGGACAACAGAAGGTAACAAAACGGGCAATACGGGCTGAAAAGATGAAGTACGAGGGGAAGCTGGCCAAGAATATAAAGGACAGTAAAAGCTTCTTTAGATATGTTAAGAGAAAAAGAGTAGCAAAGTCAAATGTGGGTCCCTTGAAGGCAGACATGGGTGAAATTATTATGTGTAACAAGGACATGGCAGAAGAGTTCAACAGGTACTTCGGATCTGTCTTCACTAAGGAAGACACAAACAATCTCCCAGATGTATTGGAGGACAGAGGATCTAGGGGGGTAGAAGAACTGAAAGAAATTTTCATTAGGCTAGAAATAGTATTGGGTAGACTAATGGGACTGAAGGATGATAAATCCCTTAGGCCTGATGGTCTGCATCCCAGGGTCCTCAGGGAGGTGGCTCTAGAAATAGTGGATGCATTGGTGATCATTTGCCAATGTTCAATAGATTCAGGATCAGTTCCTGAGGATTGGAGGATAGCTAATGATATCCCACTTTTCAAGAAAGGAGCGAGAGAGAAAACGGGGAATTACAGACCAGTTAGCCTGACTTTGGTGATGGGAAAGATGCTGGAGTCAATTATTAAAGAGGTAATAACGGTGCATTTGGATAGCAGTAAAGGGATAAGTCCAAGTCAGCATGGATTTATGAAAGGGAAATCATGCTTGACTAATCTTCTAGAATTTTTTGAGGACATGACAAGTAAAATGGATGAAGGGGAGCCAAGGATGTAGTGTATCTAGACTTTCAGAAAGCCTTTGATAAGGTCCCGCACGGGAGATTGGTGACTAAAATTAGAGCACATGGTATTGACATGGTAGGGTGTTGACATGGATAGAAAATTGGTTGGCAGACAGGAAGCAAAGAGTAGGAGTAAACGGGTCCTTTTCAGAATGGCAGGCAGTGGCGAGTGGAGTGCCGCAAGGCTCGGTGTTGGGGCCGCAACTGTTTACCATATATATTAATGATTTGGAAGAGGGAATTAGAAGCAACACTAGCAAGTTTTCGGATGACACAAAGCTGGGTGGTAGTGTAAACTGTGAATAGGACGTTAGGAGGTTGCAGGGTGACCTGGACAGGTTGAGTGAGTGGGCAGATGCGTGGCAGATGCAGTATAATATAGATAAATGTGAGGTTATCCACTTTGGCGGCAAATACAAGGAGGCAGATTATTATCTCAATGGAGTTAGGTTAGGTAAGGGAGAGGTACAGAGAGACCTGGGTGTCCTTGTACACCAGTCACTGAAAGTGGGCATGCAGGTACAGCAGGCAGTGAAGAAAGCTAATGGAATGTTGGCCTTCATAACAAGAGGATTTCAGTCCTTCTGCAGTTGTATAGGGCCCTGGTAAGACAACATCTGGAGTATTGTGTACAGTTTTGATCTCCTAATTTGAGGAAGGATATCCATGTAATTGAGGCAGTGCAGCGTAGGTTCACGAGATTGATCCCTGGGATGGCGGGACTGACGTATGAGGAAAGATTGAAAAGACTAGGCTTGTATTCACTGGAGTTTAGAAGGATGAGAGGGGATCTTATAGAAACATATAAAATTATAAAAGGACTGGATAAGCTAGATGCAGGACAAATGTTCCCAATGTTGGGCGAGTCCAGAACCAGGGGCCACAGTCTTAGAATGAAGGGGAGGCCATTTAAAACTGAGGTGAGAACAAACCTTTTCACCCAGAGAGTTGTGAATTTGTGGAATTCTCTGCCACAGAGGGCAGTGGAGGCCAAATCACGGGATGGATTTAAGAGAGAGTTAGATAGAGCTCTAGGGGCTAGTGGAATCAAGGGATATGGGGAGAAGGCAGGCACGGGGTATTGATTGGGGACGATCAGCCAAGATCACAATGAATGGCGGTGCTGGCTCGAAGGGCCGAATGGCCGCCTCCTGCACCTATTTTCTATGTTTCTATGTTTCTAAGCAAATGGAGAACAGTGGATAATGCATGAAAGCTGTGCCAGAAACTCCTTTCTTTTGATAGAGCACAAAAAAAAATGTTTTTCACTGTACCTCAGTATGTGAAAATAAACTAAACTAAACTAAACTAAACTAAACTATAATAATAATAATAATAATGCATTACATTTATATAAAGCTTTTCAAACACTCAAAGACGCTTTACAGGGATTACTAGAACATAGAGAAGAAAATAAATAGATAAATAAGTAAATGAACAGAAAAAGGAGACAGAAGGTGAGGTGACGGTCAGTGGTCGAAGGCAGTGCTGAACAGGTGAGACTTCAGTGATGTTTTGAATGTGATAGCAATGTGGCTATCTACCATTGATCAAAAATTGCAGCACAGTGGCATAACTGGTAGAGTTGCTGTCTCAATACGCCAGAAACCCAGGTTCGATCCTGACCTCGGGTGCTGTCTGTGTGGAGTTTGCACATTCTCCCTGTGACCGCATCGGTTTTCTCCAATATTACAAAGACGTGCGGGTTTGTGGGTTAATTGCCATCTGTAAATTGCTCATAATGCTCAAGGAGTGGAAGCAAATGTGGGATAACTTAGAACTGGTGTGAATGGGCGATCAATGGTCTTCTTGCGCTCAATGGGCTGAAGGGCATGTTTGCGAGTTTTGTCTTTCAACCAATTTTCATAAGCATAATGCTATTCTTTATTTGCCTTGTGGTTTAGCTGCAAGGCTGAATATCAGCTTCGAATAACTAACCTGGCTTGACACCAGTTCTCATTTACTAAAAAGGATTTTGTGTTTGTCCACTATTTCCTTTAATTGTGGCTTTGCAGATTTGAAATGGTTAAATTCCTGCCTGCAATGAGTTTATAGCAATAGATGTATAAAGCTGACACAAGCCTGTCTGACACAATTAAACCAACTGGTTTCATTAGCTTGAAATTTTTATTGTGTATTTGCAGTATGGTATAAAACATTAAAAACAATTTTAAAAATTCCGATTCAGATGAAGATAATTTTATGCTTCAATGGGATGTTTTCTGAACAGTCCATTTGGAGGGAGACAGCTGAAAAAAAAATCAGAAATCATTCAGCTTTCCGATAGAAATTTCATACAAACGAGCCTCTCTATTTTTGAAACCACAACGTTTTTCTTATTAAGTGGTTCGATTAAGTGCGGCACAGCAGCGCAGCAGGTGGAGCTGCTGCCTCACAGCGCCAGAAACCCGGGTTCGCTCCTGACCTCTGGTGCTCTCAGTGTGGAGTTTGCATGTTCATACTGTGGCTGCACATGTTTCTTCCAGATGCTCCGGTTTCCTCTCACATCCTGAAGATATGCAGGTTCGTAGGTTAATTGGCCTCTGTCCATTGCCCCTGGTGTGTTGGGAGTGGATGCAAAAAAAGGGATAACATAGAACCATGATGTTATTTGTTCTATGGTTGATCAATGGTTGGCATGGACTTGGTGGGCCTGTTTAGATACAGCATTGAAACAGGGCCTTTGACCCATTGGGTCCACACCGATCGTTGATCACCCATTCACACTAATTCTATATTATCCCACTTTCGCATCCATTCCCAACACACTAAGGAGAATTTACAGAGGCCAATTAACCTATAAACCCACAGGTGTTTGGGCTGTGGGAGGAACCCGGAGCACCTGGAGGAAACCCACACAGTTACAGGGGGAACGTGCAAACTCCACACAGACAGCGCTCATGGTCAGGATTGTACCCTGAGTTTAGTTTATTGTCATGTGTACCGAGGTACAGTGAAAAGCTTTTGTTGTGCGCTAACCAGTCAATAGACAATAGACAATAGACAATAGACAATAGGTGCAGGAGTAGGCCATTCGGCCCTTCGAGCCAGCACTGCCATTCAATGTGATCATGGCTGATCATTCTCAATCCGTACCCCGTTCCTGCTTTCTCCCCATTCCCCCTGACTCCACTATCCTTAAGAGCTCTATCTAGCTCTCTCTTGAATGTATTCAGAGAATTGGCCTCCACTGCCCTCCGAGGCAGAGAATTCCACAGATTCACAACTCTGACTGAAAAAGTTTTTCCTCATCTCTGTTCTAAATGGCCTACCCCTTATTCTTAAACTGTGGCCCCTGGTTCTGGACTCCCTCAACATTGGGAACATGTTTCCTGCCTCTAATGTGTCCAACCCCTTAATAATCTTATACGTTTCGATAAGTTCCCTCTCATCCTTCTAAATTCCAGTGTATACAAGCCTAGTCGCTCCAGTCTTTCAACATATGACAGTCCCGCCATTCCGGGAATTAACCTAGTAAACCTACGCTGCACGCCCTCAATAGCAAGAATATCCTTCCTCAAATTTGGAGACCAAAACTGCACACAGTACTCCAGGTGCGCTCTCACTAGGGCCCTGTACAACTGCAGAAGGACCTCTTTGCTCCTATACTCAATTCCTCTTGTTATGAAGGCCAACATTCCATTGGCTTTCTTCACTGCCTGCTGTACCTGCATGCTTCCTTTCAGTGACTGATGCACTAGGACACCCAGATCACGTTGTACATCCCCTTTTCCTAACTATGAGGCAGCAGCTCTACCAGCTGCACCACTGTGCCCTCCTTAAATAACCGCCCTTAGGTCTCATGTGGGGGGAAACCCGTACGTTCACAGAGAGAATGTGCAAATTCCATGCAGATAGCACCCAAGGTCAGGATCGAACCCTGATCTCTGGTGCTGTGAGCTGGTAGCTCTACCAGCTGTGCCACCCTGCTGTATCTTTCCCAAGTCGCAACTTTCAATCAATAAAGTAGCTGTGATAAACTCATGTGCACAGGAAGAAGACATGTTTCTTTCAATGTCGAGCACAATGGCTTGCTTTGAAGGTGGCGATGCTGTGCTGATTGTATCTCAGTCCCAGTATGGGGCAGTAAATTACACAAACAGATAGATAAATGCAATCTTTGTTCACTTTTTTTTTTGGACATATTTGTGAGGGCCTTTAGCAAAGGAATCCATTCCATGTTTTATGTTACTATAATTATACTAAAGTCCTTACAGCTGAGCCACCAGGAGCAGATGCGGCTGAATTTTGAACTCCCAGCACCTATTTAAATGGCCTCCCACAGACTAAGCTCTGTTAATCGCCTTCATGCACTGATAATACCGCCACATGGTCAGAATGGATCTTGCAATTTGCCCATTCATTGCAAATGGCATGGCCTGACATACTCCTGAAGTGCAGTTACATTAAATGTAGAAATTGCTGCTTTTACACATTAAATATTTGTGGCATTTTCAACCAGTTCAGTAATAATAATTTTTCAAAAGTGTCTGGAGAGAGAGAAAAAAAATCTTATGGTTGCCTCATCCAATTTTCTGATTAAAAAAAAAAGTCTGTGGCACTAATTAGCATTTTAATGGACTGCAATTATCTGCAATTCACTTTAGGATAACTAGTTCCCAAACAGTTTAGTTTCACTGCTTTCAATGAAACTTTCTGAAGTGAAAATACAAAAAATCAAACACTGCCTGCATATTTTTGTTCCTTGGCGTGGTGTACATTAATGCTTTCTTTGCTGTTTATATGCCCTTATGTCTAAAATACCTTGGTGTTGTAGGGCATTATGGGCAACACGGTGGCGCAGCTGGTAGAGTTGCAGCTTCACAGCGCCAGAGATCCAGGTACGATCCTGACTAAGGGTGCTGTCTGTGTGGAGTTTGCACGTTCTCTCTGTGACCGTTTGGATTTCCTCCTGGTGTTCTGATTTCCTCCCACATCCCAAAGACGAGTAGGTTTGTAGGTTAATTGGGCTCCGTAAATTGCTGCTAGTGTGTAGGAAGTCAAGTCAAGTCAAGTCAATCTCCACCACCACACACTCTACCCTGACAAACTGCATCACTGAAATAAAATCTTGGCTTCAATTCAATTTCCTCAAACTCAACTGCAACAAATCTGAAATCTTCATCATTGGACCAAAAAACGCTCACCAAATCCACCCACAACTTCACCCTCAATATTGATGGTCTCCCAGTATCCACCTCCCCTCACATCCGGAATCTTGGAATCATCTTTGATCAAACCCTCTCCTTCGACAAACACATCAAACACATCACCAAGACAGCCTTCTTCCACCTCAAAAACATCGCCCGTCTCCGTCCATCCCTCTCCTCCACAGCTGCAGAAACCCTCATCCACGCCTTCATCACCTCCCGTCTGGACTACTGCAACAGCCTCCTCTATGGTTCACCCTCAAAAATCATCAATAAACTCCAATACATCCAGAACTCCGCTGCCCGTCTACTCACCCACTCCCCGATCCGTGACCATATCACCCCCGTCCTTTACAAGCTCCACTGGCTCCCCATCCCCCAGAGAATGCAGTACAAAATCCTCCTCATGACCTACAAAGCCCTCCATAACCTGGCCCCATCCTACCTGACTGACCTCCTCCACAGACACACTCCCACCTGCACCCTCCGCTCTGCTGCTGCCAACCTCCTGTCCCCCCCCATCCGGACCAAACTCGGATACTGGGGGGACAGGGCTTTCTCCATCGCTGCTCCCACACTCTGGAACTCACTACCCCAAACTGTCAGAGACTCCTCCTCACTCACCCCATTCAAAACATCACTGAAGTCTCACCTGTTCACCACTGCCTTCAATCACTGACCGTCACCTCACCTTCTGTCTCCTTTTTCTGTTCGTTTACTTATTTATCTATTTATTTATTTTATTTTCTATGTTTTAGTAAACCCTGTAAAGCGTCTTTGAGTGTTTAGAAAAGCGCTATATAAATGTAATGCATTATTATTATTATTATTATTATATGAAGTGAATGAAAAATGAAAAATGGAATATAGAACAGGTACATGGATAGGATAGGTTTAGAGGGAAATGGGCCAAATGCAGGCTGATGGGACTAGTGTAGATGGGGCATGTAGGTCGACATGGGCAAGTTGGGCCAAAGGGCCTGTTTTCATTCTGTATCTCAAAACTAAACTAAACATTTCTCTGTACTCATTCAGGGTCTAAAGAAGGGCTTTAGCTACTGCCACAAAAATCAAGACTGCTCAGAGAGAAAATTAAATAAATATGTCTGAGAAAGGATCTGTGAAAGGAACTGAAGGGGCACTCTGGTAAAGAGCTAGGCAAATACGATGGGCTAAATGGCCTCTTACCTTGTAACCATTCTATTGTTCTCCATGAGGTCAAGCAAGTTGATGTTTCCCAAGATTTAAGTCACATACACCATTATAATAAACCTCAAATAATGGGTTTTATTACATTTAAATCTTTAGCTTGACAACACATTATATATAGTCAGTCATAGAATGATACAGCGTGGAAACAGGCCCTTCGGCCCATCTTGCCGATGCCGGCCACATGTCCCATCTACACTAGTCCCACCCGCCTGCGTTTGGTCCTTATCCCTCTGAACCTGTCCTCTCCATGTACCTGTCTAAATCTTTCTTAAATGTTGCAACAGTCCCTGCCTCAACTACCGATCTGGCAGCTCGTTCCATACACCCACCACCCTTGTGTGGAAAAAGTTATCCCTCAGGTTCTTATTAAATCTTTCCCCCCTCACCTTAAACCTATGTCTGGTTCTCGAATCCCCTACTTTGGGCAAGAGACTCTGTGTATCTACCTGATGTGGGATCCCACTATTTTCCTTATTAGAACAGTGTACATGAGACACTGAAAGAATTTCATCATTGTGAATTGCTTGGAGAAGCCCTGAGGGAGCAAAGGCCCTTATATACGGCACGGTAGCGCAGCGGTAGAGTTGCTGCTTTACAGCGAATGCAGCGCCGGAGACTCAGGTTCGATCCTGACTACGGGTGCTGCACTGTAAGGAGTTTGTACGTTCTCCCCGTGACCTGCGTGGGTTTTCTCCGAGATCTTCGGTTTCCTCCCACACTCCAAAGACGTACAGGTATGTAGGTTAATTGGCTGGGTAAATGTAAAAATTGTCCCTAGTGGGTGTAGGATAGTGTTAATGTGCGGGGATCGCTGGGCGGCACGGACTTGGAGGGCCGAAAAGGCCTGTTTCCGGCTGTATATATATGATGATATGATATAAATTAAAGATTCCTTCTCTTTTAAGTACTGTACTTGTTTTTTTCTGTTTGTCTTTGGGCAAGGTAGCACCTGCCATGTGCTGCATCTTACCACCTCTTGTCCTTTTTATTAGTTTCAATGCTTTGAGGCCACTTTCAGCTAGTTACGATAAACATCACAACCCAAATGAAAATCTGAAGTACACCCTTTCATTCAACTTAATCCGTGTAGCCAGAGTTTCAGCACTTTTGTTTATTCCCTCCCATCTGTGCCTGTTTGACATGCATTTTAATCACCCATGACCACATTATAGATCCATCTTGGGCGTCTATAAATAACTTGTGCTCACTTCGAACCATCGAGCACTGTTGTTTTTCCCCTAACTGCTTCGAGGATTATCTTGGCCAAAACGTCATCCAATCTGTTTCTTTCACACGGTTTATTATAGATCCAGATGTGTTAGTAATTACGGCTTCTGCACTCATGCCCTGTTCTATTCCATTCACATTATGTCATTCCCTTGTACCTCAACAGATCAATGATAACAAATCATCCACCACATCACACACAAAGTGAGGATGTTACAATTTAAAAACATTACATTGTCATAGATGTACATTTATTGAGAGAGGAATTGAGACAAGCAAAATATATTTCCCTCAGGAGCCCTGGCAGGCATCGGAGGCAGGTGACACATTCCATCTGTGTGGAAAGGAATGAAAAGGCGAATCCAGCATTTAAGGAAAAAACGTAACGAGATATTGTTACAAAATCCCTTACAATGCTTTCGTTTTAACCTACCAGCCTGTACGTCTTTGGAGTGTGGGAGGAAACCGAAGATCTCGGAGAAAACCCACGCGGTCACGGAGACAACATACAAACTCGGTACAGACAGCACCCGTAGACAGTATCGAACCCGGATCTCCGGCGCTGCAAGCACTGTAAGGCAGCAACTCTACCATTGTGCCACCATGCCGTACTTTCGTATACGTGACTATAAACTATACTGAACTAAAGAATGTATAAAGTCCATACAGACAGCACCCATAGTTAGGATCACACCCAGGTCTGTGGCGCTGTAAGACAGCAGCTCTACCCGCTGCACTACCTTGCCGCCCTACACTAGGCTAAACTAAATCAGTGTCCATTGGCATTATAGCTGAAACCCCAGGAATGAAAGGTTAGAATTTGGACACACTGACACTGAATCTCTGTAAAGGTGAAATTTGGAGTTACAACATTTTGAAGGTTCAAACTGCCGGACTACTATCTGAATTATAAACATTTTTAAGAAAATATAATGAACTTTCTTACAATTGTGTCAATGCGCTCGCTACACAGTGGTGCAGCGGGTAGAGCTGCTACCTTGCAGTGTGTGCTGTCTGTGTGGAGTTTGCACGTTCTTCTTGTGACCGCCCGGGTTTTCTCTGGTGCTCTGGTTTCCTCCCACATTCGAAAGACATGCGGGTTTGTAGTGTGTAGGATGCGAATGTGGGATAACATAGAACAAGTGTATGGGTGATCGATGGTCGGTGTGGATTCGGTGGATTGAAGGGCCTGTTTTCCCGCTGTATCTCCAAACTGAACTAAACTATACTAAACTAAAAATGCACTATTATTATTAATCTTTAATAGGTTAATTTCCAATGTGTACCTCAGCCATTAGTTTAGTTGAAATTAGTTTGGAGATACAGCGTGGAAATAGGCCCTTCGGCCCACCGAGTCACACAGACCAGCGATCCTCGCACATTAACACTATCCTACACACACTCAGGACAATTTGCATTTATACCAAGCCAAACCTTCACGTCTTTGGAGTTTGGGAGGAAACATCTTGGAGAAAACCCACGCAGTGAATGGGAGAACGTACAAACTCCGTACAGACAGCACTCTTGGTCGGGATCGTATCCAGGTCTCTGGCGCTGTAAGGCAGCATCTCTACTGCTGCGCCACCGTGCCGCACACTAAGTCGAAGGCCAGAAGCTCCTCAGCTGTCCTGAGGTGTTCTTTAATGAGCTGGCAGATTGAGCAATGACTCTGGAGTTCGCTGAAAATGTTCCCTTCTTATTTCAGAACCAGATGGTCTATCTCTTCAAAGGTAACAGCTTGATGCATCAAATACTAGTTTCTTTGAAGTTAGATGCTACAGTGTTAAAAGTGTGGACCATTTACTTATGAGAACTGAATTATCAAAATGAAACTTGCATTGAAAATAGCAAGCACTGAAATAACTTTCACTGGGATTCAAATTTACAACACAATCAAAAATTAGTTACGTTTACTACCCAGTGAAGAGTAAGTGCATTATATTTTTGAAATAATGAACAAAGTCCTGTCCCGAAATTCTCTTGAGAGGAATACAATAAACTTGCTGCCATTGATCATTAGAGTTCAGAAGTGTGGAAAATCTTCTGAAAATTGAAGTGAGAGCAGGTGGTTATATAATGGAGCAGCGTACACCATCTGCAATATATTTCACCAATGTTACATTAAAACAGCGAATATCATATTACGCAGCCAGTGAAAAGATGAATGTTTTCTTATCTTACTTACCTTACCGTGTGGTGCCACAGTGGCTGCCTCGCCAGCAGTCTGTCTCGTCCTTTCCTTTCTTTGATGTTTTTGAGTATTAAATGTACGTTTTCGTGTTCTTTAGCTTTGTTTTATGTGGGGGGTGGGGTGGGTTGTTAATCTCTTACCTCGACAGAGATGCGATGTTTCTCCGTATCGTATCTCCGTCCGCATTGCGGCCTAACATCGAGGAGCTGGCAGCCTCTTGCTGGGTATCGACGTTGGGAGCTCCAACCGTGGGAGCCTGCAGGACTTGACATCGTGGAGCTGGCGGTCCCTGTCGGGGATCGACCTCAGAGCTCTCAAACCGCGGGAGCCTGCGGATTCAACACTGTAGATCTCGCGGTCCCTGGTTAGGGAACGACTTCGGGAGCTTTGGCCGCGGTAGCTTCGACCGCTTTGCTTGCGGGAACTTCGACCGCCCCGACGCTGGAGCTATGACCGCCCCGACGCGGGGGGTTCAACAGCCGGCTGCGGGAGCTTCGACCGCCCAGACTGTGAATGGTTCGATCGCCCCGACTGCGGATGGTTCAACTGCTCTGACGCGGGAGAATAAAGAGTGAAGACGATTAGACTTTATTGCCTTCCATCACAGTGAGGAACGTGGGGAATCCGCTGCGGTGGAAGTTTATGTTAACTTTTATGTACTTGTGTGTCTTGTTGCTTTTTCTGATATGATTGTATGGTAAATCGAGTTTCACTGTATCTTAAATGGTACACGTGACAATAAAATAAATACCTTTGATCCTTTGAAAGAAAAGGCCTATCTGATGGTTTACATTAGAACACACGGTTTTACCCTTTACAGCCTAGTGTGTGTAAACTTACATTATCGGCATGGTGGCACAGCGGTAGAGGTGCAGCCTTACAGCGCCAGAGAGCTGAGTTCCATTCTGACTAAGGGTGCTGCTTGTACGAAGTTCGTACGTTCTCCTTGTGACCGTGTGGGTTTTCTCCGGGAGCTCCGGTTTCCTCCCACATTCCAAACATGTACAGGTTTGTAGGTTTACAAGTTCACAAGTTATAGGAGTAGAATTAGTCCATTCAGCCCATCGAGTCCACTCCGCCATTCAATCATGGCTGATCTCTGCCTCCTAATCCCATTTTCCTGCCTTCTCCCCATAACCCCTTGACACCCGTTAATTTGGCTTTGGTACAAAAAAAATTTGTAAAGTGTTCCTAATGTGTAGGACAGTGCTAGTGTACGGGGTGATCGCTGGTCGAAATGGACTCGGTGGGCCGAAGGGCCTGTTTCCGCTATGTATCTTTAAACTGAACTAAACTCAACTATCAGAACTGGGAGAATAGCTAATCCTTTGCAGGATTATTTTAAAGCCTCTGCTTTTTTGAAACCAAGCCTTGACATTATATTTCTTCTTTTTTGGAGTTCTAAAACATTGTGTGTGTGGTGCTAAGGCAAAATTAGGGCTCCCCACTGATAGCAAAGTTAATCCTCAGTCAGTGTGTAACAAAGCTTGTGATGATACCAATCAGAGGGGCCTGGAAACTGCTGAAAACCAGCACTCGGCAATTTATCTACTGGGCACTAATAATATACAGCTCCATATGGTCGGTTTCCCTTCATGGCACAGCACAAAGGATATCACTGTTCCGTGTCTGTAGATCAAAGCCTGATATTTTTTTTAGTTTAGAGATATAGCCCGGAAACAGGCCCTTCGGCCCACCAGGCCCTTCGATTCACCAAACAGGCCCTTCGGCCCACCAGGCCCTTTGGCCCACCAGGCCCTTCAGTCCACCAAACAGGCCCTTCGGCCCACCAGGCCCTTCAGTCCACCAAACAGGCCCTTCGGTCCACCAAACAGGCCCTTCGGCCCACCAGGCTCTTCAGCCCACCAGGCCCTTCAGTCCACCAAACAGGCCCTTCGGTCCACCAAACAGGCCCTTCGGTCCACCAAACAGGCCTTTCGGCCCGACCAGCGATCCACGCACACTAACGCTATCCTACACACACTCGGGACAATTTACAATTATACCAAGCCGATTAGCCTGCCAACCTGCACGTCTTTACAGCGTGGGAGAAAACCGGAGATCCCAGAAGAAACCCATGGGTCACAGGGAGGATGTACAAATTCGGTACAGACAAGCACTCGTAGTCAGGATTGAACCTGGGCATCTGGCGCTATGGGGCAGCAACTCTACGTGGCCATGGTGTGGCCTATGCTGGATAGCATTTGGAAAAAAACGTTAGACTTTAGAGATACAGCACGGAAACAGGCCCTTCGGCCCACTGAGTCCGTGCCGACCAGCAATCATCCCTTACACGAGCACTATCCTACACACTAGGGACAATTTTTTATTTTTTTTAACCAAAGCCAATTAATCTACACACCCACACATCTTTGGAGTGTGGGAGGAAACCGGAAAGATTTTGAGCTTAGGAAGCACCGTTTATTTTCTTTGCAAATTTAGTTGTGTTTAGTTCAGAGATACTGCATGGTAACAGGCCCTTCGTCCCTCAGAGCCTCAATGAAAACTCAGTCACAGAGGTGAACATGCAAACTCTGTACAGACAGCACCCGTAGTGCCGGAGAAAACCTACACAGGTCACGGCGAGAACATACAAACTCCATACAGACAGCAGTCTTAGTCAGGATCGGACTCGGGACTCTGGCGCTATAGGCAACTATTGCTGCGCCACTGTGCCACCGGAATATGGGCCAAATGCAGGCAAATGGGACTAGCTGAGATGCAGTATCTCGGTCGGCATTGATGAGTTGAGCGGAAGGACCTTTTTCTGTGCTGTACGACTCTATGACATATCAGGTCTGGCACTGTAGTCAACAAATCTACCGCTGATCCACTGTGCTGTCACATTTGTGCAGAAGCTCTACCCAAACCCGTGACGCAGTCCATGTTGAAATCCAGTACAATAACGGTGGCGCAGCGGTAGAGTTGCTGCTTCACAGCGCCAGAGACCCGGGTTCGATCCTGACTATGGGCGCTGTCTGTACGGAGTGTGTACGTTCTCCCCATGACCTAAGGGTTTTCTCCAGGTGTTCCGGTTTCCTTCCACACTCCAAAGACGTACAGGATTGTAGGCTAATTGGCTTGTTAAAATTGTAAATTGTCCCTGGTGTGTAGGATAGTGCTAGTGTATGGGGATCGCTTCGCTGGCCGGCACGGACTTGGTGGGCCGAAGGGTCTATTTCCGCACTGTATCTTCAAACTAAACTAAAGTAAACTAAACAGAATGGCCTTGTACAGCCTCTGACTCGATGCCAAAAGTGGCCATTGATGAACTGCCAGCGCAGATTTGGAAATAATCACTCAGGGACAAGGAAAACTTTTGTTCAGGACTGCATGCCCAAAACATAAAATCATTGGAATTAATGTGTACATTTAATTAAATTGGTCTCAAAGACTAAAGATGTTTGCCTTATGGAAATATGTAACAGGATATGCAAATCTGGTGGGGATTAATAAATTGATAATCTATCTATTACTAAAACTCTCTGTTTGTTTGTTATGAGGCTCGATGTATGTATACATATATATACATATATGTATTAGGATATTTGTGGCGTGTTTTTGAGCCCCGTCACATGACGGTGCTACAATTTTAGGACCTCCTTACTCACCTTTGTCCTGGGGACCTTTTCACCCAAGTTTCATTCAAATTGGTCTTATAGTTTTAAAGTAACAGAAATTTTAAAGTTTAAAAACTACCCTTCACACTGATTTCTTGCCATCTTCAGCGTGTAACGTCACAATGGGACCCCGCCCGAGTGATGGCCAATGGGGGGGGGGGGCTCATGATGACGGTCGGGGGCGGTACCTGGCATGTGGGGGAAGCGACGCCCAATTGGTCCATGCTCCAAGCGGGGGGGGGGGGGGGAGGGGCGCCGCAACCGCTATTCCCACACTTCGCCCACGGCCCACCCGGCCATGGACCAGCTCTCCATGGACCCTTTCCCCGCCCCCGCTCTTCCCTCTCCTTCGAGCTGCATGAAGCGCCAGCAGAGATCCAACAAAATGGCCACCGTCACTCGCTTCGCTTCGCCGTTTGCCTCGCCTCGCCTCGTCGTGCCGCCGATCAGCGCTGTACGCACGGGGCACGGGTAAGTCGCTTTTGCCGCAAACGGGTCCACGGATCGGAAAGGTGAGGCCCGTTGATGTTGAGAGGGGATGGGGTGGGTGAATGGGGGGTGGAGTTGGGATTGGGGGGAGGGGAGGGGGGCAATGGAGGCAGGGGGGCAGTGGAGGTCGAGGGGAATGGGAGTGGGGGTGTGGGGAGGAGGAAGGGGGAAGGGGGGAGTGGGGGTGGGGAGGGGAGTGGGAGTGGACGGGGAAGGGGGAGTGGAGGGGAGGGCGGAATGGGGGCGGGGCAAGGGGTGGGGTAGTGGGGGGGGGGCGTGTGGGGGGTTTAACTTGGCATCTAGTACGGCACGGACTTTGTGGGCCGACAGGCCTCCGCTGTACCTTTCTAGGTTATAAGTTGTATACATCTGCTGCACGGTGGCGCAGCGATAGAGTTGCTGCCTTGCAACGCTTACAGCGCAAAAGACCCGGGTTCCATCCTGGCGATGGGTGCTGTCTGTGTGGGGTTTGTACATTCTCCCCAATGACCTGCGTGGGTTTTCTCCGAGAACTTCGGTTTCCTCCCACACTCTAAAGACGTGCAGGCTTGTAGGTTAAATGGCTTGGTATAAGTGTAAAATTTGTCCCTCGTGTAGGACAGTGTTAATGTGCGGGGATCGCTGGTCAGTGCGGACTCGGTGGGCCGAAGGGCCTGTTTCCACGATGTATCTCTAAACTCAACTAAAATCAGCCATTCCACCCATAGATGCTGCTTGACTCATTGAGTTCCTCATTCTCTCTGATGTAAAGCAAACATCACTGCCTGTTGTCCCAGATTGCAGAACTCTATTAATCTTTCAACATTATCAGCAAAACAAACAATTTTCCAATTATCAAATTGAGTTTATGGTTATTTATTATGCCCAAATTCACTGCCAGAGGGATTTTTTTTTTGTGTATGGCAAGGACACATAAATTAAAATTCAAAAATATATTTTATGCTTCTGTAATACAACGCACTGGGATGTCCTGAGGTTATAAAGCAAAAATAGATAGTTATATCTTTAATCTTGTAATTCTCTCTGATGTAATGCAAACATCACTGGCGTTTCTTCATTTTTGATTTTATTTCACAGGAGGTGACATCCTTGTGATTTTGACCTGTGCACATACTATTGACTCAACGTCCTTTTAGTTTGTTTCAGAGATACAGCGTTGAAACAGGCCCTTCAGCCCACCAAGTCTGTGCCGACCAACGATCACACGCACACTAGTTCTACCCTAAACACCAGGGACAATTTACAGAGGCCAACTAACCTACAAGCCTGTACGTCTTTGGAAAGTGGGAGGAAACCGGAGTGCCCGGAGGAAACCCACGCGGTCACGGGGAGAATGTGCAAACTCCGTACCGGCAGCACCCGTAGTCAGGATCAAACCTAGAACAGTAACAGGCCCTACGGCCCACAATGTCCGTGCTGAACATTTTGAGCCAGCACCGCCATTCAATGTGATCATGGCTGATCATTCTCAATCAGTACCCCGTTCCTGCCTTCTCCCCATACCCCCTGACTCCGCTATCCTTAAGAGCTCTATCTAGCTCTCTCTTGAATGCATTCAGAGAATTGGCCTCCGCTGCCTTCTGAGCTAGAGAATTCCACAGATTCACAACTCTCTGACTGAAAAAGTTTTTTCCTCATCTCCGTTCTAAATGGCCTACCCCTTATTCTTAAACTGTGGCCCCTTGTTCTGGACTCCCCCAACATTGGGAACAGGTTTCCTGCCTCTAACGTGTCCAACCCCTTAATAATCTTATACGTTTCGATAAGATCTCCTCTCATCCTTCTAAATTCCAGTGTATACAAGCCTAGTCGCTCCAGTCTTTCAACATATGACAGTCCCGCCATTCTGGGAACTAACCTAGTAAACCTATGCTGCACGCCCTTCTTTGCCTTCATGTGATCCATATCCCTCCATTCTCTGCATATCCGTGTACCTATCTAAAACTCGCAGTCAAGATCGAACCCTGGTCCCTGTAAGGCAGCACTTCTACCGCTGTGCCACTGTGCCGCCCTACATCATGGAATATAATATTGAACGAGTGCGTACACAGCAAATGATGTTTATTAAGTAAGATCACACAAGAGGAAGACATTAATTTGAATTGTTGAAGTTCCACTGCATGAAGATGTCATGTCAGACATTTATTATGGTGCACAGTAATTCATATTGACGACGAGATTAATAATGCAATTTGATTACAATGATGATTAGAAGGATATTTTGTCGGCACAATGAATTTTGATCTCACCATCATTAAAAGGGAATTAACATCACTCCTGGCATGCATGCATTGGTAATCGGGCAGTGGAGCACAATGGCCTGTCCAATGGTACTGGAAAATAGACACAAAGTGCTGGAGTAACTCAGCGGGTAAGGCAGCATAGAAGATAGACACAAAATGCTGGAGTTACTCAGCGGGTCAGGCAGCATCTCTGGAGAAAAAGGAATGGGTGATATTTCGGGTCGAGTCCCTTCTTCAGAGCGAGAGTCAGAGGAGAGGGAATCTCGAGATATGGAAGGGTAGGGTGTGGAAATGACAGATAAAAGCAGATATTGCTCAAGGAAATGTAGAATGGTTCAGCATCCCTGGAGAAACATCCATACTCATCTTGGATGCTGCCTGACCCGCTGAGTTACTCCAGCACTTTTTTTTGTAAACCAGCATCTGCAGTTTTTTTTTGGTAAACCAGCATCTGCAGTTCTTTATTTCTACAATTGGTACTGGAGTTGGTCATGGTTTATGATCGTCACATGTACCAAGAAGCTTTTGTTTGCGTGCTATCCGATTAAATCAGATAACGCTATCCATGAACACAGTCAAGCCATAACAAGTACAACAGGAGAGGATGTTTCCACTAGTGGGATAGTCTGGGACCAGAGGAACAGCCTGGGAATAAAAGTACATACCTTTAGAAAGATTATGAGAACGAATTTCTTTAGCTAGAGGGCGATGAATCTGTGGAATTAATTGCCACAGACGGCTGTGGAGGCCAAGTCAGGGGTTATGGGGAGAAGGCAGGAGAATAGAGTTGAGAGGGAAAGATAGATCAGCCATGATTGAATGGCGGACTAGACTTGATGGGCCAAATGGCCTAATTCTGCTCCGATAACTTACAAACATGATTGATAAGTACAGCTAGCAAAACATAGAATTACAAAATGAAAAGAGATTTAGAAGAATGGAGTGATTGTCATGGATGATGGTGGGTCCTCTTCTGGGGCCGTTCACAGGTGATAGTAGAATTAGGCCATTCGGCCCATCGTCTACTCCACCATTCAATCATGGCTGATCTCTGCCTCCTAATCCCATCTTCCTCATAACCCTTGACACCCGTTCTAATCAAGAATTTGTCCATCTATGTCTTAAATTGGCAATGAGTTCCACAGATTAACTGCCCTCTGAATAAAGAATTTCCTCCTCACTTAGAGAGCGCCCTTTAATTCTGAGGCTATGACCTCTGGTCCAAGACTCTCCCACCAGTGGAAACATCCTTTCCTCATCCGCTCTATCTAGGCCTTTCATTATTCTGTAATTTTCAGTGAGGTCCCCCCTCAACCTTCTAAACTCCAGCGAGTACAGGCCCAGTGCTGTCAAACGCTCATCATATACTAACCCACTCATTCCTGGGATCATTCTTGTAAACCTTCTCTGGACCCTCTCCAGAGCCAACACGTCCTTCCTCAGACATGGGGGCCCAAATTTGCTCACGGTACTCCAAATGCGGCCTGACCAGCACCTTATAGAGCCTCAGCATTACATCTCTGTTTCTGTATTCCAGTCCTCTTGATATTAATGCTAGCGCACTTGCTAATACTAATGCAAACGGTCGCTATGCTCCTCCACCATCTTGCCCTGAAGGAAACATATCCACTGCGGGATTTGCTGCACAGCCACATTGTCTCACCATTAATAATATTCGGCAGAACACAGTTTTAATAAACTTTGAAGTAGAAACATAATGCAACATCTTTTTGATCACAGCAGTGATTTGTAGAAGGCAAACACACATGGCCATAGTTAATCGCGATTTTAATAATAATAATTATGAATAATTTCTTGAGGGCACCTTTGAAACTGTTTTTGCACATAATTATAAAAATAATTATATGCTCCATAATCGTGTTGTGTTGGATAATCGCGTTAGACCTTGTCTCGTATACACCTGTCACGTTGACTCAACAATTGTTTCAAGTTTGAAATAAGTGTAACTGTGAACTTAGGGGCTGTTACTGCTCTCTAATTACAACATAACTTGTGTGGCGAAGGTGTCTGAAATCGAAAGTAAGACATCTATGTTACAATGTTGCATTGTTTCCATCATGAATTTAGTTTAAACAAAACGTGGGCAGCGCGGTGGTGTCGCGGTAGGGCTGTTGCCTTACAGCGCTAGAGACTCGGGTTCAATCCTAACTACAGGTACTGTCTGCACGAAGTTTGTATAATATCCCCCGGTCTGTATAGAGTTAGTTCTCCCTATAACCGCTTAGTATGTTCTCCAGTTTCCTCCCACACTCCAAACATGTACAGATTTGTAGGTTAATTGGCTTTGGTAAAAATTGTAAATTGTCCCTAGTGTGTGTGGGATACTGCTAGACAATAGACAATAGACAATAGGTGCAGGAGTAGGCCATTCAGCCCTTCGAGCTAGCACCGCCATTCAATGCGATCATGGCTGATCACTCTCAATCAGTACCCCGTTCCTGCCTTCTTCCCATACCCCCTCACTCCGCTATCCTTAAGAGCTCTATCCAGCTCTCTCTTGAAAGCATCCAACGAACTGGCCTCCACTGCCTTCTGAGGCAGAGAATTCCACACCTTCACCACTCTCTGACTGAAAAAGTTCTTCCTCATCTCCGTTCTAAATGGCCTACCCCTTATTCTTAAACTGTGGCCCCTTGTTCTGGACTCCCCCAACATTGGGAACCGCTGGTTAGCACGGACTCGGTGGGCCGAAGGGCCTGTTTCCACCCAGTACCTCTAAACTAAACCAAGCTAAAAGAGATAATTTCATGTAGTCTGTGATTACGAATCTGAAAATAATTTTAACGAAGGAAACAGGCCCTTCGGCCCACCGGGTCCGCACCGACCAGCGATCCACGCACATTACCACTATCCTACACTCATTAGGGACAATTTACACACACACCAAGCCAATTAACCTACACACCTGTACGTCTTTGGAGTGTGGGAGGAAACCGAAGATCTCGGAGAAAACCCATGCGGTCACAGGGAGAACGTACAAACTCCGTACAGACAGCACCCGTAGTCGGAATTGAACCCAGGTTTCCGGCGTTGTAAGGCAGCAACTCCACCACTGCCCCACCGTGGCCACCCAAATACCTGCACTCAATCCACCCTTTCTCGCAACAGTTCTCCAGTCTGAATTAGGGTTCTGACCTGAAATATTACCTGTCCATTTATTTTGAGAGGACTACAATATAAAAACAGGGATGTAATGCTAAGGATTTATACGGCATCGGTCAGACCACGTTTGGAGTCGTGTGTGTGTTTTGTGCCCTCGTATCTGAGAAAGGATGTGCTGGCATTGGAAAGGGTCCAGAGGAAGTTGATGAGAATGATCCCAGGAATGATTGGGTTAACATATGATGAGCGTTTGAGGGCACTGGGCTTGTACTCACTGGAGTTTAGAAGGATGAGGGGCGACCACGTCGAAACCTACCCAATAGTGAAAGGCTTGGATAGAGTGGATGTGGAGAGGATGTTTCCACTGGTGAGAGAGTCTAGGACCAGTGTCCGTAGCCTCAGAATTAAAGGACGCACCTTCAAAAAGGGGATGAGGAGGAATTTCTTTAGTCAGAGGGTGGTGAATCTGTAGAATTCATTGCCACAGAAGACTGTGGAGGCCAAATCAATGGATATTTTTAAGGATGAGATTGACAGATTCTTGATCAGTACAGGTGTCATTGATTATGGGGAGAAGGCAGGAGAATGGGGTTGAGAGGGAGAGATGGATCAGCCATGATTGAATGGCGGAGGAGGCTTAATGGCCCGAATGGCCTAATTCTGCTCCTATAACGTATGAACTTACGAACTATTCATGTTCCTCAAGGTTGCTCTCTGACCCGTAGAGTTACTCCAGCATTTTGTGTCCTTCTTTGTAAATCGGCATCAGCAGTCCCTTTTTCCCTACAGTCCCAATGTTCGGCAGTTCCGAATCAACATTGTCCAACGTATCTCACAAGGCCCCAGCAGCAGCATTGAATGGGGGAGTAACGTCAGCTCATGTGGAAAAAAAATAGAATTTTAAATCGACGAAGTTTAAAGAATACAGCTTTGTGCAAATGAAACAACACAAGCCTGCAATTTGGAATAAATTACCATTTACAAAGTGGCAGTGTATTGGCAAGAGATACAATTACAATTAGTATAAGAAAATAACTGCAGATGCTGGTACAAATCGAAGGTATTTATTCACAAAATGCTGGAGTAACTCAGCAGGTCAGGCAGCATCTCAGACTGAAGAAGGGTCTCGACCCGAAACGTCACCCATTCCTTCTCTCCTGAGATGTTGCCTGACCTGCTGAGTTACTCCAGCATTTTGTGAATAAATACCTTCAATTACAATTAGTGATAACCCAGTTGCCCAGTTGCCCCTTAAAGTTCTTTTTTTTTAAATGGACTCTTAAAGTATAAGAATGTGTCAGAAGGATCAAGAAATCAATAAAGCATCTTCATAGACACTCGCACATGCTTTCTCACTTCATGGAGAAATTGGTGCTCATTTTGTGCAAAAGAGGTAAAATTGCAGCTTGCAACAAAATATATAACTGTACAGAATACTAGAAACCCGTAAGATTAAGAAATAGTCCACTTTTTTGTCCCTTTGGTAACCATTGAGACATTGTAGCTAAAGAGAATCTTATCATCTTTAACCTGTCAAGTGTACGTATTTCCAATAAAGATTCATGATTACATTCAGTATAACAGCATTAGTCATTTTGCTATTGTAAGCTACTTCCAACCTACAGAATATTAAAGTTGCCAAAGTGTCATTTATCTTCGTTGTGTGATGTGGGTCTGAACCAGCATTATCCTGCAGGGCAATGTTCTCTCCTTTGGAACTGTGATTGAAACGCTGTCCATGCAGAAACAATGTAGATCTCCCTCTTTAAAGACAGCTTCGAGCCAGTTTCTAAACCAATGAAATGTTCTTAGTCACAACATGCATGACGTGATATGATGAGTCTCCACTATTCTTGATTCTTGATTATCAGGGGTTATGGGGAGAAGGCAGGAGAATGGGTTTAAGAGGGAGAGATAGATCAGCCATGATTGAATGGCGGAGTAGACTCAATCTGTCCGAATGGCCTAATTCTGCTCATCACTTATGACCTTATAGACAATAGACAATAGACAATAGGTGCAGGAGTAGGCCATTCAGCCCTTCGAGCCAGCACCGCCATTCAATGCGATCATGGCTGATCACTCTCAATCAGTACCCCGTTCCTGCCTTCTCCCCATACCCCCTCACTCCGCTATCCTTAAGAGCTCTATCCAGCTCTCTCTTGAAAGCATCCAACGAACTGGCCTCCACTGCCTTCTGAGGCAGAGAATTCCACACCTTCCATCTCCGTTCTAAATGGCCTACCCCTTATTCTTAAACTGTGGCCCCTTGTTCTGGACTCCCCCAACATTGGGAACATGTTTCCTGCCTCTAATGTGTCCAATCCCCTAATTATCTTATATGTTTCAATAAGATCCCCCCTCATCCTTCTAAATTCCAGTGACCTTTTGTCTCCCAACATTAACCTTAATGTCTCTGTAGTGTCGAGGATTCTTGGGGCTGGATTACAGTAATACTGATTCCAATCGCCAGGGTTCAACATGGAGCGACTGGCCTGTCAGATCATGTTCATAAGTGATAGTAGAATTAGACTATTCAGCCCATCAAGTCTACTCCACCATCACAGCACATTTATCTTTCCCTTCTAACCCCATTCTCCACATAACCCCTGATACCCGTACCAATCAACAATCTATCTATCGCTGTCTTTAAAAAATATCCATTGACTTGGCCTCCACAGCCTTAACGGAAATAATTTCACAGATTCATCACCCTCTGACTAAAGAAATTGCTCTTCATCTCCTTCCTAAAGGAACGTCCTTTAATCCTGAGGCTATGACCTCTGGTCCTAGACTCTCCCACTAGCGGAAACATCCTCTCCACATCCACTCTATCTAGGCCTTTCACTATCCGATAAGTTTCAATGAGGTCCTCCCTCATCCTTTATTAGTCCAGTAAGTAGAGGCTCATCATGTGTTAACCCACTCATTCCTGGGATCATTCTCGTAAACCTCCTCTGGACCCTCTTCAGTGCCAGTACATCCTTCCTCATATATGGGGCCCAAAATTGCTCACAATACTCCAAATGCAGTCTGACCTGCGCCTCATCAGCGATCACCCTGTGGAGTGAAGAGACCTGTGGAAGAAGTCTGTAACTCAGAGACGTAGATATCTGATCATCTGCAAATTGATTTTTCTTTGGGAGTTGAACCTAATTAGAACTGATTTTAAGTTGAATTCAACCACTATGGACTTGACTGGCTACTTCCACTTGGAGCAATTTACAGAGACCGATTAACCTACAAACCTACGCACGCCTTTGGGATGTGGGAGGAAACCGGAGCACCCGGAGGAAACCCGCGCGGCGCCGGGGAAAACGTACAAACTCCACACAGACAGCACCCGGGATCAGGATCGAACACGGGTCTCTGGCACTGTGAGGCAGCAACTCTACCAGCTGCACTTACACGGGCAGGTCTTAAACCATCCTGAATCCCATTCTATGTTAAAATCGGGTTGATAGAATATAGACACAAGATAGACACAAAAAGCTGGAGTAACTCAGCGGGTCAGACGGCATTTCTAGAGAAAAGGAACAGGTGACGTTTCGTGTCGAGACTGACTGCTACCAAATCAACATCCTTCATTTGCCGTTCACTATTTTGCTGGTGGAAATGAACGATGAATGATTTGTTAATCTTTACTGCTTATTTCTTACTCAAGGGATTCAAGCACAAGGTTTTAGCAAAGTTAGTGGAGAAAAAAGGATCAGCTTTTACGATATGAAACGACACGACAGAACTTTATTTATCCCAGGAGGGAAATTGATCTGCCAATGGTCATAAAAACACAAAACACAAAATACATGAAACATGAAATTAAAATGACGAGTGGAAAGGCTTGGAGGATGTGCAAAGATTGTGGAGGGAGAGGGGGGGAGGGGGGGGGGGGGGTCAGTCTCATTCTACCGCACGACAGAAGGGGGAGGGGTTGTACACTTTGATTGCCACAGGGAAGAAGGATCTCCTGTGGCGTTCTGTCCTGTATCTTGGTGGAACCAGTCGGTTGCTGAATATGCTCCTCAGGTTGACCAGTGTGTCATGGAGGGGGTGGGCTGTATTGTCCAGGATGCTCCGTAGTCCTTTTCCAAGTTTTGCGGACATAATGAATGCCCAAGGATTAGGACTCAATGCCAGTAAAACAGCCTAGAAATCCAAATGAACTCTAATGGGTGCCACAAATGTCTCTTACTAATGTTTTGTTCATAGAGTCATACAGACACACATCATGGAAAAAGCCCCCCTCAGCCCAATTTCTCCCATCAAGCAAAAGTTATAGAAGTGTGAAAATGCACACCTCCATATTCAGCGACAGTTTCTTCCCAGATGTATAACAATATAACAGTATAACAGAGCTTTATTTGTCATTCGGTACCGAGGTACCGAACGAAACTACATAGCAGTCATACAAAAAAAGAACACAAGACACATGACCCCAACACAAACGTCCATCACAGTGACTCCAAACACCCCCTCACTGTGATGGAGGCAACAAAACTTCCACTCTCTTCCCCACGCCCACGGACAGACAGCTCGTCCCCGACCGACCCGCACAGTCCCCGCAAGGGGATGGAAGCCCCCGCGGCCGAATCGCACCGGGTGCTGAAACGTCTCGCGGCCGAGCCGGGCGATGAAAGGCCCCGCGACCAAGCCTTGCGCAGCTAAATCCCGTGGCCGAGCCGCACCGGGCGATGTTAAGTCCCGCGGCCGAGCCGCACCAGCGATGAAAAGTCCCGCGGCCGAGCTGCACCAGGCGATGTAAAGTCCCGCGGCCGAGCCGCACCGGGCGATGTTAGGCCCCGCAGCCGAGCTGCACCGGGCACTGTTAAGTCCAGCGGCCAAGCCGCACCAGCGATGTAAAGTCCCGCGGCCAAGCCGCACCGGGCACTGTTAAGTCCAGCGGCCGAGCCGCACCAGCAATGAAAAGTCCCGCGGCCGAGCCGCACCGGGCACTGTTAAGTCCAGCGGCCGAGCCGCACCGGGCGATGTTAGGCCCCGCAGCCGAGCTGCACCGGGCGATGTAAAGTCCAGCGGCCAAGCCGCACCGGGCGATGTAAAGTCCAGCGGCCAAGCCGCACCGGGCGATGTAAAGTCCAGCGGCCAAGCCGCACCGGGCGATGTAAAGTCCAGCGGCCAAGCCGCACCGGGCGATGTAAAGTCCAGCGGCCGAGCCGCACCGGGCGATGTTAGGCCCCGCAGCCGAGCCGCACCCCGCGCCGTGAGGAAGAGAAAAGTTTCCCCCACCCCCCCCACCACCCCCCCACCCACACCACCACCCCCCACACATACACAACCAAAAAAATAATACAAAAACCATCCCAACACCGACACACAACAAAAAAAAAGGAAAAAAGACGAACAGACTGCTAGCGAGCCGCAACCGTTAGGCGCCGCCACTTCCATGCTTATCAGGCAACTGAATCATCCTACCACAACCAGAGAGCAGTGCTGAACTACTATCTGCCTCTTTGGTGACCCTTGGACTATACCTTGAATGGACTTTGCTGGCTTTTCCTTGCACTACACGTTATTCCCTTATCATGTATCTGCACACTGCAAATGGCTCGATTGTAATCATGTATGCTGCTGGATAGTATGCCACAAAAGCTTTTTACTGTGTCCGGTACACGTGACAATAAACTAAACCGAACTGAACTTGTCCATGCTGATCAAGATGTCCATCTGAGTTGGTCCCATTTGCCTGTGTTTGGCTCATATCCCTTCTGAACCTTTTCTTTATCTATGTACCTGTCCAAATGTTCTTTTAAACGTTGCCTTTCAACCCATCTCCATAGCATTCTCTGGCAGCCTGTTCCATTTAACCACCCCTTTTAAAATCTTTTCCCTCTCATCTTTAATCTATGCACCCTTGTTTGGCTTTTAGTCTAGTTTAGAGATGCAGCGCGGGAACAGGCCCTTCGGCCCACCGAGTCCATTCCGACCAGCGATCCCCGCACACTAACGCTATCTTACTCACGCTAAGGACAATTTTACAATTTTACCAAGCCAATTAACCTACAGACCAGTACATCTTTGGACTGTGGGTGGAAACTGGAGTTCCCATTGAAAACCCATGCTGGTAACGGGGAGAACATACAAACTCCGTACAACAGCAGCCGTAGTTAGGATCGAACCCGGGTCTCTGGCACAGTATGGCAGCAACTGAGCCACCATGCCACCCAGATCAGCCATAATTAGATGGCAGAATAGACTTGATGGGTCAAATGGCCTAATTCTGCTCCACTGGCTTATGAGCCGTTCAAACCGGTGCTTTTACTCACCATCTCCTCCATTTCAGGTGTATGAAGGAACTGCAGATGCTGATTTATACCCAAGATAGACGCAAAAAGCTGGGGTAACCCAGCGGGTCTGGCAGCATCTCTGGAGAAAAGAAATAGGTGACGTTTCGGGTCGAGATCCTCCTTCAGACGGGATCAGCCATAAACTTTCATCTCTTTCTTGCAAAAGGCACAGCATGTCAAAGCTTAAAGGCCTAGTTACAAGCCGGCAGGGATTTTGGAGACATAAGACTCCGGTTACAAATTATTTATGAGGCTTTCTGCCTGCAAAAGAATGTTGGTATTGTTGAGTTTGACCGAGTAAATATTTTAGTGGTCAACCAGACTGAATCCTGTTGAGGGAATGGTGTTAATATCGACCCGAGGGATGCCTCCCCCCGTTTTAGAAATGTATCTATTGCTGGAGTTTTAAGAAATATTAATCTTCTGAAAAAAATGGTCAGCTGGCAGGCTTCTATGTGTCCGGATGATGGGCTGATATGGATTACTAAGTGGTCTAGCGAGACACGCTTTACTCCCGAGATCGCTTGTACGATAATCTCCAATCTCAGAGCAAAGAATTGATTTTCAACTGACAATTGGGGACCAGTCCCAAAAACGTCCAATAAAATCAGTAATATATACGGATGCAAAGATGTAGGCACCTCATGTCTGAAAATGGAGATAATAGCTAGTGATCCCATTAATTTTAATGCATGAAAGGATCATAAATATGATATAAAAGAGCATAATGCTATTAGATTGACATTTGCAAAGTGGAAAACATTAAGGAATCAATCCGGTGCATTTAACAATGACAAATCAATGATTCAAGGTCAAACGAGATTTATTAATAGACAGTTATTGGAATTCTTAGAAGGATTAGCAGATGAGGATAAAGTGATGTTTTTAGGTGGGTTTCCCCCCTCTTTGGGACAATTGGCTGGTTATTAATGAAGAGTTAAGAATACTCTCAACCCTTCTCTTAAGTGGTCAGGCATGGAATTGTTTGTCCACTGCAGGGTGTTCAGAAAGTAATAACTTAAACCTTTGGTTAACATTTTGTTAGTTACCTCATAGCAGAGGAAAGGGCATTTTCTTTAACAATACTGTTGAGGAGGACATTTTTTAATGTATAGACACTGAGAATGTACGAAGACGTTTTGTACAGTTATTGTTTGTATATGTATTTTAATTCTCAACAAAGTTTATTTTTTTAATTTAAAAAATCTCATATCAGACTCATAGCTAATAGTGGAAATTATTAGAATAAGTGAGGCACCTCGTGTTTTATATGTGTTTGACTTGCGCGTTTTTGGAATAATGCATTTGTTTAATTAATACCAAAGCCTAATTTACCTGGCAGCAGAATTGCACATGTGTTTAATTTACCTGTTTTTGAATTATGTGCTGCTTCAAGAACATAACTCCCATGTAATGTAAAATGTGAGGTGCCTGTACACTTAATAGGTTGACTTAAAGGGCCTGTCCCACTTAGGCGATTTTAGGGCGACTGCCAGCGACTAGGCTGTCGCCGACAGTTCGCCGGGGTGTCGCGGGCACGATCGTGAGGAGTCTTCCAAAGATCGTAGTGGATCGTAGTGGATCTCGGCGCGTCGCTGAGAAATCGAACGGTTTGAAATTTCTTGGCGACAGCTGGCTTGTCGCCAGGTATCGTTGCTTATTGCGGTCGCTGTCGCCTGCTGTCCCCAGGTTTGCTAGGTTCTCTTAAGATGCATTTAGAAGCACATAATATTAAAATAAGTAAAGTCATTCCAAAATACCATGAAATGCTTGTGTTTAACGAATTTATTTACCGTCAGGACATTTGACAGGTAGATTGGAGGCGACAGTTTGACGGTCAGGTAAGCGTGGGAATTTTTGCGATGTTTTTGGCCTCAGCCATTACATTTAAAGTGGGCTCCAAATCCAGATATGCAACCCAGAAACCAGATATGCATCTCCCTTACATTTTCAAAGAATGCCCACACACTTTTCACAAAAATCCACTTAACCACTTTTTAAATTATTTTCTTTAATACAGCTATTAGTAAACTGGAAGTAAATCCAGTTTATTCCTTCTTACAGTGAAGCTTGGTTTTTAAGTAACCCATACAAGATGTTATATTTCAAAACTCTCAAGTACTTACCGACTTGTCAGTGATTTCAGCGAAAACCAGGATGCCGGAGAAGCATTGACAGCGTGGGAATTTTCGCGATGTTTCCGAAGACGCTGTAATCTCGACCTGACTCGGCACTGTCGTGGTCATTGTCGTCGGGTAAAAGAAAAGTTTGCCGATCTGCTACGACTTTGACAGTCGCAGTCGCCAAAAAAATCGCCTAAGTGGGACAGGCCCTTATTAGTCACACAAAAAAAGCACCGTAATCATTGTTATCAGCAAGTGCCCAGTAATTTTCTTCCCTCCAGAAGATTTCTAGAAATTTAGGTGTTCACAGTGTTATGATCTGCAGACGATGCAAGTGAAAGCAGAGAGTCATAAAGTGATACAGCGTGGAAACAGGTCCTTCGGCCCAACTTGCCCACACCAACCAACATGCCCCATCTATACTAGTCCCACCTGCCTGCATTTGGCACATATCCTTCCAAACCTAACCTATCTCTGAACCTGTCCAAATGTTTTTAAACATTGTGATAGTCACTGCCACAACAACGTCCTCCAGCAGCTTATTCCATATACCTACCTTTTGTGTAAAGAAAAGTTGCCCCTCAGGTTCCTATTAAATCTTTCCCCTCTCACCTTAAACCTACATCCTCTGGTTCTTGACTCCACTACTCTGGGTAAAAGACTGTGCATTTACCCTCTCTGCTCCTCTCGTGATCTTGTACACCTCGACAAGATCACCCCTCATCCTCCTGTGCTCCAAGGAATAAAGTCCTAACCTGCTTAACCTCTCCCTGTAGCTCAGGCCCTCGGGTCCTGGCAACACCCTCGTAAATGTGCTGGGAGAAAACAATGAGGTCATTCAGAATCATATACAATGTATGCACAACTTAATAAATGCCCATATATGATTACATATATTCATGTTAAGAAAATACATTTTCCAGGTTTAGTTTACTAAGCCTTGAGTATAATAACATGGCACAGTGGCACAGCTGATAAAGCTGCTGCCTCATAGCGCCAGAGGCCCGGGTTCCATCTTGACCATGGGTGCTGTCTGTGTGGAGTTTGCATGCTCTCCCTGAGACCACCTGGGTTTCCTCCAGGTGCTCCAGTTTCCTCCCACATCTCAAAGACATGCGGGTTTGTAGGTTAATTGGTGTTATAAGTTGCGCCTAGTCTGTAGGGAGTGGATGTGAAAGTGGGATTGATGGTCAGTGTGATGTGTCTTTAAATGAAAACGAAACAACACAAAATAGCAAATCCAATTTAAACATAAAATATCAAAACATCGGGTAAAACAGCAATTGTTTGTTATAGTCATATATAGTCAGAGAGTCATATAGTCATATGGCATGGAAACAGGCCCTTCGGCCCAACTTGCCCACGTCAACCAATGTCCCATCTTCACTAGTCCCACCTGTCGACGTTTGGACCAGATCCCTCTAAACCTGTCTTATCTGTGTACCTGTCTAAATGCTTCTTAAACGTTGCGATAGTACCTGCCTCAACTACCTGCTCTGGCAGCTCGTTCCATACACCCACCATCTTTTGTGTAAAAAAGTTACCCCTCAGGTTCCTATTACTGGTATTATTATCAGGCTCCTCGGTTTCACTGAGAAATCTGTCATAGAGCAATAATAGCAGGCAGAAACAAGGGAAATGAAGGCTCTGTCACCCTCAATCCCAAATGTTATGCCTTCTTTCAGGCTACAACTGATAATATTAACCACCAGAGATCTTTACAGAAACAAAATACTTTCAGACACAAAGTGCTGGAGTAACTCATCAGTCAGAACCAAGAAACAAGACAGCATCTCTGGAGAAGATGGATAGGCGACATTTTGGGTCGGGACACATCCTCAGAATTATCCAGTTTCCCTTTGATGGTGGAGACTAACAAGGTTTTCCAAGGATAGCCAGGGTGCTGGAGTAACTCAGCGGGCTAGGCAGCATCTCTGGAGAAAAAGGATGGGTGATGTTTCGGGTCAGGACCCTTCTTCTGACTGAAAGTACTTTAAGGGTCCCGACCAAAAAAGTCACCCACCCTCTTTCTCCAGAGACGCTGCCTGACCCATTGAGTTACTACAGCAATTTGTGTTAATCTTTGGTATAAACCAGCATCTGCAGTTCATTGTTTCTGCAGACCCATCAATTTGGTTGATTCCTAACAGTCCTCTAAAATAGACTGGGAAACCAGTTTCCAGGGAACTGGGAATAAACCAGGTATAAACCAACAGGTATAAGCAGGGAATTATAGACCAGCTGGCCTGACATCAGTGTTGGAGAAGACACTGGAGTCGATTATCAAAGATGTAATAGCAGCGTATTTGGATAGCAGTAACAGGATCAGTCCAAGTCAGCATGGATTTACGAAGGGGAAATCATGCTTGACAAATCGTCTGGAATTTTTTGAGGGTGTGACAAGTAAAATGGACAAGGGAGAGCCAGTGGATGTAGTGTACCTGGACTTTCAGAAAGCCTATGATAAGGTCCCACACACGAGATTAGTGGGCAAAATTTGAGCACATGGTATTGGGGGTAGGGTATTGACATGGATAGAAAATTGGTTGGCAGACAGGAAACAGAAAGTAGGGATTAACATGTCCATTTCAGAATGGCAGGCAGTGACTAGTGGGGTGCCGCAAGGCTCGGTGTTGGGACCGCAGCTATTTACAATATACATTAATGATTTAGATGAAGGAATTTGCAGATGACACAAAGCTGGGTGGCAGCGTGAACTGTGAAGAGAATGTTATGAAGATGCAGGGTGATTTGGACAGGTTGGGTGTGTGGGCAAATGCATGGCAGATGCAGTTTAATGTGGATAAATGTGAGGTTATCCACTTTGGTGGCAAGAATGGAAAAGCAGATTATTATCTGAATGGTGTCAGATTAGGAAAAGGGGAAGTACAATGAGACCTGGGTGTCCTTGTACATCAATCACTGAAAGTAAGCATGCAGGTACAACAGGCAGTGAAGAAAGCTAATGTCATGTTGGTCTTCATAATGAGAGGAGTTGCGTATAGGAGCAAAGAGGTCCTTCTGCAGTTGTATAGGGCCCTGGTGAGACCACACCTGGAGTATTGTGTGCAGTTTTGGTCTCCTAATTTGAGGAAGGACATTCTTGCTATTGAGGGAGTGCAGCGTAGGTTCATGAGGTTAATTCCCGGGATGGTGGGACTGTCATATGATAAAGGACTTTAGCAACTGGGGTTGTTTACACTGGAATTTAGGAGGATGAGAGGGGATCTTATAGAAACGGATAAAATTATTAAGGGATTGGACAGGCTAGATGCAGGAAATGTGTTCCCGATGTTGGGGGAGTCCAGAACCAGGGGCCACAGTTTAAGAATAAGGGGTTGGCCATTTAGAACGATGAGGAAACATTTTTTCACCCAGAGTTGTGAATTTGTAGAATTCTCTGCCTTAGAAGGCAGTGGAGGCCGATTCACTGGATGCATTCAAAAGAAAGTTAGATAGAACTCTCGGGGCTAGCGGAATCAAGGGGTATGGGGAGAAGGCAGGAACGGGATACTGATTGTGGATGATCATCCATGATCACATTGAATGGAGGTGCTGGCTTGAAGGGCCGAATGGCTTACTTCTGCACCTATTGTCTATGTATCTATGTATCTGCAGTTTCTTACTACACAAGATTTTCCAAGGTACAAGTTGCACACACACACACTGCCTAACATGGTCAATGTAATCTGTTGCCACCTTGTCAATGGAAAATAATTTGCCTCAGACTGGTTTGACACTGCAGTCTGGTCAAAGCTACCGCCTCTGTAAGATTTTGTTTACCCGAATCTTATTTTTGTTTCTCGTGCAGTGCAACAATGTCCCCCATTGTTTTAGTTTTAGTTTTTTTAGTTTGAGTGGTACTGCGCGGAAACAGGCCCCTTCGGCCCACCGAGTCTGCACAGACCAGCGATCCCCGCACATTAACACTATCCCACACACACACTAGGGACAATTTACATTTATACCAAGCCAATCAACCAACAAACCTCCCCCACCTGGAGTGTGGGAGAAACTGAAGATCTCGGAGAAAACTCACGCAGGTCACGGGGGGGACGTGAAAACTCCATACAGACGGGCACCCATAGTCAGGATCAAACCCTGGCGCTGTAAGGCAGTTGCTCTACTTAAGAATAAGGGGTCGGCCATTTAGAACAGAGATGAGGAAAAACCTTTTCAGTCAGAGAGTTGTGAATCTGTGGAATTCTCTGCCTCAGAAGGCAGTGGAGGCCAATTCTCTGAATGCATTCAAGAGAGAGCTAGATAGAGTTCTTAAGGATAGCGGAGTCAGGGAGTATGGGGAGAAGGCAGGAACGGGGTACTGATTGAGAATGATCAGCCATGATCATATTGAATGGTGGTGCTGGCTCGAAGGGCCGAATGGCCTCCTCCTGCACCTATTGTCTATTGTCTCCTGCAATGCCACCATGCCACCCACTACGACACACACACACACACACACACTGCCTAACATGGTCAATATATTCTGTTGCCACCTTGTCAATGGGGAAATAAATCGCCAGAGACTATCACTGGTTTGACACTGCAGTCTGGTGAATACTCCTGCCCCTGTGCGATATTGTTTTTTCCCAATCTTATTTTTGTGTCTCTTGCAGTGTAGCCATGTTCCTCAGCTGTCGGCTGATGATATATAAGATGGAAAGGGCTGTGCTGTCAGGATGGGGCTTACGACTGGGCAGATGAGTGCTACAATGAGAGCCAGACCAGCCACGAGCCACAGCCATGAGCAGACAGGCACCACACTCAGCCAGCATTACCGTGTCCTGGAAATCATCAAAGCAGCTTTGCAGGACGTCAGAGTGCAGACCAGTTGTCACTGGTTACTTAATCCGCAATCAGTCCATCAGTGGGAGCCGCCGTCACTTGTACGGTGGACTGATTGTCGCCGGAGGCTTGCGCCCTTTTCAGGACGGACGATGACAGCGATGTAACATTTGAAACGTGGACGATGGACACGAAAGAAGGAGCAGATCCGAAATATCAATATCAATGGTTCAATGATACTTTATTGTCACATGTACCTAGGTCCAGTGAAATATTCTGTTTTGCACACGACCTGGTAAATGTAGCAATCCTCGCCTAGGCATGGTCTAACTGCCTAACGTGGTCAATATAATCTGTTGCCACCTTGTCAATGGGAAATAATTTGCCTCAGACTATCACTGGTTTGACACTGCAGTCTGGTCAAAGCTACTGCCTCTGTAAGATTTTGTTTACCCGAATCTTATTTTTGTTTCTCGTGCAGTGCCACAATGTCCTCCATTGTTTTAGTTTTAGTTTTTTTAGTTTGAGTGGTACTGCGCGGAAACAGGCCCCTTCGGCCCACCGAGTCTGCACAGACCAGTGATCCCCGCACATTAACACTATCCCACACACACACTAGGGACAATTTACATTTATACCAAGCCAATCAACCAACAAACCTCCCCCCACCTGGAATGTGGGAGAAACCGAAGATCTCGGAGAAAACTCACGCAGGTCACGGGGGGGATCGTGAAAACTCCGTACAGACGGGCACCCGTAGTCAGGATCAAACCCGGGTCCCTGGCGCTGTAAGGCAGTTGCTCTACTTAAGAATAAGGGGTAGGCCATTTAGAACGGAGATGAGGAACAACTTTTCAGTCAGAGAGTTGGTCGCCACCTTTTACCACCGACAAGGTTGCAAAACTTCACCGAACAGTCCTATCTACTGCCTCCCCCCCCCCCCCCCCTCCTTTTCATTCTCAGCTCGGAGTCACTGCCTTACAGCGCCACAGACCCGGGTTCGATCCTGACTAGGGGTGCTTGTCTGTACGGAATTTGTACGTTCTCCCCGTGACCTGCGTGGGTTTTCTCCGGGTGCTCCGGTTTCCTCCGCAGTCAAAAGACACAATGCTACTCAAAGGGCGGCACGGTGGCGCAGCGGTAGAGTCGGTGCCTTACAGCGCTTGCAACGCCGGAGACCCGGGTCCCATGCCGACTACGGGTGCTGTCTGTACGGAGTTTGTACGTTCTCCCCGTGACCCGCGTGGGTTTTTTTCTCCGAGATCTTCGGTTACCGCCCACACTCAAAAGACGTACAGGTTTGTAGGTTAATTGGCTTGGTATATTTGTAAATTGTCATAAGGTCATAAGGAATAGGAGTAGAATTAGGCCATTCGGCCCATCAAGTCTACCCCGCCATTCAATCATGGCTGATCCATCTCTTCCTCCTAACCGCATTCTCCTGCCTTCTCCCCATAACCTCTGACACCTGTACTAATCAAGAGGCATTGTGTCTAGTGTGTGTAGGATAGTGTTAATGTATGGGGATCGCTGGTCGGCACCAACTCGGTGTGCCGAAGGGCTTGTATTCACACTCTATCTCTGAACTGAACTACACTATACTAAACTAAAAAGTTTTCCAAATCTTGATCTCTCTTACAGCCACTCGATAGCCTTCCTTCAGAACAAATTACTTCATCTGCCTCATAATAATTAAATATGCAAAAACTGATAACAAATCCGGAGCAAAAAAACTTACATCCCAGAATTTAACACAAAAATGGATTCACTCTCAAGTTAGGTCCAAGATTAATGATGACACTGGAAAATATTGTGTTTCCTAATACTGACCATGACGAGTCTAAAATTGCCCAAACATAAAGAACTATTGTCGCTGAAAGAACTACATATATATTAATGAGAAAAGAGCCTTGAATGCCATGTAGTAAATCACTCTGAAATAGTTCTGGGACTTATAAATGTAACTTAATACCCTCCTGATTTATTATATCATTAGAACCCCTAGAGTGTGTTACTGTCGTGTAACGCAGTCCAGCTAGTGCTTCATTTGATAAACAAAAAGCTTTTCACAAGCAGCGCAGAGCATAAATTCTTCAGTCATACGATGTCAGGCCGAGGTGAAGGTGCATTAATAACTGTGTGATAAATATAGCAGCACAAGATTTAGTCCTGATTCGATGCCAGTGCAGATGACGTTAGATAAATGATGGCAGTCTGAGAAGCCAGGCATTGATTTCCTTTAAGGTGGTCCACGCTATTGGGAGTCAGAGCTACTTTATATGTATGTAATACTTTGTATTACTATGGCGCATTCAGAGGGACGGATTGAAGCTACTTTTAATTGGAGATTTAATTCACAAAGTGTGCAAAAGAGGACGATAAAAAGAGAACGAATGATAATTAGAATGGGCCAGAAATATTGTCTCTTTGGGGAGGCACGGTGGCGCAGCGGTACAGTTGCTGCCTTACAGCACAAGAACATCAGGGACCCAGGTTTGATCCTGACTACGGGTGCTGGCTGAACAGAGTTTGTCTGTTCTTCCTGTGACCACGTGGGTTTTCACCGGGAGCTCAGGTTTCCTCCCACAATCCAAGGGCGTAAAGCTTTGTCGGTTAATTGGCTCCAGTAAAATTGTAAATAGGTTTACAATTTAAAAGGTAGTTATAAACTTGGCGGCACAGTGGCACAACAGTAGAGTTGCTGGCAAACTGCTCCAGACACCCACTTTCGATCCTGACTACGGGTGTTGTCTGTACAGAGTTTGTACGTCCACCCTGTAACTGCATGGGTTTTCCTCGGGTGCTCCGGCTTCCTCTAACACTCCAAAGAGTTTGAAGGTTAATTGGCTTCAGTAAAATTGTAAATTGTTCCTAGTGTGTAGGATAGTGCTAGTGTACTATCTTTCACTATCAGTGAAACAGTGTTCTTCCTGTGACCACGTGGGTTTTCACCGGGAGCTCAGGTTTCCTCCCACAGTGTACTATCTCACCCACGGGTGGTCGGTGTGGACTCGGTGGGCCAAAGGACCTGTTTCCGTGCTGTAGGGTTGCCAACTTTCTCACTCCCAAATAAGGGACAAGGTGACGTCACCGCCCCGCGCCCCACGTGACCTCACCCAGCCAGTGGCCACGTGTTCTCGCTCCACCAATGGCGGCCGCCCGGGCCGGGAGGCGGGTTGCTACGCAACCTCCGTTAGGCGGTGCCTGGGGCTCCGGACCTACAGTGCCCGGGCCTACAGCGGCCCCGGGCTTACACCGCCCCCCGTGCCTAATGCGGGACAAGGGCGGTCCCGTACGGGACAAACCAATTTAGCCCAAAATATGGGATGTCCCGGCTAATACAGGACAGTTGGCAAACTTACCATGCTGTGTCTCCAATACTAAAACTAAAAAACAAAATCTATCTAGGGAGACTTTATGAAGGTTTACCCAGTGACATGTACTCCTGGGTGGGTCAATATAATCACTGTATTTATTTTTAGACTTTAGACTTTAGCTTCTAGTTTCACAAATCACAATTCCAGTGCTTTTTTCTTACACCATCGTTTTTTTTCATTTCAGGCCTTTGTCCAACCATCTTCCTATAACCCCCCTCGGGGCCCTTCCTCAGACCGAAAGTAGACGGGAGGGAACTGGAGGTTAGGAAAGGCCTCCCCCGAGTTACTCCAGCATTTTGTGTCTTTTTCAGTTTTATCTGGTACCTGGCTAGTATTTATCTCCCACTCAACATAATTAGGGAAATTGGTCTGTTCATTATTGCATTCCTGTTGTAGAAACATGCAGTGTGCAAATTGGCCACTGTGTTTTCACTGTTACAACGGTAAATGCTTTTCAAGGGTTGCTCATCACAGGTTCGATGGCTGGACAATGCTTTGTGTCGGAAGGAACTGCAGATGCTGGTTTGCACCGTAGGTAGACAGACACAGAATGCTGGAGTCACTCAGTGGGACAGGCAGCATCCCTGGGGAGAAGGAATGGGTGACGTTTCAGACTTTGACAGGTTTGGGATGGATGCGGAAGACGCCGCGTAAATTCAACCTCTGTTTTATTGCAGGCGTCCTTGAGGCAGTGTGGGCAATCAGCAGCAGGAAAGCTGCACTTCACTGCGACCTGCAAAGCATTGCCTGGGGCTGCCTGCAGTCTATCATTACTATCGAGCCCGGCCCAAAGCAGAAGAGCAGATTATACAGCAGCAACGGGCATTTCTACAATTGAAATGGCAATCCAGGGAAATGGTAGAGCGACAAACATACTAAACAGCTGAAACCGTGTGCTGTGGACAGACTCCAGGGATCTCCCAACTAATGCCTCAGAGTTTCACACAGCTGCCACATTCTGCCTTGCATGCTGGTGGCCTATTACTATAATACATGCAGACACTACCAGCAACACCTACAGCAATGGAAACCGTAGCAGTGTGGGAATGGAAATCCATTTCATGATATAACACTATCTTGATTTCACACAGCAGAGACAACCATGTCCCAATGTAACCACAAACCCCCAGCTCAACAGGCACATTGGTCGAAAGATTGGTTGAAAGATACAGTATGGAGACAATACAATACAATACAATACAATACAATACAATATATCTTTATTGTCATTGTACAGGGGTACAACGAGATTGGGAATGCGCCTCCCATACGATGCAATAAATTAATTAGCTAATCAGTATAAATTTAGACAACCCAGTGAAACAAAATTAGAAACAGTTTTAAAACAGAATAAAGTTCAAGTAGATCTGTGCCGGTTCATAGCAGCTATGGCCCTGGGGATGAAGCTGTTCCTGAGACTGGAGGTGCGGGCGTAGAAGGCCTTGTAGCGTCTGCCCCATGGTAGAATTTCAAACAGACTGTTGCAGGGGTGTGAAGAGTCTTTGTGGATGCTGGTGGCTTTTCTGAGGCATCGTGTGTTGTAGATGCCCTCCAAGGCTGGTAGTTGTGTTCCGATGGTCCTCTGAGCTCTACGGACTACCCGCTGAAGAGCTCTCCTCTCTGCCTCTATGCAGCTGAGGTACCACACAGGGATGCCATGCGTTAGGATGCTCTCTATGATGCAGCGGTAGAAGGTCGTCAGCAGCTTTTGGGGCAGACCAGACTTTTTCAGTGTTCTCAGGTAGAACAGTCGTTGCTGTGCCTTCTTGACCAGCGCAGCGGTGTTAGTGGACCATGTGAGATCCTCTGAAATGTGAGTGCCCAGAAACTTGAAGCTGGACACTCTCTCCACACTGTCCCCGTTGATAAAGATCGGGGCGTATTCCCCGTTGTGTGATCTACGGAAGTTGATGATCAGCTCCTTGGTCTTGGAGGTGTTTAGGGACAAGATCTGGGCGGCAAAGTGGCGCAGCGGTAGAGTTGCCGCCTCACAGCACTTACAGCGCCTGAGACCCGGGTTCAATCCCGACTACAGGTGCTGCCTGTACAGAGTTTGTACGTTCTCCCTGTGGCCGTGTGGATCTTCTCTGAGATCTTTGGTTTCCTCCCACACTCCAAAGACGTACAGGTTTGTAGGTTAATTGACTTGTTATAAATGTAAATTGTCCCTGGTGTGTGTAAGATAGTGTTAATGTGCGGGGATCGCTGGTCAGTGCGGACCTGGTGGGCCGAAGGGCCTGTTTCCGTGCTGTATCTCTAAACTAAATTAAATTGATTTTTGGACTACGTAGTCCACGCTTATCAATGAGCACCCATTCACACTAGTTCTATAATATCCCATTTCTCATCCAATCCCTAAACACAGGGGGAGGCGGCAATTTACAGAGGCCAATTAACCTCCAAACCCACAAATCTTTGGTGTGTGGACGATGTATGTGATGGGAAACTGAAGCACCCGATGGAAACCCACGTGGTCGCAGTGAGAACGTGCAAAGTCTATACAGACAGCACCCAAGGTCAGGATCAAACTCAGGTCTCTGGCGTTGTGAGGCAGCAGCTCTACCAGCTGCCCCACGGTGCCACCATAAAATATATTACTCGACACATTCAGAATCTGTGAATTTTACTGTATCAAAAAAAGGGGGGGTTGTAAAGTCCAATACATACCCACAGATCTGGCTGAGGTGCACTTCTCAGCTCAACTTTACATCAAGAATAGTTTCCAAAGCACACTCGGCTCAGGAATAAATTCAGTGAAAACAAAATATTTATATCATAAGACAAGCAGCCAAGACAACGTTAAAGAATCATAAGATGGATGGACTCCTTCTGCCCATTATAAATGAGGTGATCTATTTCTCTGCCGCAGTGCTGGCACTTTATCAGGAGGACTAAGTGGTTTGGGTAGGGAACACTGTACGAATGTCCTTGGAAACTGAAAGATGGTTAATACATTATGGCTGTTTATAGTGTTAACTTAATAGATAGTTTATTAGTTATTAGTTTTCAAAAAGTTATTAGTTTTATCAAGAGATGAATCTTGCAAACATTTTCGCTCTGCATGTTTGTCATTTATACGCATACAATAAACGGTTGTACAAATCACGCATGTTATTTCTAAGTGTTCCGAATCTTTAGCATGCTCACACTGACACACTCCATTATTCTGCATAAAATG